>NC_064882.1:37544814-38144814 GCF_929443795.1 Astur gentilis | reverse complement strand
GTTTTTTCCCATTTAAAAAGCTGCTACTCTTTCTGGAAAGCTTGTGTAGAGTACTAGTTTTTGAACTAATGAAATCTGAAATAATTTAACTATGGAAAACTTATATTTAAAAAAAATATAGAGAGAAATCTGAATATAGCATCTCCACAGGCACTCTTTTGATGTCACCTAACTTCCAAGTATTCAGCAACAAGGCACTTAAGATATAAGCGTAAAGAATGGAGGTATATTTCAGTAGGATCTAGCTAACATTTTATCCTAAATTATTGTGCTTAATAAAACCTATCTGTCTGCTTCATTTTGTTTTGTAATGAAATGTATCTATATTATTGACTATGTACTGTTATGATCTGTATTTACAATTGGAATGGAATATATTAGATTACTAGTATATCACCCTACAGTTCTATGTATTCCTCATGTTATGTTGTTAGATATATACTTCCCCAAATAAAATCGGACCAGTAAGTAATATGAACTGTTTTTATGGGATATAAAAAATATTCAGTAGCCCGTATGGTGAATATAGACCACCTCAGTTTGTGCATTACACTTCCATTACAGTGTTTAGGCAATAACACTTTCAGTCTTTTTATTCTTAATTAGGTTTCATACTAAATGCTAACATATGTTATAACATTACTAATATACTAGGAACTTTGATTTACTGTTAATTGATTTAAAAGAAAACGTTATGCTTTAATATATGGAATATCACCAGTTCACACTAATGCTCAAATTTTGAAAGCTAGCAAGAAAATGAACAAAAATATTAATCTGAAATAACGTTCTGTCAGTTTTTCCGTAGTAGTTTGGTAGTACAAATGAATGGTTTAATTTATTTTGAAAGATTAGTGGTGCTTTAGTATAGAGAATTTGCTGTAGCAGTTGTGTTATTTAAGTGTTGATGAGACACTGCTAATCTGGTTATGCAGCAGCGTTATAGAATGCTAATTATTAAGTTTCTACAATATAGTAAGAAGCCAATTTTTTTAGAATGAGATCAGAAAGAAACTTCCAGTTTGGATGTCACAAATGCCTAAATATAACAGAATGCTTGAGGTTAGGAGGGACTTCTGGAGGTTACCTTGTCCAACTCCCCTGTTCAAAGTAGGGTCAGCTACAACAGTTTTCCCAGGACCATATCCAGTCAGGTTTTGAATATCCCCAAGAATGGGCACTCTGCAACCTCTGTGAGCAACTTCTTCCCATATTCTGGTGTATCAGCTGCTCCTCCCAATTTTGTATCTTCTGCAAGCTTGCTGCGGGTACACTCTTGTCCCATCATCCAGATCCTTATTGAAGATGTTAAACAGCATTAGCCCCAATGTTGAACACTTGCGTATACCAGTAGTGATTGGCCTCCAGCTGGACTTCCCACTGCCAATCGTAACTCTTTCAGCCTGGCAGTTCAGCCAGTTTTCAGTCTACCTCACTGTTCACTAATCTAGTCTGTACTCGATCAGTTTGTCAATGAATATATTATAGGAGCTGGTGCTGAAATCCTTGCTAAAGTCAAAGCAAACAGTATTTACTGCTTCATCTACTAAGCCAGTCATTTTATCAAAGACTATCAGATTGTTTAGGCATTATTTCCTTTCTGTAAATCTACACTGACTACTCTCAGTCAGCACCTTGGAAATGGCTTCTAGGATTATTTGCACTATCATCTTCCCTGGTCTGTGGTTCCCTGAATCCGCCTTCTTGTCCTTCTTGAAGATAGAAGTGACGACTGTTTCCCCCCATCCCTGTCCGCCTGGCTCCAGACCTCAGGCATGCCATTCCACCTCCCAGTCTCCATGACCTTTCAAAGATAATAAAAAGTGTCCTTGCAATGACACTAACCAACTCCCTCAGCACCTGTGAATGTATCCCTTAAGGCCCCACGGGCTTGAGTGTGTTCAATTTATTTAAATGTTCCTTAACCTGGTCTTCTTCCAGCAAGGGAAAGTTGTTGTTTTTCTAGATTTTTTCCAACAAGTCTCAAGGGCCTGGGATTCGTGATGAGGGAATTGAATCTTGTGAGTAAAGACCAACGTGAAGAAAACCTTGACTACCTCAGACTTTTTCATGTCCTTTGTCAACAGGTCCACCATTTCATTTAGCAGTAGGCTGAAGTTTTCTCTAGTTTTCCTTTTGCTGCTGATATGGTTGCAGAAGCCCTTCTTGTTGCCTTTCACATCTCTCCCCAGACTCAACTTCAGGTAGAGTTAGGCTTTCCTAACCCTATTCCTGTATGCTTTTACAGTGTGTCTGTATTCCTCCTGTGTCATCTTGGTCACCCTACTTCTACCCTATGTATGCTTTCTTTTTATGTTTGAATTTTGTACGGAGTCCCATGTTCATCGATGCAGGCTTTCCTGCCACATTTGCTTGACTGGAACTTGCAGGAGGTCATCCTTGAAAATCAGCCAGCTCTCCTGGATCCCAGGACTCGCCAAGACTGTATCACATGGGATTTTTCTAAGTAAATTCATGAACAGGCCAAAGTCTGCTCCTGCAGACCGATTCTAGGAAGTGGGAGTGAAGATATTATGGGTCCTTAGGTAAGCAGTTATAAAACACAAAATGGGAATCTTTTTCCAAGTGTGTTGCCTAACTCGAGAGGACACTCTAAAACACTACTAGAAAAGATGAAGTGGTGGTAGTGTTACTCTTCATGTCTTTTCTGGTTGCCATACTTCTGTGAAGTGGGAAACCTGGGTTCCTGGCCTACTTCAGCTTGCAGGGCTTCGCATCTTTGTTTTCCTCCTGAGGAGTAGTTGGTGCCCACAGAAAAACAGCCCACTACAAGGCCTGGAGGCTGCCTCACTGGGTAACCAGGCATGCAAATACCACTGTGATCAGAAGAGAAAAATGGATTATGTGTCTGTAGCCTTGAGACTTGGAGCACAACTGCAGGGACAGACCCTAGATGCTGGTCACTGCTCCTAAGCTTAAATATTTAGTTCCCAAACTTAGACCTTAGTTGTAAAAGAAAGCCCAGAAATAATGGGGCATATAAATAGTCCTTCATTTATGTTCTTTAGTTAGATTTTGACATTTCTTCTGTAGCTTGTTCCAGATTTGATGCAATTGCTGTGCTCCAAGAATTTAAACTGATTTGGGCTTAATGAGTGTTGCTATATCTTATCTCCGCATTGCAGAAAACCTTAGTGGTTCAATCCATAGGCTAGTGTGTCAGGTGCATAAGGAACGTGTAGTATGACATGTGGATGGATGATACAAATGTGAAACTGTAGGTGATGGAGCTTGAAGCATCTGAATTACTTATGTTATGCTTCCCCCTCACCCCTTAAACTTACGCTAATTTCTGGTGCAAAATGATACAGGTGTAAAAAGGAACAAATATGATCCCCTATCTTTCAAGGGGAACTTTGCTGGTTCCAGGAAGATATTCTACATTTCTTGATATACCATTAATTAAAATGGCCTTTGAAGTTGTGGTGAGGCATATACAAATAAAGAATCTGACTTCTGAATGACTGTCAACTGTTTCTGAAGGTCCAGCACTGTTTTGAACACTGGTGTTGTCATGACTCTCTAATCCTTTAAAAAGAATCAAAGTGTGATTACGCTTAAACTCTGGTCTTGAGTTTTGTAGATCCTTTTATATCTATGATCTTTTTGATCTTTTTAAAATTCCAATCTAAATTTATGTGTTCTTTTATCCTAGATTGCTGTTGTACCAACATTGTTTTTTAGTATAATGTTTTTTCTCTCTCCGTCATGCTTACCTCCCTAAATATTTATAGAGCATTTATTTATGCTGTCATTTTTGCTATGTTAAACTCAGCTGTTTATCTTCCCGGTAAGACACAGGAGGTCACCAGTAGCTATCCTGTATATCTGTTTTTTAAGTATGAATTAATTATTTTTTTTTTAGTTATAGGCAACCAGAATTAATGACAAGTACTTTGGAAAGGGTCCCACTACATTGTTGAGCATTATATTAATGTTGTGGGCTTTTTCTAAAAAAATGTCTTGAGAGCTGAGAACCTTCAGTTGCCATGAAAGGGTGTTTTTGCCTCTTACCCCACATGTGTTTGTTCAAAGGGAAGAACAGCATATTCATTTTGGTACAAAATAGCCTGCCACGATTGGAAACTCTTTACATACCAAGTTCAAGCTTATCTTGTTAAAGGAGCTGTTGCTCTTAACTGAGCACTTAGACATATCTGCAAGCATAAAAATATTTAAATATGTTTAGTCTAAATATTTAGTACTGCCAATAGAAGAAATTGCTTTTGTAAATGGGACCTAAATAAAAATATAAGTCTGATTATTCTTACTAGAAAAGTGTTGGTAAAGGGAAGGATCATCTTTCTTCAGCTGATTCTTTTACCTCATTCCTCTGAAATTCTTGAGGAGCAGGACAAACAAGTAGTGTTCAGGAAAAAACCCTGATATTATTACATGAAGTGTTTTAATCCCTAAATGAAAGAACTCTCCATTACCTTGTTGTAGAAACATCAAATAATATTATGCAGACTCTATTATTAATGTTACTTCCTATAGGTTAAACCATGTCTTTGCTCACATTCTTCCTGTGAAGCTCTGAATGCAGATGATTAGTGAGTTGAAGTTTTAAATACCACTGTAGTAAATACCTTACTAAAAGGAATTGATGAGCTTGTGGTTAGATTACCTTTCCTCTCCATAAAAAAACCCATGAAGGCCCAAACACAAGCAGACCTTATTTTTGGATATTTCTCTGGTATAACTGAAGTCTAAAAGGATGTGAATGTTACAGCTTTCTGTTCCTTGCTTTCTCATAATTTTTTTCATAAATATAAAATACTTAATTAAGTTATGTTTTTGAATTAGTTGCGCAGTACAGGTTTTGTTCAACTTTGAAGGTTTTTGTGCTCAATCCAAGTAGAGGGAAACCATCTGAGATAATGCTGAGATTTTGAACATTAAATCTAGGTGCATTTTCAAGACAGTTAATACTAGTTTATTCTTAAATAGGAAAAATCATTTACATTTTAACTTCTCTTGCTCTTAACATCACAATTGTACTGCTAGAGATAAGAAAATTCTTTCTTCGGCTTTTGACAGCTGCAAATAAGTTACTCTCTGGGACAAAATTTGGCTCCTCCTGCCCCAGCCTCTCTGTACTGAAGCTTAATCACACATACCATTTGCAAAAAAAAAAAAAAAAAAGGCATTGGGGCCTAGGACTCAATTGAGAGGTTTACTTACAGGAACAGGCTGGAAAAGAGGAGCCTCTTGCTTTCCGAAGTTGCTAGCTCAATTAGTGTACACTGACTAAAACGACCAGTTGCCAGGAGAATCTTGACTTGGAGGTCAGTGTGAAAAAATTAAAGTAGGGTAATAAGAGGGCATGTTAAGGCTGTGAGAATTCAGGCTCTCCAATATTCAAGTACTTCAGGATTAGCTTCCAGAGCCTGGTTTGAAGCTGCCTCATGTTTTCTTACAGTGTCTCCTGGAAGAGAGCAGCTTGTAGGACACATGAAGCCCTTTGAAAGAACAAATGATACTGCTGCTGCTAGTTGAAGGATAAGCGGGAGTATTTCTGTGATCGTTTTGATGCAATTATGTGCTTCTTTCTGTCTGTCTCTTCTGTAAGTGACTCTTAAAAATCATTCTGAAATAGTGGAAATGGCTATCAGCATATCTGGAAGGGCCAAAGGAGGAGAGGAGGAGCCCTATAACAAATGGAAATTTATTTGAAAATTAGAAGTAGTAGAGGTAGTTGAACTGGGACAATACCAGGAATTTCTTGAAAGCTTCTGGCTTGCATAGATTAAAACTTCTGTTTATGTACAGATACTGTTCTGTTGCTGCCTCCTACTTAGGCCTACTACAGAATACATTCTGACCTTTTTAGTAGTCGTGCCAATGTCTTAGTTGCCAATAATAGGAGCACCAGATGTTGTTTTCACCAGAGAGAAGAGCACCCTGAGCCATGTAGCCTGAGATACCTTCTAAAGGGTGTTGCTCAAGGCCAGGATTGAGACATATTGGTTGGACAACATGATGATTGCCATGAACTGAACTGCCATGGTTTGTACCTGTCCTGTAGCTAAAAGTCTTCAGGCTCTAGCCTTGTCTGGCACCTGTTAGGAGTAATAATTCATGGGAAGGGACTGACTCTTCCTCCCTGCTTTCACACACGGTACGGAGATTTAAGTAATTTTTGGTTATTGTGCATTTTGAGGATGTGTTTGCCCATGGGTTTACTTTTTTATGATGAATTAAAATCAAACATTAGCAAGATTTAATAATACTTGGAAATTTTATGAAATTGGCAACTTCTCTTTAATGTTTGGGAGATGGTACAATGCTTTACTGCTAACTGCCACAGAGGACTGGCTTAGTGTTTCAGCCTTGTGCAAGTGGTTGCAGGCTGCTTTTCACCAAGTCTCTTATCCTGTGGAGAGAGCGAGTGAGTGAGCGAGCTCTTCAGTCTAGTAAACAGCTGCATGGTATTACAGTGATGCATACCACATATTCCTTGGCTTCCAAATGCTTGTGCACCAAATCTGTTCCAACACATGACTGAGAACCGTAATTTCTAGTAGTGAATTTGCCAGCTTTCTCAAGAAAGCAGAAAAGAAATCTAATTGCTGGCTCTTACGTATGCTTTTAAAACATAACTTAGTTAAGCTTATCTATTCATTCATCTCACCTGATGGCTTTTGCGAGGACCCCCAGACTTCTTCCTTCCCTTGCAATCTAGTTCTTACTAGCAAAACAAGAAAGAAAACGTTTCCTGTGAGAGTCGATCAGCGATTACAGTGATCATGTAAATAATAGAATCTACAAAGAAATGTTTTACACATATGTGTATATTGGATTCATATCTATATGCACATGTGCGTACACTGTTTGCATTAGTTATATAAAGGCCATCACGTTTGTTTTGGGGATTTACAAGTGTGTGATAGTTCTTTGCAGAAATCATCCTTTCAGTTAAGCAGCCAGCTTGCATGCACACATTTACTTTTTTGTTTCCATTAAAGTAAAAGGCTTGTAGAGCCTCTTAGGAGTTTAAGACTCTTGACAATAGCGATAAAAGAACAAAGTGGTCCAGATGTACTCTTTATGTACAGAAATATTTGAGGAATCTTCTTTCCCTGAATGGCAACATGGGTGTGTATGATTCTGCTGAATTATCAAGCCACATAGTATATCACTGTGCTTGAGATATCAATGTCCTCTGTTGTGTTGTCTCTATATCCCGCTTGCTTATTGTGCATGGGATGGGAATGTCAAGTGCTCAGAGTCCAGCAAAACCTTGCTCCCTCAAGAAAGGCATGGCTTCTGACATCAGTGTGATTCATGGGGAAAGAGTCATATCATCTAAGATGAGGCAAACTGATTTCCCTAGACTCCCTCTACTCTATGGGGGGGAAGGAGAAGGCAGCTCAAAGGAAGAGCTGAATTTCAAATCATTCCTGAATACATACTTCGCACCCAGCTTTTTCTAATACAGTGTTCTCTGACTCTTTAAAATCTCTTGGGGAGGGGAAATGGGACAAGACTGTGAGTGGGTTGCCACCAGAAACATTCATACCTGTCAGACTGATTAGTGTTGTAATCTCATAGATGGTCTTTGATCTTGAAGCCAGGGTGTGTGTATGTGCCATGAGGAAACATGGCATAAACATGTTTTTGAAAAACAGTAATAGAAAACAGTACTATAGAAGTGTGGAGTTAAGTAGGCTTTACTCTGGTTTATGTTTCATGAGCTAGTGTGTGTCCATCTTCTCTGTTGCTTAAACATAGCTTAGTGTTTTAATATTTCTCTATCCTGAGTCTCAAGTAATATATTTGAGACCTTGTACTCTAGAAATGATTGGCAATCCAGCCCTTAAGTATAAATTTAACTTCTACCAGTGAGTGAATGCTAATTCCAGTTGAATTTATAGCAGTTCACCAAATGAAATAAACTGTACCAGAAACAGGATTTCTGTTTCTTTGGCTGAAGAAGTTTTGATCAGTGAGATCTGAAGAGGAACAAATGTGGTGGAGTGACAGATCAAGTTACAAAGATGCTGCTAACAATGTTGTCTTGAATAGATTTAAGCAGAGCAGGCAGACACTTAGATGTGATGTAAATTGAGAATGACAAAAGTGTATGGACCAGTATATGCTTTTCCTAGAGTGATCAGTTGACTACTTGCTGGCTATATCTAATTTACTAAAATAGTTAATTTGGTTTGCAGTCCACTCCTTATCCCCTTTGTTTGAATTCCATAGCCCTTTGTCAAGAGTCAAAAGTGGATCCATTGCTTAAGTGAAACGTGAATATACTGTTGGATATGACAGGGCATATGTGTGGAAAGTGGTGGTGATGCAGACATTCTGGTCAAGACGAGCTCTGCTGCTTTGAGTATAATTGGCAAAAATACATATCCAACTCAGAATTGGCTAGAGACATACAGAAGTCAAACTTAAGTCCAGATTAGGGGCCCAAGTCCCCAGGAAAGTAATATGCAAACCCCTACTGCAGGTCTAAGATTTGTTATTGTGGTTTTCTAGTGTGCATGGCTCTGGTGAACTGGTAGCACTTCTTCAAGACCTATATATTAATTTAATCTCCTTTTATGTCTGGTTACTGTATTTTTTTTTCCTGAAATCACTGGTTACCGGGGTGGTCTTTTGCCTGATGTTTTAAGATCATAATTTTTTTTTTTCCTGATGTGAGTAATATTTGGACTGATAATTCTCAGATAAAATGTTCTATGGAGCACTTCTGGTCTTGTGTGTTGTCCATGTAGCCATATATCATGCAGCTCAGAACTTGTTTGTTTATTTAGTGATTCTCCTTCTAATTTTGCTTGGGGCTATTCTTAATGAGTGGAAAGCAAAATATCAGAATAGAGCAAAGGGTAAAGATCTGATGACAACCTATGGAGTTGTGTTACGTTCTGTTAATAATAGACCATAGGACTTAGTCTAGGAAAATTTATACTATAATCTAGCATTATAACCAAATCCTAATTCATTGGGATATAAAAAGCTGCTCTTGGTTAAAATTGGGTAGAAGTAGAATTAACTTAGTTCATTTTGATGAAGACACTTTCAGTATCCCTGCCACGTGCATAGCTAAGATTTGATCTACAAAATTTTAGGGGCAAATAAGAATAAAACACTCAGACAGCTGTTCAGAATATAGCTTGTATTTTGGCATTGCTCTAAGTGCCTGAATCTCAGGGAATTAGCATAAATGATGAGGTAGCTATTGAATTTATGTGTATGTTTGTGATATAGTGGGTGTGTGCTGACCTGAATTTTTTCTTCTTATTTCTCTCTGGAGAATGTGTCTTGTTGATTTCTTTTCGTGGCTTGCACTTAGTACTCCTTTGATTGCTATATTATAAATAGCTTCAGCTAAATATATTTTTAATGTGTCCAGGTGCAAAACTCATATTTATGTTGTGCTTTCTTGCAGGGGCTGGTGTTTTTTTCCTTTCTTGTGCTGAAGGAGAGCAGATCAGCTTTCTTTTCGACTGTATCGTCCGTGGCATCTCCCCGACGAAAGGCCCTTTTGGTTTGCGTCCAGTCCTACCAGGTTAATATAGGAAGTATAGAGTAACTGAGCAAAGTAGGAACTTGTCATGTCTAGCACTTATTGCTGTGACTGTAAGAACAGCTTGCAGACACTAAGGGTGTAGAAAGTGCAAAGTGGTTTTCATTCTGAAATGTCACAGTACAGATTTATCAGTTGAATGTACCCAGTTTTCCTCTGCTGCTCTGGCTCATTCATATTTCTGGTGATATTGCTAACTTTAGCCTTCTTTTATTTAACAGTACTAAAATGTGGCAATTTGAATTGAAAGGAACCCTAACCTTTAGTTTTAATCTTATACAGTTCAACTTGAATCCATGTCTGCATTACTATTTTGATAGTTCAATGGAAAACTAACTTCTGGGGCATTTTGAGTTCATCCAAAACACTTAGAACTAAGTCTTGCCAAACAGAAAACTTTGTTAGACCTCCACACCACACTTCAATTTTGCAGCTTGAGCTTCTTTTCTGATGTGCAAGGATTAAGTTCCTTTTCCTATTTCATAGTAAATGCTGCATGCACTGTAATGTTGAGAGACGAAATTAGACGGCCTCATAGTAAGCCCTGTTGCCTTTTGACTTTAGCAGACGAAGAAATATAATATTGAGTTGGAATGACTGTGTCAAACAGGGCAAGAGTGTGGAAATGAGATTGCAGAAAAATATCTGTGAATTGTCAGTGGGATATAGTGGGAAGAGGTTGCAAGAATGATGAAGGATGAGGTGGGATTTGTGGGAAATACAGATCAGTTTCTGTTTAAGTGTTAGGCAGATAATAGGTGTTTGACAGGGTTTTATTGCCGTTATAAGATTAAGATAATTGCAGGAAGGAAATGTGATAGAAAAGATTAGATCTGAATGCGAAACTTGTGAAAATAAATTATTAGAAGTTAGTTAAGGTAAATGCAGTAGACATAAGGCTCAGTTTATCTCTTCTTTCCCATAGCTGTAAATAAAGTAAATAAAATAATCAAGCAGAATAGTGGGCAGTAAAACCTCATTCTTCTTATAAGATGATCTGTGTTTGCATTCAACTAAGTGGAGTGTTAAAAAAAATCCCAAACAACAAAAAAATAACTACAGAACCCCCCAAAATAGTGCCAATACTTAAAGCTTTTCTATTGAAGGCATATTTTCTGCATATCTAAAACTGTATTACGCATACACAGCTCCTAAATCATTAATCTAACAATAATTTATGTCCAGAAAAATTAAGCCTACAAGTAACTATTCTGTTGTCTTTTTGAAAAATAATTGTTGGGGTGTTTGTTTGGTTTTTTGTTTGTTTGTTTTAAATTTTAATTTTAGATGTCACATTCTTCGAAAAATCTTTTTTTAGAGGCATGTAGAAGTAAATCTACTTTCGCATCCTAGTTATCAACTCTGGCATTTGTGGGTTGTTGTACATAGCGCATTCCCTTCCCTCCTTCAAGAGCTTTGACCTCACTGAAATGTGTAAAGTGGATGTGGAATATCCTAGGGAATCATTTGGTGATTTTTGTAAGGGAAGACATTTTTTCTGAAGTCCTTTTCATTTGTCTTCTGTGCTTGATGGACTTGCCGCTAAAATGAGGTGAAGATGTACTCAACCACTCAATTTCACCTTGTTTCCCTGGGCAGGGGCAGTGTTCTGTAGGGAACTGTGCTCACATTCTTTGCAGTCTCTTCTGCAGTCCTTTTCCAAGCTATTTTGACCCCTCTAACTTACATTTCCCTGTATCTCTACTCTTGTCTCTTCCAGTTTGTCGTCACCCCCTATGTACACATCCCTTCATAGAAAATTTTTATTTTTTTATATTCTTCTTCATTTATTATCCCATGCAGAATCTTGCACAGACCTGTTTAAGGCATATGCACTGGCATGTGCAATACCAGTGATTCATCCATAACCTAATTTTCCTTATCAAGTATGCTGTTACACAGAATATACTGTATTGCTGGAAAAGGTCAAGTCTCTACCAGCTGCTTAAAGTATCTGGCAAGAGTATTGAAATTCGCTCAACCTTTTGAAAGGGTTAGTTATTAAATAGATTAATCATCTGCACACCTCAGGTAACTAGATCTAAACTTCCAGATTGGGGATTCTACCAAGAAACATCTAGTTAATGTTTTTCATATTTACTGCAGTGCAGAATGCTACACAGCCTCAACTGTGCTTTAGATATGCAATGTTCTGCTTTTGTGTAATTTAAAAGCTTTGTTGGGAAGCTTCTGTCCACAGTTTGCTATTTGAATTTGGCTTCTTGCTGTTGCCAGTAGCTTTCCAACTTCAACATGAAATGTGCTTCAATAACTCTTGGGTATTTTCAAGAAAGAAAACACACAAAGGGCACCTGTACAGGGAAAAGAACGTAATGTGGTGAAAAAATGTCACATTGACAGTGTTCTTGGACACCAACGTCCACAGCACAAATATAATCTAAAGATGTTATGCAGTCACCATCTGCTTAGTATGTCTTTGGAAAAAGGGAAATGAATGAAGCCAGTAGCTTCATGTACAAATATCTCAACCATATGGTTAAATGGAGTGCTGAGATACTGGCATGAAATTATTAGGAAATGGTAGAGACTGGTTTGAAGAGGACTGGGAAATGACCGGTTTCCTTACTTTTCCTTGCCATAGTGATTCTTTAAACAAATGTAAAATGCCCAGTATCCAAAATGAGTTAAACTGCATGTGCAAGGGATATGTGCTCAAGTATAATATTCACATCTTTTCAGAGCTGTAGTTCAAGAAAATATACCTTACTTCCTTAAAACCTTGCTGCTCTTATAGATAAATGATTAGTGTATGTATTTTATTATGTCATCTATAAAATATGTAATGAAAATGCAGTGCAGTGGAGCTCATAAACTTGACTGACCTTTGCAAGGTATCAAAATCTGGTCTCATGTCTTATAGATGACCTGCTTTGAGCAGCAGGTTAGACTAGAGAACTCCTGACATCCCTTTCAACCTGAATTATTCTGTGGCTTTTTGGAACTGTGTATCAAATGAATATGAATATTCTCATGATAAAAATAATTCTATTGTGTGTACATCCAAAATAAAATGGAAAAGAAAAAGAATATTCGATGTTTTACAGTTTACTACTATGTGGTACTTATTTTGGGAGTCCATTAATTCTGCAAAACTGTACCAAAATACTCCTATTGGTAGCTCCATTAGCAGATTGGAGGCTTTGATTTCTTAGAGGTTGCATGATCAGGTCTCAAATTTAAGACATATGGCATTGAGGGGCAATGCAAAGGTAGTGCAGTGTTTTAAATAAAGGACTCAAATGAGTGACAGGATGTCTTTGGATGGCTTGTTTTCCCCAGCTACTAGTTGGAAGATAATTGCTGTAATTGGCTACTTGCATAGTACCCCCCCCCCCCTTTTTTTTTTCTTAAGTAGGTATTTAGAAAACAGACCAGAGAATTTTATGTTCTTTTCTTGACAGAAGTCTAGGTATTTACATAGTAATTAATCACTGATTGCATGGTTTGTAATCTATACTGAATTTGCATGCATATTATTTGAGAAATGTTTGTTTATCAGGTGTGTGTTGAATTCCTTCTTTTCACTAGCAAGATTCATCTTGAACATCAAACATAAACACAGCAAAGGCCCAACAGCCAATCAGTGATGTCTTTGATCAGTGGGTAGATCAATACTCTCTAAATCTGGCTAAGGCTATGCGACAGTCTAGTCCTGCAGGCTGGAAAGACCCCAAACGTAATGTTGATAGTCTTGATGCTCTCTTTTAATTTTGGAAGCTTTTTCAGGCTGCTTTGTGACTGACTGGAGAGTGTGCAGTGCTGCTTGCTGAGGATCTATCTGATGCTTTTTCTTTTTGTTGAAGCTTGATACACCTTTGGCCATTGCAAGACAGCTCTGTGGCTGCCTTCTGCAGTATCTGTACCAAGTGGATCCTCCTCAAACTTTTAGGACATCTTTTCATTCCTCCAGACATCTTACAAGGTGTGGAGATGTTAGCATGAAGGTGAGGGTCCAGGCCTGATTTGCAAATATGCCTACAGTTACAAAGGAAGAAAGGAGAGATGTTCAGCGTAATTTATCTAACTTTGTTTAATGAAGTAATTAACCAATGTTGCATTTTAAAGATGCATATAATCAAGCATATCTTAGGTAGCTGCTGACTTAACTTGATACAATACATTTTTTCCTGACAGGTGCTTACTGAACAACCCTGGAGCTTTGAATTACTGTGACACTTTATTCGTATGTTACCAAAGTACTCAAAATCTCCCACGATGAGCAGCTGATGTGGCTTTAATGAATATCCACCAACGTAATATAAAAATAAAATCTCCATCGAGGCATTTTTAGTCTTGCCAAATTTGATGTAATCCTTCCCCTTTGCCCTAAAGCAGCATTTAAGAATTCAGTGATTGCCTCACACAAAAGGCTTTTCTTCATAGTAAGGGATCCATTTTTTGTTTGGAAAATGATAAAATACTTTCTTATTTGAAGGACCTGAGTGACTCTAACTGCCTAGATTCCATGGGAGTAAATCACATTATAGGATACATTTGCTAAGAGTTTGGGAAATTAAGGTACTAATTGCTCTTAGAGTTGTTGGAGCTCCTGTAGGATGTTGTGTGGGCAGAGCTGTCTGAACCTCCTTGGATAGCTGTCTCAGTACTGGTCATGCTGCTTCTGTCCTACTGAGTTAGTAATATGGCAAATTACTATACAGTTATTTAAAGTCTTTGTATTGTGCATGCACAAGGTATGGGATGATGCCGACAAATCCAACTTTATTGTTGAAAAAACCCTTGTTTTTATCATTGTTTTTAGGCCATGTTTCTACACTCATATGACAGGAACTCATAGGTTATGCCCTCCGTAAGGACTGGTCTCTAAAAGGTAGCTGCCAGTGACTTCACTCTTTAGTCTGACTTTGTAGCAAAACATCCCAATTAGTGCTTGGTAGTCTGTAACTAAAAATACTGGTATAAGAATCTGCTGCTTCTGGGGAATAGTATTGTGTGTGTTTTCCATAGAAGTCTTGCTTATTAGCAGAAAAGATTAAAGGCAAGACAAAGACTTCAGTAAGAGTGATGGACAATTATTTTTAATATCTGCCTGAGACTTGAAGTCTATGTATGTTTGGCAGGTTTTGAAACTATTTCTCTAGATATTTCCTAGTACTTGCTGAGAAAGGGTTCTTCTAATCAATTGTCCACAAAACTGGGCAATGAAGAGGTCACAGCACATAACTATGAACCCAATTTTATACACACCTTTTATACATAGGCAGTCCTTAAGGGGAAGTTTAACCAAAAAATTACCAGTCCTATTGGACAGCCAGTATGCCCAGAGTTTTCATGATATTGGGTGAAACCTGTTGTGTTCTGTAGCTGTGTAGCTGAAAGGAAATTTGGCTTCCAGAAGCAATTGAACATGTGAAATGCAAACTTACCGATTTGCTTCAACTTCCCTCCTACCTCCCCATCTTTTATTTTATTATAGGCCATTTTTGCAAGATCAGTTGTTTAACCAGTTGGGGTTTTTTTTTAATTATATCTTTTGCTGTCTGTAAGAGGGATATCAGTTACTAAAAAACTAATAGTTGTGTATGTGCCCTAGTAACATTCTGAAGATCTATATTTATCAAGTAGTCATATTCTGAGGAAAGTGGAAGGGTCTTTCCTACTGATGGTTCTTTGCTGTGGGAAGGGTTAGTGTCTGTTGCATCTTGGTTTGACTAATTTGCTGATCTGTTATGCCAAGTTTATACTCAAAAGTGCTCGTAGAACATCTTTGTTGAACCTTTTTGGACATAAGGGCATTTAACTAGATACGGCAGAGTAACTGGAGCAGAGGACATTCAAAAATAGATTCAAGCTTGTAATGCTGTGTGCCACTGAGCAGATCCTTGCATAGACCTGTCTGGGTTGCACCATAGGTGCTGGTGGCCAAATCTTGTATCTTCCTTTGGCAGAGGTCCATATGGAAGCATTGGGAGTTTCATTTGAGTAAGTAGTTATGCAGGTTTGAACTAGTACATGCTTAATATGAGTTGTATTGCAGGGGAAATAAGAATGGAGACCTAACAAGATAATCCATACCAAACAGTCCTCTTTTCTATTCTTAAGTTTGGAAGGTGTTAGATGGTGACGTCAAACAACGTTTGAGCTGGGAGACACAGAGGTCACAGACCCTGTTTGTACAGGCATTGTTGTCTTGTCCCTGTTAGAACATCTTTGGTTTCCAACATATGCTGTTATAGAAGGACTGTGTGTGTCTGGCTTGTTCTGCTAATCTTATCCAGGCTGCAGACTGCTAAAGATGGAATTCCCCTCTACATGACAAAGAAAGTTCAGCATTGTCAGTTCTGTTCCTGTGATGTACTTGGATCTATCCAGGGCAGGTCAGAAACTGAATGTGGTTAGGGAGGAGAGATGTGGCAGCTTGTTTCTCAGGTAATTAATAACATAGGGACTCCTGTGGAACTTCAGCTCACCTGACAGTGCTCCTTCCCCTGGCTGTGAGCTTGTTTTGACTGCTGTGTTGACAACATCAAACCCAAGTATTTTAAAACTGAAAGACCTGGGATGAAAATGAATCTTTTCTTTCATCATTTCAACTGTTTTTTATCTTACTAACTCAACCACAGCAATGTATAGCCCTTTAATCCTTTTTTCCCCTCTTACTAAATGATTCAACAATTAAATATTTTTTGTGGTGTGCTACTACTACCCAGTTGATCAGATACACAAAGCAGCAGTTGTGAGGAAGCTGCTCTGTTTTATCTGTTATTAATTACTTTCCCTGTGTAATTAATAAAGGCTACTTAAACTTCTGATTATGAACAAATTAGTGGACCATATCCTTTGCAACTGCTGTACACAACATACTTGTCAGTGCTGTTTGAAGAAATCTGTAAGATTTCTCTTGGGATGATGGTTATGATTACTTCCAACATCTGGTTTTATTGTTGTGCCTGGCTGGAAACAAAATGGTCTAGAGGAAACTGGCCTGTTTTACTGATGAACGTTCTTCCACGTTCTGTGTAACTTTTGGTATTTCTCTTTCTACTGGAATAGAATGAGCCTTCTTCAGTGAAGTAATTTCAGCTGGAATGGCAAGCTCACTATAATGTATGGGGAAAATCCCTGATAGTACATTTTAGGATAGTTTTTACCATTCTAACTTGTCTTGTATTAAACATGAAGGCATGCTTATTTCATCTCTGACTTCTGAACTTAATGACCTTCTGAACATCAAGCTTGAAAACAGTGTATTTGTAAATAGATGATCTGGATTGGAAGTCATCAGATAGTTTAATCACTATGACTCCGAGTTTATGATGTAGATTTTTGAATTTGTAAGATGAAAAATTTGGTCTCTCTTGATGATAAAATTCCCATGAGTTCAGTGAAGTCAGGACACGTTTTACAGGTCACATGTTAGTTTTCAACTCCTCTAGACCTGCTGGTTGCTAATTATCTCTGCAGCTATTGCCTTTGGTGCTGTGCTTTTCAGGGTTCTGTCCCTGGTGGTAACTCTTACAGACATTGGGTATAATCCCTGAAAGCCTTGGACACTTAGAATTCTAACTTATTATGTAGCACTTCTCCAGGATGTGCTTGAAGGCAGATTGTCCCATACATTTTTCTGATCGGCATTTTACCTTCCTGTAGTAGAAGATCAAACATGAGAACCTAAGAATATCTAACGTTCTTATCTAACATAAGAATACGTCTTCTTTTTCTTTACTTCTTTTTATATATTTTCCATGTTTCTTCTTTTTTGTTTATTTATTTTCTGTTTCTTTTTAAAGATCCAAGTACAAATCCAGCCTATTCAGAAGAAAGATTGGCTCATGAAGCTTTGCAATTAGAAAAGCGCTTGAGCTTGCTGTCCCATACAAGTCGCCAGGGCAGTGGAGGTAAGAAGTATCTTTAAGTAAATAAAAATAAGTGGTATTCCTTCCCTCCCAGGCTTTAGAAATGAGAATATGTATATAATTATAAGATGCTGAGTTTAAAAGAAAAATAATAGAGAAACGGTCAAGATATTTGATTTGGCTGCTGTTGCTTGTGGGGCAGTTCTTCAACAGCATTGTCTAAAGTCCATTAACATAGATTGCAGTTTTGCAGCTGAGCAGGGTGAGTTTGGGATCAAACACTATTAACATAGGAAAATCCTTTAGTATGCTGAATCCTACTGAATTTGTGCATGTGCAACTTCAAAAGAACTGTCTGTGTCAAGTTTGATATCTCCTTAAGTACTTGACTGACTCAGGCCTGGGAGATGGACTGACTTATATACTTCACAAATCAGGCTTACAGCAGAGTTTTGTAGGAAAACATAGGACTCTGGTGCTTTGGTTGTAAGATTTATTATTCTTGCTCTTTGTGGTGCTATCTGTACATGTTCCTTCTGGAGTTCTTTATGCATCAAAGTAGAATTGGTGTCTAACACTGGATTTGTAAAAGGGCCTATGCCCTGAACTGCCATTTGAATTGTTTAATAGCAGAAGTTGGATCCTCAAAACATCTGCTTTGCTCTTGGCTCTAAAGCCTACGAGCCTAAAAATGGCCCTTTGAAGATCCTCAGGAGCTTAATTATGTACTTCTATACATGTCAATGGCTACTTTAGTCTTGACACTGCTGAGTACTGTGGTTTGTGACTAAATTCCACCGAGACTTCCTGAGGTTTTTCTTGGTTGGCATATAACTACTAGACTTGACTAGATTGATGAAAAACAAATGCAACTTGATAGAGAAGCATGCCTGTTTTTTTTAATCCAGTCAGTCTGGTTGGAAAACATAGCCCAACTTCATATACATTCTCTGCTTGAGATTACTTAAATTTATGACCTTATTCTCCTAAGAATGTTATAATCCTCAGAGAATGAGGAATCCTCAGGTAAGATTTTGATATTCTGTTATTTAAGTTTTGTATAGGAAAATTAGATATTTGTGTTTATGGGAAATAAAACACCAAGACTGTCCCTGTAGGTTTGATGGAAGGAACATTTGCCTGAATCTGGAGATCTAGGTTCTGCCACTGCCTTGGAGAATGTGTAGCTCTACAAGGTTAGAGCATTTTCTTCAAGACTGTGGAGGGCTTCCCTTCCAGAGTTCTAAAGTGCCTAAAATATTTGTCTAAGAGAAGTGATTTCAAATAAATACAACAATCTTATTTTAAAAATAAAAATAGATGTTTTTGTAAGCAGAATAACTTTTATTTAACAAGTATATTTCTTCTTCCAGACTTGTTGCTAAGAACTACACTAATATTTTTGTAGTTTGTGCCTTCCATCTAGGCAACTGTATAATTTAATCTCAGTAGTTACACTTACACAGGGGTCACAAGACAGTGTTGTGCGATGGGCACTGGGGGAAAAGAAAGAATTAGATTTCACGGGATAAACATTGCTATTTTGTGATAGTATATATAAATACTTACTCCAAGAAGAGCAGGACAATTGTTTTAAACTTCTCCCTCAAAAACTGAGAATAGAAATACCCTAGTAACACCAGAAGCTCAGGTCACAATTTGCAGTAGACCCTTCCCCTTTCTACCCTATTTGGCAACTTATGCCCAAGGTTTAAAATTAATAAAATTAATACCTACAAAATGATCCAACTGTCAGCCTTTGCTTTCACATTGGTTTTATTAAGAAGAAAGAAAATAACATTGTGGAGTGTGTGTGTCACTACAAGAAAGTGGTGTGGTTTTTTTTTTGTTGTTGGTTTTGTGTATGTGTTTGTGTGATGTTTGTGTTTTGTCCTTATGCCCTTATGGCCCTTTCATGCCAATGATTAATTTTTTTCTTCCGTATTCTGTCTTGGATAGCAGTAGTTACCTGTAAAAGTGTCCTTCTTGCAAGTATCAGTGAGAAAAAAAAATTCTTGCAAAATGTGCATAGATGAATCATGGAAGATCTTTTTGTATCTAGATATGTAAACATTTTTATAATACTAATATTCTCACTTTTTTTTTTATAGTGAGGTGTGGTCGTGTGTTGGTATGGATATAATGGAGAAGTACAGTGTAGGAGAGCTCAGAGGAGAGAACAGGACAGTCTTAACTTTGATTTTATTTTTGTTGTCTCTTTAACATTCACTTTGATATCATTCAGATAAGATTTAAATCAAGAAAAAAAGTACAAATAAGATAATAATTTGGTTGATTCAGATCAAATAGAAACATGGAAATGTTTTATGGGGCTTTGGCTTACAGTAACAAGGTTTTCTTCAGAGCAACCTCAGCTATTCTGAGTGTGGGACTTTGATTATTCCCTGTGACATAAGATAGGAGTATCTAAAATAAAACCAATTAGCTGTACAGAAGTAAAATATGGTTGAAAATGGGAGAACTTGGTGCATAAACTCTAAAAAATTTAGCCCTGAATGCATTACGTTCTGCAGCGTGGTAGGTTTATGGTAAGGTAACGTACTATTTGCATTTCGTTTTTCCCATGGGGATAGGAATTATTGCAGGAATTCTGGCTTTCTGACAGGAGTTCCCTTTACGAAAAGCAGATGGAATCTCAGGGTCCTTTCTGTTTGTACATACTTGCCATGTTTCAGTCTGTTAATTGTGTTTTAAACATAGGTTGATGTGTTTTCTTCTTTTCTAGGAGACGACAGAAGTCTTTCAAGCTCGTCTTCAGATACCAGCCACTCAGATGTTAGTGTTGGGAGCAGACTGACAATTTGGCCTGAACAGTCTTCAGCCAGCACTTCTCAAGAGAGTCATGGATTGGCAGCTGCAAAGGGCATTTATCTTGGGGAAGAAAAGACCCTTCCAGAAGGGGCACGTAGCACCACTAAACTGCCTCCAAAGCCCCTCCGATCCAGACAGCTACAGGAAATAGGTCGTCAGAGCTCTTCTGACAGTGGAATAGCTACTGGTAGTCACTCTTCTTACTCTGGAAGCTTCTCTTCCTATGCTGGCAGCTTGGACATTTGCCATGGTGATGAGTTTGGATCATTGCTAAGCTTGCCATTGAACTTTCCTTCGGATCAGAATTTATGTACTTGTCCTCACAGTGAGCCCCAGAGAGGTGCAGGATCAGAGTATCAGGTTCCCAGCTCGCTCAGACATATTTACGATATACCCAGGAGTTTGTTACAGGCAGCTTCTAAAGATGTGCAACCGAAGAGTGCAGATTCCACGCTATCCAAGGACCAGGCCCTGTCACCTCAAGGTGCTAGTGACCCAAAACTGCTACTACCATGGAGGGTACCTGAGCACAGCCAGGACAGAGGGAGGCCTTCATCCTCACTTGCAGAAGGCAGCAAGGACTCAAGTGATGAGACATATGTGGATTTTGTTTCGAGGTGGTCAGACAAAAAGCCACAAGGACAGGTGTCAGACTCCAAAAGTAGTGAGTTGTCACCACCTAGTGGGGCCTCAGCTGACCCCTATGACACATGTAGCCCCCACCTTGGGATGACAAGAGCTCTTTTTTCAGCTTGTCCAATCTGTGGTGGACTAAAGGTAAATACCTAACACTGAGCAGATGCTAACAAGCCTTGCTTAATATAGCATGATTAATTTAAAATGATTTAAGTTGCAGGTCATAAATACTATTATTTCCTTTATAATTTGAACAAGTAATAACTTTTGTGTTGTTTATGCTCAAGTTGAGAGGCTTAGCCCATGGTTTGCTCAAAATCTGTGCCTGATCAAGAAAACACTGAGCAATATAGGCCATCGATCATTACTTTTAAATTGGTCAATTTTGGCTTTGGGTGTATCTGAGTGGCTTACAGTGACAGAGACAGAAGCTTTACAGGCACTGAGAGGGCTGAATTTGTCATATAACAGTAATTTAGCATGAAGGACATTGATCTCTTGTGCTGCTGGTATTTCAAAAGAAGAAAGGAGGGATGTCAAATAGTATGTGCTGCTCTTAAGGTGACCACAGTTTATCTTTTTATTTTATTGATGTTTTTATATTCTTTATCATTGTTTGAGCATGTCTTGCACAAGAAGCCGGATTTGCAAAACTTCTCACTGGGGAAATAGAAGACAGTCAAGTCAGCATGGCAATCCATAGGAGATCAAATAATCCAGTACTATAACTGGCCAATGACAGATACTTTAGAGAAGGTATATAAAAACTCATTAGTGGTCTACTACCAGGACGGTGTATTTGCAGGAAAAATGATTTTTGATCACCAGTCACATAAAGACTTAAAACCTGAGTTATGGAGATTCATAGGCCTTTCTAAACAGATTTGCCAGTATCTGTAACTATGACTTCGATATTCTTATAAATTCTTTTTGAACCCTGCTAAATTCTTGGCTTTTTATGGCAGTAAGCTTTGTACATTAATTGTACATTGCCTGAAGAAAATGTATCTGGTTTTACCCATTCTGGAAGAGACTTTTTTTATGACTGTGTTTGCTAAACTACAAAAAGGTAAAGCTGCTTGTGTTGGTGAGTTGTTGAAAAGCTGGGAAGGTTAGAGGGAATGCTCAAATTAGGGAATGTGTGAAATAGGGATTCAGCAAGAGAGACTTTTGTTTGAGGAATTAAATACTGCCACTGAAGTGTGTACATTTTAGTTGAGCATGTGAGATTACACAATTCACTGCTATGAAAAGGGCTTGAGCATATAGTAAGTTATGAAAGAAAAATTAAAAGATTATAAACTTGAGGGATTATTTTCTTCTCATGAGGTGTTTCATGCATTGGCATCATTGACTGCCTTCACGTCTGAAAACTAGAAAATGTTGTCTGCCCGAGGTGCTTTTATAGCCTCTGTAACAGCATCTTGGGCGTTACTTTGTCATGTACTTGCACCATTTGGGAGGTAGGGAGACACTGGTGTGACAGGCCTTATAAGGTTGTGTCTACATTGATCAGTAGGATCAGTGTTCTTCCAAGACCATCCTTGCCAGCCGTCTGCACCAAAGGCCCTCCTAGCCCTCTAGCCTAATTCTGAAAGCTTGGCTGGATGCAAGGGCCTGAGATTCAGTCTCTCACTTCTGTTCTTTTTGCAGTGCAGGCAGCGGCTTCCTGTGTCTGCTGCCTGTAGTTAGAAGTTGGGAAAATTGCACAAAACTGATTCTTAGAAAAGCTCTGCTTTGGGATCAGAAAGCTCCAAGATGTATTTGTTGTAGGCAGTGAGGAAAGAATTTAAGGTACAGTTCGCTCACATGGTCCAAATGTTTCTGGGTGATGTGAATTGTCAGTTTAGACATGAATTTGTCAGATTTTCCCTGGATATCTGTGGCAGACAAGAAGCTGAAGATGAGTATTCCATTGTATATCTTCAAAACCATTAAAGACTAAATTATGTCACTACTTCTTTAATTGCCTGTTGACCCCAACAACATACACCCCCACATTTTTTATTGCAAAGTGCTGTCAGGTTTCATGCTGTTTCTGGTTGCCCTGAAAATATCAGTTGGCAAGAATGTCAGGGATTGTCAATATTTAAACAAATTTAGTGAGAGAAACACTGGTGCAGCCCTCTTACTAACTCTTGTTTTAGCATGAGATACACACATCTTATCTTTTTTTTTTCAACCCATTTGTAAGCAGTCAGGAAAGAAGTCTCATTAAATGGAATGATTCATGGGTTTGTTTTTACTTCTGAAAGAAAAATTAACCTTTTGATACATTGTCCCAAACTGTCAAGATGAGTTATTTTAGCAATATTTAATGTACGCTGTCTTTGGCTTTTCTCATGATGAATATGGTGAAAGCACAAATCCATATGCTGTAACTAAAAAATAATTCTTATCTTTGTGCTCTAAACAGAATATGCTTAAGATGCAGTTAGGGCCAGGAGGAGTTGATTTATGGATTAATGAAGACACCAGGTTTTCACATTTATTCAAATTCATGTACAAAAGGCTTTAGTGTGCCAGTGTTTGGAGTTCCTTTGCAATTTCAAGTTAAGCTGTTAATTAAATTGTGTTGAAGGTTTTTAAATGCCTACTATTTAAAGTGAGTGAGTGACCTGAGTAGAGGAGAGTCTACAGCAGTAATAAAGGATATAAGCATTGGTTTGTTTTCTGCCCTGTATGTAAACTTTGGCAAATTGAGGTTAGATTTGGACATGTTGTCTGTGTGTCTTGGTTGTTCAGCATGTGAAGAGTTGGAGACAGGTTGCAGGATGAAGACATGCATATGTGGAAGGCATGGTGGCGTTCATGATTGGGATTGACTTGGTTAAGAACCACCTGCTCCACTAATGACAAGGATGATGATGAACATAGGGAGAACATACCGTGGGAAAGTGCCAAGTTTCAAACAGAAAATAGGGCAAGGAAGCCTTTCTGCTTCACTCTGGATGAAGAATAGAACCAGCATGAAGAAAGTCACTAAATATTGCTTCTATTTTTTCTATATTATATTTCATATTAGACATTGGGGATTAATAAGCAAGCATGCAGGGTGTTTTGCTTTCTGTTGTATGTTATTGTAGTGTGCTCAAGATGTCCTTCTCTACAAACTTCACAAGGTGTGCCTTTGCTATGTAATTTTTGCCTAGGTGATTTCAGTGCTGTAGATGATTGCAGAGATATTCTTTGTGTATTGTAAGTATATTTTAAGCTTGGAATGTTGGATTGTTATGGGATTTCTGCGTAAGCTATAGAGATTTATTTATTATTAGACTTTACTTAATACATTTTCAGCTACTTAGCTAATACTAATTTGATGAATAGAATTTCACTGTATGCTTGTTGCTCTGTAACTTCATTTGATGCTATAGTTTGAGAAATTATGTCAACCTTTTTTATAGGGTGTTTTTTTTTTTTACACCACCATTGTTTGTAAATTTTATTAGAAGTCTGAAAAATAAAATTATTTTCCAACTCTTTTTGTCCTTTTCCATCTGACAAGTACTGGTTTTAGTTTTGCTTTGCTTTTTGTCCCCTGACCACCTTCTTCTTGCAAGTTGAATTAATATGGAATGATTATGGCTGTCCCTTCACACTACTTAGTTTTCTATTCAAATCACTGTTGACAGCTTGAAATATGTGTATTAGTAGGAATGACTTTTATGTATGTCTAGCTCAGCCTAAACTCATATTTATGTCAGTGGGAGTTCTTATGTATGTAGAAATATAGTCTTGATTACTGCTTTGGTTGTTAATTTGCCACTATAGAGGAGAAAAGAAAGTGTCAGTTTGTGTGTGTCTGTTATCATCAATTCTGTATTGGTGTTCAGCTATCTACTTTAGTTGCTCATTTAACAATACCAAAACCTCCTTGGTGACAATGGTCCCAAATTAGGAGCTGGTCTACCCAAATCCTCTGCGAGGTATTTGTATAGTTCCTGCAACCACAGTAACTGTATGACTCAAACTTGGAATCTCCCAGCATATCTGTAGTAAGCGGAAATATGGGAATGCTGTGGTCATGATGCAGAAAAGAGGTTAGGGGTTTTGTCAGGTAGCAGGATCCACAGTGCTGAGTGGCTAAGAACCCTTCCCTACATAGAATAGGGAGATCTGGTACCTGCCTTGGGGGGATGTGGATCTCTGTTTAAGTGGAGAGTTGCTTTGATAAGCTGATGGGAAATTTACCTCTTTTAGTCTGTTCTGTAGGAACTGCTTTATTTTGCATTACAACTGTGAGGGAAGGCATGCGCATGCCTGTACTGTGATCCTTGAGCAGGCACTTTACTCAGTTTATTTAATCATGTGGCACCATGTCCCTGCAGGGCTTGTTAATCACATGCAGCCTTTTGTGAGTACAGACTCTCTGAGTAGATCTAGAGCTACTACGAATATCTGTGTTTCCATTGTGCATTGTAGACCAGGGAGAGACTAAGCCTAGAGAAAAGCAAGGCTAATGTGTCCTCAGGCAGAGAAGGGGCTTGAACTCTAAAGAACATCTTGCACTGAAGTCTGTTTTGTGTTCTCGCCTGGACTGATTTAACCAAAGTCATGAACAGCCTGTAACTGGGTTGGGAATATAGCCTTTATCTTCCAAATCCTGTACTTCCCCCTTAACCCTGGATTTAGCTGGTGTGTCTCCTTTCACTGTAGACACTGCTTTTGAAAGTGGTAAAAGAGATGGTCTATAAGGTGTAAACTTGTGTAGTGACATTCAAGAAATAGCAGCCGCAGACTACGTTGTCACATCTATGTAACTGAGAATGTTTTCAATTTTTTTGTCTTTTAATCAGGTACTTTTCTAATGTAGTATTAAAATAGATATTAAAGAAATCACAGTATATCGTTATATACCACTTTAATGTAGCTTTTTTTTTTCTGTTGGAGCCATTACCTCTTTCCCCATGAGACTGAACACCTTATGTGTTTATCCTGTAGCGTGTTTATTTCCCATCTTTCTCTGAAAGTATGGGAACATGATTATTTGTAATTACATGCCTTTTACATCTCTTTTCAAAGATTTTTTTTCTTTTCTTTTACAGTATTGATGTGTGATGCTGTAACATTTTATGCTTCCTCCCACCTTCAGAAAAGCTACAGGCTGTCTAAATTTTCGGTTGAGAAGGATGCATTTGTAAGCTTCTACAGCATTGTTCCTACTTATATTTCTGCTCTAATCTCAGAGCTCTGGGCAGTTAGGCAACACACACACCTTCAAAACTCTAACAGGAACAGTTGGCACCTCAGAGGAATCTGGAAGTCAGTCATCAGTATTATTGACCTGAGTGACAGTGTGTTTGTGAGTCTCATATGCTTTGATGACCATTGATTCTGGGTAATATTGGCTTTTGGCATGAATTAGAAAACTTGCATTTGTGCTCTCTTTGAAGATTTAATTCCAATTGTTTTTCTTTAAGTCCTGACTGTGATACATTAACCTGCAGTGAGGTGCATCTTCCATAACATTTAACACCACTAAATGAGGTGACTGGACTGGACCATAATTTGGCAATCTGGCACTTTACATACATTACTGTTGAGATGTTGCTTATCAGCAGTTCACAGGGGAAGGAAGATTTTTTTTTTTTCTTCTCAGTTTGCCGCTGTTATTTTGTACAATATTATAATGCTTCTTGGCAATAGGCTTCAGTCCCAAGTAATCAAGAAGAGACCCAGCTTCCTTTTACTTTGTTGTTGCTGGTAAGGGCTCATGTGAGTGACATGGCTCTTCCAAAGCTTTGCTTGGAGGATGTCACTTAGTAGGTATGTCTCTAGATTTGAGATAGCACAGTAAAATACAAGACATGCCAACCATACCAGAACTGTGCAGATCTGACTTGCTTTTGGCCCTGTAGGAGGCTGCCTTACCTCTTATCTGAAAAATAATACAGAAGATACTCTCCATCTGTCGTGAAAGAATCCCCACAGCATTTGTGCTAAGAATAAAGGTTCTAATCTGAATTCAGAATAATAAGAATTAAGCTCTTGGCACTTCTTGGGATCAGGCAGTAAGTGGAATAGATAGCCTGTGGTCTGTAATTGGAAAAGAAGTGCCTGCCACAGAAGCACTGCTAAGTGAGATGACATTAATAATGTCAAGAGAAGACAGCATCTTTCCTATATGAGGGAATGTAGACAACATAGCTTAATGGAATTCATTCTTCTGTACTAAATAGAAGTGTTGCTGGATTGCTGTTCTGTCAGAGAACCAGTGAAGATATTGATAAACCACGGTATTGACCTTTTATACTCATCAGAATGAACAAATGGGAAAATCTACTTCCTCCCCTAAATACAATCAAGCTGGATAATAGCTTTTATTATTACTACAACTGATAGCTACTTCTTCCTCTGTTGGGAGCAATAGCTTTTCTGAAGAGAGAGAAAAAAACGTTTTGAAGGAGGAGGAGTCTTACAATAAAAGCTGGAAAAAATTACTCTCTTTGGAATGTAGGATTTGTGGGGGTTGGTTTTTTTTGACCTAGTTGTAAAGAGACTGATCAGATTGCTTGGAACGTGGCCACAATGGGAAAATGGAAAGCTTTTTTTCTAAATAGAAATCCATTTCTTTCTGGAAAAATTCTACAGAATCCTATAAAGTGTTAGCAGACACTTTCTATCTTCATTTTCTAAAAGGGAGAAAGTAGAATTCACCTGCAGAGGAAGAAACCACAAAAAGAGATTAGGAAAGCATGGATTACATTGAGCTGAACTCAGAGGGAAGCAAATAACTCCAGTGGCAGCCTTGGATTAAGTTTCCTAGGTTTGATTCCCATGTGGTTCATCTCTTTCTGGAAGAGCATGAACAAAGTTGCTTTAAAAAACCCTCAGTTCCTTGACTTGCATTTCTGCAAAATGTTTGTAATGTCTACTAACATATTTTTAAGATCATGGATTAAAGAATGCTGTGCAGAAAATACTCTGTTTTGATTAACAGTCACCGATATCAAAGTAATTGCGTGGTTCAGAAGGAACTGGCGAGTATCAGTAGGATAGCAATCATTTGGATGGGATGTCTGGAGGGTTGACAGCAGCTCACTGTGAGTAGATGAGCGAATTGAAAATAGATGCTCGGTGGGGGTGTGACCTTTCCTACCAACCATTTTGACAGAGCCACTTAAAACTGGAAGTATGCAAATTGGAAGGATGAAATGTGTTCCAGCAATATTACACAAACTGTGCTTAAACTTGTCCACAACTCATGACAAGACATGTGATTGGAATTAGTTTTGGTAATTCATGATGCCCAATTACTTCAAGATATCTATGGAAATACCTTCAGTCTGGCTGATAATATCCCATATGGATTTGTAATCAGATTAGAGCCTTAAGGTGTCAGTTGTGTAGAGGTTGTGATGTAGGCAAATTCTTACTGTTTCTATAATTGTGCAACCCTATGCCAAGCTGTATTACTTCGTTCATAAAGAGCAAATACTTTTTTCTAATATTGGCTTAGTAAAGTTAATAATATGGTAACAACACCTTCAAATGGGTAATGTGATTTTGGCATTTGTTAGCAAGAAAATGGCAAGCGTGGCAACAATTTCACTGAATAGAAAATTGTTTATTACCTGCTCCACAAAAAACCCACACTGAAACCAATTTGAGGAATGAATCACTGAAGAATATTTATATGTTCAGAACAGAATGAATACTTCCCATAGGTAGAAGGGTTAGAAAACGTGGGTAATCCATTCTGGTATAGAAATGCCTGCCAAACAGTTTTCAGGATGGACTGTTTTAGTTGCCTTGTGATTTTATGTATTGCTTTATTATGCATAGTTGTGAATGCTTCTGCTGAAATGCTAGGGAACTTGTCTACAGAAGAAAAGAAAGGGAATTCTTTGAAAGTCCACATAGTAGATGGGACTGCCAAATTTACCTCTCATGCAATTGTACAGTCCTGATGAAAATGTCCTGCTGAGGTCAGCAGACGCTTTTTTGCAGATTTCAGGGGGCTTTCCTCTGACATTTTTAAAAGAAGGGCCACTGAAATCAGTGTAATTAAAACACTTGCTTCGTAAGAGAATTGGGCTGTGTGTGAGTTAAAAGAAATAAGGTGGATCTTTGATATCTAAGAGAGACAGATTTCAATCCCCGCCCCATAAGTAGAAGAGTGGGGTTGATTGCTCTGGACCTCAGGAAATACAGAAAGAATCCATACTAAACTTTGATGTTCTTTCCCTGCCTGGTGTAGTCTTGGATGCATTTTACAAACCTGCATGTTATGCTATAAAGCTAGTTGTCTGCTGCAGACTCCTGGCAGGAATTTGTGATGGCAAAGTGCAGATGATGGTGTTTTGGGCACTGTTTCTCTTTAAATAGGAGAGGAATTGCCCACCCCAGGGTGTGCAAGAGATATAAGAAGCTTGAGATTTGGACTGATCTAGGAATTTTGTGTTATGGTTTTATTATTGTGGCTCTGACCAGCTTACCCCAGTCCATCTAGTTGTGTAATATCTGTATCTGGATAATGTTTACTTCCCAAGGCTATTGTCAGGACAGATGGGATGGTGTTTGTACAGTACTTTGGATGTGGACAAGTCAATCCAAGTGCTAAAGATTGTATTAAATGTGATGTTTTTCAGACTATAGTGAGAGACAGAAAGTTGTTTGCCTTTCATGTGAACTGTGGACGGAAAAGGAACTCATTAATAAGAGTTACTAAAGAAGAAATCCACCTGCCAGGATGGAGCAGCTGCTCTACAGTTTGGGTTTTTTTTAAATGCTGGGAACTCTATCACTAGTTTTTATAACTGCAACAAATAGTTCAAAGCCATTTTCTATTTAATGAAAGATCACAGAGCAGTGGCACTGAATACATTATTTCAACAGAATTTTTTTTGTGTGTGTGAAATTGAGCCTGAAGAATGGTGTCTTTCAAGAACTGCAGAGTTACTGGAAAGATGTTATTAATGCAGGAACCTTTACACTCAGTGGATTCAGAAAGTCTACAGCTGAGAGCATGGCAGTTAAAAATCAGTTCTTTCTAAGAATGGGATTAGCCTGAGGGTTGAGCAATCTTTTAGCATTTAGAAAGGAGCATGATACCAAGAACACGCTTGAGGATATGGCTGAAATTCAAGCCAAGTTGTAGCAACAGAGGAAGAAAAGAAAAACTTAATTGTATTACGTTTTCTTCATGTATTCTTTTCTTAAATCCTTATGAAGAGGCATATTGCATCAAATCTTTTTGATGCAATGATTTTTTTATTTTATTTTGTTTTTTATGTCAAAAGCAATTTTGCCTGAATAGGGATTAGGTAAAACTCTGAGCAATTCCCCAGTAAGAGGTGTGAGAGCAGATGACCACAGGGAATTTCTGGAGCAGTTCAAGCTATCTGAGGATCTGCAGTTAAATATTTCAGCTAGTCAATTTTCCCATCTTAAGTAAGTAGATACTTAGCATTGAGTTTCCTTGGTGCTGGCTAAACTCAGCTTGAAGTGTAGGACTTCTGGGTCAGAACCAAGGTGACAAAATGATACCTTAAAGTTACTGCACCTGACCAACTCGGCAAATCTTTTTCAGTGTAAAAAATGCTCTTTAACCCACTTTTTATCAGTTGCACACAATCTTTTCTGTTCTGTTCCTAAATGAGAGTGTGGAGGGAAGGACTTGCTTGAATTCTCGCCATCCTTGCTAGTGCGGTAACATTTTGAATCTCGAAGGCTCGCTTGAAAAACTAATTTGCTTCAGGGAGTAATGTAACCCATGGGTGTAGGACAGATGTGTGGGGAAAAATGTTATGTGGAGCCACTGTTGTTTTTCCATCCACTCTCCTTCAGCTCCAGTTTGATGCATCAATATGTCTGTAAGAACACATAAGTTTTGTGTGTGTGTAAAAGTTGGGCGGGATGGGGATGTTAAGATCAAAACAATCAAAACAAGTGACTGTTAATGTGATCCATGTGATAAATGACAGCCAGGATGGGGTGAGTGAATACCAGTCTTACACAGAGATTCTAGGCTGCAGTAAAGTCCCTTCACGGCATACAAGCTCTGCTTGGTATGTCTTCCTTGGCATTATTTTTTATGTATTTCCATGTTTCCTTTCCTAAAGCAGGGTAGATGAAAGAAAGCCATCCTCGAGACTTTCTCTGAAGCAGTTCAGTCCCACACAAGTCCAAAAGGTAGATGGAAAAGGGGCTTTAAATTTGACTTTGTGCTCCTAAATCTTGTCACATGAGGATATTGGGCTATTCGCAGTATAAACTGCAGCAGCCAGCTGTCAATCAACTGAAATGACTGTTTCAACAGCTGGGAATCAGTAGGACATGAACTCTGGCTGTGTTCCCTCTCCTCTAGCCACATCCTCTGCAGTAGTCTGGATTCTGTGGAATCCTCTGCTAATTCAATGCTGATTGGAAGCAATTTTGAATGTACAAGAAACTTGAGCCTGGAAAATATTAAGGAAATATAAACCTTTTCCAGATCTGGTTTATTACAAGGACAGAGAAGTGCTAAGTGGGCTATATCAGGGTTAGTAACTGTATACTTGAATCCTCTGTAGCACGAGGAAAACATTTCCAGATTAAGTTTGCCAATTCATCTCATTCCTTGAAACGCAAAGTCAAGCAGAACCACACGTGCTATGGAGATAACTGCTATAGAAAGCTTTGGAAAACTACAGAAATAATTATACCTACTAATTCATAGCAGTGCTCTCCGATATAGGAGAAGCCTGTGAGCAGCCCCCATGCATAGTTAAGTATCTGTATCCTTTGAAGCTGTGCAGTTTAATTATAGTTTCATTACCTTTGACAAACCATAATTTCAGTGATGGGCTGCGGATAAAGGAAAACACTTGCCTTAAGATTGCTATTTTGAGCTTTCTCTCCCTTATTTGTCCTTCTGTCCATTTCTTTCTAATAATGATCATTGATTAATAAATTTTTTTGTGGGAGAAATTGAGTAACCTTAGCTGTAAATGTGAGGTTGAAAAAGAAGGAAAATGAATGCAAAGATCATGTTGCAAGGCTTTCATTTTTATTCTTCATAGACTCATAATTAAGCCTACTCTAGTTCTCTCTCTGTGTGGAGCAGGATGCACAGGTTATAACAAGGATTCTTTTCTTCGTGTCTTTATGTGGAATGGGCTGGAAGGAAGGAATCAAATAACTAGACTAATGTAAATTGGCATAGCTCCATCGGCTACAAAACAGGCCCAAGTGTATTTTTAGTGCAAGCACAAGCTAAGCTCACACTGTGGAACAACATTCTTTGGGGGAAGTAGAAGGAGGAAAAGACTTTTCTTAGGGCAGTCCCTAGGTGAATGTGTCAAAATGGTAATTACAGCTTAACATAAAATTTCTCCTTCTCTAAGAATCTGTAGAGGTAGATTTAATTTGTCTTCAACATCTGAGATTTTACTTTGCCAGGTTTTGAAATATTTTCACAGTTGAGCCCTTCTTTATTTATTGTTTGTCACTGTAACTGTAGAGTTGTAGTTAAACTCTTTATTTGCAGAAAAGAATCCCTTTTCTTTATGGATAGATGACTTGGATTTTAAATCTTGCTGCAAGCAGAAAACTTGAGTAGAAGGGATACTTATGCACTTTGGAATTAATTTTCTGTTAATCAAACTTTTTGACAAGAAAAGTTGTGATAAGTTAGGATAATTCTCAGTGCAGTGGCATAAGAGGTATGGCTCACTGAAAAGTGTAAAATATCTCTTATGCATGTTGGTTGAAGCATCCCCTTTCCTCATCAGAGAAGGAATGTCTCAGTGTCAAGAAATGAATGAGTTATCGGACCTTTTGTCTTACATGTCTCTTCTGGTGTAAATTTGCCATAAATTGCTCCTTTGCTAATCAAGAGAGCAAGGCTATTTGAATCCCTTTGTAAGTGTGTGCATATGTGTATATGTTAATGATTGTTCTTTTAATTTGAGTCTCTCCAAGCTTCCGGCTAAACAGTACTTTTGTATTGACTTTTAAAATCTTGAAATGGGCTAATGCTCCTACTGCAGTAGAACTCTGTTGTTTCTACTGGGATGTGCTATTCTAAGAAAATGTAGAACACCACCTCCCATTTGTCAAGCCCTCCTAATTTCACAGGTATTTCTGTAGTACTGAGATACAGTTAGTCTTGTGAACTTCAAAATATAAACGAAATGGATCATGTGAGGTGTTGGATCCAGTCTATGTGCACTTTGCCTCTCCTGTTTCTTTTACATGCTGAGCAAGAAGAATGAGATGAGAACACCACACTGCTTATTATCTGCACAGTAGAGTCAAGTCTGCTGTTATTCATACCTGTTTGGGCCCCGTCTGAGCCTCATTTTCAGTGGTATGGTAGTTTTGCTGGAGTCTCTGCCTTCTTGATGCAGAATGAGTGGAAATTAACAGATCTATTGTACAAGGAAGCTCAGACTAGCAAATGTGGGGAAACTAAGTGTATTTTAAATATCAAATATTCTTGTAGTAGTGTAATGCTACCCCCTATTGGAAATTTGAATATATGGAATATAAACCAGAACCCATGGAACTGAAGCCTCTTTGACTTCGTGTACATTACTTTGTTTCCATTGGACTTGATAGGACTTTAGAAGTGCCATTCTCCATTAAAAAAAAAAAAAAAAAAAAAAAAGAAAAAGAAAAAGATTTTTTTGGCATAAATAGGAAAGATGTTTTCTCCCCAGTTACCAGAACTGAATTCAGTTTAAAATAATCTTCTTTTATGTTAAAATGCAGCTGTAGGCACAGATGCCTGCAATTTTACTGTCTTTCTATAAGAATACAAATAGATAACCTATGTTGATTTTTATTGTTCATAAACATCTATATATTCATAAAGGCCTTACCACTTCTAAAAGAAACACATCCTGTCTTTTTGCATAGCTACAGCTACTGTATACGCTGTTACTCAGCTGTATCCTGAGTAACAGCACTTGTGTTCACCTGTGAAAATGTGAATGGTTAAAGCAATGCTGTGCGTGCACTGCTGAACCTTCAACAGTCAGGACAAATGTGTGTTTGAACTCTTTTGCTTAAGCATTACACCAGGAGTTTCTGTATGTACCTTAGGAGAGAGGTGGTTTAACTAACAGCAGGCTAGCTGAACAAGTTTCTGAAAATGGGAAAAGGGAATGTAATGTTGCTCTGAAAACATCTCTAAAAAGTTGACAACACTATCCTGAATTGGAAAATCTGCTGGGTGTCTTATGCCTAAACTAAAAAATTTTCCTTTTCATAAAATTCCAGAACAGATCTGCTGCTGTAAACCATGACAGCTCAAATGAGGAGTTAGGGGGAACAATGTAGCTGATTATTATTACCTGGAGGAATTGGCCGTCTTTATTTTGACCCTAAGAATATATGATATGCTGAGCTTTAGAGTGTATCAGGGGTATATGCCTTGGATCTTAGACCTCATGGTTGGAGAAAAAGAAGTTGTAATTTCTGAGCTGAGTGTATTTGATGGTTTATTTTAATGGCAATTGTGTCAGGAGTCTTTCATGTCCTGAATGGCAGAATGATTGTTATGAGATACATCTGGTGAAAGATGATGCTAATATATTTTGTTATGTATCTAGCATCAATTCACAGATGTATTTGTTCAGGCTTCTGTGCTCTGAAATCAGGAGATGCTGTGCCCCAGTAGTCAAATTTGATGAATATACTCTATGATATTTGCATATGGTGTTTTTATTTTTTGTGAAGAATTGTTTTTTGTTCCTGCCTTCTAACTCCTGCACCAAACCATGTCTGTCCATGTTTATCAAATACATTGAATTAAAATTGGTCTCAGAGGCAACTTGCTATGTCTGGTCTAGCCATTTCTTCTGGCTGGCTGAATTCCTCAGCCTAGTCCTGGCTCCTGCTATGAAAGTCCTCCTGTATCATGAACTGGGAATGAAATGTGTTCTGATCATGCTCCTGTGTCTTTGTGCTGTGAGGTCTGTCAGGAAGTTTAGATGAGATCATCTGTTCAGCAGCATTCATAATCATTAGTGTCCACCTTTTCATTTGAGTTGCTTATACAGATCTACAGAATCTCTCTCTGCAGCTTGTCACTGTATCTGTCCTTACAAAACTTCCATGAAATAATGCAGTGCTTCTACCTGTATAGAAACCAGTGCTTCTGATTTTTGCCTGTGGTTAAGTAGGACAGACTCTCAAATTCACAGAAGTATTTAGTAATCTTGTTTGATCTGGAACCATCATACCAATTTTTTTGAAGGACCATGAGAAACTCAAACCTTATGAAATTAGTTTAAAAAATTGTAAGGCAAACCCAAAATCTGTGTTTGAGGGAGGTGGCAGAGTGTCTTTATTTTATTTATGTTTCTTAAGTTGTTGTGGTTTTGGGCATTTCTCTAACCACAGACTGTCTAGCTGATATTGGTGTTAGGGCAGTTTATGATGGTTTGGTGTTGTGTGCCTTCAGACTTTGCTATCTACTTGGAGTGAGTGTTATTGCTTTGGGTCAGTTGTACATGCTCTTGGCTTTGTTTTCTGTCTAGCAAGTATGCAAGCTTGACTTGTAGTAGTGCCTGGAAACACACACAAACTTCACTGATGTGTTTACACCAGGTATTTTTATATGCATTGGGTGGTATTGCACAGCTGTTTTCTCTAGAATTCTGTCTAAATACTTTTGCACATAATGAGATATGTATGTGATGTTAAAAGGATGTTATTTAGGTTGAAAAGTTAAGCCCCTTACTGTTAAGGAATTGACAGATTTACAGTTGCTCATGCCATCTTGGTTTCACCCACACGTGTCCCTCTTGTGCAGTGAATGAGGCAGATGTCCCCTGGAAAAAATGGTATGTGACCACATAATTGCATTACAGTTCAGTTGTTCAGCACACTCCTAGTGTGACTTTTCGGTATGTAGGTTTTTTTCGGTCTGTTTTTGAAAAGTAAAAGACAAGAGCAAATCAAGTGCTTTGCTGTGTCACCTTCCCCATGCCCATATATTATCAGTAGCAGAGCTTGAAATTTGACCCTTCAGCATTGCGACCAAGACTCCAACCATCCGAATTTCAGGGCTGTTGCTGCTAGCTGGCAGCTGGAGTTGGCTTTTGTCTCAGGATAGAGGCTTGGCAGCTCGATCTGGATACTGGCTTTTGTGGTAGCTGTGGCAGAGGACTCAGCCCAGCTTTTCTTTCTCTCCCTTGAGTGGACAGTTTCAGAGCATGCTTAAGGCAAGGTGTGTCATTTTTGGAGCTAATGGTCATATTCTGATGCTGATGGTCGTATTCTGGATTGGGTGGCAAATGGCTCATGGCTGCAGGTGGCTGGGAAGCCCACAGCAAGAAGCAGAATGCCCCTCTCAGCAGAAGCATATTAAAATCACAACTGAAGAGTTCCTCTGTAAAAACACGAGAGAGAGAGAGAGAGAAGATGGGTACACAAATCTGGACCAGAACTAAACAATACTTTTCATTCTTTCTCATGTCTTGTTGTTTAAACAACACCTGTAACTTGTAGATGAGTTGAGCTGTGATTATCCCACAGGCTTTAGGAGGCATATTTTAATGTGACACAGCATGGCTTGCCAGTGCCACTGAAATCGCCAGCTTCATGCTTCAGAAAATAGCTGATGTTTGGGCTTGGCTGAGCAAACTGAGATGTTTCTGAACTGACTTCAGCAATCTTTCTGTAAGCCGACAGTTGGCTTGCGACAGATGAAGCTGAGTAATCAAAGTTTGTGGCTGAAATTGGAGCCCTGCACCTGAAGCATGCCATGGGCAGGAGTTTCTGTTTAATTAGTAGTTGCTACAAAGGATGGTAGAGTTTAGTAATTTTGTATCTTTTGTTCAGAACCTCATCGACTGCTGGGCACTGTGAAACAGCCCATCAAAGCAGATGACCTTTAAAGGTTGCTCCATGTGTCTATTTATTGACCTTTCCTGCAAACTTTTTTTCTCCTGTCGCAGTCTAAGCATTCCAGCTTTAAACTTTTCTGGTGATTTACTCCAAGAGTAAGTCATAGTCTTTAATCCTCATGAGGAAAGTACCTTAACTCTCAGTTTCATTAGGTACTGGTTTCTTTTTGCTGAAATACCTGAGCTTTGCAGAACTTCAGACATGTTCAAGAGTTTTTCTTTTCCATTTTCTGAAAGCAATTGACACGTTTCCATTTTTGTGATTCTGATTTCAAAATCTTCAGTCAGGATTTCTCATTGAGTCCTTTGCTCCTTTGTGAAGTTGCTGACAGTTCAAGATACTGTTGTAATAAACTATATAATGTAACTGTAATCTGCTGTCTCCCTCTACGTGCAAACTACATGAAGCAGTGAGAGGGATTGTGATGAAGGGCCACCAGCTATATACAGCAGGCACAAGAGTGTTCATTGTTAGAGAAGTCTGCTTTACAGTTTCTGCTTTTCAGGGACCATCCTCTGGATTTTGAGTCATGACTTTGATGGTTTTCTCTTGAAAAACTGGATGTTTGGCATGGCCTTGATACTGCACAATAGCTTTAAAATAAAGGGAGAGAGAGGAGAAAAAAACCTAGATCATATTTTCCATGAAAATGAAGCAGCTGACCAATGTTGCATTCTCTCTGTTTGAGTGCATTTTTGGTATGTGCTGAATAAAAATCTCACAGTGCAAATAGTTGCTTCTGTTTCTGTTGAGTATGAATTCCTCTTTCCTAACAAGAAGCATCTGGGAGCCTCTCAATTATGTTGAGCCTTTCTTCTTCTAGTCTGAGGACCCAGACTGGGGCAAAAGTTCATACATGTGCTTAGACTAAAGCAAATGACACCTAAAAATCATAGAATCATAGAATAGTTTGGGTTGGAAGGGACCTTTGAAGGTCATCTAGTCCAACCCCCCTGCAATGAGCAGGGACATCTTCCACTAAATCAGGTTGCTCAGAGCCCCGTCCAACCTGACCTTGAGTGTTGCCAGGGATGGGGCACCTACCACCTCTCTGGGCAACCTGTTCCAGTGTTTCGCCACCCCCATTGTAAAAAATTTATTTCTTATATCTAGTCTGAATCTACCTTCTTTTAGTTTAAAGCCATTACCTCTTGTCCTATCGCAACAGGGCCTGCTAAAATGTTTGTCCCCATCTTTCTTATAAGCCCCCTTTAGGTATTAAAATAAGGTCTTCCTGGAGTCTTCTCTTCTCCAGGCTGAATGACCCCATCTCTCAGCCTGCCCTCATAGGAGAGGTACTCCAGCTCTCTGATCGTCTTCATGGCCTTTCTCTGGACCTGCTCCAACACACTCATGTCTTTCCTGTGCTGAGAACTCCCTTACTAGGTTCAGAATAATGGAGCTATAATAAGCTGCCAAACTTAGATGAGCTGAAAGAAAAGCTTTATTTCTAAAGATACACAAAGGGAATTACATAAGCTGTGACTGATGAGGTGTGTCTGAAATGTTGACAGTTATCAGGCAAATGGCATTTCATTCCTCTTGCCAGTGATGATGGAGCCCAGCTCAGCATTACAATCTACCGAAGCTGATCTACTTTTTCTTGGAAGTGTGGTTTCCTCCTTTTTAGGAGGAAAAAAAATGAAACAAAATTGTTTTGATTCTTTGAAAATACATGCTTTATATGCAACAGCTATCTATCAGTTCCTACTCTTAGAGCCAGTAATGGGAAGCATTAGCCTTAAGGCAATATTTTCCTTCTTTCTTTTCTGCCCATCTGACTCTCATTCTCCTGGCTGCCTTTTACACCACAGAGATGAGCTTACAAAGCCTTTTGTCACTATGAATCTGGCAAAACTTCTTCCAGAAAGAGGAAATTGTGCAGTACAGTATCTTTGCTCCTTGCTGTGGAGCTTATACTGGAAGATCTGGACTTTGGGACTTATCTTGTGTCCAAAGACTAAAAATCCCATTAGCAGAAGCGGAGCAGGATTGGGTATGTAGTCCATGGAAAGTGGTTTGAGTATAAAGAGAAGGATAGGCATACTGCTCTTTATAGACAGTATTTGTGTCTGATAATTTTTTAAAATGAGAGCTGATCTGGTAAATCATATATTTCATGAAATTTAAAGTGAATGAAACTTTGAATGAAATAAAATGAAACTAAAAGAAAAAAGAGGGAGAGAAAGACAAAGATATACCAAATATACAGCTAGGGGAAAAAAGTAATCTCATTTTGATTGTAAAAAGGATTATGTACTACGATGGTTATTTGCACACACAGAAATAAATGCCAAGGCTTAGGTTCTGTTTAGCTGTTTAGGGCAACAGAGCTAATCTTTCAATAATGATCCAGCATATCAAACTAGTGGGTTCTCCTAACATCTATCATTGAACTCTACCCAAGATATTTGGAAGCAGAACATAAAAAATGAATGTCATCTGACAGCAGCCAGATCACTACCAGAGTTAAAATAGCCCTGGACATGTAGTCCATGATGTGTGACATATAAGTGGTACATATCCGTTTACTGTGGGTGTTGTAGTGATGAGGTTGTTTGAACTAACAACCATGCATCACATACTTCAGCATTCAGCTCTTGGGTCACAGATAAAAGAATCTACATTAGAAAGATATTTAACTTATATTTATGAGTAATATTATGAGATATGCAGGATTTAGATACTTGCTTTGTTGGTTATTGTCTGAATATCGTAGCAGGCATAACAAAAGCATATTATTTGAGTGAGGTCACTTACCACTTTTTTTCTTTAGTGCAATCATATGGTAGGTTGAGACAAGTGTTATACTTTGTATTTGAAAACCATGCATTTACATTTGTACGTTATGCCATAATAATTTAAAAAGTTTCTTCTACAGACAAAAGCATGTTTTGTCTGAGTTTTGTAGAATTAAAAAAAGATAGCTTTTAAGTCTCTGATGCTGTTCTTTGTACTGAGTTGCCTTAGCGGTAGCCATTGTAAGTTAGTGAAGTCTCTGCCTTACAGAGCATTGCAGCAGGAGGCCTCAGAGTTGCAGAAATAATAGAATATGATGTATTGAAATGGAAATGAAGACAACAATCTTACAGGCTGGAAAAATCACTTGATAACAAAAGACTGGTTTTATTTTTATTATCTCAGACTCACTTTTTTATCTAATCACATATAATTCTTTTAGTTACTTGGTGCCTTTCATCTGCTCCCTAAAATTTCAATGATATTTTATCAGTGTTCCACATCTGATGTAATTTCACACATCTAACTTCTGTGTGCCTTTTTGCATCTTTCTTTGTCAAGTATAATCTAATCTTCTAATAATGACTTTAAAAGTATATTTATTTGATGTTATCTGTCTAGCCTTTATCAATTTTCTTATCTAATTTGTACATTTATATGAAAAACTTTTTAGAATTTATTTTATAAGAGTGACTAGGAGTTCCAGGCATGAAATAAGACTCCATTGTTGAACAAACTGTACCTATGTTAACAAATGGTCTCTCTTTAATTTTCAGTTATTTCCATGTCATATATGATATGCACAATAAAAGGCAAATGATGGTTTGAATTCTCACTCACATTCAGAGGTCAGAAAGCCCCAATGATTCATTTTAACTTGCATTAAGCAGCACATCACCAAAACAAAAAAGTTTCTGTAACTGAAAGGTTTTTAACAGTTTGGCATTGCCAACTTTTTAATCCTCATTCTTGCAGAAGTGCTATACTTGTGCAACACTGAGAGGAGGGAAAAATGGTAAAACTTCATTTGCAAGTAAATCAAGTTATAACTTGAATTTACAGGGGGAGCAGAGCTGTTTAGCAAGTAGGACTGTATGCTATTTTGCAAATAACAACTTTGCTATAAGGTGAGAAGAAAACCAATCATTATAAAAATATTCAGTTTATTCTTTGTTTCCTTACATTACTGTTGCTTGTAACATTTGCAATGATGAAAGAGGACTCCTCTCAGGGAGATTATGTATAAACAAAGAACCAAAATGCCGTTCTTTCTTCAATGAGCTTTCAATCTCATTTCAGGTTTTCTGCTTTCTATACTTTATTTCTAACCATGTTTTTGCCATAATTTAGGATATTCTGATGTGTAATGCATTTATGGAAAGAGAGTTAAAAATATTTTTCCAACTTGCTATCTAGTTTCATGCATCAAGCCCATGACCTGAATGACAGCAAGGCTGTGCAGATTAATGAATTTAGAGGCAAAGGTGAGGAAGGTAAAGAAAATTTTTTTCCCCCTCCCAAAACAATTTTTGATTGACTTTGTGAACTAAGTAACATCCAGTTCCCCCCGACAAGTTACCAGAAAAAAAAGCTTTGTTTTTAAAAGCATGAAAGTTGCCAGAAAGTTGAGAGATCCTTTCTTATTAGCAAGATTTGCTTTTCATGCATCTCAACACTGTAGTCTGCCACTTTTTATTTCATTAAGTAAGCTAGCAGTTGCTACCTTCAGAGGCAGCATAATCTGCTTTACATCCATAGATGTAACCAAAGTCAGGGAAATTATTTTTTGGTATTCTGTATTAGTAAACCCTTAATAAGTTACGGGGAACAGGAAAACCAGCATTTTTCAAGTCTGCTATAAATAGTAGTGACAAAAAAAATCATAGAAATTCTACTGTAATGGAAAAAAATGTTACCTAAATATACAGAATTCTGCTTGTAATGGACTCCAAAGTCCTCTGCCCTTTATCTGTGCATACAGACTTCTGCATATTCCCCGACTGAAAGCAGCAACTTCTGTGGTGGCATGCAGTAACTATAGAAACAAATAACATCCACTGTGGTTGAATTAATAAAATGCTATTTTTTCTGAAATGCTGTGGGATGGTTTTTCTCTGTCAGAAGTGAAATCTTGGCCATGCTTCTGATTTCCTCCCTGTCTACTCTAAAGAGTTGCTCAAATTCAGTGTTTCATATATTAAAATATACAGCTAGCACAAAAGCTCAAGTATATACTGAAGCTGTACATTCCATGTTTGCAATAGGATCAGGCAGAAACATCTTACATGTTGTGTGTTGAAAGTTGTTCTGTGTTGCAGATTTCAAAACTGTATTTAAAATTTTTTTTAAAAACCTTACCCATCCCCAGTTGATCCAAGTAAGCTCTTTTAATGTATATGATATTGGCAGAAACAGAATCAATGTAATATTTTCTAATCTTTTTCTGGTTCATTGAAAGGTGCATCAAACCCAAGGAAACCCTTCCCACTTAACTTTAAGTGAGTTTGGATCTAGTTGCTAGCTCTGGCAGTTTTTTGTGATGGGCATAGGTAATGAGCTTTATATCTTATTATGTTTACCTTAAGAAAATATTGTGCAGGAATTAGTATGACTTGAACTTCTACATGGATAATAAGTAAATAATCTATTTTGGTTTCTGTTGAGGAATTTTGGGAAGTCAACACAGTGCCTGTATGCGGGGAAGATATATGTAAAGTATATGTAAAGTCCTAAGTGCGTCTAAAAAGCCACCACTTTGTAAGAAAGTATAGGAAATGGACCGTTATTACAGGTCACAAGTCTGTGTATTTAGGTGAAGGAAATTACTGTCAGGTGTCAATATAAAATGGAATTTTACTGCTTTGAAATTGAGCAGTGTTATTGCCCAGCTCCAATAGGTATATAATCTTTTTCCACTTCAAAGTCCAGAAGACACGTTCATTTATCAAAAAGAATGGATCATGATGATGAATTCTTCTTCTTATCAAGGTGACAGAAATAAAAGATCTCTTTGACAGAGTGGTGGTCAGTAGCACAGGCTGGACTGACTTCACAGCCTACCTTGATGATGTTGTGCAGGAGCAGCCTTGGTACCACCTAGAGATGGAAGTGCCAGAGCATCCTCCGGATCAGCTTTAAATGACAGAGATAGTATAGCTGGAGAGAAGCCTGGCCTGCAAGCGTGTTTTGGAACATGCTTACTCTTAAGTGTGAATGGGCACTGGTACTCTTCGCCTGACTGCTTTGATGTGCCCCAGCTGCCATTGTACCACCACGGTACAAACAATGTGAAACATCTGAGATGGCCAAAAGCTTTTCTAGAAAGATCCTGATGTCACAGGTGGGATTTGTAGGCAGTCTGAAGTCAGTTTAAGCTCTGGGTTGGTTTTATGGAGCTGAGTCAGAAGCACACCAGGCTTCAGTCTGCTTGCAGCACCTACCATTTTAAGTGAATATAGGCATGGCCTTAATTTACGTCTGTTAAGCCTGTTACTCCAACTTGATATCATCTTCCTCTGACTAGAAAATTTTCTTGCTTTTTGCTGTTTAAATCAGGACTGATTCAAGAGTGCTAGGTTTCACTGTGCCTGCTACAGTTGTTGCAAAGCATCCAAAGCCAAGTTAGTTAGTTAGCCTTCACTAAGGTACACGAAGGTTTTGCAACTTACATGTTTTGAACACCTTCAGGTCTGGGCACCTTTGTGTCTGTTCTGGATTTTAAAACCACTTGTTAAACTTTTGTGATGGTGAAGTCTTCCTATATTTTGTGAAGTTTCTATTTCTTGTAAAGATTTTTTTATTCTAAAATTTTCTGTTTTCTTTAGGGAACAGCAATATTACAGTCTGGAGTCTTACCAGCTATACCAGGTAGGAGCCATTTAGTTATTTCTTTTGTTAAAGAACAATGTTTAAGTCTCAAATTGTGATTTATGGAAGCAGAACTAAAAACTATATTAAGAGGTATCCTGTTCGTGGTTGGTTTTGCTGCTGCAATTCATGACTGACAGTTATGAAATACCTTGTAATCTGTAGTATCTTTGTTTGCAAAGATTAATATATTTGGTTTTCCCTTCCTTTTGTAATCTAAAGAGGTTTAAAGTCAGTTTCCATATGAAGTTGTTTAGTGCTTTTTCCACTTAGGTAGTCGAAGAATGACAAGAAAGCGTTCTTTTTAGGATATATTAACACCAAGGGGAAACTTAATGTATATGTTCAGTGTGTATACCCAGTTTTCTAAAGAACACAAAACCACAGGAATGGGTCCTTATCAGAGACCACCTGGAGATGCTTCTGTCATGTCAGTGGAACTACTGATCGACCAACAAAATGAGTAAAGGGAGGAAGCTGAGTATCTGGCCTGGAAAGATTATTTAGGCAAAGGTAACACACTGACCAACTTTTCATTGTAAATCTACCTATCAGCAGAATGTGTTAGTTATCTGGAGTTCTGTAGCGTAGCCAGACTGATCTGGCACCTTTTCTACCATCATTTTATTTCAAAGGTAACATTTCATAAGCACTTGGTTTTGTGTACTGTTTCCATCTTTCCATCTTGGAAAGATCTGTGCAAAGAAGTTGTTTAGTATCTTAAACATCTTCATATTCCTTAAATTCTTTACCTGATAACTCAGTAGATCCATTAAATTTCTCAGGTTGCCCGCTTCCAATAGACATAGAACAGCTCTTTGTGCTTGGTTTTCTTTATTACTTTTAAAAACCTTGGCAAATACATAAAGAAGTATAGCTGATTGATACTTGTGTGAACAAATCCAGTAAGATACCTAGGATCAGGATGTGTCTCTGGAGAAGGTTATAAGTAACTGTATTCTTTTGTCTGTCTTAGCAGGAGACAATCCAGAAGCATTTAGCAGATCTTGTTCCTAGTTGTTCCACTCGAGTCAGTGGAATTACTCTTGATTTATAGAGGTGTAAGTAGAAACACAAATTGGATCATTAATTTTATCTTTCCTTCTGGTACTCAGGTTTCTAATCCTCTAATCAACCCAAGGAAACCAGAGTGCTTATGATTAAAGAGTGTGTAAATACAGGGGAACTTGGGACTACAGCTGCATGTGGTGGGCACAATATTATTTCTGCATTAATTTCAGTGGCAAAATCATTGTGGATGCAAACAATATCTGACAAAAACTTAATCTCAGACTATTGATGCAGATGAAGGAGTCAGCTGTTTTGATAATGCCTATCATTAAGCAAATTGGAAATGTAGAAACACAGGACAGATTTTTAGATCAACAGGAAGGGAAGATACAAGACTGAAGAAATTTGGGTGGGTGGGTTTTCATGTCTGGTACACTGGGAAAATATTGTTTAACAAAAGAACCGAATACTTCCTGGAATAAGTATAAATGCTTTAGGCAAATGCAGCATCTAAAGCCAATGACTGAAGTTTTTAGCTATCTTTGTGGGGTTTTGTCTCTCAAATGATCTCATTATATACATATAGAACTTTATTCTTCAATACTTTTCAGAATACAAAAGAAACCCATGTTGTCTCTGTCTCGTCACATTTTTATTGTCCTCAGATATTTCATTTTAAAATATTGTTTTTATATATGTGAACATTTCAAGTATAATTGAACTTGGCATTTCAAAGCTTTCAAAATAACATTGTAGCCTTTGAATGTTTTGTTTCCACCATCTTTAATCCAAGCCATTAACTGAAGGTCCCTGGGTGCTGACCAGTCATTCAAACAGTTCTGTTGAACTAAAGGAACACCATTAGAACTTTTCTGTGTTCTCTATTATGATCTTTTAATCCATTGTTGAGGATAACATAAGGGCACACTAATTTGAGGTAACTACTTTCAAAACGTATCTTGCGCATGTACATGGCAAGATACCTCTACTAGCATGAATGAATGTACAATGAGCCAATACACAGTTACAATGTTTGCTAGTGTAGCTGTCTACCTAGTCATAAACACATTTCTTTTTTATCACAGAAAGGACTGTATTGTATTTTCATTCAAATACACTGTATAAATGCAAACCCACTTCTTCCAGCGCTACAGGTTCCCACATGTTCTGTACAATATTTTTGCTCTTGAATGTCTCAGTTCTATAGCAAGAAATGGAGTTAGAGTCAGGATCAATTGTTTAAATATTTTTCAGTTTATTGGTAGTGAATGTGGGTGAAGATATTCTTTTTCTACTGTTAGTTACATATGCTGAGCAACAGACTCAGCAACTTCAGAGAAATGTGTCTAATTCTAATGGCAAGGTCATAAATGTGGCAACAATTCTGAATTGTATTGGGGTGAATCATTTAATTCTGGTTTAAATGATTTGGTTGTCTTTGTTATAAATAACTTTGTAAAGATTGATTAGAAAGAGACTGAATTAGATTGCTTGCATTTGTAGGAGGAAAGTGTTCCCATTGTTATCATAGCTTTGTACTAGAGATCAAGGTAAGGGATTCTCTGGAGTTCTATGATGTGGGAATGCCTGCTCTTAAGTATAATAGACTGCATTTCTGGTTATTATGGACCTTAAAATACCAGGACAGGATAGAGGTTCAAAAATGTGATTCAGATTTCCTGATTTCTGAGACTGCTGGATTCTGGAGGCACCTGGCTTTAGTACGTTTGGTCTAAGAAGTTCTCATGGGACCTATACAGAGTTTCTCATCAATGCTTATGAAATTCTGTAGCATGATCTAGTGGATGCAGTTTAAGAGATATGTATGTAGGTCTTTTTTTCAGGAGCTGCTTATGTGTTTTGAATTAAGGGGTCATGAATGAGATGCACATTTAGTGTTGAGAGGTGGAACCAAAAGACAGCACTTTCCTTCACAGAATGGTGAGCTGAAGAGCTTGTCATTATCTTGATTATCCTTCTGGTACTATAAATCAAAGTACTGTAGGAAAAACAGGGCTGAAGGGGTTGTCTGGCTCAAGCCTCTGCCCTGAGGTTAGGATGTACTTCTCTGTGTATGTCTGACAAGTGTTTGTTTAGCGTGTTCTGCAATGAGAATCCTTAATCCACCTTAAATCATCTGAAGTCCTTTGCTATTCTAACTTGCTGATATTTATGCCTGTTATTTAAACCTTGTGCTTCTTTCTAGTTCATTGCAGCAGCTTAGATAGGAACCTCCAGCTCTTACTTGTAATGCTCTCCTTCAAAATCTTTGGATTTTCTCGGTTGAGTAGAACTGTCACAGTTCTCCTGTTTTAAACCATGAGGTTGTTTTGTGGGGGGAAAAAAGTGCCACTATTTCTGTCCTTAGTTGCCAACCCTTCCAAGTGAACGGAGCAGTCTGAATCCCAAGACTCCTATTTAGAGAAGCTAAGTTGAGAGCTGGAATGGGTTTGCAGAATTGCTTAGGGACCCTCTGCAACCCCTGGAGAAGGCTTTTCATGCAGGGTCTATACACCTTATTTCAGAAACTTTCGTCCCTTTTCATTAGGTGCAGGGAAACTGATTGCATAGACATTCCCAGCAGCCAGACCAAGCCTTGGGCATTTCAACACTCACATTAAACTTCTATAGTGGGAGGTCTGATCTCCCTGTACTTCTGTGCCGCAGGCTCTGGCATTACAAAAATCAATAGCTGAATGGGAAAATAAGTTAACAAATATCCTCCCATGGAAGCAGTGTACTTTAATATCATTAAGTTTTGTGACTCTTAAATTCTCTGTTATTTTTCTTGTCTGTACAGTTCCATATTTCCCATATTCCACAGAGGCAAATTCATCAGCATTGCAACAGACACTCTTGCTATCTGACAGCCTCTTTGCTTGTAATACCAAATCTATACAATGCTTGGTGGGAAATGTTCTGAGATGATGAATTAAGGAATAAATATAAAACAGTGCTGTGGATTGGAATTCAGCTGAAATGTCAGCTGAATGCTGATTATGGACATTGTATATTTATTAAATTGTTCTTAGGTAGATAGGGAGTCAAGGTAGGGAGATAAAAAGAAAAAATAAAATTAAGTATATAACAGGTGATGGGTGCTGAAAATGAACTCAGCTGTCTGACAGCTTAGCTTTTATGATGGAATAATAGGCTTTCTTTCATACATTTTTAAAATTTTTATTGCGAACCTATGCAACCTGATACTTCTATTCCAAGCTTAGGAGTAAGCTTTCAAGGAATTAATTGAGAGTAGTGAGAAAGAAGAATCTGGGCCATACTGTGTTGGTTGTTGTTGCTTAGGTTGAAAATAATTTATAATTCACAAATTTTTTTTCAAGAAATATGCTGTCAGCTCTTCAGATGTAGGAAGACAAAGTACGCTATGATGCTTTTGTTGAGCCGGTAAAGGACTGTGTGCTGAACAGTGTCCACCATAAATATGTCATAACTCATAGGGCTAAACACTGTAATAGAAGAGCATTATTATAATGGGAAATTGATTAATAAACCCCTGCCATAATATGGCATGCTCTTTCTTGATTGTGCTTTATTTTATAAGGGCACTCAAAATAATTCTGTAGGGGAAGAAAAATAGGAGCTAAGAAAAAGTAAGCTGATTGAAATACATATTACATTTACAGGCTAAACCTTGGCCTTAGCAACTATCTGAACTACTAGAGGCCTGACAGGAGGTGAAAAAACCCCAAAGTCACTGTGGTGAAACCATATGCTAGTGAATGATCCAAATGCTGCTGCTTCATCCTGTGGGCTAAGTAGATCCAGCAGGTTCCTATTCCCTGTTTTGGGGATGACAGAAGGTGGTAAGACCATGCTGCAGTGACCCTCTAGTCCTGCCTTTTCTGTATTCCTGATTTGCTTCCCCATGCCTTCTCTAATGCTGAAATCTGGGGAAATGACATATTCCAGCCTTCTAGAACACAAAGGTGAGGAATCTTATTTGCAAACATAGTGATTATTTCAGGTTTTTAAAATTTTTCTATTAAGGAAACACATTATGTGACCTTCATTCTTGACCAATATAGATCCTGAACTTCAGATTCATCAAGATTTTTTGGAGTAAATATATGTAAAGCATCAAAAAATAGACACTGGGTTTCCTGGTACAGGAAAATGGTAATGATTCTAGCTTAACACTTCTGTGTTTTTAAGGATGGGAGGCTGGGCTGGAGTGGCCATACAGGACAGGAAGATGAAAAATAGCTAGAGGTAGTTAGATCCTCTGTGATTTTTTTTGGACACACTAAACAGACATCTTTGGGCAGCAATATTTGAACAGTCAGTGTGCTTGAATGCATTTTTAATTTTGAGTGATTCTACTACTTCTGAAGTTGACTTAGAGAGACAGGAGGCATTTCTGAATATAGTGAAATCTGTAGAGCAAGTAAGCATTTTTAAGCATCCCTTTCAGCTTTTATGTATTGCAGATAGTGCCATTTGTATAGCAGAAAATGTATGAAATCACTTTGAAAATTGAAGAGTTAACAAACTGAGGGAAGTTTTACAGGGCAATTATACAGCACCAGGAACTCTTTTATTACATTTACATGAAAAAACCTCCTGGTGTACTTGCAATATTTCTCCTGTCAGTCAGTACCTCTAGCCTTTGGATGCTCTTTTAAGCAAGGTATCTGTTTTCAAAGGAGGAGATGGAAATGTTGCTAGGCTGAGTGGATCAAAGTACTTCATAATAAAGGTAGTTTTAATTCAACAAGAAGCAAGAATTTATCATAGAGCATAGTGTTTTCTTCTGTCCTGACTCCTTGTCAGCAAATTTAATAGCCCAGACCTGTGGAATCTGTGACCTGCCCCGTGAAGGCAAAGTAGAGGCCAGTCAGTAAGAAGTGATCACTTGGTAAAACCAGTGTAGTGTTGCATGTGTCTACTCACTGGCCATGTAATGACAGATGACAGGATTTGAAAATGTAAACTGTCTGGGCTCAGTTTATAGCATGTATTCCAGCTTCCCTCTTGTTTGTTAATTTTTTTTCATGGCTCTTCCTAGTAGCACATGTGCTGTAAACTGTGCTTATCTTTGAAGAGTGGGCATAAAAAAATGACTATAAAGTTAGCAAAAATGTTTCAAATAGTTGTCTTCATTGAGCTACAACACACGTTTGAGTCTAATCATATGTAGGAATGCAAAATATTCTGCAGCTTATTTTCATTTTATCACATTTTGAATATCTTCTTCCTCTTACACACTGAGGAAAGTAGAACAGAAATAACTCTCTTGAGCTACTCAGTTTTAACAAAGACTTGAGTGAGTCAGCCACACAGAACTGGATGGCAGGGGAAACTGAAAAAATTATTCTTAACTTGGATTTGTAAGTCGAAAAGAATGATGGAAAGGAGTGTCTGTCTCCTGCTGGATGCTTTATATGTTCAGAAATTTATCTTGCTAACTTGCTTTTTCCATTCCTGCAACTGTTATCCTAGGATTCATAAATGAGAAACAAACCAGTTTATATGGTAGCTGTAAAGAAGAAGGAAGAAAATATCTAGGTCAATCTCTCTTGACATATGTTTATACAACACAGTTCAAAGCTCCAAAAAAATTCCATGAGAGATTTGACTATGTAAATATTTGTTAGTTGCCAGATTTGAAAATGAGGAAAATGAAACAGGTCAAATTCTGAAGCATTAACAGTGTTCTTTTAAATGAGCTCCAAATGGGAAAACTTCAACTTGACCATAAATGGATTGGAATATCTTATTGTTTTAAATCTCCTTTCCTGTCCTGTCTGCTTTTCACAAATCCTAAGTGTTCCTTAAAAATCCATGTTTCCTCTGGAATGATTTCTGCTGAATTACATTAAGTTTTTGAGGGAGAGAAAAAATACAACCCCACACTAGTTTGTGATGAAGCTGCAATTAGCATGAAGCTGTAGTCTTTCTTCAAAGTAAGGTAAGGCTTTCAGCTGCATAAAGTATGTTCTGATATTCTTAATAATGCAGAGACAGGATGCTCTGAGGTGAGAAACATGAAAATCAGTTACAGTGAAAATATAAGTAAATCAGCTAGGCCAGGGCTGTCCTATTTTTGCATTTATTTTTATCAGCAGTCTTGTAAAAAACAAAATTTCAAATAACATTTAGTGGTTAAGTCCTCACCAGAGTATATAAAGGTTCTAAAATCTGATCTCATTTGTTAAAGTACAAAATCAGTTTCTCGGTATGGTATGCTTGAAAACTGTTTTTGTAGCCTTGGATTACCCTATACATGCTTTTGTGTACACAAAAACTACAAAACTAAAGGTTTTAGTTCAGTTGTGCACTTCTGAAATAGGCGTTTATTATTTTTTTTAATCCATTGTCCTCATTAGATCACATAATCTGTGGGTTTTGTTTAGATTTATTTTATAAAAGTGTAGCAATAATTTTATAAGCTTGGAAATTATTAGATTTAGGAAAAAAAGTTGTATGAGTGTTTACTTTATGCAGGGGAAAAAATTAAGAAATTGCCATTTTCTTTAGGTTCCTAGGTCATGCAGTTTTCTTTGGTATTTGAGACTGCTATTTATCTTACAGAATTTCTTCATGTTGCATAAAAATTACGGTAAGTTTTGGATGCTATTTTAAAAACAATTTGCAGAGAAGTGTCTCACCTGCTCAGAGACTATTCATCAGCTTAGAAGAGTGTTAATTTTATCTGATCCCGAACACAGAGCAGCACATGGCACAGCTGCCCTGTCACCAGTGACAGGGTTACTCATAAGCACAGCCTCCTACCTTATTTCTGTTAAATACCATTTACTTGCACAAGTTCCTTCAAAATTATTCATGTGAGGAAGTAAATGCCACTCATCTTAAGATGCCCGCAGTGACAACAGTAGAGACAAGACATTCACAGCTGGATAGGAATAATGCTAACCAAACAAGTGGGTATAATGCTGATTAGTTTGCTGGTTAAATAAAGAAGGGATGCGTGTATGTAGACGAACCACACTACATGTGTACCACTCTGTAGGTTTCCGAGTTGCTAGCTCTTGTTTCCTCAAACTTCCGTATCAAATACTATACCTGGGACAGCTTCCTGCTGATCTGAATTGGGCTGGGGAAGGGAGACCGACTGTGACATCTGACATGCCCTTGGTAAAGCTTTCCAGGCTGTAACACTCGGAATGGTATTTCACAAGAACTGGCTATGACCTGGATTCAAACCTCATGGAAGCTAGATCCTTTGCCTACCCTTCACGCTCCCCATTATGCATGTCTAAAACTGGGTGGTGGACTACTGAAGTGCGTGATTGTCCTGGTTTCAGCTGGGATAGAGTTAATTGTCTTCCTAGTAGCTGGTACGGTGTTGAGTTCAGTATGGGAAGAATGTTGATAACACTGATGTTTTCAGTTGTTGCTCAGTAGTGTTTAGTCTAAAGTCAAGGAGTTTTCAGCTTCTGATGCCCAGCCAGCAAGAAGGCTGGAGGGGCACAAGAAGTTGGGAGGGGACACAGCCAGGGCGACTGACCCAAACTGGCCAAGGGGGTATTCCAGACCATGGGACGTCACTGGGGGCAGTGGGGGCAGGGGATCGCCACCTGGGGACTAACTGTGTGTCAATCGGCGGGCGGTGAGCAATTGCCCTGTGCATCATTTGTACATTCCAATCCTTTTATTATTGCTGTTGTCATTTTATTAGTGTTATCATTATCATTATTAGTTTCTTCTTTCCTGTTCTATTAAACCATTCTTATCTCAACCCAGGAGTTTTACTACTTTTCCCAATTCTCTCCCCCATCCCACTGAGTGGGGGGGGGGGGAGTGAGTGAGCGGCTGCGTGGTGCTTAGTGGCTGGCTGGGGTTAAACCATGACACTGATACAGTTCTTCCCATTGACTTCAATAGGTTTTTGGATCCAGTTGGATGAGATTTTAATGAACACTTTAAACTTTGTTGTTGCCAAAGCTACATTATGGATTGCAAAGGCAACTCCCCACTCAGTTTTCATTGCCATTTTACTTCTTAGTTCAAGACTGTCTCTGTGAGTGAGGTAGTACTCACCACAACCAGGGAGGCCAGTATCCTGAAGTTTTATAGAAGGCATCCTTTCTTTCTAAAGAAAGAAAACAACAAAATTAGATTATAGTGCCACAACCTCAGGATAAAGAATTTACCGAAACAAAAAGGAATGTTGCTTAAATGAAGAACAATGACTTGCAATTCTTACTGAAATTTTTCTTGATGTTTCAGAATCATCTACTAAAAATGCTGATGCACAGCAGATATCTAATAATAGCAACAGGTATTTAGATTTAATGTGAATATCTCTCTTTGAAAACAGGTGGTGCTTCTGTCATGGCAGCTTCTGGGTCTTCGAAAGTACACAGAGGGCACAGCCTCCAAGCTGGTAAGTGTAAGTGGTTATGAGGTACGTGTATGCATGTAAATTTAAATTAATTTAAACAAATTATTTTAAACTTCAGAAAAAGTTAAAGGTAATATATGACTCGATACCCTATTGTAAGACTTGCGTATTTCTTTGGGATTTTTTTGCTTTGCAGGGTTTTTGTTAGAAAGGCATTGACAGATGGGATAAGTTTAGAAGAGGCAGTGACAGATGAGATAAGTGTCAGAGCATAGGCAGCAATCTTATTCACAGCAGTAAAATGCTGCCAGCACTTTAACAAAGGGCACCCATCAAAAAAACCCCACCTCGGGCCATGAGAAATCCTGTACCTTAGCAATGACATGGTGGGGAAAAACCCCCACCACATTTAAAGATACTTCTTCATGATGATGGAGAAAGGAACACCAGCAGATAAAATTATGAGTGTTTGTCATTCAAAATTAATCCCAATATGTTCATTCTATGGGCACAGCTTTTTAGCTTGGCTTGTTTGAACTGGGGTGGAGTCGGAGATCACAGGGCAACCTGGGCATCTTTTTTCAGCTTAGTGGTCTGGAAGCATTGGTGGTGTTGTGCAACCTGGCTTCTTGCAAAGATGATGATTTGCACTTGGAAAGCAAAGTTATATTTGGAAGGGCTAGTTTAAGCATTTTTTACAGAGCTTTGTCAGAAATCAAGAAGTTATCCATCATGCTGGAGGTGGAATTTTAACAAGAGTCTTCCAGATGCTCCTAAGATCTCCCACGCACTTCTCCCTGATTCATGTTTTCAAGACAGCTTTGCTCCCTCATTGATGTATAGCAAAACATGCTGTTGACTTCAGTGGCCTTCAGTGTGAATACCTGTAAAAATGTCTAACGTTTATTTCCTTGCTGTTGCACTCATTAGAAAATGCTGGCATCACCACCACAGGAAAGTCAACACTAGCCACTGTTTACACTTTCTGAGATTTTTTTCAGTATGATTATTCAGATTAGAAGGTTACAGGTAAAAATCAGAAAATCGTATGCTTTGTTTTCATTGTGCAATTTCTAAATCCAAAGCTGTTGATGGTGTTCCTGTATTCTAGGTCCTAAAGGTGGTTATGAGATGCTGACACTTCCTGCAGAACCTGGAACTCCTACTAGCCCTGAGGAACCTGGTGAGTACAGGTCTTTGCAGCCAGTTGCATTAGAGGACACTAAGATCTCCTGTTTCTTTTTCCTTTTCCTTTTTTTTGTTGTGATGGCTTCTAAATGTTTATTTTTGAGATGTTGCCCTTTGAACATGTCAGCTTTACATGTATGCTCACACATGTGTGCATGCACACACTTATCCCAGGGCTGTGTTTATGGTGTTGGTTTTCTTTCTGCGTTATTTATCACATATTTCTGAGAATGGTGCCTACATAGGGTAGAAAATATGGATAACTAACACTTGCTGAAAGAAAGGCTAAACCAGCAGTTTCAAATATAATTTTCTTCTTCCCTCCACATTTATACTATCTTTTTCTGTCTTTTCCCCATCATTTCAGTGCCATTGTATTTTCCCTTTTACTCTTCTCCTGTTACTTGCTTACCTATCTTTTTTTTTCTTCCTACATTTTCCTCCTTTCTCTTCAAGCAATCATGATATTCTACCAATTCTTTTAGAATGTTGTAACCAAACATTTTGGTCTGTTGTTCTCTCAAATTCTCCTTCCATAATGATCTCAAATACTGGTCCTCTGACCCCTCTTGTAATCATCTTCTACCTTTGTCGACCCAGAACGGACTGCTGAAACCACTGTCTTTGTCCACAGCTCTCTGTGTGTGCTTTGTTTTCTTAGTAGGAGCTTTTGGCTGTCTTGTGCTTTTCAAATAAACCCTTCTCTTCAGACATATATAAGTCAGTTTGTAGTGTCTAATGAGGTGTTTTGTTGTTTTTTTTTTATTTGAAGGAAAAATGAAAAGCCAAGTATCTCTATGTTTACAAAGAAAAGCACAGTTTCTATTAAGACAGCACTGACTAAACAACAGAAGGCTTTTCCTTTCCTTCCATTCCAGTTTGCCCACTTTGTTCTTGGTTTGTTTTTTTCCTTTGAAAAGAATACTTGACTGTTGCCAGGGGTTTCATTGTTCTGTGTGTTTCTTTTGGTTTTTGTGCACAAAGCCCTACCAATTAATATATTATTCTCCGTGTGTGTTTTTTTAGTTCTCAGGAAAATTACTTGGCTTTTCTGCATCAGGTATGACATTCAGCTTCCTGAAACCTTTCAACTATTTAGCTCTGTAAAGAAGTTTGCTGGTTTTCATGCTAGCCAGCTTTGAGGACACTTCACTTAAACTCCTGCTATGTCACTTTAACAGCATATAGAAAGACTTCAAAAATTATCTTTTCCTTCATGACTGTTCATGGCTGTATCAGTCCTTAATATTGGCATTTGCTTACAACTTTAACTATTTGGGATGCAGATTTTCAATGCTATGGTTCTGCTGAATCCCTTTTGGCACAGTCAGGCCAAGTTCCTTTGAAATACTTTAGACAGAATAATTGAGAATAATTTCTGAGAATGATGTTTGATGAAGATACAGGAATTTCGAATTTCTTTAATTTTTTTTTTTTAATTTTTTTTTTTCCTTTTCATTTGTTCCTAACAACTGGCTTTGGGACAACAACTTGAAGTCTGACTGTCAGAAAAATGTTTGGTTATTTTGTGGATGTTCCTATGTTTTCTTTACGAAAATCTGTCAGAAAATTGGCCAAGTTTCCAGGCTTTTAAAATTTTGGACTGCATGGTAGACTCCTTTGATTTAAATAGCTTAAGCCTGGAGACATTCCATTATCCTGGAAGCTGCTGTAGCCTCTGACAATTCTCACTGTTGCCCAACTTTGTATGAGCTCTCTCTGCTATTCATAATACACTCCAAGAAGAAAAAGTTCCCTTTAATGGTTATTCACAGCTGCTGTTGGTTGCATATAAGTTCTTTCCTGTCCTCTAAAGGGCCTTGATCACCTACAGCCTCTCCATTCACATCTCAACAGTGTCTGAATGGGCAGAAAAGAAAAGCAGTGATTTGGAGAAATAAAGTTTTGATACCAGTTTTATGTGGGGACAAGGAAGGGCTTAATGGGAGAACTTCAGGGAAAGGGAAAACCTGAAAGTGATACCATTTTTCCTCTGCACTCCTCTGTCCCAGATTAACTTAACAGCAGAAGGTGTTTAAGGGTAAGAACTTCAACTGGACTGGACAGGCAGGTGATTACTATCCTGCTGCATAGGATAGTAATGAGAATGTGACTCAAAGCTTTGCCCAAGCACAGAGGGAATACAGATTTGTATTTGGGTCTCCTGTAGCCCAGGTAATTCTGGGAAGTACCTTGATGTTCATGGATTGAAAAACTAGATGTAGGTACCTGATATCAGGAAGGGATTGAAAGCTGGAATGCCTGGTGGCCAGTGAATGGAACATTAACTTACTACCTTCTCTCTTAGTTTAACTTCTGACAAGATTAGAATAATTGAAAGTAGGACTAGAAGAGGTCTTGAGAATTCATCCAGTAGACAAAAAAAAAAGGTATCTTTAAGTCAGAATCGCTTCACAGAGAATTGTTTCCTAGTAGGTGTTAGTCTATCTCTTTTTTAGAAATTTCTAAATGCAGAAATTCTTCAGCCTCTGTGGGATTTCCTCTAGTGTTCTTGTGATATTTACTATTAGAAAGGTTTTCCCACTGTCTAATCTTCTACTTTTGTCCTGCAATTAAAGTATTTTATTACTTGATCTGTTCCCACTTAGTATCGTTCCTATCTTTTTCAACTCAGTACAGGGAAGCTGTTGACATTGTCTCCTCAAGCTTGCTTGAAACAGTTCTTCACTCCCTATTTTCTGGACATACTTTCTGAACTTCTAGTGATTTTGGTTGCTCTCTTGCAGATGATATAATAGTTCCCAACTTCCTAGAACAGATTGCTTCATATAAGGCTTTACTAACCTGAGTTAGAGCTGAAAGCCTTGTGAGGTAGTGTTGCATATATTACTTCTGTTTGAAAATTTCTGCATAGTGTTTGCTTTCTGTCACAACATAGTGAGATCACTGGCTGTGGTCTGTGGTCTTCTGACTTGATCAGCCTCTGAGGATCTTTTCTTCAGAAACCTTAGTCTTCTCATGTCCTGTCTACAACTGAGGAGCGTACTGTTTGGCAAGCTGAGTTGTTGCTGCTGGATGTTTGCTTTCAGAACATTTGATGGAACAGTATATTTTTATTAAATGGGTCATTGGTCATTGTAAACTGTCTATAATAAAATATTACTTATTTTAGAAGGAGCAGTAGGTTATTCAGCTGATGTTTCTGCATCAGATCGACCCCACAGTGAGACAGCCACCTATGTTAATATTCCTGTCAGCCCTACTTCTAAAAAACAGCTTCATTACATGGAATTGGAACTTCAAGAACATAGCACAGGCATAAGAGGTAAGGAAGTCTACAATACTGTTTAAACAGCGAAGGATGCAGTAATGCAGAATGTGTGGTGCATATAGAATCTTAATTTCTCATCTACCCAGAGGCTTTTGCTAACAGAGGTGTTGAACCCTGGTATGTTTGTGAGGCAGTTCTTGTAATTGCCAACTCTTTTGGAAAAGATTTTGAAGTAATGAGGTTCTATAAGATGTTGCATCCTTCTGACAGGTGCTTTGTATATGCACTCTTTCTAAAGTGAACATTTTTGTGTCTGTGGAGTTTGACAGACAGTAATTTGCTTCGTGTTCTCAAGATTTTCATTGCACATATTAGGACTACACTTACTTAATTTTTCTTGCTTGGCTTCAGAAACAAGGCTGTGAGTGTAGGTGTACAGGGCTTGCTCCTGAAGATAGTGACTTTGGAGCCATGCAGTAAATGCTTAAGAATAGAACATAGTGTTCTTCTATCTGCTGCCCATGAGGATGTGTAGAAGTTCTACAGAGACAAAGTCAGCCCAAGTATTTGATATTTTTTTTAAATTATTTTTTTTTTAATTCTTTAGTCTGAGTCTGGGTATTTTACTTCTAATGCTTAACTTGGACAATTAGCACATAAATATGAAATATAGCTACCATGCATTGTCATTTAAAGATGCATTCCTCCTTATAGAAAGCCCCTAATCAGGATCTGGCTCACTTTGGTATTGATGGGTCGTCCATATGTAGTTTTCAACTATTGAGATTTTAATTTTTATACTTTTAATTTCAGCTATTTTATTAACTTTGAAATGCTAGCACTTTCCCCATTGTTTTTTTTGTGGATGTCTATATGGCTCTAGTTAAGTAATTCAAAGCTTCTCCCAGACTTTAATGTAGTTCTCTGTACAACATCCTATTGAGATGGAAATCTGATGTGTTATCTTAATTTTAAAGACAGTGAACCAAGGCATTAAGAATGAAGAGCCGAATTTCATAAACTGACATAAACTTTCCTAAATGTCAGCTACCCTCCCGAGCTCAACTTGTATAACATTGAAGGTGCCTTTGATGACCATAAATATTTTTTCACACTAAAGTTTTCCCAGCCTCTGGAGTTGTATGTTTGCACCTATACAGAACTATTTTACTCCTGAACAGACTGAGCAGCTTTTATCTCCCTTATTGCCAATTATTGGACTAAATTGTCATTCTCTCTGAGGCAGAGGGTGGTAGATCTGGTAAACATTCACAGAGTGCCTAATCCAGAGAAAGAAGAATCCCTGCCAACTGCCCTACCAAAGGTGTTTTATTTTCAAATACTAGATGTTGTTCATTTACTGACTAGTAGCCTGCTGATGAGGCCTCACAGAAGTAGGAGAACAGAGTTCCACTTTGTCTTCTATTGGGAGGAGTAGGGGTGGAGATTCAAACCTGGGGGCAGAAATACAAGTGGTTCATTTGCTTATTTGAAGAAAAACAGATAGCTAAAATATGTAGATAACAAAGCTTTTGAGGTGTTTTTTTTTTTTGTTGTTGTTGTTGTTGTGGTTATCATCTTACTCCCTTTATAGAGCTTGCTTTAAGACCAGACCAAGATCATCTAGGAACTCTGTGGAAGTGTCTCAGTAGCTTAACCCTGAGTCAGTTTTTCCCAGGAATATATGAGGGGTGTAGCCTTTTACAGGATTACATTTGGTATTTCAGGTAGTGGATCATCCCGATATGCACAGATTGACATTGCAGCCACCGAGACAGCCCACAAAGTGGGAACGCAGCATGCTCAGTGCCGGGAGGAACGCTTGCAGGAGCTAGAGCAGAAGAAGAAAGGGGCTCAACAGTGACCTGTCTAGGAAAGAACTTTTTGCTCACCATAAATTGGTACTAAATTATCTTCCAAAAGATTCACATCTGTTGTAAAAAATACTCACGCAAAATGCTGCCATTGCTTATTGCATTTATACCAGATTCATTCCAATGTCTTGATTCCGAATTGGAAAGCTGGTAGCATGAGGGGTGTGTGGTCCTTCTTTTTATTTTAATTTAGTTGTAAAGTTCAGATTTTTTTTCATATGCAATGACAGATGTAAGTAACCTTTTTCTATAATTCTAAAATCCTGGAAAACGTGGAATCAATTTCAGTGTTTATTAAATGGTGGCATTTTCTTTAAAAATAAAGAACTTGAATGTGTGCAGATAAGGAAATGTGAGTGTGTGAGTGGTAAGTGTACACATATGTTTGCATGTGTGCATATGTATATGTGTAAGCACACATTACTGATAAAATATATGTATATATCTGTATAAAATATGTAAAACCTCTATTAATATATTAATGGACTCTTACAAAAGCAAGAAAATTCAGTGCCTGATTTTTTGCAGGCACAGTTTTGTTCACTTTATATGCTTATTTATGGACATGCTTAACTTTACCTATGGGTAGTTCAGTTTTATACCTCACCAAGAGTTCTGCAGCTTTGACTAAAGTTGCTCAGATTTTAAAAGCTGCCGTGTCAGGGATGCACATGTGTATGCATACAGACAAGAGCACACACAAACAAATTATTTAGTTTAATTATGTCTATAAACCAAAGTAATGTGAAGGGACATTTTGAGTGCTTTTGTTCTTAAAAACCTTGTGTCAGACCATAGGCTTTGATTTCATAGTTGCTGAGTACCTGTAATTCTTAGCAATTTTGCTGGAGTTGAACGTATGTATTGCTTAGAAAATCAGGTCTCAGGTTTCTCATACAGAATACCTTAAAATCAAGGTACTCAAACATTCACTTTTGAAAATGGAGTCCCTTATTTGTATCTCCAAAACTACCCCTAATGTAAACCAGCGTCAAAAGCAGATCATCCACCTTCAATCTAATACTTTCACTGACTAATTCTCTGCTGTCCCTAAGTAGCAAAAAACCAGTTCTTTGTAAGAGGATGATGTCTTCAGAGATGCTACAGAATTGAGGCACAACAGGATGTTATGTTGTAATATAGGTTTATCCACAAGTATGTGACATCTTGCTTTTGTACAGTGAGATTGTATGATTCAAAACTTGACTTAGCTTCTTGTGTTGCATCGTCTACATAATTCTTCTGTTCTATGTATTTGTTGTGATACAAAATGTTATTTAAATAAAATGTTATGGCAGTGACACTAGACTAACAAGGCAATGTACTTATGAAGAAAACAAAATTTTGGCCTGAGATAACATTCCGCTTTGGCTTCCAGAAGTTATCCAGAGTGATATCTTGGGTATTATGATTTTTTGATTGTGTCCTCTTAAGATACAATATCACAGCCCAATTTTGTTTTTCAGATACGCATTATAATTTATATTGGTGAGTGGAAGTTTTGTGCCAGTGAGGGTTTCACTAAGTGACATAGAATTAGAGGTGGGTGTTTGTTTTTTGAGGCAGAATTTAACCTATAAATTTGTTTGAATGTAGCCTTAATAATAATGTAGAATATCAGAAATCTCTCAAATAAATCAAAATGTGTTTGAGAGTTGACAATTGCCATTGTCACCTGTCCTGTGCTAAGATGTACTTTTCTGTTTACCAGCCTAGCATACTTCTGAAGGGAAAGGAAATATTTCTTATGAGATTCCCCGTTTAAAAGACTTTTCTCATTTGACAAATGGCAGTGGTGATCTGCTTTGTAAACGCATATTCAGTACAACTGGAATGGCTTGGACTTAGAGCTCCTTGGGACCAGGTTTATCTAACTGAATGGCTATTCAATTAAGGATCCTCTATTGGAGAAATTGCAGGGTTAAATCTCTTGCTATGTGTCTATTTATATTTAGTATTTAAAGTGAGCGTAGCTTGCCTGATGCAGTGAAAGGCAGTGTTTTCCATCATGTTATATAATGAAGCTGCCATATTTCTACTGTAAAAATATATTTACCAGGAAAATATATCACCCAGGTTCTCTGCAAAGGCTGCCTTTTGGTATGTTGCTCAAAATTGCTTGCGTTGAATCTGGGACTTGCAGCACGGGTAAAGATTTGACACAGTAGTAAAGGTCATCATATTGCTGCTGACCTTACAGGAGGAGTCACAATTTTAAAAATATGTTTTTCACCTTGAACAGGGCTGTGAATCCATGCATGCACATGGTTCTCTGTGCACACGTATTTGTGTATGTCATAGTAACTTCAGCTAGGATTAGCTAGATGGCTGGATATAAATTTGTACTTAAGCCTTTGTTAATGTCAACATAATTATCCTATAAGGCTTTCCACAAATTAAATATTTTACTTTTTAGGCTTCTGTTTCTCTTTCTTTACTTCACTTGAATAGGACAAAGAGAATAGATGACTTTAGCTTATTTTTTAAATTCTCTTCATATTCCCATGCACTAAATTATGTTTAGGATGGTGAAGTAGGAGGCCAAACCTTACTGTTGCATCTGGTAAAAACTGGTTGGTTGTTGTTTTTGTAGTACTTTGCAAGCCTTCCTGTCAAGTTATAGGCCTGACATTTCTGTTGAAGAAACTAAAGTTTTCTCGTTTGAGCAACAGGAGCTCACAGAAATGAAAACCTTTTTCCTAAATAAATAAAATAACATGCCTTCAACTTCCAGTAGTGAACTGGGGAAAATGGAAGTCAAACCATAACCCTATGAGCAGGCTTGTGCTCACCATGTAGCTTCCATGAGTTAACTCTAGTACTGCTGTTAATGTACAAATAGTTAAGGGTTTATTCAGATGCCCTGCATAAAACTTGTGCGCAAGTGATATAAAATACAGTTTGTGATTGCTATAGGATGATTCCAGATTCAGAGCTCTTTACAAAAAAACCAAAAGATAAACATGACTTGTAACTTCTGCTGGTAAAAACGAAGACTTTTCTCGCTTTTAATATAGGATTCTACCAGAGTCAGGTCTCCTCCTGCCGTTACCAGGAGTATGAGGAATCATTTACCAGAAGAACAAAACAATGTGATGTGGCTGATGCTTCTGTAAGATGTTCTTGAAGTACTTCAACATGGCAGAAGTGCCAGTTTGGGGGCAGGGCTCTCAGTGATAAGAAAACACGCTGTCAGCAAGTGCAGTGTTTGGGCATAACCACTGCTGTGTTGCATACGTACCTCTTTCTTTCTGGTAGCCCTACTCAGTAGGTTACTGCCAAACGTAACTACTACTTCAGTGGGTTTTATGGCGTTGTTCATAAGCTGTTATGGAACATTTTTATATGCAAGTATTTGGGTGATGGAATTTCTCCAAGTTAACATGTGTTGCAGGATGGATGGCTGGAGTTTGGAGGCATTTAATTGCCCAACAATGCAAATAGTTGTCTGGGTTTTAATAGCACTCCGCACCTAATTGTGGAAAATGCCAGTAGGTGTCTTTAGGCATCTAAATGTGTGTGAAAATCTGCCCCAAGAGTTGTTTTTAGCAAATAGCTTGGAAAAATTTCTCATTTTCCTCTCTGCTGTAAACAAAACAGTTCTAATTAGTGTAGCTTGGAAAACTATACTCGACTTTGAATTATGAGTGATTACATTTTTTTATGAGATGCTGAAACATGCACCCTTTGGTAAGTACCTTTTCTAGTTTGTCTGGGATAACACATATGCTGTTGCTAAAATGACCACAGGAAGAAGACACAGAATTTTATGGGTGGCTAGCCGCTCATTTCTGTTAAAATTGTGCATTTTTTTCAGATGACAGTGCTGTTATATTTTTATGTCACCTTTTATCTGGCAAGATCCTCAGCTCTCATTTGGCCAGTCGTACAAACATTATTTTGCAATCTAGGTTGAAAGGAAATGTTAATATAACATCATACAGCAGTAAGAACAAACAAAGCAGAGTAAGGATGGAAGAATTAGAAGTTATCAAAGGGAAATTCCTAAGGAACAGCTCTGCAAACATGTATTTTCAGTGTAGGTGAGTAGAATTAAGGAAAAGTGCCATTTTTAAAAAATTTGGATGGGTTCTGATGAGTTCAGTTTTATGCTTTCCTTGACCAGGTGTATCACCTGAATGTTCACGAGTCCCTGGCGCCTGATGGGATTCATCCCAGAGTACTGAAGGAGCTAGCGGATGTTACGGCAGGACCCCTCGATCACCTGCCAAAGGTCTTGGGAGTCTGGGGAGGTCCCCGCTGACTGGAAGCTAGCCAGTGTTATTATTCCAAACTCAAAAAGGGCACGAGGGAAGCCCCAGGGAACTACAGACCTGTTAGTCTAACCTCAGTTCCTGGAAAAATGATGGCGATTGAAAGGCATTTAAAGAACAATGCAATCATCAGGCACAGTCAACACGGGTTCACAAAGGGAAGGTCCTGTTTAACCAATTCGATATTCTTCTATGATAAGGTCACCCGCCTCGTGGATGAAGGGAAGGGAAGGCAGCGGATGTAGTTTCCTGGATTTTAGTAAGGCTTGTGATACCGTCCCTCACAGCGCCCTTCTGGACCAGTTGTCCAGCTGTGGGATGAGCAGGTTCGTGGTGCGCTGGGTGAAGAACTGGCTGAAGGGCAGAGCACAAAGGGTTGTAGCGAATGGGGCTACATCTGGCTGGCGACCGGTCACCAGCGGTGTTCCTCGGGGCTCAGTCCTAGGGCCGGTTCTGGTAAATGTATTTATCAACGACCCGGGTGCGGGAGTTGAACGCACCGTTAGCAGGTTTGGTGATGACACCAAACGGGGAGGTGCTGTTGACCCTCTTGAGGGACAAGAGGCCTTGCGGAGGGATCTACCTAGATCGGAGCACTGGGCTATGGTTAATGGGATGAAATGTACCAAGTCCAGCAGGAATGCTGGATTGTGCACCTAGGATGGAGTAACGCCAAGGGGCACAAGTATAAATGGGGAGAGGAGTGGCCGGAGAGCAGCCCTGCAGAAAGGGATCTGGGGGTGCTGGCCGACAGCAGCGTGCCCCGGCAGGCGAGAGGGCAAACCCCATCCTGGGGTGCATCAAACACCGTATATATAACCAGCCGCTCAAAAGAGGCGATTGTCCCGCTGTATTCGGCGTTGGCGCGGCCTCACCTCGAGCACTGCGTGCTGTTGTGGGCTCCACAATTTAAGAAGGATGTGAAGGTCCTTGAATGTGTTCCGAAAAGAGCAACAAAGCTGGTGAAAGGGCTGGAAGGAAGGTGCAGTGAGGAGCGGCCGAGGACACCGAGTCTGTCTAGTTTGGAGAAAAGGAGGCTGAGGGGCGACCTCCTTGCTCTCTGCAGCTTCGGACGTGGAGAAGGAGGTGCTGAGCTCTTCTCCCTGGGGTGCAGGGACAGGACGCCTGGGAACGGCTCAAAACTGCACGAGGGCAGGTTTAGACTGGACATCAGGCAGCATTTCTTTACCGAGAGGGTGGTCAAACCCTGGAACAGGCTTCCTGGAGAGGTGGCCGCTGCCCCAAGCCTGTCAGTGTTTAAGAGGCATCTGGACAATGCCCTTCACAACATGCTTTCACTTTTGGTCAGCCCTGAAGTGGTCAGGCAGTTGGACTACATGATCGTTGTAGGTCTCTTCCAACTGAAATAGTCTAGTCTATTCTGTTCTAAAGATAACAGGTTTCAGGGTAGCCTCACACTGAGGCTTAGAACAGTTATGACCAGTTGGTTACATACTAAAAACGACTCTCCTAAGGACTTTTCTTTGAAAGGCTGGAATGGAGTGACAGGAAAGTACATGTAATTCACGTCCTGGATTCTCACACAATAAGCAGCTTTAGAAGACAGTGTGCAGGTTTAGGAAAGTGTAACTGCCAAGTAAACTTTGAGTTTAGTAAAAACTTTAGGGTGAGTGAAAGTTAACTTTAAAACCTACTTGCTTTCAAACATTTGTCTGCATCAGAGCATCTAGAAATAATTCAAATTTATTATCCTACTGTGTACACAGAGGCGTATGTAACATCACCGTTTTACCGAAATAATAAGTGTCAACTTATTTGAGGAATGCACAGTGGGGGGTGGGATCAGAAAGCCAATTTAGCATGACAGTAATTTGTCTCTACATTACATTATACTGTTGTGAAATCCCTAAAAAAAAAAAAAAAAAAAAAGCCATAGCATCTGCTATTGTATAAGTTAAATTTTAGTCATCTGTGGGCTGAGCTGCCAATTTATGGATAGTTCATATACAGAAAATAGAGCAGATTGCATGCTCGGGAAGGAATCTGGCCTTTGGATACCGAAGTTTTATTATGTAATGAATTGCTCAATTAATCACACATCCACATCTCTGCTACAGTTGGAAGCCGTACCCTGTGGCCTGCCTTTGGCTGCTGTAACACTGTGTCCTTTCACTACCAACGCTCAGCACTACTGGACATAGATTGTGAAGCACAGGAAAAATTCATATTGGGAATTTGATGGAGAAGTAGGTAGGTGTCAGCAGAGAGCTGGAAAGCAACAGTTGTCCTTTGCCAGCTATTGTACTGACAGAAGAAGGGCAGCGACAGGGTGGCAGAAGTGTATGAGTCTGGAAAATATAGTTTGGGCCAGTGCTGGAGACCTGCTGGCCGGATTGGTGCTTCTGGTACACAGTGTGCTTGTAGCAAGGAAGGGGAGTTTCCTGGAACAGGCTGAGGTTGCAGTTGTGTCCTTGGTCAAGCAGAAGATGAGCTGGCACTGTCTCTACCGGGAACGAGTGGTAACTGTGGGATGGTTAAATGCCGGCGTCCACTCTAAAGCAGCAGTCTGTTGTGCTCCATGCGTGCCAGCCCGTGTCTCGTTGTCTTTGCATCAAGTCATGCAAATGGTTCAAGCTTGTACTTTATATATGGTCCAGACCTTGGGCAGAATTATTCTCCATGTCTGGTTTTTCTCCTCTCTGGAAAGTATATGAAAGCTTAGTATGTACGTTGGGTGAGGGGTGGTGGGAGCTGGGCCCTGCTATGAAACAGAGACCGCCCTAACTTGACATGAAGATGCACCTAATTCTGCATTTAGCTATACCAGTGTTATTTACAATAGCTGGGAGATTTGCTAAAGATGGATCAGGTCTGTTGAAAGCCCAGGAACAGGTCTTAGATGAATTTTTGCCATCTCTGTGCTTTTTATGGTGAATACATGATACTAGTGACCACAAGTGACAGCTGTGAGAATGCGTGTCCTGCCGTGACTGGATTTGAAGTCCTGGGTGGGCTGCTTTGGAGCTTTGCTGACACCAGATACTCTTTCCAGTGTATGCACCTCTGGCCAAGCCCTCCTTTACACTGACAACGTTTAACGTGTTTAGACCCTCTCACTGCTGTCGGTCTGGTTGGGGAACTGTGACGGTGCAGGACGTTACAGCCTGCAGCTGGCCACACCTTTGGCTTGGGCTGTGACGGTGCCCCTGTCTCTCTGTCTATCAGCATGCTGCTTGCCCTCAGCAGTGCAGGAAGAGCCAGAAGTAACTGGATAAAACAAAACCTGGAGGCCAAGGTTGTCAACGTGAAAACGCCAAACTACCTACCCCTGCTCTCGGTCTCCACTGTGTCACTGGAAAGCAGTAAGTGGTCAAAACTGAATAGGATGAGTTGCTCTCTTCCTTGGTTTGAAGGAGCTCAAGAGAATTCGTGTTTATTCTCACTGTATGCTTGTGGCTAAATATGCTCTCTCCTCTTTCTTCTGTAATCCTAGATATGTACCGCAGCAGTACTTTGATTTGGACTTCTGAGTGTCTGATTGGGTTATGCTGGCTGGTTTTTTTTCTTTCAAAACTTCTTGCATAGCTGTTTATACAGATGGCAATAAAACAAGAAGGAAAACAATTCCTAAGAACGTCTCTGGAAAACTGTGTTCTTACCCTGAATTAATAACTAATCATGAATGAAAACTGTTTTGCAGGTCTGCAAAGCTCATTCCTCTGCAGAGCGAGGGTCAGTATGCACAAGACCTGAAACAATCAATCGGTGGTAAGGGTTAGGCGACACCAGCAAACTGAGGCTAATGCAAACACTGTCCAAGACATATGTATGCTGTACAGATTGTGGTTATGAGCTGCTTGAGGAAAGGCTTTGGGAAGGGTAACTTGAGCGCTTCAGGCTGCATTTACCTGTGTGGAAGGTGTTCACGCTGTTGGAATGTGGGTTTTGTTTAAGAATTTGTGTCAGTTTGGTATAGGTTAGGAAAAAGGTCTAACCTGAAAAATTCCTAACAAAAATCAGGAGAAACGTGGTGCGTTTCCCACTGCCAGTGGTCTGCTGCTGAACTGAAATGAGCAGTAACCCGATTGCTGAGCTCTTGCCATGGAAGTCTCTTCTTTTGGAGATGGCACTTTTTACACATAGTTCTCACTCTGCTTTGTTTTCTTGAACTTGAAAACAGAACAAATACTAGATCATCTGAAGGCCCCAGGAACTGGTGTGAATGAAGAATCTTTACACTGTGACTGGGCATATTTGGAATTGTAAACAAGAGTCCCAGAACTTGAATCTAAATTGAGGTTGGAGAATGGACTCTTTCCGCATTGAAGGACCATTTAATTAATGGTTCTGGTTCAAATGTCTTCTTGAATTAGAAACTGAGATTTGAATTTTGAAGTTAGACTCCCGGATCTAATACCAAGCACTGCAAATTATTGGGTTTCATATGCAGGTTTCCAGTTCTCAGTGTTTTTCTTCTTAAAATAATGAAGCTCCCTTCCCTCTTTAAAGCAAGTTGCCTGGAAAATTATAACTGCAGAACATTAAATAGCATTTTATTTTAGTAGGAGGCTTATTTCAAAGTGATTCAGCACTCACTTTGCCCTATAGAAATCACCAGGTTTAGTTACAGCAGACCAGTTATTGACAGGCAACTGAAAAGGATTACTTTTATTAAAATGGACGTGTGCAGCTTTCTGATAAGTTAACACATCAGTGACAGAAGAAAATATCTACATGTTGTACTAGCGTACCCATTGTTTTTATGTTCACATGTTAAGCACGAATATTTATGTAGTTTTATTTTTGATTCAGGAGAGTGCTCTTTTGTTGAGTGGTAGGATAACATACATGAAGATTTGGATATGAAAGTGCATTAAGGGCTAGTGATAAAAGCATTTGGGTTACAATCGTTCTGTACCAAATATGGCTCAACTTGAAATATGTACTGTGGAAGAAAGTTTATAAATTTATTTTGGCTCAAGTGGACAGTTTTTATGAACGCTTCCATTTTATGACTGTGGATACAAGTAAAAGAAATCCATACAGTCTTTCTTTTCTGTAGATTGACAATCTGCTTCCCAAAAGGTGCTAAGTGAATGGCCTGAAATACATGTTAACTGCGTGTTGTATTTGGAAATGTTGATTCTGGTAGTTGGAAGCTGTTTGTTAGATAAGATAGCATATATGGAAAATGCCGTCTTTTGTAGCTACCTGTTCTCTGTCACAAGGGTTGGTACTGAAAGCAATGGTCTATTCTATTTATTGACTTGTATTTCATGACTTTTTTATTTATTTCTTGTATTCTGATTAAATGCTATGGAAAGCAATATTATATTTAAAAATTATTTTAGAACTGCCTGTGTACTGGTAGATTTTTGTATGTAAAATGGCACCTTTTTAAACAAACCAATCCCAACCCCAAATACCTCTCCAAAGCCGTGCCAAATGACGACAGGGAAGGTCTGTGGATGTTGGGTATGTTGTGAACCGTGTGTTACCTCTGTCTGGGTTAGTCCGGAGCTGAACGCTGTCCTGGGGCTTTTGACACGTGGTCCGGGGTTAGGGCCAGCAGAGGAGCTCTCAGCAGCCTGGGTCCCAGTGCAATGCTCTGGTTTCTGGGCACCGTGGCATGCTGGATCCTGGCTGGGGACCTACGTTCTTTCATGGAATGTAACTGCAACAATTCACCTAAACTCACGTATTGAGAAAATTGCAGAACTGAAAATAAGATGTTAGGGCCCCCTGCCAGCGCCCTAGGCTGGGCCTAGGGCCAGCAGGGCGAGATGCCTGCTTAAGCAGAGCTGCAGAACCTGTGTGCTGGGGTCCAGGCAGCGTACACACAGGCTTGCTTTGTGTCCTTGAGCTGGGAGCTTGGGAGCTGCCTTCTGCTCCCCAATCAGGGCTTGAAGACCGTCTAAATGCTCAGCCAAGATCGGCTGTCGAGGCAGACACATCCTGGAAGCTAACCCGTCACCTTTTGTGCAAAAGCCGCATTCCCCTGGTTAGAGGGAGCCCTGCAGAGGGAACCTGGCACACAGCAAGCAGGAGAGCCCTTCCGAGGGTTCTGCTTCCTTCAGCTCCTGAGCACCGAGATCCACACCTGCAGCAACTGGGTCACTACTGGCAGGTGGGGCTGGAAAGTCAGACTGCACCTCAGCTTACAAAATTTAAATGATCTCTACTTGATGAAGTTAGATACTCTGGCTATTGCCTGATTCATTAGGCATCAAAATCCCTTGGGAGGGTAGAGGGGAAATCATGACTGCAATGCATCTGCCAGAGTGGCTGTTCCTTATTTGTCTGGGTAGAATGATGCGACCTGAGCTCCTCTACCAGCATGTAGGACATAGTGTTTATTTTAAGAAAGACTTAGTTATTTTTGTTCTATTTAATGCCTTGAGTATTTATTTCCCTCTCATTTCCACCCCCAACCTGTTCAATAAATAAAATCTGTCCTATGTGAAATCACTGACATGTTTATTTAAATTGAGGTTCTTTTTCAGGGCAGGATTTTACAGACCATATTAAGCATAAAATGTTCTGATCTTCCCCCCCGCCCCCCAGTAAATACAGTTCTTTCCTCCTTCTTCTGCTCCCACTTTTGTATTTCAAATTGTTTCTCCGCATGGCTTAAAAAACTTGGTAATCTGAGTAATTACAAAAGGATCAGATAAAATACCAGTTAAGGAAGAGGAGAAGGTTCAACCACTGTTTAAAAGCTGTTAGTTCCTTCCTATTCAGAGGTCTCTTCCATGCAGTCTCACCTATGAACTCCATTACTCGCCTTTCACTAGGTATAGGAGTGCAGTCATATTTCATTTATACCCTTTCTCTTGGCTTTGAATTTTTGTAGCTATGTACAGAAACACAAGAGTGGTGACTCAAGCTATTTAATCTTTAATGTCTCAAAACCAACCCACTCTTGTTATTTTGGCCACATGAATTATCTTTGGAGGCTTAAAAACTGCAATAATTAACTGACTTGTACAAATACTGATGTGTGTAAGGTGAAGACTACAGAAACAGGAGTGAAATCAGACTTTGTGCACTGTTTTCTCTGTGCTGTTTCACACTCTCAGCTATACTCTTTCCAGAGGAAGTTGGATTCAAGGGCAGCAACCACTGCTGTTTAGTATTTTTTCTTCTCTAGGTTTGCATGAACAATCTTTGGGCCTGATGACTCATTAACAGCTATGTTAAATAACTAATGTGAGGTGACTGTGGTGACCTCCGTTTCCAACCTTTGCCACTGATTATCTGTGACTTGTTCCTAATGTAAAATTACCGTGACATATAAATATTTTGTCAGTCTCTTGTACATTGAAGTGCTTGCCAAGCGCTCTCTCTCTGCTGGAGCCGACCTGGCCTTTGAGCCCGATTACTGTCATGGTGTGGTGGGTAAAGAAGTGGTACGGCCATCACCGCACAGTACAGCCATCACCTGTTTACTGTGCACAGAGCCTGTGCCGAAGCAGCTCTGCACTTGGAAACAACCATTACTACTGCTGATCTGACCCTGGTGATGTGTTCTGTGAATCCGGCACCCTGTACTATGCCCTCTTGTGTGGAGCATACAGCTACTCTGCCCGTGTTTATTGTAGGCTGATATACTCACGTTGCTTTCCCTTGTGCAACAGAATTCCCCCAGCAGCAGTATCTGAACGTGCTCAGTTAAAGCTTTTCCATTCTCGTACTACCCAGCTAGGATTGCTGAGCAGGAACTCCTCAGCGCTTTGCTTCGTTCCTTCTGCTGATGTCTTTAGTGCATGTGTTCAAATTCTTCACCCCGCAGCCAGTGGCGTGGGCCTCTTCGCATCCAAGCTCCAGCCACTGAACACCAAACTGACCTGTGGCACATGGATTTCTTTCTTACTCTACCGCAGGGAAAACCGAAAGACATAGCGAAGTCTGCACCTTCCACACATAGTGCAGAATACATTTCTATTCTGCATTCACCTCAAAAATTGAAAAAAATACAATGATGAAGATAAACCTGTAAGACTATGCAGCTATTGGTGTGTTAAAGAAGGCCGACCAGACCTTAAAGTGATAGTCTGGGGAAGAAAAGGTGTGTAGCATCTACGAAAAAAAGCAAACCAGTTTTCTCATAAACGGGTTTTAACTGTCTTTGGGTTTACTTTTTCTAGCTTACTAAACAAAGGGGATGTACACTATAAACTAGATGAACTAAACCATCTCTAAGGTGACTGCTAATATCAATGGTAGCCTGTGTTTCTTGTGATGGACTGATGCTCTGGAATATAAGTAAAAGTTAGCTTACATTAATATAAAAATGTAAAAAAGAAAAACAACCCCAAAACTTGCTGCTTCAAAGTATCTCAAAGAAGCAAGACTGCTACCACAGTCTTGGTTCCGATCACTTGCACAGTATGAAACAGTCTTTACGTACAGATTCATACTGCTTTTCACCCAACACGGACCCAGGAACTGGATAAATAATATATAGAGTGGCTGCTTCTGACTGAATGGATCTCTTCAGTATTTCTCATGGAATAGGTATAGCAAGTGAGGCTCGAGGACAGCTTCCTCATGCAGCACACTACAGTGCTGCAATGTGTGAGAGCCAGCTTCTTAACCAAGCAGCTGTAATGATTTACCTACACTGGACCTCTGCCTTAACCTTGTTCCTGGAACAGTTTCATGTGAAACACTCCTTAGAAACAAAGGGTTGGCATTATTATTACAGAAAATTTCAACCCGGATGGCTAATGTTTGCCAAAGTTCTGACACAGAACAGAAAAATCTGGTCTTGAAAGGGAAAGTGATAATCATCTTTACTGGGGATTGTATTGGAATACATGCTCAGAGAGAAGCTGCTTTAGAAAGCCTTCCGTCTAGTCGGAACATAAGAGACATTCTTGTCATGCAAAACTACCCTTCCCGTCTTAAAAACTAATGTGTGAGTGAACTTTAGTTTAAAGGAATAAGCAACATGCTCAAAAAACAGGTCTTGTTACTTCTCACTAAATGAGAAGGAATTAAAAAAAAGCCTCAACAGTATCTTGTTTTGATTTTTTTAATGACTAAGTGTAACAAAACCAAGCAACCATGAGCAAGATAATTGTACATGTACATTCAGTAACTTCTGATGTGTTAGTCTACAACAAAATTGTGTGAATTGACCTCAATACTTGTGCCCTCCTTAATCTTCCTCACCCTCTCACACGAAAGATTCATATACAGTGCAGCTCTGAGCCACTGCTCAAAGTCAGTAGAAATATTTTTGTTACCTTCAGTAGGAACAGTAGGAAATGTAATAGGCCAGGCATTGAAATAAAAGACTTCTCTGGCCTCTGTTTTAACTTTCTATACCTCAGTGTTTGCTTTCATTGACCAGAGTAACTTTCCTGACTATCAGATTAATATTTTTTTTACTAGCAGCAATCCTCTGAGAGTTCACATATTTTTCCTTTTGACATGACTGCTTATTTCAAAGGCTGTTACTTGATTCTGATGTAAGAGTTATATGATCCAAGATGTGCAACTTAAATTCATAATCTAATCATTTAATTTGATAGTGCAAATACAAACCTGGCAATTAAGCAGACCAAAACAGTTTTCTTACAGGACAACCCTGTTCAATCCTTACTATTTCAGAAGCACTCCTTGGTAAATCCTATTCAAAAAACACATTATCTGTTTAGTGTTAATAGATTGATCCCATGAAGGAGAACAAATTTTTATAATTCATTGTGTTGAAGACCTTGAGAGATTCTGCTGGATAAGTCTTGCAAGTGCTTCTTTACCTAGCAGGAAAACAAAACATATCAAATAAATTTTAGTAAGACAATGAAATTATCAATATCATGTATTCAGATTTTGCTATCAGTATATGTGTCAACAGGAAGAGCAGAGACCAGGGAGATTTCAGGCATTTTAGAATTAGGTCTATAAAAACCAATTACACGTATCCTGTACTAAACATGGAGCACAGGCATGCCTTAAACTCCCTGTCTGGAAGTAATTCAAATTGCATGAAAAGCAGCACTGGATAATCTACACACCCTCTACTACCGAGTTAAGCTTTCAACATGTATGTACACTGGACTTATACAGACCTTATATCCTAGTTCTTTTGTCTTTTCTTCAAGCATAGCATATTTCTCTTTGTTTCTGTTCAGATGATCCTTATCTCCAGTTCCCTCTACATGTTTCAGTTTCTGGTGTGAAATCTCTAATTGTTTCTGATAATGATGGTGTTTTTCAATTTTTGCTTCAAAGTGTTTCAGCTCCTCCTACAAGAACAAATACACAGAGCTTCACAGGATTTTCCTTCTTTCCAAGGCTTCCTCTCTTTTCTTGCCAAGACATTACTAATGCAATTTTACTAAGTCAAGCACAGAAAGCTTTTTCAGTTCCCTGCTTCTTAACCATGTCCAGACAATACACTATCATCACTACCCAGACACCCAGTCTTGAAGGCAGATGCTGAAAATGTCCCATTGCAGAGTCCTCAAAAGGAGACTGTGAGGTGCTAGGAGAAGATAGCAGTGAATACCAAATAAAAGTTTATACATAAGAATAGTGGACTGAGGGAAAGGAGACAATTTTTAAGAGAAGCCTCTTTTCAAAATCAGGTCCTGGATTTGCTAATTTCTGCTCAAACTTAAACGTCTTCTAGGTTTGCAGTCTGCTATGATCAATCTGGAATAGGATCAATTAATTAACAAACAAAAAGCCCTCTTAGTTTGCCCTACAGACAGTGGCCAGTGGTGTTCAGGGACATATGAGAGACAGTCCTCAGATAACCTGGTACAATGCAAGGGGGACCAAAGAATGAGTAATGTCTCTACCCACCAAAGCATGCTCTTGTTTTGCTACTTGAAGGCAGTAAATTCAGTTTCTCTGTGTCTTAGGACACGTCCTCTGTGAAGAGGATATGAACAGTTCAAACTGTTATGCCACTTCTGGCAGCAGTTCTATGCATTACACCCAGAAAAACTCAAGACAAACCCTACAGTGAAAACCCAGTTTGACAGAGCCCGCTTAATTTTGGTCACTGGTGTGTTTCAGTCCTGGTGACTGACAAAATTCCTCTCATTTCAAGACAATTTAAAATTATAAAAAAATCCATCACTGTAATAGATCTTCAGTTTTTAAAGGAAAGGGGTTTTGTTTTCAACATTTCTGACTAGAAAATAGCTTCCTTTTGTTGTAGAACATTCCAGTCTGTTTTACATAATCCGTTCAGGACCTTAGTTTGGGGTTTTACTGCTCTGATAAATTATTTTAGCTGCTCCTCTCAGATGAGGTACCAGGAGAGCAGCACTTGCGTCCTTCATTATGAAACCCTTATGAAGGTTGGTACTGTGGCCAGTCGGGAGAAGACAAAACTTCAGCTGCTCAAATAAGGCTGAATGGAGTCAGCACGACTTCTTTAATTCTGCTTTCATGGACTCTTTACATAGGCAGATGTTTCACCGTGATTCTTACTGTCTTAATTTTGTTAGGATGTTCCAGCATTCACAGTAACAAGACAGGTTTGGTCTTGTGAAGAGGGTTTGCAGGAATGAAGATTACTACTAAAACAGTAAAATTAATAAGCAGATATGTGTTCTTGCTTACGGAATTGGGTTGTCCTTTTTCACTGGGGCAGATATGAAGGCCAAATTTACCTCTCATGCAATTGTACAGTCCTGATGAAAATGTCCCACTGAGGTCAGGAGAAGCCTTGTCGCAGACTTCAGGGGGCTTTCCTCTGACACCCTTAAAAGCAGGGCCACTGAAATCAGTGTAATTAAAATGTTTTCTTCATAAAAGAATCGGGCTGCATATGAGTTAAAAGAAATAAGATGGATCTTTGATATCTAAGAGTGACAGGTTTCAATCCCTGCCCCAGGCAGTTAAAACTCTCTGATTACCTTATCCAGAATAGAAGCTCAAGGTGTCCCTAGCCACGTCTTGGAGGGCAAGACAACATCGTAAATACATGCAACTCCATGAAGAAGCCCTGAAGAGTTGCTTCTCCAGGCTATCAATCAAAATCTATTCTGACAAACAGGCAGAGTTAGATGAAAAAAACCCCAAATGAACATTTTCTCAGCGTAATTTGAATTAAATAAAACCAGTGTGAAACCCACAGGAATTAATTTCTGTAATATTTCCTTGAAAAGTGGTCTTTATCATGGCACTTTTGGGTCAGCTTAACACAGCTCCAACAGGAGAAGTCAGAAGTGCAAGAGGTGGGCACGAGAGGGAAATTGTTGGATATAGAGTACACTGCTTCTCAAAGAAGTAATTACATTAAGACATTGGGTAAGAGAGGTAAATCTGGTGTACTGGAAACAAACAAGCAGGGCCTGATCTTTCAGAGATTTAAAATATGCAACACTTGCTTTCACAGGATTCAGAATTTTAATTTTGCTGATGATAACAGAACCATGCATATGACTAGTTACATACATGTTTATATATTTGAACTATTAAGAAAGAAACATGACTCTATTTTATGGTGTCTGTAGAGCAATATAGAAGTGGCTGCACTCAGAGTAACATTGACTGTTTCTTTATGTGGGAAAATATCTTTCCATAAGAGCTCTAACTGGAATTTCACTTACCCGAAAAGATTCAAGTTCTTTCTCAGTGAAATTAGCAGATTTGGCCATGTCCCACAGATCAATCACTCTTGGTTCTTCAAATTCTAAACAAACAAATACCACTAAATGAAAATCTGGACACAATACTTTTATACCCAGCTGCTATGAAAGATGAGCTTGCTTTCTCACATACACACACACACAGATATATTAAGCACTGCATTACTAATAGGTCTATTTAGATGAAAATGGAGAGAAAAATCCAAGTACTTAACTTAAAACTATAGTATTGCTGTAGCAAGTATTTTTTAAAAAGCAAAAGGAACTCTAGGAACTGAATAATGGCATTGCTTACCCTGCATGTTGTCTCACTTACCTGCCCTCCTGGGGCTGAAGGCGTAATATCCTTTCTCATGTGGGCATGGAAGACAGCATTATCCTCTTTACAGGCTGCCCCTATCCTTTCATTAGGCTTCTAGTGTTGGCTTCTAAATAGAATAGCCTGGCTGTATCTCTTCAGCCCATTGTGGTCACACCATATACTGCGATACTATGACTACAACTTATTACTAGCCCACTGATTCTTAATTTTTTTAAAATTAAATTAATCCCAAATAAGCACAAAAACCATTGTATCATACCACTGGTCGTGTCATATCCTTGGTGACTGACTTTACGCAAACGTTCAAACCCCTGATTGATGCTTCTTAGCTTTTCTTTGAGTTCTCTGTGTTTGTTATGCAAAATTTCCTCTTTCACCAGGTTCTCTTCAGATGGGTTGATAACATTTTTGTGGATATCTGTTGAAGGAGAAAAGTGTTATTGATTGTGGGCCAAATCCTGATAGGTCAAAAGCTCTAGAAATCCCCCAAATCTGAGGCGAATAAAAGATGGTAAGTTCTTAGCGTTTGAGCTGAGTGTAAATAAAGCATCCACACCATACTTTAAGAAGCAGTAATTCTGTTTGCAGGTCAATATTAAGATCAATGCCATTCAGTGCTCTGGAGGGTGATATTACAGAAATGCCTTTTAACTCCTACTGGCCACCAGCTGAGATATTAGTAAGGAAACGTTCTGATTTTCCTAGGTTAGCAATATCCCAAGGAAATGGGATAGAGATGGTTGATGAGTCCTGTGATGTTGAAATGACTTCCAGCAGCTTCCAGCTTGGACTTTACAATGCAAACATCAAACTGCCTATAAGCTTTAGAATATTTTGGCTCTAGCAATTTTAGCTAGCATTAGTACAGCAAGCTGGATTCAGATCCTCGATGCTTCAATACACCCCAGGCTCATTGCCGAAGATACTCAAGTATATCCTCTTGGGCTCCCAGCTGGTGAGATAAAGCATGCATGTTCTGCAGACTTTAGGACCACATTTTGCAGCAGTGGATCTATGCTTGCTGCATAATTTCCAGTAAACTACTATGGCCATCGTTGCTAATCTGATGGTATCTTCCCTGCTTGAAATGCAGGCAGAATCAGAAAACTGAAATGGCAACACATTCATTAGCTGGCAAGATTTTTGGCAGCTAATGCAGAACTAAATCCAGCAAGTATCTGGAAATGTCAGCATCTGCAAGCAGTTCTGACAGAAATGTCAGACTTTAGGAGTTTCAAAGAAACTTGGAAACAATGGAGGTGATGGGCAGAGAAAAGAGTCGTACTGATCTTGAAACATCAGAGAAATGTTCAGGCACCTTCTGTTCTGCTCACGGTCTCCAGCAGAATATTGTATTCACGAATCTTTTCTTTGTGATGCTTAAATTCTCGCCAAAGCTTATCCAACTCCTCATCAGAGAACTTCCCAGAGGTCTTGGCCTAAAAGAAACATGAGCTCATTATGCTTTCCAGGCCAAGTGCTTTTAAGTGCACTCAACTGCCAAATCTTCTCCCCACTTCCCACTGCATTTAGAAAGTTATTAAGTCCAACTTTTCCTTATGATCTTTTGTTTTAAATCCCTTTATACTAGTGTGAGGTCAGGATTTAGGCATCGACGGATATGGTGGCTTTAGTCATATCGAAAGGAAGTTTCCTTCAGACTTTAAAAGCTAGACTTGCTATGGACTACCCAGTGAAAAGCGTCTGTCATTTCTATTCCATGGGAAACAATTTAATACAGAAATAAGGGCCATGCAGCTCCACATGCAACTGTAAGGGGACTGTTTGCATGAAGAATGCAGCCTGATACCAAACACAGTGTTTACTTAATCTTACTCTACTGGCAAGTGAAGATTTTATCACTGCTGTGCACTTGCTCTGCAGTTATTTCTTCCTCACTGGACTACTTTTTAGCAATTAGGGAAGCACTGGTCAGACAGCTGGAGCACTACCCACAAATCTGGTGACTTATTTGCTGCAATGCATGATCAAAAGTGAATGTTTTTGATACCTAATCAGCCCAAACTCTTTTTTTGCTTAGGGAATATTTCTATCTAATGCACTTTACGGTTCCCCAAAGCACATGACATCATGTTCCTCGCCAGAGCTGTATCTAATTACAGTAACATTTTAAACCCCAGCAAATCTTTTTCTCTGCTTTACCATCACTGCTCTAGACTGGTGTAAGATTTCTCTGCTTTACCTGCGTACTTGAGTTATTTAATTTTTGAAGATTATGACTTCGCCAGTTTTAACTGCCCAGACTGACAGTACACCTTCTATTTTTTATGCATTAATGCAAATCCTGGAAATATTCACTTGAATACCAGGTTGGGAAAGTCCTTATTTAACACTCCCCACTATACATTTCACTTTTAAACAGTCTATGAAATGGTTCTATTTTAAATGCATCTTTTTATAAAAGCCCAGAAACTACAATAAGAAAACCAGGAAGAACACCACAGGAATACTACCACACAGTGTAACAGTCACAAAAAGGGAAATCTGTTTCCCCTCGGTGGACCCAGGACCCTACCCTCCATGCAGACTGATGTGGGGGTTGTCTTTGGCAAAGAGAACCTGCCACACCTGGTGACCTGGATATAGGTGGGATGCCCTCAGGGCACAAAGATGAGAGCTACAGAGCACAGCAGCTTGGCCACTACTTAGAAACAGAGTAATAAAGCTATTCAATTCCAAGTCTGGGGGCTCTCAGAAGACACAGACAATAGTTCAATGAAGAAACACTGATTTCTTTCTCTGGTTCCTGGAAGGAAACCCTACTCACCTTGCTCCATAATTTTTCCAGTCTTGGATCATCTAGTGTATCACTTTCTGTACCGTCTTTAATGTAGTTGGTATCAACCAGTTGAGAGTCCTTCTTTCCATTCATTCCATATTTAGTCATAATGACTGCAAGGGAATAGAAGATAGAGAAACATTAGAACTAACTATGGGTGTATGGAAGATGAGAGATTGGCTACATCCTTGACTGGCTGAGCTGGGTTTTGCAGGTCGCAGTGCAAAAGCTAACAGTTTAAGACACAGACCTCCCATGTTTAATGGCCTCTTCTGAAAACACCAAGAACAAAGGAATCTGTTAGCTTCCTGCAGCTCCCTACTAACCTCCAAAGATCTCTTGTGTGCTCAGTGTCTGGAAAGACAACCTGTTATTTAATGGTTCAAAAACAAACACAGGTGTCTAACCATGCATGTGTCTGATACAAAGTTTAAACTCCTTCTGCAAAGATATACCTTACCATTTACGTTACATCTAAGTTTGGCTTCTTTCAAAGATATACTTTACCATTTAAGTTGCGTCTCAGTTTGGCTTCTTTCTCTCCATCTTCATCTAGCCCTTCAGCCTTCAGTTTTTTCCAGCTTAGCTCATCCTTTTCTTGTATTTTTAGATCACTGTGCAACTCTGCCAGTTTCACAGCAGAGAGCTGAAGCTAACAAGAAGAAAGAAAGGTTTGTATTCAGTTATGTGGAGTCATCTCGTGCTGCAGTGTTACCTCAGAAGCCAGTATAGAGGTGTAGCCAGTATAGCACAGCATTTTTTTCTTTTACTGTAATGCTATGTATCCATCTGAATTTAAGGGCCTTGAAGTATGAGCCACTGCATATATAATATCTCTTGCCTATGTACACGGCTATGCCCCCCAGCATGCTAGTGTTAACAGGGAGTGATCATGTAGCCTTCTCTCTCAGCTTTTCAGCTACTTGGACAACAGCGAAATTATGTAAGGGTTAAAAGTTTGTGTCTTTCTTTGGTGTTCCTTCAAGTAATATTTAAATGGGATTTTTCCCCCCACTTTTAACGGGACCGCCTTCTAAAAATTATTCTACCGTAAAAATGTCCAGTACCCATAACAAAGAATGTAAAAAAAATAAAATTGATTAAATCAATTCAGTTTCACTAATTCACAAAAGGCAGTGACGACCAAATCTCTCAAACATGTCATTGCCACCACATGTGCTTTCTTGTGGACCACCCTCCACTAGTTGTATTGAGTCAGTAAATTTTATTTGTCAGTATGGTTTTGCACACTACCACGACACTGAGGATGGCCTTGCAGGTCAAAGAGCCACCTCATCAGCAATTTTTACTATGATCAAAGTGCAAAATTTTCTAAGATAACTTCTTAACATGGTTTATGTGCATTAAAAACATACAAAACCTAGAGGTATTCCTGTCCCACATAACAGAACAAAAAGATAAGATATTGAGGCTGAAGCTATGGGGAAAAAAAATAATTAAAAATTAAATGAATGATAGGTAAGCTTGAAACTTTGTGAAATACAGAGAAAACAGGAACAGAGACAATGACTAATATGCAGTTGGCTAAGCAGCACTGCTCTAAGTTGAGCCTGAACTTCTGAACTTCCAGATTTTAGACACTTCAGTTTAAAACAGGGAAATGTAACAAATCATATTAATGCTTCTGAACTTCTTTTGTGTGTGTGTGCGTGCATGTTAATAACAAGAAGGTGAGGTAAGGAAAAGCCCAAAGAGAGATCAAAAAACATGAGCAGTGTGACTTCTAATACAGTTCTGCCTGAGCTGTCTGAGTCCTACCTCCAACCACTGAGCAGCTAGCTCCTGGGAGCTCAGATCCAGCTCTGAACCACCTGGGCTTTTATGTCCTAGGACAAGCTTATTTGCTGAAAGGGGGTGTGTGTGTGTGTGTGAAGGGTATCATTAAAATCAGATTACAGATTATAAAAATTCTCATTTTCAGTGAGGAAGGAGTATGTTTAATAAACACAGACTCAGAACTCAGTATTATTTTTAAACATCAGAATGATACTGAAAAGATTAAGCCATTCATTTGAGTGTCAGGAGGTTATTCGACAGTAACTAGGAAAAATGTCATTACTTTGAGCTAATGCACTAAATTCCTATTGACAGGAATTCAGGAACCTATGCAGGTTATTGTTTCTGTTTTCAGCTTAGGCTGTGCTATTAATTAGTCTTGTGCTACTGAATATAATTATTTTAATTTTTAAACTAAGTTTTTTCCTGTATCTTGCACTTGGCTTACTGATATAATTTACTAAAATCTAGAGTAGTTAGAATCACAGGTAAATATAAAATGTATAGAACACATTAAAACTTCTGATCCCTCTAATATTAAAGCAAAGGAGCATCCCTATTGTCTTCTTTACTATCTGCTTTTGGGGAACAACTTGATAAAAGCTAAGCACTTAGAAGGAACCACTTTATTTACGATTTTTAGTATGTGCTAAAGTCAAAAAACCTTAATCATGTACTTATTTGCTTTTCTGGAGCAGTAAGACCTGGACAGCCAGAGTGTCACTGCAGCAGTGGTTCCAAATAACAATGTGCTGCTCAGCAAGAATTACGCCCTGGTGCTTCAGGAGGAAGACTGAGTGAAAAGTTTGCTATAAATTGTGAAGGAAATTATGATTATCTCAGTAGTTCTGTACTCTTATGTTAGCATTCAAGTAGCGTGGACTTAATATGCAGTTAGGCTGAACAAATCCAGGAAAAAAAATCACTGGCAATAACTTAGATAACAATTAATTCAGCTCCTAACTACTGCAAAACTAGGAAAATACAAACTTTTAAAAGTATGACTTTATCATCAGAGACACACTATTGTATAAAAGATTATACAATGCAGCTTCTGTTAGATACTCTCTCCAGTTAGTGCTACCTCATAAACACATACAGTTTTGTGTTTTCTAAAAGTTACAGAGAAGAATATCAGAAGTTCTAAACATAACATTTGGAGATATCTCATTATCAATCAAACTTTTTAAACTCTTAATAAAAACTAAGGAACTACATTAAGCCCATTGGTCCGTAAGGGAAAAAAGAAAGATTCTATTCAAACTTCTCCCAATTCCAATAATATTTTTCTGATTCTCATTATAATTTAGTATAAAACTCAAGTAACTGTCCTTTTAAACATTATAAATCCTTTGAAACCTGTTGGAAGCCACCTGCCTGTCCCATTTATATAACACAGAAGTGAATACATAGGCTAATTTAAAGTATATAGTTCAAGAACTGCTTCCTTCAAAGTGATCTCATGTAGGACACTGAATGACAACAGGTAAAAAATGTCAACAGGTAAGACTCCACATCACTTTACTACATCAGTCATATGTTGCAATAACTAACTAGAAGCAGAGCTGAAAAGCTAAGTTTAATGATTAAATAACAAAGCCCCAAGTGCCTTACGCTCATTCCTTATTCCTCATTCCTTATGCTGCCTGGACATTAACATCCAAGATAGGTACCTGGCAATTCTGGGAACAAGCACTGGAAATCTGTGAAACATTACAACAATTAAGTAATTTGCTGTTCGCCTGGCTACAATCATTACCTGCAATATCATTACCTACACCCTGAGAGGAAAGGGTCCTTTTACCACATATTTTTTACGTGTAACGTGCCCTAGATTCTGGAGTCCACTGCTGCTTTGGGATGGCCAGGAAGCCCCGATAACAAGCGATGCTAGAACTACACCAATGGCAACAACCACAGCCCAGTAGATTGTTAGAGACTAGCAGGCCGAACCACATACCTCGTGAAACCTACATAATATTTGTCATTGGTTCAAATAATTATAGAATTAGGGTCTGACTAAGAACTCTTGTATTAAAATAACTTTTTAGAGTTTTTATATAAAACATGTACCTACGAAAAGAGATGCTGGAGAAAGATCAAACCCTCCTTCCCTCCCTCCCTTCCTCGGGGAAACAGGAAGGAATTCTAGCTTGCCAGCTCCTGCTTCCCACTGAGGAACATATTGGGGCTTTCTGAAGGGCTGCTCATCCAGCTGTGTATGGCAATGCTGAACTGTAGTATCTATCTTTTATGTCAAAACAAAGGAGTTCCCTATTTTCGGTACTATCTCCACCACTACCAAAATGAAGGAATGAGTTCAGCATTGGTACACACAAATATTTCAAAGCAGGTCTAACACACAGGCATAGTTTTCCACTTATTTCAGACCTTGCCCAGACATACTGAAAAAACACTTTCTAGAACACAGGCTGGGTGTCAATTGTACTCAAAAGTGAAATTTAGGTGGTGGCAAATTTAGTTCAAGTAGTCGTTGCCTCTTTAAAATCTGGCTCACACATACAGACTTTACTAAAGCTTAGCTCTTTACTCTGACAGAGTTAACTTCATTTTACATTTTAGCATCTTAACGTAGATGATGTAAAGCATCTCAAATTCGAATTCCAGAAGATCCAGGTATGAAAATGAAAAAAGACTGTAATTGGAAAAATAAGGGGAAACTAACAATACTATAGTTATAGTTTATTTCTAGCCTCTGTGTTGTTTCTTTTTCAGCTGTCAGTTCACAGCTGGAGTTTCATTATCACACATGGCCCTATCCCCCATCCCATCCTTCTCCCATTGAAGGAAGGAGTATTTTTGATACCTTCTTTTGGCATGCTGGGAGGTAGCATTATGGCAGGGGTTCTATTTTTTGACTAAACCCAGGGATGTCCTGCCTCTAATTCAATAGTTTAGGCTGGGGAACATCTATCCTGGATACAGGAAATCCAGAATTAATATTAACTACATTCTTTGCCTTAAAGAACCGATCCTTTACCAGCCATGATCCTAACTTCCATGCTCCACAATATTTAGGGGATGAATATGGGTGTGCAGTGCACTCCTCCCCTCCTGTTGGAGCTGTTCTGCTTAGCTGTAATTAAATATTTCCACTGTAATTAAATATTTTGACAGTTTTTCATTTTAATTATTTTTTTAGCTCAGAGTGAGAGGAACTCAAGTATCACTGTCAAAATTAAGGCTCTCATCTGGGAATGGTGCTACCCACTTGCTGGTCTTCCTGCATGTGACTACATCACTTGGTGTAAATGAAGGTGACATAACCACCAAGGTGGAGGGTTTCTTACTCTCCTGTGCAGTATGCTCCTGCCCTGTGCAAAGTAGGAACCAAGGCCACCGCCTTCAGACAGACGAGAGCACCACAACCCTTAACAAAAGGGCTACAGCATTCAACCGGCGAGTGCAGGAGCCAGTCTCAGATCCTCCGTGGTACCAGAGGGACTTCACTCTCTCTTCCACTTCCCGGGCATGTGGTTTAACTGCTGGATGTAAACATGGGAAGATCAACACTTCCCATGACACAGATACATACGGCAGAAGAGGGGAAGGAGACACCACCTGAGAGAAGGCCTTACACAGCACCGCTGTTCCCTGCGGCCTGGGACACCCCCAGGGAGCGGGGCTGTGTGGGTCCTGCTCTGAGCTGCCACTCAGGGGCAGCCAGGCCTGAAAACCACACAAAAGCCACCGCAGCCCAGAGGCCCAGCATCAAGCCGGGGCCTGTCGAGGCGACGCCGGGCCGGACAGCCTCCGTTTCTCCTCACACACGAGTCCCCCGCTCCAGCCGCCGCCCGCGCCGCCTCTCCCGCCGTACCCCATCCCCTGAGGCGGCTGACAGGGAAGCAGTGTCCGAAGCGGCCAAGCCCGACCCTGGGTCCCCCTCAGAGCGCCGCCATCGTCCCCGCTCCTCCCGCACCGCCGCACTCACCCGCTGCGCCTTCTCCCAGACCTGGTTCAGCCTCACCACCCGGAACTCCCCGCTCTCCCGCCGCTTGGCGCCGGCGGCCGCCAAGCCCTCATTAGCCTCCCGGGAATACTTGCTGGCCTGGACGCCAGCGGCAAGGAGGAGCGCTGCACCGAGAGCCGCCAGACCCCGCGGCGCCGCCATGTCGCGCTGGGCGGAGAACTACAAGTCCCGAGATGCCGTGCGGCTTCCCGCCCTCAGGTCCCCGGGCGGGCGGTCGCTGAGGTGCGGGCTCCGCGCCCTTCTCGGAGAGGGGAAGGGGTGTTTGTGTAGGAAAACAGGCTGAAAATGCAGTTTAGGTCGAAAACCTAGGGTCTGGTTTGGGTAGCGTGAGAAGAATTAGGTTTGGGCTGTTTCTCTTCAAGCGGCTTCGTGTCATTCTCCTGAGTGTTTGCTTCACAAAATGTGGAAATAGGCTGAATGCGGCAGATTTTGTGAGTGGTTTTTTTCACAGCCGGTAGTAACTACAGGGAATGCTCTCCTGCACACTGTCTGTCGTTCAGCAAGGGGTTGCTATCAGCTGTGCGGGGAAGAGGGGACACGATGGGTCTAAACACCACCTCTTTGATCAAACAAAGTTTTCAGACATTAGCACGGTGTTCAAGAGTATACAGAAAAAGAAGAGGCAGCTCAGGAAGGGGTGGAAGGCAAGAATGAGGACCAGTTCCCCGCTACTCCCTGTGAGGGGAAGAAGGACTCTGTCCTTTGGAGGTGGTGGTGGAGGACACCTCTGCCCAGGACAGCATATAGGGTTTGATGGTGTGGGGAGAAGGAGGATTGTGAGAAATGTAATCACGAGTAGATTGGGTTGTTACTGAGGGGTGGACTATGGGAATGGCCCTGAGGTCAGTAGTGTGTGCTGAGAGTGGAGCTCTTGGGCAGGAGTGCCCAGTTCTGCGTGGCACCAACCTCCCTTTGCAGTGCTTCCTCCTCGGGGAGGCTGCCAAGAAGTGCAGTAGGCAATGGGAAATCTTTGGAGGGGATTAAGTCAAACAGTATTAAGAGAAAAAAACATGATGCTGTGAAAATGCCCAATTGTTAATCCAGGGTTGGTGTATATCCCCCACAGTTTTTTTAAAAAATATGCTAACATTGAATGCTGCTATGAAAGAAGTGCAGGAGATACAGAGCACACTCCGTGTGGGTGTTTCTGAGGGCAAGGCAGTGAAGAAAACTGTTCCTTCTCTTGTGTTCTTGTTGAATCCTCTTCTGCACACTGCAAAGCTTGTGTAGTATGGGGCGTTTGGCACAGCTGGGCATTTCTGTGTTGAGTTTGTTTAGCAAGGTAGCGGTGTGGTTACTTTCCTTAGCCTAGCTGGTGGTGGAGGCAAAAGTTCACTTCATAAATTCCTTTCAGATCTCATATGTGACCTTGAGCAAATTAAAGCGTAGCTCTGTAGTACTGTCAACATCAAGCCTTCACGCATTATAAATCAGTCCTATGAAAACAAATAAATTTCCTAAACTATAATGAGATTTCTGAAAACTGTGCCTTGGAGAGGATTTTTACTGGACTCTCATTTTTGCCTTGTAAGCAATATAAACATCTTGTCTTTTCTCTTCCACATTTTCCTAAGTCAATGCAGAGATTCTCAGTCATATGAACCTAGAAGCTGTGGCTACAAGTCTAAATTACAGAAGCAGGCAAAGGTATTGCAGTGTATGTTGCATTGAAGAGCAATTGAAGCGAGCATTGAAGTACACATTGAAGTAAAGCGAAATGATGATGAGAAAAGAAGACCATCAGCCTTTCCCAAATCTTGCAGAGCTCTCCACATCGATTTTAGGACTTAGAACTTGTTTTAGTCTCATTATTACAGTGTATATCTGTATTGTTGAGTCATTTTGGAACAGATGGTTTCGTCTTGTCTGTCATTTGAAGTATTGGTTGAGTTTTCAGGCGCTCTGCAAATAAATTCAACCTCCATGCTATATAAACTCTTGCAGGTTCCCACTCTTTTTCTTGTATTGAGCGTGGTTGTGCATAGCTTTATGCATTTGTTTGCTTGAGTTTTTGAGCTACACTGGGAAAATTTTTAGAAATAAGTAAGGGATGCAAAACCATTAGTTTGTTTATGCTGGTTTGTTGGATCTCATTCTCGAGTACCCTTACATCTGTGTCAAGTGACCACTGCTTGGTATTGTTCTGTATGTCCTGGCTCAAGTGCTCCACTTCCACAAGTAAAAAGCCAGAATAACGCTATGGACTTCTGTGTAGAGACTTTAGATTTACGTTGGTGTTGATGAGGCCAAACTCATCATAAAGCGTACCTTAGTGTAAGTAAGAAACATGCAGTGGGAGGTAATGGGAAATCAACTCCATTGTTTCCCTTTCCTGTGCACTTCAGGTCAAATTCTCCCTTCATTTTTCCCTAGCAGAGTTGAAAAGTGCTCAACTGAATCCCTGGGACTGTGCCAAAACTAATATAAGCAGTGGAAGTGTTAAGCTATTGCAGACTCTATTGTTTGCATTGTTCCAGAGGGCTGTAGCTGAGCTGATGGACCATGGCTTTTTCTGTATTCATTCTTTAGTATGCTTATTAAAAAAAGAAACTTTAACAAAACATGATGTAAATCACATTCAGAAGTCTGTCTTCTGCCCTCTGCTCACTTGAAAAACGAAATTAGAGAAATTTGGAATGAGGATGACATTGCAAAGCAGTAAAAAGATCAGAGAAAGTCAGAAGAAAATCTAATGGCACTTATGGAACAGTGCAGGGTTCCTGGTAGAATAAAAGAGAGGAGGACTTTGAAGCTTATATTCGGAGGCTTGAATGTGATTTAAATTATATTCTGAGTACAGAGTCAGGAGATCTTTTCCTTTAAGAGTCAGTGTAAGAGCTGGACCAGCTGCTTCTGGCTTCTTCAGTTTTACCAGAACCAGTTAACCATTGAATTTGCACCTTCACGTATTCTATATACACCTAAATTTTTTGAGACTGCTAGAAACTGCCCAGCATTTCAAATGCTCTGTTGCAGAGCTCTGGAAAAGAGAGCAGTTGCTGCCTTTCTCATCTCCATCTTCTATCCTAGCAATATGGTGTGGTTTAACCCCAGCCGGCAACTAAGCACCACGCAGCCGCTTGCTCACTCCCTGCCACTGGGATGGGGGAGAGAGTCAGAAGGGTAACAGTGAGAAAACTCGTGGGCTGTGATAAAGGCAGTTTAATGGGTAAAGCAAAAGCCACACGCACAAGCAAAGCAAACCAAGGAATTCATTCACCACTTCCCATGGTAGGCAGGTGTCCAGCCATCTCCAGGAAAGCAGGGCTCCATTGCACCTAATGGTGAGTTAGGAAGACAAATGCCATCACTCTGAATGTCCCCCCCTTCTTCCCCGAGCTTTCCCTGCTAAGCATGATGTCCTATGGTCTGGAATATCCCTGTGGTCAGTTGGGGTCAGCTGTCCTGGCTGTGTCACCTCCCAACTCCTTGTGCTTCCCCAGCCTCCTCGCTGGTGGGGAGGTGTAAGAAGCAGAAAAGGCCATCGCTCTGTATAAGCACTTCTCAGCGATCATGAAAATATCTCTGGATTATCAATACTGTTTTCAGCACAAATCCAAAACATATCCTCATACTAGCTACTATGGAGAAAATTAACTCTATCACAGCCAAAGTCAGCACATATGGTCTGCAGGCTGAGCCTAGCCAGCCAAAATGCAGGGCAGGTAGGATAAGCATGGTGGGTTTGCAAGAGTGCTGCTGGCTTTGTCCAAATATGCTCTCACTCAGCCTCCCCAGGACCATGCTGAGGGTGTACTGGAGTGATGTCTGTGAACCTTTCGCAAAACAATAACCTTAGCCAAAAATCTGCCCCAGCTAGAAAGTGACATGTTAGATGTTTCCCAGGGTGCCATTCCCTTCCCTGTGGGAAACCACAGATATCTCCATGTAGTAACATGGAGTAACAAGTTTTAGGATTTTTCCAATGCCCTGCTCCTGGCCAAACTAAGTTTTAGCAAAGAACACCACTGTTGCATATCTTTTATTCCATCCGTGTAAGACTGGCAAGGTGAAATATAAAATCTTCTTTTTATGACCCTCAGTCCTCTTTGTAATGAATGATTTTCTTAATACTCGATCGTTGGTAAAATTCCGACCAAAACCATCTCCTCTTCCCAACCACAACCCTCATCCCATGTATGAAAAAACAGTTCTACAGGCAGTGGGCTAACCTTTCTACCTTTCATTTTTCAAATCCTGGTCCTTATTCTAGCTGTGCCAAGAACAGCATGCAAGTGAATCAAATCTGTATCAAAGTTTTAGGAGAGCTGCTTGCTCTTCCTGTCCAGTTCTTTCATATTTCCTCTGTATGGCTCACTATCCTATAACAAATGCACTTCAACCTTTCATTCTCCAAAATCTAGCCCAAATCTTAACTTTGATAATATTCAGGTCACTGGGAGACATACCTCTCCCAAAGTACTTCTGCATCTTTGTCCCACTGCATTTCATCTTTCAAAGCCCAATTTGATACGTAATAAACTGACCTGCCTAAGTCTTTGCGGAAAGTTCTCCTTCTCCAAACCCTAATCCCAATTGTTCTCCCAGCCAGAATATAACCTAAGACAGGTTTATCTATATTAAAACAAAAACCATATTGTTTCCAGCTAGCTCCCTCATTCTACTTGTCTGTGCAGCTTGCGGTAAACATTCTTTAGGTCTCTACTTCCAGAAGTGTAAACCTAACCATAACAATAACACTGTACAGAAACAGACTGTAGTTGTATTTTGCAAAAATACCCCCCCCCCCCCAACCTAATTTCTCTTCTAAGCCATGTTTCTCACTCTACTTCTCCAAAGTCAACAGTTAAGAGTTTCTAAGTTGTAATGTACATTGAGTCATAGAATTCTACAGTCCTAGAATGGTTTGGCTTGGAAGGGACCTTCAAGTGAAGGAGTTGGCTGGGTGTGGGGATGTTGGTTTGGTTGAAGGCTGTCTGATCCTCCAGTGTTTGAGAGAAACACATCACTGAGCTGCTGGCAGAAGCCCAGCGGGGCGGCCCAGCCTGTGGGTTTGTGACTCAGCTCAGCACATGCTGTGCAGGGAGGGCCCCAAGAAATGGGCAACCCTCGGGCGAGATGCTGGCATCACCCCACAGGGACATCTGGGTCATGCTGGGGAGCAGGAGCTGAGCCTGGCCTGGGGAGGGAGAAGTACCATGGGAGCTGCTGTGGGGCCGAGGCTGCCCTGCCCGGGGGAAGCAGTGAAACCAGGGCATGGGGAAGGCAAGGTGGTCCCCATGGGTCCATTCTCTAGCGTCAGGGCTCCAGCAGGGACTTCAGAGACACCCAAAGTGTTTGATGATCCATGCACTTTATTTAAGCATCAAAAAAACAGACTCCTCATTAACAGGCATGTTGATACCTTTTAAATTGTTTTTGTATTTTCACTTTCTTAGCAAAAGAAATTTAGTTTATGTATGCCAATTACAATAAATTTTCCTGTTGAAGAAGGATGCAGCTCAAGCAGTCTGTTGTGTGTCTGGTGCCAGGGGCCAAGCCCACTGCACTGGAGTGGCAGCAGGGAAGGGTCAGGACTCCTGCCTCTGGAAGTACTTCAGCTATGCCTGCACCCATTTCACCTGGGGGTCTGCGCACAGCATCTTCCCCTTCTTGGTGACCAGGCTGCCGGGAGAAAACCAACATTGGGGTGCTTGGTCCCAGGGAGTGGGGTGCCAGCGCTGGTTCCTGCTGGAAGCACTCCAGGTGTCCCTGGCTGTGCCCTCTTACCCTTCCTGGCCACCCTCGAACACGCTTGGTTCACTGCCCTGGCTGTCGCACCCTGACCCCTGGCAGTGTTGGGTACTCACATCACCCCTGGCTGGCTGCACGTGCTGCTGGTCATGGAGGCAGAGGTGATCAAGCTGGGTGGGATGCGGCGTTGCTGGTAGCTGTAGCAGCAGCTGGGGAACACACCGCCTTTGGGGGCAGAGACAGCCCCAGTGAGACCCCACACTGCAGCAGAGGCACTGCCTGAGGCTCTCAGGGGATTTGCCGTCACCTGTGCTGTATCACCTGGGGACACCCCCTGGAAGCCTCCATCCCCAAGGCTCAGTCCCAGCACTGGTGATGACCACCCATTCCCAGCCCTCTACATGGACACAGGGGTCCCATCAGTGGGGACGGGGGCTTTCTCCCAGGGAGGGATGGCAAACCTGGCATCTTGGAGGACGCAGCAACGCTGGAGTCACCAAGATGGGCCTCAGCCAGGGAGCAGATGGCCATGAGGAGCAGAGTGGCCAGGGTGGCTGCAGGGACCTTCATGGTGTTGCAGGGACCAAAGGAACCACGAGCAGGGCTGGAGCTGGGGTGGCTGCAGGGCTCTCCTCTGCACGATGCTCGGCCCCTGCTGCCGCTGCCCTCCTTTTATCCTCCAGCTGCTAGGTGCACACAGGGTTTCAAGGAAAGAAAATGAGCACACCATACTGGGGAAATTATGTCAGGATCCCCCAGTTTTGCTGAGCTGGAGAAAGCAAGGAAACCACAGAAGGGGAAGTGCTGGCCGTGGTGCTGTGACTTTTAGATTCAAGAGAGAATAAGCCTTATGAGGAGCAGCTGAGGGAACTGGGATTGTTTAGTCGAGAAAAGGAGGCTGAGGGGAGACCTTGTCATTCTGTAGGACCACCTGAAAGGAGGCTGTAGCGAGGTGGGTGTTGGTCTCTTTTCCCAATTAACAAGTGACAGGATGAGAGGAAAGGGCCTCAAGTTGCACTGTTTAGGGGAGGTTTAGATTGGATATTAGGAAAAATTTCTTCACCAAAAGGGTTGTCAAGCATTGGAACAGGCTGCCCAGGGAAGTGGTTGAGTCACCATTCCTGGAGGTATTTAGAAGACATGGTGTTAAGGGACATGGTTTAGTGGTGGACTTGGTAGTGTTAGGTTAACAGTTGGACTCGATGATCTTAAGGGTCTTTTCCAACCTAAATGATTCTATGATTTTATTCTATGACCTTCATGGTGCTTGCGGGGACCGAGGGAACCACGAGCAGGGCTGGAGCTGGGGTAGCTACAGGGGTCTCCCCTGCATGATGCTCGGCCCCTGCTGCCACTGCCCTCCTTTTATCCCCCCCAGAGTTTCAAGGAGAGAAAAGGAGTGCATCATTCCAAGGAAATTATGTCAGGATTACCCAGTTTTGCTGAGGTGGAGAAGAGGAAGAAACTGCAGAAGGGGAAGCGCTGGCTACAGGGCTGTGACTTTCAGATTCCATTTGGGTACCCAGCAGGGACTGGCCAGAGCCTGAACCCCTGCGACACCAAGCCTGCCGCTGCTGCAATGACCCCACCAGCCAAGAGCCAAGCTGGGGCACAAAGCTCCATAACCAGAGCCTTGAGGAAAATCAGGGCAAGGCCAGAAAAATGAAAAAAAAAAGGAGGAAGCAGCAAGTTTTGCAACTTTCTTTTGAAGTGTGCACTGTTGGGGGTGTTTAGGAATTACCCTCTGGGACTGCAAATGCTACCCCTTTTCAGTCATGCTACAACCTCCTCCAGGTTTCATCTGCAAGGCTGCAGTGAGCTGATCTCAGTGGGTGCCAGCAGAATCCTCTCCTCCCTCTAGCTCCTAATCTTAATGCCCTATCTCCTCCCTAACACCAGTGTATTTGCTTCTTTTGGGCTAAGCCAGTAGAGAGAGCCTAAATTGGATGAAGTTATTCTGCTTGGGAAGAAGTAGGCAAGCAGTAATTAGAACAACTTGACTGTCAAGAGGCTGCAGACCACAGCCAAAACAAAAATCCTTAGACAGAGGTGTAAATCTGTTCACCCTGGGGATGGGGAGGGTGGCAGGCCAGGCTGCAGCCTGAGACCACTGCTCCAGCCCTGGAGCAGGACAACAGAGTCCAGTCATAGAGTCGTAGAATCCTAGAATGGTTTGGGTTGGAAGGGACCTTAAAGATCATCTAGTCCAACCCCCTGCCATGGCCAGGGACACCTTCCACAAAACAAGGTTGCTCAAAGCCCCATCCAACCTGGCCTTGAACACTGCCAGGGAGGGGGCATCCACAGCTTCTTGGGCAACCTGTGCCAGTGTCTCACCACCCTCCCAGTAAAGAATTTCTTCCTAATATCTACTTTAAATCTACCCTCTTTCAGTTTGAAACCATTACGCCTCATCCTGTCACTACACTCCCTGATCAAGAGTTCCTCCCCATCTTTCCTGTAGGCCCCCTTTAGGTACTGGAAGGCTGCTATATAGTCTCCCCAGAGCCTTCTCTTCTCTAGGCTAAACAATCCCAACGCTCTCAGCCTGTCCTCATAGGGGAGGTGTTCCAGCCCCCAGTCATCTTTGTGGACCTCCTCTGGACTCTCTCCAACACGTCCATGTCTTTCTTCTGCTGGGGGCCTGTGGTGGGTTAACCCTAGCTGGAAGCCAGGTGCCCACCAGAGCCGTTCTATCACCCCCCCCCACCTCAGCTGGACAGGGGAGAGAAAATATAACAAAGGGCTTCTGGGTCAAGATAAGGACAGGGAGAGATCACTCAACCAATTACCATCATGGGCAAAACAGACTCAACTTGGGGAAAATGAATTTATTGCCAGTCAACCAGAGTAGGGTAATGAGAAATAAAATCAAATCGCAAAACACCTTCCCTCCACCCCTCTCTTCTTCCTGGGCACAGCTTCACTCCCGGATTCTCTACCTACCCCACACAGTGGTGCAGGGGGCAGGGAATGGGGTTTATGGTCAGTTCATCACACGTTGTCTCTGCCGCTTCATCCTCTTCAGGGGCAGGACTCCTCACACTCTTCCCCTGCTCCAGCATGGGGTCCCTCCCAAGGGAGACAGTCCTCCACGAACTTCTCCAACGTGGGTCCTTCCCATGGGCTGCAGTTCTTCACGTACTGCTCCAGCGTGGGTTCCTCCCATGGGAGACAGTCTTTCAGGCACAGACTGCTCCAGCGTGGGTCCCCCGTGGGGTCACAAGTCCTGCCAGCAAACCTGCTCCATCGTGGGCTCCTCTCTCCACGGGGCCACAGGTCCTGCCATGAGCCTGCTCCAGCGTGGGCTTCCCACAGGGTCCAGCCTCCTTCGGGCACCCACCTGCTCCGGCGTGGGGTCCTCCCTGGGCTGCAGGTGGAGATCTGCTCCCCCGTGGAGCTCCCTGGGCTGCAGGGGGACAGCCTGCCTCACCAGGGTCTTCCCCACGGGCTGCAGGGGAATCTCTGCTCCGGCGCCTGGAGCATCTCCTCCTCTCCTTCTGCACTGACCTGGGGGTCTGCAGGGCTGCCCCTCTCACATGTTCTCACTCCTCTCTCTGGCTGCCATTTCTGTGCCCCCTGCAACCTTTTTCCCCCTTCTTAAATCTGTTATCCTAGAGGTGTTACCACAGTTGCTGTGGTATTGGCCAGCGGCAGGTCCATCTTGGAGCCGGCTGGCATTGGCTCTGTCGGACACAGGGGAAGCTTCCAGCAGCTTCTCACAGAAGCCACCCCTGTAAACCCCCGCTACCAAAACGTTGCCACACAAACCCAATACAGGGCCCCAGTGCTGAGTGCAGTAGTCCAAGTGGGGTCTCACAAGGGTAGAGTAGAGGGGCAGAATCACCTCTCTTGACCTGCTGGCCAGGCTTCTTTTGATGCAGCCAAGGATACAGTTGCAATACCAGTTGTGTCCTGGTTTCAGCAGGGATAGAGTTAATTGTCTTCCCAGTAGCTGGTACGGTGTTGAGTTCAGTATGGGAAGAATGTTGATAACACTGATGTTTTCAGTTGTTGCTCAGTAGTGTTTAGTCTAAAGTCAAGGAGTTTTCAGCTTCTGATGCCCAGCCAGCAAGAAGGCTGGAGGGGCACAAGAAGTTGGGAGGGGACACAGCCAGGGCAGCTGACCTCAACTGGCCAAAGAGGTATTCCATACTGTGTGACATCATGCCCAGTATATAAACTGGGGAGAGTGAGGGCAGGGGGATCGCCGCTTAGTGACGAACTGGGCATCGATCAGTGGGTGGTGGGCAATTGCACTGTGTATCATTTGTATATTCCAGTCCTTTTATCATTACTGCTGTCACTTTATTAGTGTTATCATTATAATTATTAGTTTCTTCTTTTTATATTCTATTAAACTGTTCTTATCTCAACCCAGAAGTTTTACTTCTTTCCCTGATTTTCTCCCCCATCCCACTGGGTGGGGGGGGAGTGAGTGAGTGGCTGTGTGATGCTTAGTTGCTGGCTGGGGTTAAACCATGACAAGTTGCAATTCAGTTTGTAGTTGAAAACTGAAAAACAATGATATCTGCACAATTCCATCACTTGTTCAGGTTTTTGAGGTATGCAGCATCTATCGATTTAAGTTCATAAAGTTTTTATTTCCCTCTTTGCTCCTAGCCCCAGCCTGAATTACGTGATTTATACTTTTATCAGTTTAATATAATTATCAGCTCTTTTCATCACTCCTTCCCTCTCTTTGTTTCTGAGGGTTAGAAGATCCACAAATAATGTGAGTTATACTTTCCCAGTTCTCTTTTTTCCTACTCCTCTCCTTAAACTTAACCCCAGCTGTAGCCTTAAATACAAACTAAACATATCCATTATCCCTACTCACTGATCTTTAGTTTTGCAGATATGCATAATCCACCAGTGAAATGAAATTACTGATGTTTAATTTCCCAGTGTATAGTATATACTATAAGAAATTCCTAACTTGTATTATGGCAAACCTGGACCTATTTGAAAAGATATTCCATTAGTATATTTTATGGTCAATGTTCCACTCTGTGCTGTTGTGGTCTGAGTAACTTGAGTTCTGCCAACTTTCTGCCTACTTCTCTATATTTAAAAACATGCAGAAGTCTTACAAATATGTAACAGAACCTTAAACATAATCTTGGGACCACTATAAAGACCAAAAATTGAAAATAACTATTAGTATCTGCAGACCCTGATGTTATACTTGGTTTTGTAAGTCTGCAGTATCCCAACAATATATTCAAATCATAAACTCATATTTTCCTAAATGCTTAACTAGACAACAGCACAAGCCGAAGCCTGAGCTAGGTGACCTGTAACTTCCAAAACTGATTTAATTACTTTGATATAATATACCCTTGTCTCTGGTGAGAAAATCCAACAGCATATTGGGCAACAAATTATGCCCTATTACCCTTCTTTAACCTAACACTAATTGTAAACAACCACTACCCATCTCCTTAAACACTCCCTTTCTTGTCTGTCCTGGTAAAAAGTACATGTACACTTGTCTTTCAGTGTAATTTAAATAAATGTGGGGGAGGCAAATAATTTTGAAACTACATTATCTGGGGTTTTTTTTGTTCGTTTGTCGGCTTCTTTTGAGGTCATGCTCCCTTTTAGTTAAGATAGAACCTGCCCTTTGACTGATGTTTTATCTTCCTTGAGATATTATAATAAACAGATCATTTGTGCTTATCTAAATTGGACAAGTGTGTCCAAACTATAAAAGCAATAATAATTGGCTCTTGGCTATAATATATATGTATAGTTATAGTCCCATTCAGAAAGATGCACTACAAAACTCAATGAAAATTTTGAGAATGACAAGCAATTACAAATCCTAAATTTCTTGATTAAGCTTAGTTATCAGGCACCTATTGTATCTATACTACTATAACTATACTTTTCCTCATTTAGAAGATTAATCTAGATCCCAGCACTATTTAGTGCTTTTGTAAATTAACCACATTATAGCAGGTATCTTGGACAGGTGATCAAAGACTAGCTTTTCCTTCCCTATCCATTTGAAAGAGAAGCAATAATATACTGCCTTTCTAAAGAATATAGCAGCAAACAAGAAAAAATAAGATCAGGTACTATCTAATTCAAAAGTTCCCCCAGTTACAGATTTCTGTACAGTTCTGCTTTCATCTATGAAGACTAGCATTTTCTACTTTCTGGATTTTGGGAAGGTTTTTTTTAGCAATCAGCCTTATACCTATAACAACCTCACAGCTTTGTGATTTTTAAATATTACAGAATAAAAGTAGAAGACTACATAAATTGGTCTCCAACTAGTCAAGGTTTGCCTGTAGTTTCATCTGAAATACCACAGTACCTTTGCATACTAATGTCAGTTCTGGTACATTGCCTATTTTTGCCAGTGGGTAAATAACACTGTTTGGTGGTAACCATTCTAGATTTCAGCCTCCTGAACATCTTGACTTTTTCCCTTGGTTTTGTGTGTTAGAGTTTAGCCAAGGTTGATCTAAGATAACTGGAGATCCTCTATCAATGGGTTAAAATCAGCTGCCAGTCTGCAAGAGAGTATACAGACTCCCTAAATGACAAGATTTGGTCCCAAAGAAGTGTAAAAAATGTAATGGGAAAACAAAACTGGCTTGAAAGCATCTGGCTATCCCATTTTAATGATGGTTGCAAACCAAAGCTTCCTGTGGTACATATCACAGCAGTTAGCTACAGCCTGATCTTGTGAAGAACCACAAATGTACTTTAATGCTGTGTATAATCCCACTGGCTCTACTTGCATCTGCAGGATTGTATTTATATTTTGGATTAGGTCTTAATAGTTCAAAATCCTTTTGGCCCTATAAAAATCCAGGTCCATGCTGGTAAAACAGTCTTGGGTTAATGTTAGGAATTGATAGCACAGAAACCTTCCAAATCAAGATGGCTTTGGAGATGCCTGATTGTGCTCGGTTGGTGGCACAAAACATTCTCTGTGTCTGGTGTCTGCCTCTCAGTATGGTTTTGTAAACATGGAGGGATTCTATTTCTTCTGGCACTTTCTTTTAGTAACAGAAGAGAAAGCATCATTCTGGATCTTATACATTCATTTTCACAGAGATATGTACTTCCTTATACTCTAATTCACGTTAAAATAAGGAGAATTTATTCAGGTGTGCTTTAGGTTTGCCAGGACAAAACAGTCAGAGGTATGTATCTGGACTAAGTGAGCTGAAATCTCTCATCAAAGACACAATCCTGTTTATCAAGGGATTAAGCCTGTTCCTTCAGTGTGTGCTGTTCTGTAAACTTCAGACCATCAGAGTCAGCTTTTAGACATCATTTTTGACTACTTCAGCAGGGCTAGAAGGACCTGTATTCCTCTGATATTCCCTTAAGGAGTCTGCGATAGCTTACTGTGATGGAAAGTCATAGTTGTCTTAAAAGCACTTTACACACTCATTCCTCAAATGGCCCAGAGGCTTACAGCTGTACCTGAGACATCAGTGAAACCTTCCTTCTCTGTGCAAACTCTGTTTTCAGCTCAGAGAAGCAGTCTTCACGACAGCATCTGTCTCCGTGATTCTCTGCCTGGGTGACTCTCAGTTTCCTGTCCAAGCAAACCCAGATAATTTGTCCTTTTCTAGTATTGGAAGTTTTAGGTCTACTTTGTTCCAGGTCTGAATCATAGGAAAACTACTCTGTTGTAGTGTGGATGAAACTGTGGTCTTTTTTTGGTTGGTGGGGTTTTTTTATAATTTTGTCCATTGAAATTAACCTATGTAACTGTTTTCTTTTTCTGAAATAGCATCTTTATTTTCCTTGGATTTAATTCTGTGCATTCAAGCAGAAAGTTAAACAATGTCAAACTGAAGAAAATGAATTGTGTAACATGCGGGAACTGGGGAAATGTTTGTTATTACATTAACTTCTTACCTGTGTCCTTAATTACTGGAACATCAAAAAGAACTACGTTGGAATTTATTTTTAAATATGTATTCTCATAAAGTGGATCCTTTCTTCTATGCACTTAACTTTAGTGAAAGAAAAAAAGCAAGTATTGGCATAATATTATTGCAAAACATCTCTGTAGAGTAGTTAATTCTCCTAAGTGGTAACAGCTTTCTATTGCCATTATCTTACTGAAATTACTTCCTTAGCTAAACTGTTTAGGGCTGATGCTAAAGATATGTGTATGGAAACCAGCTTATGAAATCTGCCCTTCTAGAAATGATCTTTGCAGCTGATTAAAGTGAATCTTGACTTGTTTTGGGAAGAAACAAAGCACTCGCTGGCATTCTTGGCTGTTTGTTTTAGTGCTGCTGACTACAGATCTAGATGACTTCTGGCTGGTGTGGTGAATCCAGCTTTCCTTCTTATCCAATTCCCAACACATGTTTCTGTAGGCTTGCTCTTTCTTCATAAGTGTGGATGGGATAATAAGGATTTTGTAGGTGGAATCTTGACTTGTTTCAGTGAGACAGAGTTTAGGTACTGAATAAGCTCAGGATTTGAAATGAGAGATGGTTTCTCAAGCACTCAGAATCCCAGAAATCATCTTTGTTTTACAATCATGGTAGCAGCATGGACTTTACTGTTGTGAGACTACTTGCATTTTTAATATTAAGTATGTAGGTAATTTTTAAAATAGAATTTGAGCTGTAAATTATTCGTATAAAATAAACAATGAATGTAAAACAAACAAACAAATTGCTAACAGGTATATCGCGAGCAAAATGCAGCTCCTCTCTGAGATGAAGCCCATCAGTGCAACTCATGGTTGGGTCTAGTTCAATAAAAAATGCAAGAGCAATTTAATGAAACAGAACATGAAATAACAAAAGGATTCTGAAAAGTGCCAAGTGCCATGTGCTTGAATACCATAATTAAAGTGTTGTATTTTTCTCTCATAAAACTATTCCAAATAATTAATTGTAACTCTGTTCCTCCAGAATGATCCTTTCTGGAATTCAGCAGTGCAGTGTAGAAACAAACCTGACAGATGTGCTCCTTTACATCCATTTTCTGTCAGAGTAACTGTGTCATTTTTTGTCAGGAATTTAGTTAAGGACTCTTTAAAAAGTATTATTGTAGTTTAACTGGATCCCTGTTTCTCTCACAAAATGTAGTACAGCAATCCTGATGGCTTCTAGACTGCTGATTGTCACTGTGAGATGTGACAATAGGTGGTCTTCAGTATTGAGCAAGTGTACGTGTGTGTTCATGTTTGGCTGTGCTGCCACCTTGAATCATTTCTGCCTCTTGCTTCTTTGCTTTTCTTGCTTCTTCTTCCTCTTCCCATCTAAATTTGGTTACGTCATTCCTTGTTCACATACCTTCATGAGCTTTCTTAATTTTTTCTGTTAGTGTTCACATCACAGCTTTCTAAGTATACATGTTTGCATCCCTTTATTTTCCTCCCATTCCTCCTCCATTGCATATATAGCTTTCAAATTTTACCAAGCAATACCTGTACCTTTCAGAACTTATTTGAACTTCTGTCAATCTTTTCCTAGATGTGTGAGGAAGAGTTGCATGTTACAGTTCTGCATTATTCAGATGTGGCTCAGTATCTTTTTTATTTCTGTTGAGACATAGAGAAAACATTTTATTTTCTGGCATAATTGTTATCAGAACTCTTGAAGAGAAGCAGCAATATTTTTCAAGTTACTGTTATATAGGGGATTGAATTTTTGGCGAGCAGCCTTCAGAGGTGGCTTGGTGTTTTAGCGTATTACAAGCTCTGGCAAGATCACTCGAGAGTGTAAAAGGAGTAGTTTTCATTCTCATTACTGTTCCTGAAGTTTCAGCTGTCTAGGCAGAAGAAGGGTCATGGGAGCTGTAGAAAACTGAGCCAAATAAACAGATGGGATCTTTTAGTCTGGCTGAAAGAACTACTCTTCCTGTGGAAAGTTCAAAGAGAGAATTTCAGAGCTAGAAAAAATCTACATCACCTGCTATGTCTGAGATCGTAGTGCTTCCCAGTGGGTGTCACAGAGAAATTCCTCAAGGAGGGAGAGGCTGCAGATGAGTTAGAAGGACGTCACCAGCCAAACACTGATTTCAGGGTATTTTGTTATCCTTATTGGCTATGAGGCATTCACATGTAAAAAGTCTGAGTAGCTGTAGCTGAACATCTGCTCAGGAGGAATGAACCTAAAAGGACAATAACTGTAGAGGGAGATAAGGTCACACCAGTCTCAAGAATGAGAGCAATTGTCATCATTTTGTTAGCTTGCAGTGTTATGACAGCCTGAAAAATAACTTACGAGCCAGAAGACAAGTCTTGCTCCTTGCCTGAAATATACACTATCCAAGTAGAGACATACTGTGAAGAAGTGCAGGCAGGGTTATACAACAGAGCAAGAAGTACTGAGCTTACAAATATAAGATAAATGGTAAGCATGAGTTATGGGAGGGATGATGAAGTGACTTTCTTTGCTATAGTCTGGGTCAAAAAGCACGAAGAGAGGCAGGCAAACCTGCACTAGCTGGTGCCGTCCTGCTGTTGTACCCAGTTGTTTCAGTTGGATTCTGTTGCTTCTGAAAGACGGACTACCAACAAAAAAGAAATCAGTGTAATTGTCAAGAAAATTATTTTCTGGGGAAAAGTGGTTAAATGAAAGGAATGGTTCTGGAGAGTGTTAAATGTAGCATAACTAATATTGAGCACTACAGTTGACAAATCTACCAGCCAAAAATATAAATGAATAGAAATCTGAATGTGAGCCACTTAATCATTTCTACTTGTTTTTCCTAGATAGCATCCGAAATAAAAACTGATCAGGAAAAATGAAAAAAATAAAGTGAACAATCAAAAATTTGCTGCACTTGGGAGTGAGTAGCAAGATCCAAATGTGGCTGTTCACTGCCACAGGATTAGGAAGAAGGTACACAAAAGGAAATGGAGGATGTCTTCAGGGTTCCCAGAATAAATCTGGATGTCTGTCTATCTTCACCTGTGCTAAAGGACTTGTTGCTGAAAAATGTGGCCAGTGAACTACCTTGCTGTAACACAGCAATGGGGCGTGAGCTGGAAAAATGCTGTTGTTTTTATACCTCCATTCAAAAGGCACTGGTCTCCCTCTGTATGTGTCCAGCTGGGTATGTAGTACTCATGTTCCATCATGTTTTGTAGACCTTTCTGGAACCTAATGCTAAGCAGATGCTGTTTCTCTTGAGATGATCATTAAAATTCATTGATCAGAAATAACTTTTAATCAGCAAGGAAAATTTGCAGTGAATACTTATCTGAAAGGAAAGTTCATTTTATTTTAATTGGAACAAAATTGTGTTATAGAGTATGCATTGTTAAGTGCATTCCAGTGCACTGAAAAACTATGGCTATGGCCGAGTAAGTTAGTTGTGGCCCAGGATTCCTATTCATCCTCTGTTTTGGGCTGTATGTTTTCCAGAAACAACTTAAAATATTTTTGAGTATTTTGAGCACAAATGTATTCCTTAACTTTCTCTGTCTGTGTGGATTGTTTGCGAGTGGGTTCTCCAACTTGAATGGAGAAGACAAAAATCCCAATGTAGGAAATACTGAAACATATGTATAAATTGAAGTCAGACTTGATTAAAGCCACACATGTTGTCTTGGAGTTGATTCTGACCTATTAAAGTTTATAGGGGACTTCCACCCTACCACTGTACCCTACAGATGACATAAATCAGTTCTAGAAGATGGGCCACATTTTTTTTTAATTTAAGTTAGTGATAAGATTTGAGTCTTCTTTTGCTGTATCAGGGATATTGATCACATGGGATTATTGCTGTTCCATGCCTCAGAAGAACCATGAGAGTCAGACACGTATAGTCATGGTTAAAAGTTTAAAATTCCATCACCGTAATTACTTTTAATACTCTGTTTAAATTTGTTGCAGCACTGACAGTGTTTGTCAGAAAAAGACCATCTGTGAGAAGGAAAGTGCATTCTTGCACTGCATAGCTGGCAATCATAAAAGAAAGATAGAGATGCTTATCCTTATTTCTCCAGCCTTGACAGCTGGACAGAAAAGCTGTCATATTAACTGACTATTGGCAGGTAAAATAGATCAGGTCAAGCACATTCCATGGAATATGTCAAGTGCAATTAATCTTCACAGAAACCGTAACCTGATTTTCAACAGCACTTTGGCATAACGGTTAGGAATTTAGACTACTTTAAGCCACATTCATGCTGTCATTTATACATATAAATCCCTTATTGCAACAGTTTTCTCTCAGGTGTGTGGTTGATCCAATATTTGAGAAGTTTTTATTATCTCCAATTTTTTTACCCATGAAAAAGTTCTAATTGTGTTGGTTAAGCTATACTGTTTGGCTAATTTATGGGGATTTTGGAGAGTATTTTATGTATTTATGGGTGGAATGATGTCTTCTGCTCTGCACATCAATTCTGTAGCCTGGGGGACCCTGGTTTTGCCATGGGGAGCTTTGTGTCAATCCCTGACCTGCACTGCAGTCTCTGTTATTGCTGTGTGTGTCTGCAAACTCTTACATTATGTCTAAGTCACTAAGGACCTGATCCAAAAGACATTTAAGTCAGAGAGAATCTGTTTACTTACATGGGTTTTGGGTAAAGTCTGGAAGGCCCCTGCCTGCTCCCAGTGAAGGGATAGAGGATTGTCTCTACTCTGAAAGTGGGCAGGATATGGTTCTATTTTTGGATTAATAAAAAAGCAGTAAAGCTAAGGTAGAAGAGAACCAACTAATTGATGGTGCACAGAAAGAAATGCTGTGACTATTAAACATGACCTTTGAAGATGAATGCAGATAATCATAATTTCTGCTGTGAGGGACTGGCGTCATGTCTACCACTTACTCTTTCTGTTCAGCTACCATAAAATGCCAAACTCGGCTTTGGATCTAGGTTTTGGAGCTGTTTGGAGGTGAGTCTCCCCGTTCTGGGCTCCTTTCAGAAAGATTGCCCAGTGTATGAGGTTGTGCACAAGAAACAAATAAGTGAATAAAGGGGAACCCTCATAAGATTTGTTTCTTCAGAATAGTCTTCGTCCACAGGAGGGCAATACTGTTCTATAATAAATTTGACATGCTTTATTCACTAAAAATGTGGTTTGCAAACCTGAGGGGGGGGATGACATTGATCATGTTTAACAGTCATCAAAGTCATATTGATCAGAAAGTGGATTTACGCCTTTAGCTATGTTTGCAAGTATTGATCAGCTAGTCCTCCCAACACTGCTGTGAATATCATCCTGCTTTTCAGAAGAGCAAATTGCAGCACAGAAACTGAGAGCTGTGATGAGATCTAAGGAACTACTGCTTCTCCATCCTTGGTTTAGATTGATACTGGTTTATGCCCTCCTTCCTTCCACACTCTGAATGAGAGGCCAGAACCAAGAGGGGGCAGAAGCAATACAATAGTGAATATGGCAGCCCCTCATGGTGCTGGTGGAAGGTTCTTTGTGCCTTGTCCTGCAGCTGTTTCAACCTGAATTAAGGAGATTTTCAACTGAAAATGCTGAGAGTCTGAGAACGTGTGACTCTCACTAATACTGGTAGGAGTATTTAGCTGGGAAGGGTGGATCTTACTTTTCTTCCTTCAGAAAGTTTCTGTGTTTTCCCTGGTAAACGAGGGCATGTTCTTCTTTACTAGGACCCAGGCATAGAAGCAGGACCCTAACTTTTTAGGTCATTGATTCATGCTCTCAGTCTTAGCTGGTCAAATAAATCTTTCCTGTAAAGCCCTCTAGGCTTATTAGTTAGAAGGTTCTCCAGAGAAGCAAGTGGCATGGGTTTTAAATCCCCAAAGCAGATGAGAGCGCCTTGTGTGGCTCTTAGATGAATAGGAGATACCACTGTTGGGTCATATGAAAGAAAATGGAAAATTTCCTGTGTTCTTTATGAAGATTAGTCTGCTAGGAGTGCTTTGAGAGTAGTGGATTTAACCTTTAAAGGGAGGGGAATACTTGGTTTACACAGACTTGAGAGTTTAGTGTGAGAACGGTGTTTGGCAGAGTTAGTACTGTGAGTGCATTTGAATACTTAATACATTACTTAACATACTTCAAGTACTTAAACATTAATATGAAAGTAAATTGTGGAGTCTGGGTATCTCCTGAGTTTGGACACAGCTGAACTCCCCAAATGAATAGAAAAGAACAGGAAGCTTTCTAAGGGCTAGCTCTCTCATCTGTGTTATTATTATGCCAGGAATGGCCTTCAAGAAAAGTTGAAATCATATTAAAAGTTAGAAAGGCATACATATATGAAGCATAGATTGCTAGCTTCCAAGCTAACCTTTCAGGCCAACTGGAAATGAAAATGTTTCAGAGAATGAATGTTACTGAGCTGCTGCCCTTTTAGCTTCTATTTCCGAATAAAGGCTCAGAGGTCCCCTTCTGAAAGACAATTCTTCTGAGTGGTGTTTTTCAGTCTGTAGTTTGCACACTGCTTTTGAGGGGCCTGCAAATGCTTGAGATGGGCCTGAAAATGCTGAGACCCTTGTCTTTAGCTTCTCTTTAGAAGTTGCTATACTTCCACTGAATGTATTTAAGGGAAGAAAGAGAATTCATGGCAGGTATGTCTTAAATGTCAATTTATTTATTTTGTGCTTTGCTTTTTAAAGTGTGTTTTCAGTTTCATAATTCAGAACATAGCAAGAATAAGTTTTATTACTTTTATCTTTAAACTTGTCTAAGGGGAAATGAAAAAAAACCTGACAGTTTCAAGGTGCTTGCTTTGGCAAGGAGATAAGGAACCCAAGGAAGATGGCAAGTCCTTTGCAGTGCTTGTAACCCAAGCTGGCAATTAGCACCTTCCAAACTATTGGAGTAATTTTGGGAGCTGGTATCCTCAAGTGCTCAGAAAAGGAGAGGAATTCTTCTGGTGAGTGACGACCAATGCCTCTTTGGCAAAAGGTGGGCAGTAATGACACAAAGCATGAAGTTTTCTCAGCTGGGTAATTTTTTGGGGGGAGGGAAACCTACATCTTGCAATTAGACATTTAGGTAAGACTCCTTTTATTTCATTTGCACATCACTTAATTTGTATGTATAGTGAAGATAAAACAAGTGGAGCCAGTCACCCAAGTCTGTTGTGCACTTTTGTATGTACTTAGGTAAATCCCTTTCTCACTTTATAGTAACTTTTCCTACTTGAACCACTACATTAAAAGTCCCATACTTGACTTTGATATCTTATCCTTAAATACTGAAGAAAAATTAGATTAGTGCTTCTTTTAGTCTTTGAGTGTCAGTTTTCTAGCACTTAAAATGTGTGAAAAGGCTCGTGTTAAAGGTGATTCTGATGTTACTTCTTCCTGAGATTTTTTTTCTACTCTCTGCCACACAGGTAGTGTATTCCAAGATAGATCTGCACATATTTTGTCACAAGAAGTTGCTCAGCAGAAGTCATGAGCAGTCAAATGTCAACTGAATGTCAGAGAATAAAAAACACAGAAAATAATGCCCTGCATGGGGATGAAGGAGATGGCCAAGCATTGGTAGACCTTTTCTGCTTTATTGATGTTTATAATTTTCTTATCTTTTTTAAATGATTCACAATGATTATTACTTCAAATGCTTATTTCTGTCCCACTTGTGAATGTTAGTAGGCAAACCCAACTTTTTTCATTCTTTTTATTCTTCAATGTAATCAAGGTATTTTTCTGGCTAATCATGGAAATATTTGCTATTTCTTTGTTCACTGATTTAGAGGCTAGAAGAGACCATTAGGGTTGGCTCATCTGACCTGTTGTACAAGCCAGACCAGAGAACTGAAATCCATAATCCCAGCATAAATTCTTCTTCTTGAGATGGGAAACATGGCTTTTAGAAAGACAATACATTTTGTTTCAAGACTTCCAGTGACAACCAACTCACTGTATTATTTGGTAAGTCTTTGAAATGCCTAATTACCTTCACTTAAAAATTGCATCTTCTGTCTAGCCTGGCTGTAATTAGCATCAGCTGGCTGCTATGGGATATGGATATGTCTGGTTAGTTACTCATGAGAGTACCTGAGAAGAACAACAAACAGTAACTTGTCTTATTGCTCCTGGACCCTGATGCCTTTAGCAGTCTAGCTGAACTATCCACAAATATTTTTGGTCTAAGCTTGGAAAATCCACACCTAACTATCTTCAGCAGGGTTTTGAAGGCCTGTGTTTTGAAGGTAGGTGGGACAGAAGAATTAGCATTCACAAGGCTAACTTTAGCCAAAAGAATCCAAGTGTTCCTCTGACAGCAACAGAAATAGAATGGTACTTCTAAGCATCCAGGTTAGAATATTTAAATTTAGGCTTCAGGCTTCTGATTACCCAGGGCCCTGGAGGACCCTCTATAAATATCCCATAGGGTCCACATTGTACACTTCTTTTCTAAGAGGTTTAATTTTGTTCCCTCTTTCTTTAGTAGCCCTTTGGCTACATGTGGGGGTCTGTTTGAAGGAAATGTACTTCCAGAAAGAATGGATTGGCTTTCATTGAAGAATCTGTCAATAAAGAAAAAATTATTTAACCCTGAATTAAGGGTAGTTTTCTTGCCTCTGCCAGATTAATTCCTAGCTGGAGAGTGGTAGGTGATTGTTTACTCTTGTAGGTGAGAGTATTGATATAGGTCAAGGACATTTAAGGTCTGTAATAATCAATTACATAAACTAAAATCACCTCTGACCTCAGTCTGGAGAGATGCTGTGTACCCTTTGTTAAGGTTATTGTTCTTAGTGAATAATTTTATGTTTTCTTCAGAGTTTTGTTGTCATGTTTGTTTTTGTTTTATGCTTTCATCTCATTTGGTGGTGAAAAAATACACTGTCTGTGGGACTGTTCCTGAGCTCTGGAAACAAGATAGCGCTTTGTCACTTTTCACTCACACAAGCCACAGTGACATTTGATCTGGAGAAAAATAGTGTTCCTAAACACTGGGACACATGAATTACAGATTTTTATTGTTACAAAGAAGAGTGCACTTTAGTCAGTCAGCTGTTGAACACAACGCATCAACTTAAGAGACCAGAGAGGTTTTCAACAACATAGCCAGCACATACTGGAGGGGCATAAGTTTTCTTTTTCTCTCAGCCTTCCCAGAACTGCAGATATTTTACAGTAAAAACTTCTCATGTCTTCTATTCAGTCTTTAACAGCATGCTTATTAAATTTCATGTAGTAGCTAAACGTTCCTGAGCAGTGATGTCTTTGGCTAGCTAATGTATCGCTCCTAATTCAGTTCTCCTTTTGACTCATGCACAGAATTATACTGGTTGACAATTGCTATCACCACAGAGGGACAAAAAGAACCCCTGTAATCTGACATGGAGGAAAATTGTGCTGATGGTAAAATCTTCTTGGCTGTTTTATGGCCTTTCAGGAATGTCATGAGAGTCTTAGAATAATAGATGCTTCAAGCAGAGTTGGAATTAAGGAGAAAAAAATAGAATTGACCATTTGAATTGGCATCATAGAAATTAAAAGATGCATGTGCTGTTGCCAGCTCTGTTACTGAGCTGCTCTTTACCTTTAGCAAGGCCTTTCATCATTTTTCTCTTGCCTACAGCTGTTGGTTTAAAGGCTAAGCCTTTTGGGATTGCAGCCCTGTCATGTTATATGATTTGGTCAGGCCCACTCTTTTTTTGTGACTTCTAGGTGCTTCTGTAAAAAAATGCTAACAGGAAGCTCCAAGGATATAGAGGCACATAACTCTGTAGTCTTTTGCCATTGTTTTTTTTTTTCCAGGTGTTATTATCATCACAAGATGTAGCTAACAGATCCAATGACATGTTAAAGGCTGCACCTTGGTGATATACTGCAATAAGGAGTGCTTGTTTCTATTTGTTAGTTAGTTATTCCAGGAAAAAAAAAAAAAAAAAAAAAAGCTGCTTAAGTTTTTAAACCTATTATGCAGTATTCCAAAAGGTCAAGTTGCTGTTGTTTTTAAATGCAATTTAATTGAAAATGGACAGTAGCCTGGATCTTCTTCAGGCATAATGAAGCAGGCTATTGATATGCACCATGTGTTGCTGATTAAAATCAGAAGGCTAGGAATGTTCAGCCAATTAGGCAATTTGTGAGACATTGGCCCAATTAGTTTGGGACCATGGAGAAGCACGTACACAGAAAGATACTTTGTGTGTTCCCTGTAAACAAAAAAAGAAACTACAAGGTGCTGAATGATGTCCAGGCTCATAAAGACAATTAATTGGCCGAACTCTCTTGTTGCACTTTATTTGTCGGCTAGAAAGATTTGTCTGTAGAAGAAATTTACAGTGTGGTTAAATATAACAGTAGGGAAACAGCGTTTTTTCCAAAAATCGAAACAAATTTTCAGCTGACATTAGGATTTTGTAAAGAACAACATGCACTGAAAATGAAGACCCAAAGACATTGGTGAAGTTCCTTGTGCAAGATTATGAGTAAAATTTACTTACTTATAGCTGTGCTATGATATAGACAAGAAATTCCTATTCTTGCTCTCTGTTTGCTTTCTGGCTGTGCTGCATATGGTGTATCTGCAGACAACGAGTAGAAGTTACTCATTTTAGCTTACTGAAAATAAGCAAAAAGGGCAAAAATATGTAAATATATATTTCACCAGTTAAACATGCTGCGGGATCTCCGAGAACATTAAGGCTTTTCTCTCTGGAGACAAGCAGAAGTTTTAGAAGTGTGAGGGTTGTGTATGTGGGGAAAGCAGGAAGTCCTCCCAGCACAGACAGTTTAGGAAGGGGTCTACATCATCTCCAATGATCACGTTTGGCTTTATTGGTGCTGAATTACTGCTTTGAGATATTAATGCAAAGACCAGAAACCAAGAGTATAGTTTCACATCTGGAAAAAACCAAGAGCATATTTTCACATCTGGAAAAATCCTCTGATTTTGTATTGTGAATGTAGCAGTTTCTGAACACCCCATTTTACAAATCCATCTAAGAGCAGGTGCCATCTCCTAATTCTCTAGTTAAAAGAATGACTTATTTAAAGAAGTACAGATGTGGTTTTCATGATAAATGGACTTTTGGATCATTTTAAGCAGGAAACATTCACTGTGGAAGATGTTTACAGCCACAGATAAATAACTCCATATTTTTCAAGTTCCAGTTTTGTCTTTCTGCTTTATCAGAAATTACAGCTTGTACAGACCCTTATGAAGTACAAAGACACATCTAATGAAGCAGTATTATTTTGCAAGAATATGCCTGATCATGAATCTACCCAAAGTACAGGAAAATCTCTCAGTAGGTTTGAAACATCAGAATTATCTTTTTTAATAGATGTATTTTATTAGAGAAAAAGGAAATGCTTAATTAGCTCTCATCTAGGAGACACACACGGGATGTTCATCAGATTTGCCAAATTTGTTAGAGCTGCAGTTGTTTCTAAACCGAAGAAAATATTGACACTGGCAAGTAAAGATGGGATAGGTAGCAATTCAGTCTCCCCCACAAAAAAGAAACACCACATTGCAGAGGCTTTAACCGAAAATTAAACCTTCACATAGTTTGCTTAGCTGGTGTTACAAAATGTGCTTCACAGCTCCTGAGCATATGAAAACCAGGTTGATTTAATCATGGACTCAGGGGCTTTATTCACATGAGCAGGGGAATTAAAGTTCAGCTACTTTGTTGTGGGCTAAATGTTAATCCCAAGGTGACTGGTACTGAGGTGCCTAAGAGATAGTACTCAATTACTGAAGGTGATGAAGGTTTTTTGGCAGCCTGGTGCCTATTCATTGCGTTTGTGCAGAACAAGGAAGCAGCTGGAACAAAAAAACCCCAACAACCATGAATCCTTCAGGGAACGTATCAAGTCAGAATTAAGGAGTTTACTTCTTTCACCAGCCAAAAATTTTTTGGTGGAAAGTGTGATTCTTACAACGAATGCAGCTGCACAGTGGAGTCTGACAATACCTATCAGGTATTCATATTGCTAGTAGGGGCAGCAAATACCGGAACATTTACCTATGTCCCAATCCTGTCCCAGCAAAATCAGCTGGAGTCATTGGCCATCGGCACAGAGGATTGTGTGGCTTTACTGCAGCTAGCTGCTCTGTGTGGGGAAGTTTACTTTAAGCTGAAGCCCTCACTTTGCAAGAGCTGTCCTGACCTGAGTACGGGGCATAGCTCTCAATTCCTCCTGTCACACTTCCACTGTATTTAAAATAATGAAGTGCTTACTAGACCATGGCAAATAAGTGTGAGAATGATTTTATAGCCTAGTAGCTATGGTGTTTCCCTGAGAGAGGTCAGTGCTAGACACCAATTGCTGAGTACCTAATAGGAAATACTGGGAACATGTGCTGGGTAAGGGTCTCCTTTTTCCAGCAGAATTCTAAATTGTTCCTTGAAAAGCGTAGATGCAGTAAGAATGTCTGAAGAGGCCCTTATTTTCTAAATAAATTGTAAGTGAACTGTATGCTAAATATATCTTCATACAGGAGTGGGGAAGGAAGACCAATTCCTTCCTATAGCTTAGGTGAATACTCTGACAGTCAGTGAGTTAACAGAGCTTGCATCCTTCTCTGGCTCAGTTTTTTTATTTGACTTGTTTTATTTGAGAATATCAGCCATACTGCAAGTGAGACAGGAAGGGGGCTGTGCTACATTGTGAGTTGAATGGGGCTAAGAGCTGGGATAGGTACTTACCTTCACGCGTCCATCAAGACATAGACAGTCCTGGCCATTTTAAGCATCCTCGGGATTAGATGGAAGCTGAGGAGAAGTTTGGAGGGGCTCAATTTTGCAAGAAGGCATCTGACAGCCTTTTCATAGCTGCAGTCCCAAAGCAAGCATCAGGAATCTGTCGCAAATTCATGAATTGCTTCACTGGTTCCTAACTTCAGCCTTGTACCATAACCATTGCACCACCTTCCTTTCATAGCATTGAAATACAAATCACAGTGTTTTGTCTCACTACCTGTAGTAGTGCTGGTGATGGGACCTTAACCACTGAACTTCTTAAGTATTCCACAGTGCGTTAATCTTATTTTTGACTGTGTCACTATTCTAAACCTGCATTTTGTCTTCGTTCATGTCCCTGTGTTATGCTGATTTATATGGTCTGAATCAGCCTTTCTAAATAGGTTCTTCCTCAGACCCCTGGAAACACTGATCTCTGCCCTAGTCTTTGCAGTGGGGCAAGAAACACTCACTGATTCTTAAGTGACTAAATATGCTTTTCCAGACCACCACCATCACCAAGACATTACTTAGTTTTCTTGCCCCAAAGGGGGATGTGTCGTAACTTTATTAGATTTACATGGACATTCTTTCAAGACCCAGCAGGCATAAGGAAGAAAAGATGAGTGCCATGGGAAGACTGTGGGAAGAAAAAAGCAACTGCTTTCAGTGGTTTATGAGAGAGAAGAATGCAAAGCAGGTAAACACACAAAGTATAAATAGACACAGCAGTGAACATGTTGATATAAGATACGCATTGTTCAGTTTGCTGTTACTGTTTCCCTGGAATGCACTAAAACATTGAAATGCTCTCTTCCAAGTGAGGATCAAATCATAATTTCCTAAATGTATCTCACAACCTTGAGCTTCACAGGCTATCCATTTAACCAGGAATGAGCACTCACCTGTTGGTGGCAAATTTGCACGACTGATGCACTGAATCCGCAGAAGATCTTGTGTTTTAACATACCTACCATATCTTTTGCAACATGAATGTTTTTTCTCCAGGACCGCAGTCTTAGGTCCTTTGGTAGCAAGCGCTACATGAAGCTTTTCCTACAGCTGGCAAATTTATGAGGTCTTTCTGCCTTGCAGGTTTTCTGTGCGAGATCATGGTTCATACCTCAAGAATCTGTTCTCCTGGCCACCTATTTTTTGTGCCGACAGTAAGAGCATAATCCTCTTTGAAGTGTCAACTTTTCTTTCATCTTGAACAGAAAAATGACCAATAGTGCCACAGTTTATTAGGGAAGACACTCAGACGATATTATCGCATAGATCTTATTTCCAGAGGAAATCAGTCAAAAAATAGACATGAAGTGTGATTAAGAATGTTCAAGTTACAATTTCCTGTTACAAAACTAGATAAAACCACTAATCAATGCATGTGTATGAAGCTCTGTTACTGGTTCACAGCATAAAATTATTAGATTATATAATAATAATTACTAGAGCATTAAAAACTGGATTTACTTCCACAAGTACATATCAAGTACATATCTTAACTAGTTTCAAACTGTCAATTGCCTTTTATATTGTCTGCAGCTCAGAAAATTTTGGAATTTTTTGTCATTGTCCACAAAATCTTAGTCTGTGGAATTAAATTTGTATTTTGTCTGAAATTTGTATTTTGCTTATTTCCTCAAGCTCATGCTATTCTTTGCATATCATGTACTCATGTATTTTGTCTAAATTTTGTGTCACCAGGAAACTTCATTGGCATACTTTTTTTTTGGTTGATGTCATTTGTGAAAACATTGGCTAACTTCAGTTCTAAGACTGATTCTTTAAGAACTCCAAAAAGTACAATCCTGCCATCCCTGTCAACACTTAGGCTTTCTCCAATTCCTTACTTATCTTAGAATTTTTGCCTCAATTTCTAAGTTCCAATTTTAAGACAATATTGTGGGCTTTGCACCATATTCAGTGCTTTACTGAAAGATTAGATCTATTTTATATCTTATTGTGAAATTCTTGGGTTTTAGCTCTCAACCCCAGATCATCTTTATTCTTTAAAAGACACCTGCCACTTACCAAGTGCTTTGTTCTTTACCTTGATTGTAGTCATAAACTGAAAAGTGTGCCTATGATTATTTACCAAAGCTAAAATGTTATTCAAAGGAGAAACTGCAGCTTTCTCTTCTAGAAACTGTAAGTTTAATCTACCAGATAGTCATGTGTTTAGGGTTATGATAACAGATGCATAGTGTCTATGAGTCACCCATATTTTTTTATGTCAGATCCAAAATTATAGCTCTCTTTTGATAATTTGTACTCCAGAGTCTTGCCTCCAGAGGAAAAAGGTGAAGGAACAGAATCTGAAAATTAAATACCATGTGGAGAACATGACAATTCGTCTTTCCTGTCTTGGAATTAGAGTTTAATTACAATCAAAGAACCCTTCAACCTAAATTGCAGATTTTACAGCCACATCTGATGGTTCATGTCTTGAAGTAGTTTCATAGAATGATTCGCATCAGTTTATACTCAGTTTGGTAATAATACTTCTCTAAGAAAGGGCTCCAACTGAGATGATGGGCAATGTTTTTGCAATCCCCAGGGCTTCACTAGTTTGAATTTGTTTCTCCTTCAGTTTTCAGATATGATGTTGTCTCACAGCTGTGCAAGCCTGATAGCGAAAGTCTGTTTTTTACTTTTCTTGGTCAACCCCAGTTGGAAAAATCTGAAACTGTAGTTTTAATGACTTGTCATTGTAAATGGTGCAGTTTATCTAGTCAAGCACGTCACAAAATATGCACACTCTGTCCATAAGAAACATGCATGATTCTTTGGACAAAATGATAATGGGCTATTCAAATGATTGTAGTACATTGGTATCAGTCTTGCCCTACATCAATATCAAATAGTTTTAGTTTTTTGTGATGAGGGAGTTAGCTAGGAAACATTACTGTGTTTTAACTACTTGGCCAGCTGGAACTGTTTCAGCTCTGGATTTGGGGTCTTACTAAATCAGGTACAGCTGGAAATGTCTCCTCTTTTCTAAAAGCCAACCTCCTTTCTGTATAATAAATAAAAGAATCTAAGCCAGAGAAGGCTAGAGAACAGGAGAGAAAGCATAAGCAGGCTCAGGTAGAATTAAAAATAAAAAACAAGGATAGTCACTAGCGGGTTGGTTTCATGTAGCAATTAAAATATAGATGAATCCAGATTTTTCAGCCTCAGATACAAAGGTAAAGCAAATTTTTGCTTGCATGTATTACAAAATGAATTGTAACTGATTTCACCCAGCTAATTTGGGGATCCTTCTTTCTGAAACTGGGGGAGAGAAATCCAGGCCTAAATGTTTCATTGTTTCCACCGTGCTCTTGATTTTGTCTGAATGTGTACTTGCATAACAACATCAATAGACAGCTATCCTGGTTATCTGAAGGGCATTGTATTCCTATTAAACTCATTATACACCGGTATTAGTGAAATATAAACCAAGCCTAACCTTTGTCTTTTGCTCATCTTGAAAACTGGCCTCCTACTTAATTCTTTTCATGAGGGCTGATGAGTAATAACTCACTGGTACTTATGTAACACTTCTGGATCCTCACAAAGAAAGCATGAAAGAAGGACAGCCCCTGAGCCGCATTTAAATTTCCGCTGTTGTTCAACAATCTCAAAGCTTTTTATAAATATTAGCAGTTGTACGCTCAGAACACGGGGGATTATAGCCTGTTTGTCTGAAGACGATTCCAAGGGAGAGCTCATGTGCCCAGTGTCTCATCTCATTCTCTCCAAGCTGGGAAGACACTGAGATACCCAAAATCCTAACTCTGTGCTGCCCATCACATAGTGCTTCCTTCACATGCCTTCATAGCAGGTGTGCTTAGTGGTCCACCTGGTCAATTTTGAAGTCGAAATGAATACTTGTTTGCTTGGTCTCTTCTTTCAATAAACATCTCCAAAAGGATTAGTATCGTCAAGATCACCCTAAATGACTCCAAGCTGATGAGCACAAACATAATATGATTTGGAGCCTCTAATTTTAAGATTGCTTTAATAGCTTCAAGCTGATCACATCCTTTCACAACTACTTGTTGTGAACCAGTACACAACAAATCTAAGTGCTGTCCTATTTCTTCTCTCACCTGTTTATGTGAATGCCTCTTTACAGCAATCATCATTTATGCAAAAGCAACACATTTCAATGCCCTCACTTCAAAATGAATGCTGCTAGAGAAGACACACCAGTATGAATACTTAGATTGTTATAGGAAATGCTGGAATTAAAGAGTTTAACTTAAACCCATCAAACAATTCTAATTTTTGAGAAATTGGTTTTTTTTATTTCCTTGCAGATTACGGGTTCACTTCAATTTACATCAGAGCAGGCTATTTATTAGTGAACGCCATTAAGTCAGAGAGTTCAGCACACAAAAGTGAGTGTTCTCTGTGTGCCACAAAATTTTGAGAATACCTTTCGAAGATTTGAAGGGCAGCAGCACCAGCAGTTTTGAGAGAAGAAGGGTGGTTTCTTAATCAAACACAGCAAATCCAACCAAAAGCTCCCTTCTGTCTAGGTAAGTGACCTGCCTGAATTTGGTGGGGAGGACCAGAAGACATACTGATATCATGAAACTGTATAGGGAGGCTTCCTTCAAGAAGGAAGAAATGCCATAAAGACAGCTTTTAGAACACTATATTGACTTTTTTAAAAAGGATTCAACTGGGTTGAAAATGAGATATGTGAATGTATTGCTTTTCCTCTGATGCTTCAAAAAAACAATTTTCAGCCTCTTGACTGGAGAAAACCTGCAATCATTTTGCTTCTTGTCAGGTCTATGTCTCTGTCAGATGTTCTTTAAAAAGGCTATTTGGCAGATATATGAAACAACACGTATAAAAAAATCTTAAAGGTTTCAGGATACTGTCAGATAGCTATGTAAGCTACGGATCAAATGGGCAATTGCAAACATTTTGTGACACATTGTGCTATCTTCTGTTGTATCATCTCTGCCTTTCTATGTCTAAAACTAGACCCTTAGGGAAAGATTCAGGTGTATGTGTTAATATCCCCTGCTCTTACAAGAGAAGTTTCAGCAGCAAGGCTGAAACCACTTCCATAGCGGGTTTCAGAGCAAAAATGTGTGGCAAAAATAGGTTACTGGCACTTTGCACACATTAAGAGATATTAACTTTACAGAAATATTAAGCGTGTCCATTAATCTGTTCTGAGCAATTGCCTTCCTGGTAAGTCATCCATTTTAGCATTTATTGTATTCTGTCCCAGCCAAATTATTACCATTTCAGAGCAACATGCCAAAAATCAGCTCAGACAGAAGTTTACAACTCACAGAAATGGGGCCTATTAAATTCATGAGAGCTTTGGAAACCAACATATACAAGTCTCAGTACATCACAATTTCAGAAAGGCAACAATCATTACAGTTTATTTTATTGCTATTTAACCAGCCAATAAATGAGGTCTCTGGTATATTTGAACTCTTCATAAGGCTTTAGACTGTACTTTCTTGTAGATAATAGGCTTTACTGAAGATCAACGTAAAACTAAAAGTACTCATGATTTACACCAAAGAATTTGACCCCTGGGAATGTTTAGAGATTTCAGAAGGGAAAAGTCACAATGATAGCACATTAGATCACAATAGCTGTTCTGCATTGGGTGAAAGGTCTTTTTGTGGTTGAAGTGTTAAACGTAATTTGCAGAAATATGCTTGAATGCTTAAAATATGTACTTTGTTTTATAGTTGCTTTTAACCAATTAAAAAAAATGCAGAGTGCTTATGTATGTCCTTTAATAACTATGCAGGTATGATAGTTTACAAAAATGTAATTTATTTCTTCTGACTTGGTATCACAAAGATCAAAATTGTATTTGTAGTTCTAAATAAATATCTTCTTTGTCATTAGGTAGAATGAAAAAGTCAAATGTGTAAGGTTCAAAGCAACACAGACAGACGTTTCATGAGATAATGCTGTCTAGTAATGTAATTTTTGTCAGTTCTGCCAGGCCGAGTTAACAAATTAGAAAATCTCTGTGCAATATAAAATTCTTCACCACTGTCAATAATTATTAAGGTAATTCTGTTTACACTTTTTCCTAGGCTTTTGAGCCTCTAACTTTGGTATGCTGTTTTTGCCATCTTGAGATTCAGTCAATAAATTCCCAGTGAGCATTGCTATATTGCTAATGCGTTTAATTATCTGATATTTGTTATTTCCTTATTTAAAAAGAATGGCTTACAACAGTACGTTTCTTCTCTGAAATGAGTGTATAGATTTTGGATTTTAGTGGATTACACAACGCTTTTAGAGGAAGTATTCATACAATTTAGAGCAGTTAAAAAGTTTACACTGTTTTGGCATGTGTTCCTCTATTAAGTGCAGGCATATATTTTGATTCTTATATAGTCAGTTCTTTAGTTCTTCTGCCTATATAGCAAGCAAAGAAAGTCTATGTAGGTGTGAAAACCGATTCTTATCACATGAAACTTCTGCACTCCTGGCAGTGTATGCTGGGTTCTGGCACTAGGAGAAGGCAAAGTGAAGGATTTTTTTCTGTAATGTGACTCTGGCCTCTCAAGAAGCAACATGCTATAGCTCCACAGCATAGGATTTATTAATTCCCATTTTAGTTTGGCTGGCAGAAGGCAGGAGGAGTGCACGGGACTCCTTTTCTGAAAGTCACAGAGGCTGCTGTGCACTACCTCGTTCTTATTCTATCACTTACCTCGTGCTTATTGTATCACTTCTGCTCAAACACCATTGACTGTAGCCAGGACCCATCTGTCAAGCAGGCAAATAATGCTGCCAAACTAGAAGCCTGGAGGTTTGAATGTAATTCCATTTAGGCTAGATACGAGGATCATTGCTGTATTTTGAGTAAGTGTTTTTTACTAAAGTTTTTTAGTAAAACAAATGAGCACAACTAGTTAATAGAGCAATTTATGAAGTGTTTGGGAGTCTCCATCACTGGCAATTGTAAGCTGAGAATGCAGGTTTTCTAAAGGGTAAGCTCCGCTTCAGTCATAGTTAAAATCAGGGAAGTTTGTTAGTCTGCCTTGTGCAGAAAGTTAGAAGTTGATTTCACGAGGGTCCTTCCTGGTCTTTCAGAGTAGGAGCACCTTCTTGTTATCATTAAAAGCAAAACCATTTCTGCATCAGTAATGATTATTTATAATAATGTCAATTGCTTTGGCTTAGTGTCTAATAAACTTGCCACTTTCAAACTTATAACTGATTTTCCATTTGTAACAGTTTGTAACAATGAGTAATAACATCATCCAGGATTCTTTTTTTTTTTTGGCTCTCTCCTGCAAACATCATTATGTGCTGGTGACTCCATTAACCATAATTTGAATGTTTTCAATCAGTTCGATAAAGACAACATTAATTTTTAGGTAGTGCCAAATTATAAAAATCGGACTGTTATATGGCATTAAGTGAAATGCTTTGCAGAGATCTGAACATATTATATCAACACAATTGCATTTATCAGAGAGATTGAAATCTTGTCAGGGACCCTGCCTTCTATCAGATTCACAGCTTCCAGCTTTAGTGACGAGAAAAAAAATTCAGGATAGCTTTTCAGTTTAATGCTTGAAGGCAGCTGAAGGATTAACCTGTTCTTCCCAAAAGGTAGGCAATCATTTGCATATCTATATCCATGGCAAGTTGATTTTCAGGAGCTTAGACCTTTTCTACGCTGCTTCAGTAACAGACAGATGAAGTTAGGTTTCATTTCACATGCTTTAATTGTATCACAGTTCTAGGGCCATTCAGCTTGCTAGCTGAGGCAGAGGAATGTTGCAGGCTCTCATTAATATGTGTCAGAAGTTTTAGTTTACCAAAGGAGTTGTAGAGCATGCACTTGTCCAAAATATTCCCAAAGCTGAGGGAAGTGTGCCTGTTTCAGAGCTAAATAATTTTCTGACTCTGTGAGCAATTTCTGCTTTGATAAAGGGAGACAGCACAATACGAAAGATTTGTGTTCAGACAATATTCTAGAGCAGCAGTTTGGCTTTTGCAAGTTGTCAGAGCTTGATTGACTTCAGTGGCACTGTTCCAGTTTGCACTGTCTGGGTATTTGGCTCTGCAGCTCATTGCACTTCTTTTTTTTTTCTTTTTTTTTTTTCCCTCATCCAGACCCCTCATCTAAAAGTTTTCCCTCCACCCCTGAAACTGCAGGTGTTCAAATGCAGGTATTACAAACATTCAACCATTTGATTCTTTGCATTGAATCCTAATCTCTGAGAGGAACTCACTGCATCTTGTGGTATCCTATGTGTAATGCAGAGATATGCTGCTGCATTTTGTTTATGGCAATGTCTAAAATTTACGGGTATTTTTTTACTCATCATTATCACATAAACATCCAGATATCGAGGTTGAGTGTCTGCCTTTGCCTGGGATATTCAGAACAGAAGTAATTGTATTTTCCTGCCTTTGTACTGACAAGTGCTTGAGAGGTACAGAGATTTTCAGTCCTTGTTTAGTTAGCATTCAGCACAATCTACATGTTTTCCATTCATCATTATTTATGTAACACACCCACAAAGGCAGATATATCCTTGCTGTCTGCTTCCCCACACCACAAAAGCTACTGATTAATAGAAGAGAAGTCTACCTTCTCTTCTTAAGGGATGTTATGCTCTAGATTTCAAACAGGATGAAAACAGTAAGAAAAACATCTCTACAAAACAATGAGAGAGATACAAGACTCACCACAACCCCCTTCTGTCTCAGGAGCTAAACCATGGAAAACACTCTTTCTTCCCTAACCCCACACACCACATCAGCCAAAGGTTGAAATATTCCTGTGTCCTCATCTCACAGGTAAAATGAATTGCCTCTTTGAACATTGTTAGAGCAGAAATAATGAATTCCAGTGTAGCTGAAGGTAGAATCAGGTTTAGGTAGCCCTCAAAGCAGGAGAACAAGTCCAGGTTGTCAAAGACTGTGAATACCTACTTTTTGTTTATAAGCTAGTGAAAGCTGAAGGAGTTAAGCCCTTCTGAAAGGCAGATCATGTTTGCAGAAGGCTTAAATACTTCTGTTAACCAAGGAAATTTGAACCCTTCTGCCATATTTCCTCACTGGGAAGATAATGAGTTCAGACAAGCCTGCTTGTTTAACCCCATTCCATCCACGGCCCCAAGCTGAGATGAAAAACACAGCCACACTGTTTCCCAGCAAATACTTGTCTAAGCTTTTTTTAAGGACCTCCAGTGATGTCAAGTCCAGTTTTCCAGGCACTCTTTTCCAGTTTTTAATTATCCTGAATGATAAAGCATTTTCTCCTTTGCAGGAATTTAAGTTCATTACTTCCTGTCCTAAGCGGACATGAGTAACAGTTTGCTGTCTTCATTTTTGTTGCAATCTTTAACAAGCTGGAAGACCATTAAGTTTTCTCACTCCTGCCTTCTCTATGCACAACCAGCCCAATCCGTTCAGGTTTCCTTTTTTATATCTTATATACAACACTCCTTTTTATACAATATGACATTTTCACAATGGCTTGTTTGCCTATATGGTGACAGTAGGCAAACAAAGTCAAGTGCATGGAATTACTAGGAGAAATCTTGCCAGTTGCCTTTTGATGTTCACAGTATATTAAAACCCATAGCCAAACCAAACTTCTTCCTTTATGCATTCCCACCAGATTGCTACTGGGGATTCTTGTCACTTGGAAAAGGACACGCACAATATAGTTAACAAAGTTTGCAGAGGTAGTAAGTTACTCGTGGTACTAAAAGTGACAGCTGACTGTGAGAATAGCAGGAAGAACAGGTCTGAATGACCAGGCAACAGAATGTCAGGTAGAATTCGGTGTAGAGAAATTGACGAATGTAGGAAAAAGTTGTGTGAACTTCATCTAGTGGGCTCCAAATGGGCATTACCACTTGGTGGGAAGGTCAGGGTTTGGCAGGATCAAGTTCAGGGAAGGCAAACAAGGATCTAAGGCGTGAAATGGCTTCTGTACATAAATTGGGAATTGCATAAATTGGGAGTTGCATAAATTGGGAATCTTCTGACTGGAAAAGAGGCAGTTGAAGCGACAGCCACAAAATCACAGCAAGCCTGGAGAAATAGATGGGGACTTTTCTCTGTCTCTTTATATAAAAGAAGTAGGAGTATTGAACGAAAATAATGGGAACCATATTCTCATCAGACAGAAGGAAGCAGTTCATTGCATGGTTGGTTGTTGACTTGTGAACGGCCTTGTCCAGGTTGTTGTGGCTGCTGGATTCAAAGGAATTTACCATGGGCTCAGAGAAAGACTGGCCAATTTCATGGAAGAGACCTTCACTGAGGGTAACTAAATACACAGAAAAGCACATATAGCCCAGGAGTGCCCTGAAGAGGAGATAGATAGAAGGTGGGAAGTTAGGGTGATGCATCCTTGTACTGAATTTTGGTGCTAATGGTTTGTGGAGACAGAATATTAGGCCACATGGACTTTTGATGTCACCCAATACTACCTTTCTTCCTGAAGTCAGACCAGTGCACTGCATTTTTGCCAGGCGCAACCAATATTTCTTCTTCAGAGGAGATGAATATGAAATTCTGGGCTTGCTAAAGACAATGGCAACTTTCTCACTGACGTCAATAGATGGGTACTTCATTCCCGGAGCTTCAGCAGCAATAAATTGTCCTGGAAGCCAACAATGGAACAGAGAAGCCTGCCAGGATGTTGAAATTACTGAGAAGATAATGCAAACTTCAAGGTACAGCACAATGCTAATCAGATTATCCCAAATGCACAGAACAAATGTACAGAATGACAACTGTCACAGAGAAGGACTTAACTAGAGTCATATCTTGATTTAAAATATTTGAACTTTGAGGTTTTATGCTTTCTCCCAAGAGCCCAGAAACATTATTCTAGAAATAACAGTGTTCTGAAAAGCAAATTGCTATGACCATACCATGGTAATATTGCCTCATTCCTGTTTTGAATTAGAGCAATTGGAAGAGATTCACAATACTAGTCAAAAGTGAAAGCTTTAAGGCAGAGAATGGCCGCTGTTTCTGGAAATGATTTTCAGAGACTTGACACTGCTGCCCTGTTAATGGTTTTATTGTAGGGTGTTACATACGGAGAAACTTAATTAGAAGTTTGACTTTATTTTGCTGTAAAAGCCCTTTGTCTCTTCCTGAGGTGTGACAGCCTCATATGTTTGCTCTGATTCTGACATTGATCACTGCAGTTTCAGCTACGATCCCCTGCAGAGCTGTAACCAAGTTTCCCTCTAAGGAAGATTTGTGTATAACCCTATGGCACAAACGTTGCCTCTGCCATCCTGTGGGTATAGTACTGGGGACCAAATACTCTATGAAGTGTCACAAATGGTGCTAAATACAAGAAAGTGCTGGCTCACTTAATGGCAATTTAGATGCTTTGTAAAAATCTAAAGCTTTATGGAACCATAATGAGATCACATCAGCTCCCAGACAGGACTTGGACACCAAAAGAAAGTAAATGAGTATTTCAGTGCCCAGATTAGGACTTTAATTTTCCAGTTAATCTTCTACACAGAACCACAAAGCCACAATTTATATAGTTAAGTATGTAAAGTGAAAACATGTACAAAGATACGTGAAGTAAGCTGCTGCTGTTATTTATTGCTTGTTCTATAACAGTGCTTAGTAATCCAGCCAAGGGACAGAGCCTGGTGTATGAGAAGCACTGTATACACAAATGTCAGGAAACTTGACTATTTGGAAAACAGTGAGTATATTCCAATAAATATTTCAGAATAAATTATTCCCTATTTGTGTCTGGAAATTGAGTTGTCCTTTTAAAATAAGATGGAGGCATCAGTTAAAAAAAAAGGTTCATTTATTTCTAGCTGAACAGTTTTGAAGGGAATGGCAATAAGAAAAGCCATCTTTAAATGGCTTAGCAATATTTTTGTTATGAGGCTACAGAATTCTACTTCCCAGTATAGACAGCCATCTGCTTTCCTTTACATTTGATATGGCTTTCAGTTCCTCACAGAGATTCTCATTCCAGGTTTTAGTTTTTGACAAAGTGACAAAGTGTAATGTTGGCTTGTGTGAATATGCATTCAAATGAATGTAACTCCAGGCCACAGTGCACAAAATGGAATACTTTTACGAGATCCGTCAAACCTAAAGCACCCTTTCTGTTGACTGGAGTGGGAGATGAATCAGTGTCTAATACGGCACACTGATGTATATTTTCAGTACAGGTGTGTTTTGTGTATAAGCTTGAAGAAGCGGTGTGATGCATGATTCTGTGACCGCTAAGAAACCAAGAGGATGCTCCTTTCCTGTGGTGTGTTTTATACACAGGGGTGACACAGGCTTCTATTTCTTGGGCATTTTTTTCCAATACTGCAGATACTTCTGTACATTGGATTAATGTGCTTGACATGTCCAGTAGGATTTTATCACACATTTGTCAAGCAAGGACTTTGCTATGGTGGTGTGTCAGCAGTTTATGGGGAGAGCAAGGGCCCATCAGCCACAGCTGGGAAATAGGTTAGAGCCAGCTTTAGTGGGAATGGGGAAGAAAAGAGCTATGCAGCCATGGCCACATCAGTGAACTGGAACTGTGTTACACCACTACAGGAATAATGACGAAAGGAGCAAAGGAACAGCCCCTGTTTCTTCAGCGAACCCCTCATTAACGATCTTCAGAAATCACCTTTCACTCATCTTTTACAACTTCACCTTATCCCTCCACGATATATCAGTTCACAACAGCTGACTGTGAAAGGATCCAGAAGTTCAGTCTACTCAGTTTATCTAGAAGGTGGCTGAAGCCTTTATTAGTGTGAGAAGCAGTCTGATTGTAGGTAGCTCTTTAATCTAGAAGAGAAAGGTATAACAAGATCCAGGTTTTGCAGGCTGAAACTAGAGGATTTCAAGCAAGAAATACAGTACGGTTTTTATTTGTTTATCTTTATTTATTTAACTTTAACCAGTGAACAAAGTAGCTCCCAGAACAATTTATGTAAGTAAAAGTATTTCTTTTAGCCTTAAAATTGCTAGCTTTGATACTTAAGTCAGGTAGGTACACAGAATAAGTCACTCTTGTCTTCTCCTTAATTGTAGATTGGGGTTTTGTACTATTTTTAAAATATATTATAGCAAAATTAAAGTCTCTCCTATCAGTTCTAAATTCTTCATATTTAATCTTGCCAGCATATTCTCCTGCCTCAGCTGTTTGTTTTTTGATATTAATTTTAAAAATGTACACACAGCTGCCAAGTAGAGGTACTGGTAAGCACGCTCTGGGGTATGGATAAATAAGACAGAGGCAATAGAACACAGTTCTTTGAGTAAATACATACTTCAGAGGGTGAAGTGGCTTTAATTAGAAAACTGATCAGAGGACACTGGAAGAGACATGGCATTACGTAAGTAAAGACAAAGAGGCAATGAGGGGTAATGCCACAAAGCGTTGGTTGCTGGTAGGTGTCTTGAGATCATGTAGTTAACGTGGAGAAATGTAGAGTGGAAGAGCTAGAACTGAGGCTCGCCCTACAGCCGTGGCTACCAAAGCAATGCAAGTGCCTCAAATAGTTCTGATAATGCTGCCATTCACCTTTTCCAGCAGCAGAGCACATCGCTGCCCCTCCATCAGCCATAGGACTATTGTGCTTTCTGCATGCCGTGGCTTCTGCCAGAACTACCCTGATGAAAATCTTGAGCCTTGGCACTGTGCTGGCTGGCTGCTAATTAGAATAATGTGTCTTCCTTCCTTCTTTCTTGTTTTCCTTGTGCAAAATTTAACTCCTGTTGGGAGTTTGTAATGGAGCATCCCATAATAGGAGGTTTTACAGATGTTTGGGAGGAGATAATCCCATGGAGCTGACTGTCTACTCGCTGTACATAGATATCTACCTGCTGGCTGTACTTCAGTGTATCGTGTTCTATCTAGATATCTAAGTATATCATCATCATGGTATAACTATATCATTCATGTATATCAACTAGGTATATCATCATGGTATGGCATCTAGGTATATCATGCTGTAGTTATATTTTAGTCTTTAATCTGAAGGCTCTGAAACGAGCTCCTTTCAGAGCAGTGCTGTTGGAAAAGATTGACTAATGGTCTGGGAATTCCTAAATTCTCCTTTTTAAAATTCTTTTGCAATAAATGTTTTCTACAAGACATTCACCAATGTTATTTTTTTATCCTATTAAAATGGACATTCAAGTGTCCCGTTATCTAATAAGTTTGCTAATCTTCTGGGAAAATCATATCAGAATGCAATATATTTTCTGTTTCGTAGCTGTGAAGAGGTGCACATTCCGTACTCATCTGTAGCACAGCAGTGTCTTACAGCCTGCCACCCCCAGAAATAAAAGTGATGAGACTCACAAGATTCCCATTTCTCCAAAGTCATTTATCCAAACTGACATGTAGGCTTTAAAAGAAATGTTATAGCTGGTAGGGTTAAAATTGTATGAGCTTCATATAATTCGCTTTTCATAAGAGGCACAAAGCTCTTTGTTATGCAGATCTGTGTCTGTGCCAGTGATGTACTGCATATCTCATGTGCCACTCTTCCTTCCTACCTTCATTCCTACGTACATATACGCTGTTTCACGTGAGAATAGAAATCTCCAGGTGGCATCTCTAATGTGTACTAAGGTGGGGACAAGCAACTGAAGACATACTGAGGGTATAAAGTGATGGCTGCTGAATTTAGGCCCACATTTATACTCACCCTGAGGCAGCTAACAGAAAATAATAGCAATGACACCTATATTTTATCCAGTGCTTTTTGAGTGCAGAGCACTTTACAAAGGTGGTTAGAAAAGCTGTGATAGAAACTGCAGCCACACTTTGCCTCAGTGACTTGTCCGCCCAGGAAAGTACTAATGGTGCAGTTCTGCGCCATGAGCTAATCCTGTCATTGAGGTCAGTCCCTGTAGGAGACTTGCTGCATTTCATCTGGAAGAAAACTGTAGGTGGGAGAAAAGAGTAAGACAGGAAAGATAAGAGAACTGAAGTAGTCAATCGTAACTGGTTCACGTAGATTTTTAAGGGCAGCCTGGCTGAGTAGTACCACTTATATGACGGTTTGACCAAGTACCAAAAGTGGATACCATGGTGAAATTATGCAGGTGATGGGAAAGGTGTTACTCTGCTGTGGGAAGTGGTTGCATGATTGGGGCATTTCAGAAGGGGGTGCTTTTCCCAGAGCACTGTAGTTGTTGGCTTTGTGTAGTTGCCAGGTGCCTGGTTACTTGGGAAATTCAGATATGGTTGGAGTAGAGGTGGGACCTAATTTACCAGACCTTCCTGGGAAGAGGGTGTACCAGCTTTACCAAAGCCTCCACTTCTGCCTGGACAACTCGGGACACCTAATTTGTTATTTTGGTCTGGTGACCTTTGATTGTCCTGACAAATAACTGCAGGCATGGGATTAGCATCCCACTGCAGCCCCAAGACAGGCAAGCAATTGTTAATGAATAATGCATAGGTAAATGTAATATGCATTTCCAAACCAGTGAAATTTTTCCTTCTTTCTTTTTTTTTTCAAATGTCACAAGTTTCAACTCCTAACACTGCAGTCACTTAAAATAGGCACACTCCATGCTGTGGAATCTTTTTGCCAGGAGAAAGCTTTCGTACCAAAGTGAAAGAGAAAACATTTCAGGAGCTAAATTTTTTCTGGTTGGCTTTTTTATTATAATTATTTTTCTGGTATTATTTTGTAGATGAAACTCCCCACTGCTTTTCTCCTAGATAAAAAAATCGCAAGATTAAAATATATTTGCATACATATTCTGTGATATCTTTTTATTCCTATTTGAGTTGACATAAGATTTCTTCTTGCATGTTTTGCACTGTCATTCATTGCTTCCAGCAGTCTGAGAGGTAGTGCAGAGTCACTGACTCTTCATGTTTTTTCTGAGACTTCCAATGATGACAAAATTTCATTAAGTGTGGTGACTTTATTTTCTTAACAGCTTTTGCTTCCAAATGTTTACTTTCTCTCCTATTTCATATTTTTCTCTTCATTACTTCAAGGTGAGTGTGAACAAGAGTCATCTTCCCTTTCCCCCTGGTGCGCAACGGGACGCGGTCAGCAGCGTCTGTACGGTAGGTTGGAGGAGGAAGGGCTCATGTGCAATACTCGGCATCCTTCCCCATGGTCTGGAAAATCCTTTTCCAAGACACATTGCACTGTGGGGATTATTGGAGAAAGTCTGGAGAAAGTTTCTTTTCAGGTACCTTCACTGGTGCACAAAGGTTTCCACAAAGCAGCAGCTTATTTTATGGAACAGGACCAGAGGGAGCAAAGGGAGGGGAAGGGCCTTTCTAGGCCTTTATTCCTCTTCTGCAGAATAGGAAGCTGCTGCTGCTGTGAGTGCTTAAGTCAATGAAGCATTGAATTTGCTGTGTCCCAGGGCTCGGATCATTAGCTGTGGTGTTATTATAGGTGTGTAGGTTAATCTAAGCCTGTTTCAATTCTCTGGGGATTTGAAACATGGGAGAAAAGCCCCATCCCTCAATGACTTCTTCCTTTAGTGGTTACCTTCCGCTGGAGCACCAGGATCTGTTTTCCTTACTGCATGTTATTGTGCTGTTAATAACAGGACAAAAAGTCTCGATCATGGCCACATAAGGAGGCCTTTGCACAGCAGAGATTTTGGAAGGTGCTGAGCAGAGCTTGCTGGCTTGTAAAATTATGCACCGTTTTGTTTATAAACTTGCAACTGAGCATGATTGATTATTTTTCTTTTCAGTGATAGCATCCAGGAGGAAAATGATGGCTGGAGGGCTTGGGTGTGGTGATAAAGATAACTCACATCTAAAGGAGGATCACAGTTCAGGGAAAAGGATCTGCAGAGGAGGAAAGCTGCAAAACCAAAAAACAGCAAAGTGTCTAGCTGTATCAGGCATAATTTCCTGGGAAGGGGAAAGGGAGGGGTAGGTACAGCAAACGGGAGGGCAGAAATCTTTCCTAATGACAGTAGCAAAGTGCTGTAGTCCTGATTCTCCACAGCTGTAAATAGATAGAGCTCCAGGAAATAAACAAACAAAAGCCTCTTGAAGCCATAGTAGTTTATACCATTCAAAAACAGGTTCTCAGTATTTCAGGACACCCTGAAAGTGAAGCTTGCATTTTATTAGCAATAATAACCTTTCCTAAGTAAGGTTTCTAGCTAGAAAACCGCTTCAAATGATGTGTTTCAAGAATAGGCTTATTATGTCCAACATGGTCATGTTCTGTCATTTGCAGGGGGCATATTGTACATTATGATCTAAATCTATAGTGAATGACTTAAAACACTACTAGATGCAAGTGCTTTTTGAAACAAACACTGAGTGCTTGATGGGGACGGGCTGTGTTTCCAATCATAAGCAGAAGACAAGCCAATAAAAGCAATCTTGAAATACAGAAATCGACTACTCGAAACAGCAGGGATGAGTCTGCTGTCACCTGATTGTTGGAACTGACCACTACTGAAATAAAAAAGTGTTTGTTTTTCATAGGTCAGTTCTGAAACAATAAACATATGTAGAAAATGGTAATAAGTATAGAAAGTCATAAAACTTAGAAAGCAAATATATTCTTAGCAAGAGAACTGGCAAATGTAACATGGAGAGCATCAAGGCTGTCAGAACAGAGAAAGGCTGAGAGATTCTAGTACTGATAATATAGGATACTTCACACACTATAGTAAAAAACTTGTTAGGCGAGATTATTAGACTAGATTACGGTATTATTCACATCACATTCAGTGTAATATTATTTACATCTGGTTTATTTTTCTCTGATTTATGTTGATAAAAACTAGGACAAGAGTTGGCATAGAACCTCTTAGAACAAGTCTTAAAATTAAACCACATGATTTTGTCTTTCTTTCTTTTTTCCAGCGTTGATTGGGAATTCTCTGTATGCTCATCTAACATGGACCCTCATCTTCTTCATGAATCTTGTGTTCTTACCAACGCACTCATGGCAAAATTATTTCCAGGACAGTAGAGGATGATATATTATTTCCAGAATAGATAGCAAAAATAACCTCCAGTTAAGTGAGTTCTGATGTTGCAAGTAAGGTATTAAGACACACTAAAATAATGTAGTGGCTAGAGAGTGGTGACGAAGCATTTGCAAGGTGTTTAAGATATGTTGTTCTATATGTATGACTGTTCCACAATCTATGGGCCTTTTGACTTATGTAATGATGCATGTATTCCTTTTGCTACAGAAATGAGCTAGACTGCAGACTCAAATAGGGATCAAACCTTCATCCGTCAACCAGGCAATAAGACTAGAGTAGAAATCTTAGCCTGCTTTTTCCTGCTAGCTGAGAAAATTGCTGTTTGCATTTGGGAACATATTTCCCACAGGGACAAACACTATTGCTATTCTGGAAGGCAGAGGGTGCATCTACTGACTGCATTAATACAGGAGCTTGTGAAGCCCTACAGCCAGTGGAAGCACATGTGACTCTCAACATGACCTTCCACCACCTTGCGTGATGGTCAGAGAAAAGCTATTAAATATCAGATTCCAGAACCTCTTCGTTTTTCTTACAAAATGTATATTCTCTTCAATGTCCCTTTTTCACAAGGGGATATCATGACATATGTTTTTCTTCAGGGTCATAATCATGTGGTGTGGTAAACTCTTTGTTTTTCATCTGCAAGAAAGAAAGAAGCAGAAGCTTCAGCAAGAAGCTCTTAAAATGGATACGTGTGATCTGGTGGGCCAGAAGTGTCAATGTCAACATGTGAACTTGCTCTAACCATGGAAATTTAATGTGAGTCGTAGTGAACAAACTAAAATTCTAGGGACTTAAGTCCGTAAACTGGCCAGGTCAAATCACCACGTAAAGAAGGAAAGTAGGTCAGAGTAAGCAGGAACTAATTTTCTGTTTATGGATTGTATATGAACATATCATTAGCCTCAATTTCAATACAAAATGATTTGCTGAATATGGGGCTCTACCCAGAGGCAGCTAATAACTGGTTTCTGATTTTCTTAGTGCATGTTTTAGATTACCAGTGGTATCTCAAACCTTTTCTCCCCAGTCCCTAATTAAAAGAAATACAATTTTTAGTACAAAAGTTTAGTACCTTTGGAGCCTGTATTATCATAGACTCAAAGTTCACTTTACTTGAATATTAACTTACTCCATTTTTCATTCCTAGAATAGCTACAATATTTGTAGCAGATAAACACAGAAACAGGCACCCAGAGCAAATTTATTTAGTGGCTCGTGGCAAGGCTACTAAAGGAAATGGCCGTCTTTCATATCCACCTTGATGGGCTTTGATTAGGCCCTTCAGGAGCTTATTTCTGTAGGATGCATTCCATTCTGTAATTTCTATTTCAGATTAATAAACAGATCCAGAGGGACGGAATTCGCATATCACCAACAAAATGTCTCATTCAGCTGTTTCTAGAAGTTGCTGCATAGCTTTTGCTTTCAGCTTCACTGTTGAATTTGAAGTCTTTTAAAATGTCATTGCATTCTGTGGCACTAAGTTTGCAGTAAGCAAAATGTCAGAGAGTTAGGTATGCGAATTCCCTTACATTCTTGCTTTCGTGCCATTGATGTAGGCGAGTTCACTCTGTGTCAACCATACTTTTTCTTTCAATTAGCAAGACGGTTAACTATCAGAGCGTATAATCCCCCAATTTAATTTTTTTTCATGTGGCTCATTGCCTCTCTTATCTGCTAATTAAAAAGGTTAAGCAAGGTTTTTGCTGATGAAATGCAGCCACTGCATTTCCTTCTGCCATTTCAGAGAAGTGTCCCCCGAATTCATTTATGCTTTATATTTGTTTGCATTAGCATAGCCTACAAACTCATTTCTCACCAACAAACCAAACCCTACGATCATTCCTGGAGCCTGGAAAACTGTCTGTGGTGGAGAGGTCTGTGGCAACAGCTTGCTTTGCTCTGTCCATCCCCCTGTGCAGGTTTTGATATTAAGCTACTCACAGCTGTATTTGCAGAAACCTGGACTTTTTTCACAAAGGCTTTCTTTACCCACGTCATGATTTTTGCAAATGATTGTCATGTATTTGCCAGCCCAGCAGTTTCTGTAGCTGTTTCTAACATGCTGTTCAGAATTCATCACTTGCACTGAGTTGCTGATGAGTCAATTAATTTAAACTGCCCCTAATTAAGTGATTCCTAGGGACCTTTCATGAACACATCTCAACTCTTTATTCCTGAAACCCATTGATGTTTGGCCCACTGGCAGAGAGAGGGTGCCATCTCTCCTGCTGACTCTGTTGCTTCCATCCATCTGTACCAGAGGTGTTTGTGCCTCTCATTCCTTATCTAACACTTTGGCTTTAAATTCCTGCAGCGGTGACCATCTTTCTCTTTTTCATTGAAGACTTAGAAAAGAGGAGTCCCGACACATCACTGAGGCTACTAGGTGCAAGATGATTTCATGCAAGTATTAATCCATTAAGTGCTATGTAAAAAGCAGACAAAAGGTAGTGATATATATATGCCAGCTCAGAAACAAAATCATTTGTATTACATATAACAGCTTTCATCCATTTTCCAGTCAATTCAGATTGCTCTACTGTTGTATTATTGGATTATTCACTTTTAAACAGTGGACAGGTGCCTTTAAATAACAGAAAAAAATTCTGAATGGAATCAAATAAGTTAGCAACAAAGAAATTTTCAAAATGGAACTGAATTATTTCAATTAACATCTATCTTGCTCAGACTGTTATTGACAGAAGCAGGGCTGGGTAGTTCAAGTGTTGTTTTTCAGCAAAGCGGGATCAGTGGGCTCCCTGGGCTGTTCTTGCTGGCATTCCTGTTCTCAGCCGGAGCAGGGCTTGGTCCAGAAAGTGCCAAAAAGTTTTCACTTGCCGTGTCTATAATCCTTCTCAAAGTGCTTTTTTTTAGGAGGCTTCCGCTTTCTGCCCTACCTCTCTCCTCTCTTTCAGAGGACCTGGAGAAACCCAGCTTTGTATCGGCTGAGGGGCAACTGTACAACATCTTGGTAGCACTGAGAGTGGGAATTTACTGCCCCAGCTAATGCCCCATCCTAGCTGCAAAGCTCTGGTTGTTGCATGGCCAGGTACCAGCTCATGTAACATTTGCCGTCAGGGTTTCAGAGCAACTCTGTATGCGTGCAGCATACAGTACAATGACACCGGAGTCGTGGCTGACAACACATTGTAAAGATGACCTAGTAATTCACCTATTAGGCCTTACTTTGTGATATATTTTATCATATGCTTTCATCACACACAGTTCATTTTACTTGATTGCATTGATTTTTGTTGTAAATACCTTTATGTTAGAGTGGAGTGTATGTTAGATACACTTAATTTTTTTTCCTCTGTGGTATTTCACTCTGACTTTAAAGTTCTTGGAATGAAACCAAATGACAACACAAAACTCATAGGCAATCTAATCCCAGCAAGAAAGACAAAGCTCTCTTAGGAAATCTCTATTAAGGAGCTACTTTGGCCATATGGAGAAATTGTTACACCCTCAGCACAGAAATAACAAGGCATAACAGCTAACTGAAATTACAGATTCTTAATATTTAGTATCGGAGAGATATTCTGCATTGGCAGTATCTCCTTGACTGTGCCATTAAAATGGAGCAGGAAATAAGAAAATCAGAGTATTAAAGAACAGTAGTGCTCATAATGGAGAGGCACGAATGTTTTGCAGAAGTACGCGTTGCTCCACTTGACTTCAGAGAGGACTGCATTGTATTGGTTGGTGGAAGGATGCCAGTGCACTGTATTACCAAGTTTATAAAGAAGCCTGTGACCTTTTTAAATCACTACAAAGCTGCAGCAGATTAACAAAATGCCTTAACACTCAGAGTGGAAAAACTTTTTTAATATTTTATGTGCCCTGACGTCCAGCAGAAAATAAATCATTATTTCATCTTGTAATAAACTTTAACTTTGTTTTCTAGAAGCAACCTGCATGCAGGAAACTGTACTCTTAATGGAAATATTGAGCAAAAACTAGAGAAAGTTATTAAAGCTTCATGTGAACAGCCAAACAGGGCATTGCTGACTTCCTTTCTATTTGTCTTTCTGCAAAGATGATATTGTAGCAATAATAGATGTAAGGCAATAGTGGATATAAGCCAAATAGAAATATGCAGAGAACCAAGGAGACCATAAATCTAATGATACTGAGGAAATGATGAGTCTGATTTTGACTTTTTCTTATATTGGGGCACAAAAGTCAGGAGTGTCTCCTTAGCTACCAGTGGAGTCACCTGGGAGTAAGTGATAGAAGAAGCAGTCCTTGTATCTTGTAGGAAAAATAAGACTGCAAAATATCGCACATGTTAGTTGAAATGTGAATAGAATATTGAATTATAATGCAAAATGAAGAAGGGTGTTAATCAAAATGAGCACATTTTATAATGTGTTAAGCCGTATGGGTTAAGCCATATTTGAAGTATGCTGGGGGGCTGCACAAGGCGGGGAGGGTTTACCAAGGTAATTCATTGCTTGTTTCTCATTTCTCTAGTTGTCACTGTGATGGGTAGAGGACTATTGTTCTTAGAAATGAATTTCACAAACGTTCTTCATTTGACTGAACTGGAAAACTCATTTGTGAAACAGAAGAGGGGATCTCAGGGCTGATGCAAACAGATTAGATGTTTTCTGAATAGGTGTTCTCCAGCATGAATACTGCATATCCCTGTCAGCTTAGGAGAGGGAAAATATACACAGGGTCCTGGCCTCTTGGCCATGCTGAATCTTTTAAAATATAATGGCGTGTCGCCAACCAAAGATTATCTTTGTTGCTTTGTAATTCTAATAAACAGCTTTAGTGATTGGTTAAATTACTTGGGCCATTTCAATCAAATCACAGCTGCTGTTTAATTTACAAAGCAGTTAGGATCATCCTCTAAACCCTTGGGCTTTTGAGCAAAATGAGCCAGCGTGAACCTTTTCCCTCTTCCAGGTATCATTCAGTAAATATTGCTGTATTACAGCTTTCAGACTTTAGATCAGTGACATTCATTTAGCTCTGTCTGTTGATAGAGTTGTATAGGTAAGAATATCCGTCTGACTTTCCCAAGGCACAAACCCTTTTCTCTCACGACGTTGAGACTAAAATGAGCGCAGTGCAGCTTTGCAGATGCCCCGTGTTCTGACAAGGCAATGACATTCGCGATTACCTGCTTTGTGTCAGTACTTTGATGTGTCCGTTCACAGACAATGCTGTAAGATGGAACAGAGGCCAGCTGAGACTAGTTTTACATTGGAGTCTTCAAATGGCGGATTGGTGGATAAAGATCATATTTATTTCTTTCAAATACAATTACTGTAGGTTTATCCCATCCACAGTTGTAATCCCTGTTGGCATACTGTACTGGAGAAGTGAGCAAGCGCAGCTCTGGCACAGTCTTTCAGCCAAAAAAATGTCTGTCCCGTTGTGTAGCCATCAGCTGGGGAAGTGCTAGAAAAGTATGGACCGAGCCTGAAGAGTTACCAGTTCCTGAGAACTGATCTCGTGTCTGAAACCCACTGGACACCAAACTGTCGCTACTGATTCCACTCAGTTTGGCTGCTTATTTGAGGTGAGTATGTGAGGGCTGCATTTCCAAACTGTCTGGGTACCCGCAGCGCCAGGAGCACTGAGGGGGGCAGGCGGGATCTGAGCATCGCCTAAAACCAGGGCTTGCTGTCCCTTGTAGCGTAGAGGTGAGTTTCAAAATGTTATCTTACTGTTTGTATCTGTTTGCGTCTTTGAATGTTCAAGTTTTTATGATTGAATTGCCAGAACAATTGGTACGTTGAGGTACAACTATTGCTTCATATGAAGAAATCGGTTCTTAATATGCTAACATCGCTTAGTATTTGTGAAGTCAGAAAGGACTGAAAATGAAATTATTTTCCAATGAGGACTGCAAAAGATTATACAATTCCAGTTTCCTCTGAGGCAAGGAGACCTTCCCCCTGATGAGGAACAGAATATAATTTCCATAACACGGGTGTTCACCTTACTTGTGTTGTAGATAGCGAACCACGAATAAGTGACAAAACCATCTATTTGGCTTTGACTTCCAGGACTTTTGGTAACTCTGACATGCAAGTATTACATAACCCACCATGCATAGCCATGATAAATTACTTCAGCAAGTATTTTGGTAGCTTGTTTTTGGGAATTACTGTTCAGAAATACTAAGCTATAGTTTTCACAGAATTGGGCAATAACATTCTTTCACCGGAAGATCATTCCTGATGGTCAGATGTGACTCATATGCAGAAAAAGATTATGGTAGGCAGCAGTGATGTTGCTAATTATCTGATGTACCACAAGGCAAAGTTGCCATCCACCAGTCATCCATATCTTCTTCTATAACTTTTTTTCTAGGAGACTCAGATATGCTTGTCTAAAGGCACACTTAGTTCAATTTTTCATTTAAAATGGATGTTACTGATTTCATACCTGACCAAAAACTTAAAAACTAAAAGATAATTTAATTATGTGATCTCCTTCTGTTCTTGTGTCCATGGAAATTTAACATTTTAATTTATTTTTTTTTTCCGGACCTTTAGGTCAAATATGTTCTGAGAACAGCTGCATTTCCTCCTTCAGAAAGAATTTTGCTACTGTATAACACATGAGCATCCTGGCAAGTCTCATGAACCTGTGTGAAGATGGAAGTGGAAGCTATTTTGTTTCGGGATGTCCTTTCCCCTATGTTGCTGGAGGTCTCAGAAGCTATGCACCTTTCATAGGCAGTGCCCACTCATCAGGGACTTGCAGTCTACCTGTGTTTTTACATTCAATGGTTTCAGTTTCTTCTAGCATGACTAATATGAAAGAAATTTGTTTTTATCTTCTATTTTAATTCTTGATTTTAAAATCTACTATTTAAAAAAAAAAAATTCTAACCCCAAAAGACATGCAGTGTTGTCCAATCTTGCTCCATTTGCATTGCCCCATTCAATTCAGAAAGGTCACAGATATCCCAGAACTCTACAAATTAGGACTTCAGTGCCTACAAACTAGAAACTGCCTTACACTGGCAGTTTCTGATATTTGTAATCAATCTATTTTTTCTGAAGTCAGTGATACTGAGGGCTTTTGTGTATATGGAGGTCATTCAGAAAATAGCCTTAATTGTCTGATAGGTATCTATAAAGGAAAGTATTGTTTTGCTTTAAATAAAGATACTAAAAGAATTTCAAGATGGAAAAAAAAAAGAGAATATGACGTTCCAGAATTAAAACCACTCTTGAAAGCTTAATTTGGCTAATATGTACATATTTATTGTAATACTGTTTTAATTACCGTAATCATACTACTTTTCCCAAGACATCTGCCAGTTTCAACATCTATTTGGCAAGTTCTATCATCTTCATCTTACTTTGAGAAGATTCCAGCTTCTGTGCTTAGGGGATGTATTGGTCAGGCCTTTCAGGTGGTTTGTGGCCAGTGGTTTGGAAGATGCAGAATAAGGCTGTTACCTACATAAATAAGGCTCTTACATGCAAATCCCACATATGCACTTATCAGGGTCTTTCAACCCTCCGCTCTGAACCGAGGCCAGAACTCTGACTCCCAGTGCTGAGGGATGTCTCTCCCTTTATGGGGGCTTTGGTTGGACTGGGATATCCAGTTCTGGGAAGGTCAGATTTTTTTCCTGTGGGGTTTTTTCAGCTTTCCTTACACTTGTGCCTCCCAGGCCAGGCTTCATGCTGCACTCGTTCCTGTTGTGCAAGATCAAAGCTCTACTGTCTAAAATCAGCAGCCTCTGGGGTGCTGCTTGAAGGTGTGGCATTGCCTCCGCTACCGTGTAGAGCTGAATGGATGAATAGTTAGGTGGCATTAATACCTCCCAGGGGGGAGGACAGAATGGCAGTTTGCCTCAGTGATGCTCAGCTTCTGTTCAGTAACATGTTTTTTAGCATGCTTCCTTTGTTTACATCCCTGCTAACCGGGCATTCAGTTCTGAAGTGACGAAGGCTTGTCTGATAATTTCAAGTAACATATTCTGGAGGACAGCACACTGCCACTGCTGTATACCTCCGGTGACTTCTCAGTGCTCGATTTCTCTTGATATTAAACCAAGACATTTCAGATCCTCCGTGGCATTTTAAATGGGTCTTGGTTTGGGAAGTCAGACTGTAAATGTAAGATAGCTATCACGATCATTATACAAACAACCCCACAAAGTTCACATTCTGCTTGGAGCAATTTAAACTCTTTCCCAGTGTTTTCACATATGTTGGACTTAGAGGATCTTTTGAACTCTAATTTCTAATTCCTCTATATTTAAACTAATTAATTCAGTTTTAACCCCATTCAAAGTGAGGAACTTCTGATGCAGCTGTGAGATGCTGCATCAAATAGTCATTAATACAGCACTGGGACGGCAGAGTAGCAATGTGTTCATTGCCCATTTCAGTGGTTTTACTTGTGTAGTTTCCTGGTTAATGTCTCTTTCTTTATAGCTATTACAGGGCCAAGTTACCTGGGTTTCAACCTGAAATCCTCTAGTCCCAGTACTGACAAATAAGAAAGAATGTAGCCTGCAGTAAGACACTGTAGAATGGGATACACCAGGCTTGCAAGTCAGGAGCAGGAAGGACTCATTTCTCAGCCACTGACCTGCCACGTCTCTTAGTCTGTTAGTGCAATTTCTCCTTCCACTGTGTCTCATCTGTTTTGTAAGCTCTTGAAGCAGGACATAATCTTGTTTAGCATTTGATCAGGGTGTAGAAAAAGAGAAGCCTCAAGATAAAATATTTCCTCTCTAAGCTGCTTGGAATGGAAACAAGTATGATGGAAAAATGATGGTAACAGAAGGGCAAACGCAGATAATAACTTTACTCCTGACCACTTGAGGAGGATGGACCATTATTGCTTTTTGATTTCTCAAGACAGCCTGGTCATTTGATGCCATATCCTTGGAGGCTAATAGCTGACATCTTTCAAAGCAAAATGCAGTATGGTTGTATAACTGATGAAAATGATTGGTTGTGAATACAACAAATTTTAAATTATTTATTTATACTCCCTCCCAATAGAGGCAGAATGATATTATTTTGTGGGTGAAATACATTCAATTAAAACTTGAGCTGTAGGGGGAGAACTAAGCTGTTTTTCCAGTTGAAATGCAACTTGATAAATAGTTTAGGCCACAGAAAGTGGAGGAAAATATTCAAGTATCCAAGTATTGCAGCTCAGTGAATTTGAAGTTAACTTTGGCTTTGTTTCAAAATGGCATTTTTCTGTTTAAAAATGAACCCTAAATTAAAAGTATAAATCTACCTCTATATTCTTGTCATCTTTTGATGGAACAAAACAATCCAAGCTCCCCACCTACTTTGCTGCAGCTGGACAGAAAAACATAATTATTTTTCAAGAGGGAAGCCACTTTTGCCCACACTAATGTGACCAATATTCATTCATTTTTCAATCAGCCTAAGTGGCCATAGTCATTAAATCTCCATAGTTTGTTTACTTCTAAAACATGCCCGTATCTCTTTTCATTGAAGTGAAATATGACCACTGTACTAGTCCAGTGTATTCCCATTTCAGATTTACTTTTAAAGAAATTAAGCAATTATCTTCAAGGCATCTATAATTTAGAAAATGCATGTCAAAAACTGTACTAAGTAAATGGCTTCATAATTACAGCTATGCTGAGATGTTTGACAGAGAATCTCATGCTGACAAAACCCCAAGTCCCTGCAGAGTTACTACGAGGTCAAAAGAAACCTGACACGGAGGTGCTGAAGCACCAGCACTTTCAAAGCTGCTCCCTGCCTGTGAACCGATGACCTTTCTGAGACTGGAAGGTAAATATGGAATGAATTAATGCACTGTGAATTTGCTCAGAATATAATTATGTTTAAGATGCAGATGAACCAAGATGTGAATGATGGTGAGGGACTGAGGGGTTGGGATATGTATGGGGAACCAAGCCTCAATAGATTTCTCAAGTGTTTTTTCACCTTGGCAGAGTATGTGATTGGAATTAGTGTTGAACACCTTTCTCACTCAGACATTGGTAAATGTAATTTGGCATATACTTGAACAGGCAAGCTTTCGAGACCGACAGCAAATTTAAGATACAGACACCATCCCCTGGAAGCAAGAACTGGTTATCCTCCCGCTGCTGATACGCTGTGCTCTGCAGACCACAGCAAGACCGACAGCAGAACTTCTCTGTTCCTGCTCTGGACGTTCGTCTGGAGCTGGTGAGCCACCACTGGGTTAACATTGAGGTGGACGTCAAACCCCTTAATTTGCCATCCCTGAGGAATAGGCAACGACATGTTACCTGCCCTGGGGAGGAATTGCGGGCTGTATAACACAGGAGACACAGCAAATGTCCACTCAGATAATTGCTCAGGAATGTCTCATCTTGCAAAGTCTTATGATTATTACAGGGAACGATAGTGCTGGGGTGTGCACTCACCAGAGACTTGGAGCTATCACTCTGAAAGAGCAAAGAATGACTGTATTACAGAAGCTATTCTAGGAATAGCTTTGAAGCAAGGAACATGAGATAATCCTATTTATTTTGATGGAGTCAGGGCTACAGACTGTTATAGTCCAGCTCTGAGTATATATTTTTAGCTTTATTTTGTAAGATGGAAAGTGGATAAGAGACTTTGCCTTCCTGTTCTGGGAAAGATCTTCCTTATAGGCCTTCTTTTTAAGTTTTCATAGGGGATTTTCTCAATGATAGCTATTAGGGACCTTTCAAACCCATTAGGTTGAACAATGAATCCGTAACCATTTTGCTGTTTTCTTCTGGGAATTGAACCTCAGTCCTATGGAGCTAATAATATATTTTAGTGCAGCAAGTAAATTACCCATCTGGTAGTTGTATGGTGTTTATACCTTCATTTACTGCCTTCTGGAGCAGTATGTAGAGTGGATATCAAATTACAAAGGGGTATCTGCAGATTTTCTTTTACAGGGTGCCTTCTTTGGACTAGATGGTCGTTGTAGGTCCCTTCCAACTGGAATTATTCTATTCTATTCTATTCTATTCTATTCTATTCTATTCTATTCTATTCATCCTTCTCTCTGGATGTTCGTCTCTCCCCCCCCACCCCCCGTCCCTCTATTTTAGGAGTGTGCCCTCCGACCAGCTGGCTATGCCTCTGGTGCTGAGTGCTTCCCTTGCAAAGGTGAGCTGCTAACAGCAAATATCTAATTGTCTAATTGTCTACTGGATGCTTCTGCCTTCTATGTCTCTACAGAATATAGCAATTCAGACAACTTACTTGTCAAGGCTAAGCTAAGTCAAGTCCTGCATCCTGTTTAAACATTTTATTAAACTCTTTGTAGGTCCTGTAATTTCCATGTCAGAAAATCGACTTTAAGCTTTAGCACTTTAAAGTTCTTGCACTAAAGGAACAAACTGTACAGCTTGCACAGGGGTACATGGGTCTCTGTTGCTGTCACAGCAGATCTATTGTTTGATGTACCATAGTTATTAAGCCATTACATCACCTATGTGTAGACTACGGGAACAAGATTCAGAGTGAAAGCACAAAATATCCTTGCAAAATGAGGTCACTTGCTATTAATTAATCCACATGATTCATTGTTTAAAAAATAAAAAGAAAAAAAAGATATGATACTTCCCTAAGAACTAATGCCTCATTAATTTTGAGCACTTCAGCCTGTATGAACTATTAAAGTCTAATAATGATCATTTTATAAGGAACACCACTCATCACATACTCACCAAATAAGATATATTTATTAACCCAACATGCACCTGATTATTTGTATTTCCTGCCTGCTTAGGCTGGAGAACCATGTCATTGTCCAGGGTGCAGACTGCTCCTCTCTATGTTATCCAGCACTCCTGTTAGAGGGGTTTTTTTCCCAGCCTCTTGTGTTCTGGTTTGCATCTGGGTGGCCATTTGGGCAAAACCAATATTTTGGTATATGGCTTCCCAGTGCTCAACATTGTGAGGAGTAGAGGCAAGACATACAAAGTAGTTAACCTGTAAACTGCACTTAAAGAAGCTGTGAAAAAGACAAGAAAGAGGGAGGAGAATATAAAAGGAAGACCAGAAGGAATAACAAGCATGAATCAGCATTCATTCCAGTGATTTTCATTTCACAGCTTTTGCTGAGGATTTGACTTCATTCTACACAGATTCAGCAGAAGAGCTCTATATAGGCAATGTTAAGAAAATACTGTCAACTTTTTCATATGCTAGTGTGCATTATGTGTTCATGTTTGTTACAGTTAGCGGTAATGGGAAGAAATGCAATCCCAAACTTCCAATGAAAGGGGGAAACCATTGAAAGAAGCTTACTGGCTGCCACTAGACTGTAGAAGTTATTTTCTTAACCAAAATGAAGATCTTTAATAAAAGCTTATTATCAGCCCACTAAAGTCTTTTATGCCAGTGAAGAGTCTGACAGTTTGTCCAAAACTAGCTACAGACAGAAGCTCTTACAAAAGAATAAAACTTGAAATCTACTTATTTTCAACTCTTATATTTAATTAATATCATTACAGAGCCCAGAATCCTCAGCCCAGCTTCTTCCCCTTCATGCACACACCCCTCTAACCTCCTAGTACCTTCACTCCTCTTCATGCAGAGTCAGAATCAGATGCCTTCTTCCTGCCCCCAATTGGAGTAAACTGCCTTTCTTGGTTCAGCAACGAGCACTTCTTTTTTGTGTTTCGTGCTATTCCAAATGCTGGCTACAACCACTGGTTATTTGGACTCTAGTAGTTGTTTATGATAAGGTTATTAGGGTGGCCAAGTGGTATACTTAACCAATGATTTTTTAAACTTGTGTAAAATGTAGTATTTCCAGTTGCTTCCTGTTTGCTGTCATCTGCATGGACTTTACAGTTTGTGCATTATTTGATTACTGATATGGACTTCTCTGTGCTTAAGCCCCTCTTGGTTAACTCTTTGAGAACGATGACCTGATAAATGTCGTAGTGTTACGTATTTTCCAGTCTCAGGTGAATAACTCAGGTGGATGTGTAAGAAACACACTTTCCTTATCATGTCATTAAATCATTTATAGAATCTTATTTGGTGATATTCCCTGAGAGGCAGCTGGCTAGGAATAATCAAAATTTGACTTGATGTTAAGGAAATACATATTCAGAACTGTTTCTAATCAAGGAAAATACACATGTAGTAAAATTTTTCAATTCATCTTCATAGAACATGGTAACTAGGCTCTGTAAATAATGAAAAGGCCAACTCCCATGCAGGTAGATTAGTTCAAAGTGGTAGTCACCTGTGCAAGCAACTGTGCATTTCTCCCTCTGGGCATTTCCCCATCTTCCCTTCTGCTACATGCTGTTCTTTGGATCCTTAAGGCCTTCCTGGGAAGTCTATTCCAGTGGCATGTCATCAGTATCTCAGCATGGAAGTGTTTCAGTATTCTGTTGCAGTTGCAACATTTTTTCTGGCCTTTTTTCCCCCTTTTTTTTTTCCCCTAAAGAATCTCCTCCCCCCCCCGCCCCCGCAGTTAGAAGTTTCCTGGAATTTGTCTGTCTAGAGGTACAGAGACTCTTGAATAACCTGCCCCTGTGAGGATGTCCTGTTTTTTTCTGCTTTGTATTAGTTCATTTGTGCTGGAACCTTTTCCGTAATCTCGCAGTCAAGGTGCCCACGAGTCTCTGTAGCCGTTTCAGTGTCAAGGGCAGCCTGCCTTCAGCACTTTCATTTCACTTCTCAAAAATAATTTCTGAAGGCATTTGCACATTATGAGGTTGACAGTGTCCTAGTACTGTGCCTTTGAGTGAGAGTATTGCACTGGTGGGCACTGCTTAAAACAGGTGGTTGTTTTCTGATATCAGATTCCTGAGGTCAACAAATGCAAACAGGTTGTTGCATTCACCTGGTGCTTCTCTGCATCTGGAGGCTGATCCACAGCCACATCTGTCCAGGCAAAAATTCCCAAACATCTTTTCCACCAGGTAGGAGGGACCTCTCCTCCAGTTTGGGCTGTTTTCAAGCTAGGCAGCATTTTAGTTTTACCTTACAAGCTGCTCCCCCTGTCCCTCCTACACTGGGCAGCCTCTTAAATCCCAGCCTTTTAAACAGCTGACTCTTATTCCCTGCACCTATTTATCTTGCCCATTAGGGCCAGTTGCCTTTGGGAGTCTTTAATGGAGTGGGATGACCTGGGAAAAGGATACTGCAAAATACTACTTCTGCTCAAAGAAAAGGAGATGTGCGACTCCCCTTATCTGGTGAATTCAGGGATCTGGGGAGTGGTTAGAGGGCAACGAGGTGAGGTTGCAGTCCCCCTTTTTCATATGAAATTATGCAGACATGGTAAAAGCGTTGCACATTCTGGCAAGTACATTTGTCTTCAACATCCCTTGACAAAAAGACTAAATTACAAGCTGTTGTGATACTTTGTGGTTTGAGTCTCCTAGCAACAGTGCTTCCTCCAAAGATGACCCTTGTCATTTCAGAGTGCCTGAATCTGGAAGTTTTAAATAGCCTTTTATGGTTATAATGAACTTTAAATAAGCCTTTTCTTTATGAAAGCCTCATTTCCCATTAAGCAGATTTTATTTCCAAATCTCATGATAGCTTAATGATAAAATATGATAATAATTGTGCTTATTGTGAATAGAATCACAAAGGAGGTAAGTGGTTCCTTTTTCAGACATGCACCTGAGTTAAAGTTTAATAAGCCAGCTGTGTTTTAAAAACTTGTCTTCTCTGAGGTTGAGAAAAACAGCTTTTCTTTACTGAATGAAGGGTTTAGGGCTTTACAACTGATATCTATTATTAATAGTATACCTGTGATCCTACTCTGTGACTGGTTAGAAATTTTACTTATCTTTCATTTTTCTAAATTTCAAATTTTATTCAGAATCCATTTTTTTCAAAACTCAGGCTTTTTCTTTTCTTTGTGAGGTAGAGAATTATAATGGAAAGACCTCTAAGGGTTGCAAAACTAGCTGAAGACTTCAAAGAAGTAGATAAAAGTTGTGCACTGGCCGGTGAACAGTTGCGTCATGAGGGACCTTCAGAGATCTGTCCTGGCTGTGATGCTGTTTAGTACTTTTATTAATGGACTGAATGATGGTATGGAAGTGATGCTTACTCACTTTCCAGATTCTCTGGATGGCTGAATGAGTATTTAAGCTGATCTTGACACAATAAGGAACAGGATGCAGTCTGATGAGGACAAAGCCCTGAACTCATTCAGGAATAGTCCCTTATAGTTATACAGCTAGCGAAAATGTCCTGAGAAAAAGAATCCATCATATCAAATGGCCCACACATCAGGCATGAATCAATAATACAAGCGTGTTGGGGAAAAAACCAGACATTTTTCCTGATAAAATGTCATGTGAAATGAGTAAGTCCTTCTGCTTTATTGGGCTCTAGTGAGAATGCTGTGTTCAGTTTGGGGCAGCACGGTTCAGGAAGGATACCAAGAGCAGTGATAAAGATTGTGAAGCTAGAAAGCACAGTCTCTGAAAAAAAAAAAATATAGAAAAAATAGGATTTGCTTACCAGAATCAGAAAACCAGAGAAGCAACATAATAAAAATCTTTTAATGTGTAACTGGAATGCAATTGAAAGTGGCAGTTATAAGTTGCTCTTCCTCTCCAGAGAGCCCCTGTCTCGTGTATGAAACTAAGAACAAAGGAATTCAGTAAAGGAGGAGAAAGTGAGGCTCTGTTTTGAATCTTACATGCAAGGCACAGATTTGGAGTGCTCTTTTCTTAATGCATTAAGAAATAAGATGCTCTTTTGGAGAACAGCATTAAGTAAACAACACATGCGGATAAACTGGTCACAGTTCTGTCACTCAGGTTTCAGATACCTAGATTATAAGAGATATAAGCATATATTTAGCATTTAACAGTATATAGCTTTATTTCCCCATATATAAAACTAGAGATGCAGCTGGGCCCAGTGGCTGGTAACCTGGATAATGAATCCAGTGTGCTTCTTTATTGTATATGCAGTCTGCACTGCAGTTATTGATTGTACTGTATTGGCTGCATACATTGCCAGAAAATACATCCAGGAGTCCTCTTCCACCTGCCATGTCAATAAATTCACATTATTTCCCTCAACATTTAGCCGTATGCTGGACAAGTCTTAAAGAAATGTGTAAATTGATATCAGGTATGATGTTAAGGGATGAGGTTGAGGCAGAGAAAGGATAGGGGAAGGTTGTATGCATGTAATAAAGTTTTATGGTTACGAGTACAAGAATACAATGTTGTCATCTAGGAAAGGAAAGTGATTGACTAGAAAAGGGCCAAATTATATACATTTTCTAACCAGCTATTGTCAAAGTATTTAAAGCAGTGCAGTTTGGTCTATTGGAGGGTATCACAAGAATCCTTTTGAATAAATGTAGTCCTAGATAGGGTGAACTTGCATAGAAAAGATTACCTGTGTCTCTCACGTGTATAAATGCAAGAAAAAAACCTAACACTTTGTGACTGCATGAAACAGTTGTTGTTTCCCTTCTGTTTAGGATTCCTGTGCCTGAGATATAGTGAAAGAAATTGCTTGCCTTAGCTGTAGCAGCACACATAGTGTTTGCCAGCTGAAGTTTCCTTAGCTCCCTTTAAGAGCAGTGGTGATCTGGAAGCCCTTCAGTCTGTCTGAAGACCTGACTCACTGCTGTGGTGCTCCTCATGTAACCATTTGGACTTCCACAGGGTGGGTGAAAAAGGTGCTGTTCTGAGCTGTAGGCACCTGGACCTGCCTAAAAGGCCACAAGAGGAGCCAAGCCCTGGTAAACTGAGGCAGGCAACAGCGAACTGGGTCTCCAGAGAAGTTTTGCTTTGGGACAATCCAGATCACCAGCGAAGAACAACCAAAGGTGAACCAATGCCTGTTTAAGTGGAGTGGGCATGGTGGGGAGAAAACCTCCCTGGTGTTGTGATCTATTTGAACACATCTGAAATTAAACAGCAACACTAACAGTAAAATATCGCTAGGTGAGAACCACATACGCATCTGCTATGCTTTTTGTTAAAACAAAAATCATGGGCATGCAGCACATTTTTCTTGCCCTGATGACATTCCCCCCCACCCACTGAAGTAGCAGGTTCCTCTGTATTCTTATCAGAGCTATTTGCATGCATCAGTGGCAACGGTAGAGCAAATTAATAGAAACGTTTTCATTCACTGCTGTTAAATGCAAAGAAGTCGATCAGTTACCTTCCATTATAATTAAATAGCCATTGTAACACTTGTCTCACCAAGTGAAAAATCACAGACTTGATAGGGAAATACATGTTATTTTGAAGCATCTCAGAGTGTACTAAATTGTTAAAGAAACAACAATATTCTGTGGAGGATACAAAAGGCATACAAAAGACGTTTAAGTGTAACAGGATAAATCCATTCCAAACATGAAGACAGACAGATGAAAGCACTTTGTATCATGTACAGGTTACACAAGGCAAGACAAATGAATATGAAGATACAAGTCTGGCCTGTACTCCTTTTTGCTCCATCTCTTGACTGCAGAAATTATGCATAGTAGACCTCTCTTGAAACAAGTGAATCGGTGTCTAACTCTCAGTGTCTTTAGCAGTGTAAGTAAAAGGCCACTGATATACATTTATGCACCCATGTATGAAATATGACAACTAAGATAAAGTTAAATGGTGTCACTTAAATTTTTCAGAAATACAGGATGTCATGAGAAGTCAGACTGGAAGGGACCTCCATTTCAAAATGGGGTCAGCTGGGAGGTCAGCCCAGGATGCTCAGGAGTTTATCTGGTCGGGTTTGGAAAACCTCCACAGGACAGGGACTGCCCCACTGGGCAACCTGTCCTCCCAGTGAAAAAGTTTCTCCTTGTACCCAGCCTGAACCTCTCTGGTTTCAATGTATGCCTGCGTCAGGCCCTATGCCCGTGACTGGTCCCACCTGGGACCCCCAGCCACGCTCCTGTCCGTGGGTCTGAGAGCCCCATTTGAGCCCAGACCTTGGCGCCCGGCTCTTGCCACTTTGGACGTGTGTGTAGCCTTGTCTCTAGCCCTGTCTCTGGCTCCGTCTTCTTCTGCGCCTGGCTGGACTCCCCAGAGGGATCTGGTTCATCCCGCGCTGTGGCTGTCAGTGGTCCCTGTTGGAAGCGCCTGGCTCTGCCCGCTGTGTCCAGAACCTGTGGGGCTGTGTCCCACCGGGGAGGACATTGCCTGCGCCGGGGCCACCCTGACCTCCCAGCTCACCTTCCCTTTGGGGGGAGGCAGCCCCTGCTGCTCTCTGGCAAGCCGTTGTGTCTCATCGCCCCACCGTGCCCCGCTGTGAAGATCCTCCAGGCAGGCTGCTGTTAGGTCCCCAGAGGCTCTCTCTCTTCGGGGGCCGAACAAGCCCAGGTCCCCCAGTCTCTTCTCCTGGGGCTGAGGCTTCAGCTCCACTTCCATCTTGGCGATCCTCCGCTGAACTCGCTGCAGTTGATGGGTTTTTTTGAAAATACTCATCTAAGAGGACGTCTTCTGTAATGGACCAAAGACCGTAGCTCTTCTTTTGACTGAGTTCTGAAAACCTGTCTCCCGTTTCAGATTCTTCACTTCCATTCCCAGATGGTATTTTCACTGCTAGATACCACTGATACCATCCAGAGCTTGAGGATGCTTTATTATCATAACATTTTCATTCATAGCAGTCTAACAATTTAGCAGCTAACGCACATTTGGCAATTGGAGCTAAACAATGAAAGAACAGGGCAGTTTCTTAATGAAATTGTCCAGAACATCTGTAATGGGAGCAAAGTAACTAAGTAAACTACTAAGTAGCAAGTTGCATTTTAAATATTCCTGTGATCATATAGCATTTCATCACTTCGTACTTTTTGGTTAGTAACATTTTATGTATCAGTGAATCTCTAAGTCTGATTTTCTTAGCCTCTCTTTTCTAGATACCTCAATAAAAGCCAAGCACAAAAGAAAACAATGAATATGACACTAATAAACTAAAATTCACCTATAGCCTTTTGAGTTAAAACTAATAAAGGAGACATGGCTGGACAAGTCTGTAAAATCAGGACAGGGTTGTTATAGCTGCTGTTATTTAAAGATAAATACTACTTTCTTCTTGAGTCCAAATTTTGAATCAACAAAGAATTTGGCACCTGCAGTAGAAAGGAAGTGTAGGTAGCTGTGGAAAACACAAGTAAATGTTTCTACATCTGGAATCACTGTTGCAGATTTTTTTATTCTGGACAGGTATTGAGTGTCTGTGCATGATCTGCAGGCAGAGCCTCTGCTTAAAAACAGCACATGTATGCAAAAAACCCTGGCAGAACAGCAAGACAATTGAGAAAAATTATAAGCCGTTGCTATCAAAGTATCACTCATGCAGTGAAACTTGATGACATCACATTTCTGGCCTGATTGTTGTATAACTTTTAGTATTGTATGGCCTTTGGGAGAATCTGAGCTCAGTACACAGGTGGGTGGCTGTGACCCAGTGACTTTTGCTTCTTATCCTTTGCTGCTATTCCTCCTTGGACTACATGGCTGGTCATGACAATCACCCTCAGCCAGATGTCTTACTCTCTCTCTCGCTTGGAAATATCCACCTTGAGGCCTTTCAGGAAACCCTGAGAGCCTGTAGAATTGCAAAATCCTCTCATTCTCTTGACTCCCTGTTTGGGACCTGTGTGAAGCAAAGGCAGTTCTCCTCCAGCCTTTGCTGCTTTCACATTGCTTTCAATTCAAATCCCTCTTGAAGAAAGCTCTGTTTTAAGTTCTTCATGAAAAACACTTACATTTTCATGAGAGATTTTTCACGGGGGTTTCTATAGCCTCTTTATTTCTAGGTAGCGTAAGGCCATTGTCTAATCCCAGGTGTGTTTATGGTTAATCTCCAAATTAAACTATGAGCAGCTAGAATAGCTCAGGACATTATGCATCTCCTGATAGATGAATATGTGGGTTTCCTGCCAAAAGACTGGCTCAGATGATACAGCCCCAATAGAAGGAGTAAATAAGTTAGGAACTTAATTACTGCCGCACACGATATGTATTCAGAAGTTTCTGTGCATAGCAAAACAAGTTCAGGGAATTGCAGTAATTTCCTTTGCTACTTTATTTGATTGTGCAGCGATGGAGAGGGAATGAGGTAACTTCATTTGCATTAAAATTATTATGATTTCTGTTTTTCAAATCACAAATATTCACTGAGATCAGGAATAAGAATAAAACATCCCATTTAGGTGTTTTATTTGTAGTGTTGTTTTGCATCAGTGATAAATGCCAGATAGATCACATTCCATCAACACTATATTAAAATGCCTTGTAATAAGCAGATGTTAAAGAAACACTCCTAAAAATATTATACAGGCCAGTTTTATAGTGGATTTAGCCAAAATTTCTAGACTAGAAAAACCTTAGGATGAGGAGAACTGGGGCCAAACCACTGCTAAAAGTCAGTATGGGAAAAGAAGTATTTACAGCCCCATGCTTACAAAAGTAATTAAGTCAGAGGCCAAAGATGGTACAAGAACAGGTTATAAATCATGCCATTTTAAAGCAGATCACCTCTGAGATATTTTATTTGTTTTTTTGTTTGTTTGTTTTTTTTTTTTTTTCCTGGTGTGGAAGCCTTTAGGCTGTACATTTTCTACTTATCTTTCTAAGCCACAGGAACTTGGAAACCTATGTTTTATTCCCCAAACAAAAGCTGAGATTATTATGTACAGACATGAGTTAGGAGCTTGGACTCCAGAAAGAACACCAAATGCATTGCAAAGCAACTATTAAGAGTTTGAAAAACAGCTTGCTTTCTTCTACTGTTTTTTCTTAAAATTTCACATAACCAAAGTACAGGCTTAAGTGACACAGATTGGATAAATCTAAATATATGGACATTTGGCTGAGCACATATCGTTGATAGAATGAAGCCAACACTAAGAACTGCCACTAAGGGCTCCACTGTCTCTCAAGCAGTTAAAATCCCAGAGAATCCTGTACAATTTTGTTTCAAGTTTGAAGGTATCTGTCCTGGTTCTAAGCTGAATTACAGCTCTTTTCCCATTTGTTTTATTTACAGCTGTGTAGGGAAGTGTTTAAGCAAGTTTTGTGTGGGATCACATTTACTTTGAGAGGCTGTTGGACTGATTTCTTCTGTGAGCCTCCATATGTGTGGAGATACGTATTGCAATGCTGTGGGAAACAGAGGAACATCATCCTGGACAAGCAACTGCAAGATGACCTTTTCTGGTCCAAATAAATAGAATTCACATGGCCTGAGAATAAAATTTTAGCTTCTCAGGGCATTCCCAGTCTGCACACACTGACTGAGCAGGACTTGTGAAAACAGGGACTGTCCCATCAGAGCAGGAATATTGTCCTCCCACTTTGGGTTGTCCAGAACCCTCCTCTGAAAATGTATCTACTCCTGTCTTCCTTAATTTGATGAGACTGAGTTAGAGCACTCTTTCAAATTACTCCTACTATGGAAATCCAAGGCATAGAAGGATTTTGAATATTTTCCCACACCCCAGCCATTTTTTTGGTCTTCTTTTTTTTTCCCTCTGATTATCAATATGTAACACAGTACATATTTTAAAGACTGTTTTGAAATTTTTCTCCCTAACTTACTCCTCCAGATACTAAAATGTTACAGCATGGCCTGATGGCTGCCGCAACAACTCAGCAAGAGTTTCAGCTTCAAAGGAGAATAGTGACTGGATCATGGCAGGAGGAAGAGCTGAAACAGGAAAAACTCCCTCTGGTGTATATGGGCTGAAGCTTAAATCAGACTCCGTGTGAGGGAGAGCTGGGGTTGGCAAAGACAGGGAATGGGCTTTTGGGAGACCACGTTCCACTCAAGCACTGATCCTTATGGCTTCTTAGGCAGCTCTTTTTACTTTTTTTTTAAAAAAACCCAACTTTTCTTGTTTTGCTTATGCTGTTGTGATTAGAAACTAGCTCTTCTTTTGTATGTGTAGCTGTTAGTGTTCTTAGCAAAAAAAAAGATCCATGATCTTTGCTACGGTTCTTAGGCATTATCATAAATACATAGATACATAAATTCCTGCATTATCTTTCAGAATAAGAACTTCTGTTCTTCCATATTACTAAAATAAACAAGGCAAAGCCTTAATCTAAGCTTTTTGGCTTGTTTTTTGTTTGGGGGAGAGGCAAGAATTTTTTACTGTAATCCCTAGCAAATAAAGTTTTAGTGCAAAATTCTGGGGTTTTATACCATTGTAAATCTGGAATTACTGCTGTGAGGAAAATTAGACTTATGTTAGCAAACTGAGAGCAGAATGCGGCCCTCCAAATTTTGGAAGAATTCATAAAATGCTTGAAATGAAAAATAAGATTATAGGTGACATTTCAAATCAGACTGCCTTTAGTGTGCCTGCATGCATGAAAAAAATAGAAACCTTGCCGACAAGCAGAGAACGGTGAGCTGAAGTAAAAGAAAGATTAAAATGGGGAAGAGTGTGAAGTGAAACAGAAAGAAGAAAACTACCTGGAGCATTACGTGGATGAAAAAAGAAGGAGGGATAAGCACAGCCCCCTGAAGAGAGCAAAGGGCAAAATGCCAATTACATCTGGTTCAAATGCTTAAAAGATGCAAAATGCTAATTGAGATAAGGGAAAAAAATTCAAAGCGCTTTCTGCAGGTAGTTTGCTATCTTCAGATGTTGGGAAAATTTTTGAGCACGGAAGAAGAGGGGATGGAGAGAGTATCCCAGCTGTAAATAAAGCCATTAGTTTCTTGAAGTATGTCGCCCCTGGGGGAAAGCCAGAGTAGAAGTGTAAAGTGGGACTGATACTGCTCCTTTTTGGTATGGGGCTGAGGGTGAATTTAATTACTTAAAGTACAGTACCACCCAGACATCTAGGACGTTGCTTCCAAATCTAGAAGAATCTTTTAAGGCACCTAAATCTGTATTTAAGGATCTGAATAAATAGGTTATCTCAAGGACTTAGCCCTACCATTGTCCTTTCTCAGACAACTAGCAGCTGTATATATTTAGTTGTGGACAGAGAAAAGGCAGATGACCAATGTTTGTCATAATGAAATGTCTTTATTCTACATGCAAATAAAACATCATGAGTCTCACTGGGCTAAATGTTATCTGTTTGGCTACTGTTGATAAGACCTCTACTACTCAGCATTTGGCTTAGACCACTGTAGTTTTCTAATACAGAAAGAAACATTTCAGTGACAATATCTCATGGTTCCTTTGGAGAAAACAAGTATTTTTGTAGAATTCTTTCTTTTCCAGTGGTATTACTGCATGACAACTAAATAAAATTGCTAGAAAAAAATCTGTTCCTTGTATTTATCCATGTATCCATGTCATTCCTTGATAACGAAAATGAAATTTAGGCCAAAGAAAATAGCAGGAACATGATTTGGTTCACAACATTTGGGGGAAATTCTGCAGATTTGGAGAGTAAGTGTGTGTGGAAACAGTGCAGTAGAAAGCTGCTCCCTTTTAGCTGGAATATCAGCCTGTCCAGCTCTGAGGTGCAGGGGAAACTTTTGCTTATGAAAAGATATTTTTCATATGCAGGATTGTTCCCATTAGCCGAAGGAAGGCAGTGTGCGTTGTGAGGTGCAAACACGATGTCTGGTCAGTGGTTTTCTAATGGGTGACTATGAGCCGGTCAAGCTACTCGAGGCAGCCGTCAAACCGAAACCCACACCTGCTAAGGGCATAAACTAAAGTGTTCTTCCACAGCATGATGGAAGTAGAAGCCTCCAAACCATTTAGCTGGTAAATGGCTCCAGTAAAGCCCCAGTCCTGTACCCAGCTGCTCACCTGAGAACCTGCTGGGATGACACTTGCGCTGCTTTCACAAACCCACCCCCCAAACAACTGAAGTTAAATCTGTCAGGAAGGATTTGCAGGGCTGGGGCTACAGACACTAATATCTGCGAAGATCTGAAATGATCGCCATCTACTGCGGTACGATGCTGGAGCCGTACTTTCTAAGCAGCAGGTTGTTTACTTAAAAATATACTACAAAATAAACCTTGAGTTCTAGCAGATTATTTCTTTACATCACTGCAGTTGCAGTTTAGATATCCTAGAAAACAAAATGCAGGTGAGAGGTGGATGAATTGATTGTTTTAAGTAGGTTGTTCGGTTTGGTTACAGTCATTGTTTCATCCTTTGAAATTTTATGCTAATGACACATGGCAGCCTCTTAATGCCAGACAACCTTTGAGAGATGCATAGCCGTAAACTGTGGTTTTAAACAATGTTTTCTTTCTATGTGATTTCAGGGAAGCTGTTAACGTAAATGCATATGAAACTGCCAAACACGCACAGCCGTTTCTGAAGAAATAATTCTCATTACAAATACTGCATAGGGATAATGGACTGCGACAGCAATTTCTTGTTTTTGGAGGGGAAATAGGTTTTCAAGCACTTTGCAAGTCCAATGTTCAGGACTCCAGCTGTAAAACACAGGTGAGAAAACATAATGCCATCATATAAACCATAATACCGTAACATAATCCCAAAGTGTAAACCATGGGTATCTGTTCCTCCTTCTGAAAAAGACAAAGCTCCCTCCCCATGGCTTGCAAGGTTCTCCACCTCTGGGATAAAAAAAAAAAATTAAATTCAGCTTTCATTTCATTAAATACGCTGAACTGCAGTAAACTGCTGCCCAGCATTGGAGCAACATTAGACACCCCCTCAGGCACAAGCTTCCATTATTTGGGCATACCGTGGTGGAGGAATCCTTTCTCCATTTTAACAGCATTAGACCTTGTCATCTCCGCAGCAGAGAGAGAAGGAAACAGTGACATACTGAGATGGACCCAGCAGTTGCTCGTGACAAGACAGCCCTTTTTTGAGCTTTGTTGCACATTAAGAGTGACTCTCCCACACAACATTTGGGGAAGAGTTGCCAGTCCAAGATCGCATGAGGTGAGAGCCAGAAAATCAGAGAGTAAAGTAATTCTAGGGAATGGGCTCTTGAAATAATACCTTCTTTTTTTCTTTTTTTTTTTTTAATAACATATTTTCTATCTTCCCCTATTCAGGGCTGTGCTGTAATGATATTAATGAACTCCTAAGATTCCACTGATCCACTGATCTAGGAATCTCATCTTAGGGTAAAGTAATAGTATGAAAGCCTAAATATTAAGAAATTTAATTATTTTAATTATGCAATTGCAGTAATGGAGAGCTTGAGAGTGTGTCCCGTAAGCACTCAGACACTGCATTAGTGAGGAAAATGACAGAAGTCCATCAAAAGGCTAATGAGGCATACACAAGACACCTGTGGTGTTTCATAGAGGAGGATGTGCAGCTTGGGTAATGTCCAGCTTTACAGCTCTGTGACCTGGGCTAATTCATCTCCTAAGGTTACAGTATCAGTATTTCAACAGCTGAACTGGTGACTCCAGTTTTCCTTTATGAGAAACTTGAATTTTCAGGGTTCAATTCACCTGACTTAAGACTTCTTTAGGATGAGAAAAATTGCACCTCTAAAGTACTTACTCTTCACCCTTAAAGTATTCAGCACTGCGGTGAATAAATGGTGGCATATGCAAGAAGATGATACCTAACTGACAAATACATGTTATGGTACATAAGAAGCTGATTAAGTTATAAGAAGTTATAGCTTTTATTTGTTGAACTGAAGCTGCTTAACAATTAAACACTGCCAAGTGCTGTCTGACTGCCAGTGCACAAAGGTAGGCATCCTTCAAAGTCCTGAACAACTGAACCACATGAAAAGTGTGACAGTTAATTGGGCTGTGTGGCTGGGAAAGCCTGTGTCAGTCTCACCTTTGAGTAAGATTGGAAAACAAACTCTTGAAAGAGCATCTGTAGTCAGTGGGTGAGCAGCTGCATTTACCGACCCAGTTGTGGACAGAGTCCTTAGAGCTCCTGGTCAACCAGTAGGCCTGGGGTGATAGATGTATTTGGTAGGGCAGAGCAATAGATGAGAATGTGCACCATACCAAATGCAGATAATGCTTTTTATGACTTTAAGACTGCTGCTGCAAGGTGTTACTTTCATTTCATCATTTCTGTGCACAAAATTGTTCTTGTCTTCACATTTGTATTGTCTTCACATCGAGCCCAATGCAATTTAGAGAGGTGAGTACTTTTCAAGAGGGCTCCTAGCACCAAGACCATTTCTTTCCATATTTCTGTTCAGAATTGCAAAATGTCATGTTGCTAAGCCCTGACAATCACACCGAGGAGTTAACACCTGCCATGCTTGCTGCAAGATCAGTGCTAATAGCAATACCTCAAAAAGACCGTGCGGATTGTTGTGATGGTTGGTTGTTGACTTACGTTTGGTGCAGAACATGAAGTGGGAATTTACTGCCATCCCCGTGAGCAAGATCTTGCCTTTGATTTTAGAAATTTACAGCTCACTTCTGTCTACTTGTAAAATAAAAAGCAACTTATAAGGAAGCATGGACACATAATAGCACTAAGGCAGGAGCACACTTCAGTGAAAAGATGAAAAAAGCTTTCCCTCTCAGAGTGTCTTTAGTCCAACAGAACCACGTTTTCTGTTTTGCTCAACATATCTTTTGTATGGGCATACAGAACATTTCATAAAATAAGTAAATAAAAAAAAAAGCTTGAAAAAACTCCGCTTGCCCTTTCTTGACAATAATAAATCCTGACAAACTTTATTGGCTCATAATAAATCAAAATTATTTGTGCCAAGTTATGTGTGATCTCCTGGGCGGTATCATAGAAAACACCTGGATTTTCTAAGTGGGGTAAAGAACAATGAAGCACCTTTAATCACATAGATGATATGTTTATTATTCTACAGACACTCTTCCTGGTATCTGTATGATTCTTGTCTCAAAAGAGCATAATTCTGCTTTGAAAATTGACTGTAAAGGAAAGAAAAGTCCAAGGCTTTTGAAGTCTTTTCCACCTTTTGCTGATCACACCTCTCTTGCCAGGAAACCCTACCACAGACCAGGGAGCTCTGGGTGTCAGAGTAAGTAGTGAAAGTGGGGAAAGACAGCTTTTTGCTTCTGGTGATCACCTCCTGTAATGCCACAAACACAGGCTGCTTCCCCGGGAGGTGGAGGAGCAGGCGCCCGCCCTTCTTCCATCCGCACGCGTGATCTCTGTTACGTTTCGTCAGGGAAGGCTGGACGGCCCATGTCCCTCTCCCGTTGCGTGGAGCATGCCAGAGCTGCGCGGGAACGTGGCTTCGGTGTTCTGGCAGTGCCGGACTTTCTCCTTAGGGAGGTTGAGTGTCGGAGCTGCTACTCAAAAGCTGGAGTCCCTGGCACGCACACATGCACAAAATGGTTAGTGGATTGAACCGCACTGCCCTCCACGTTATCCGGCTTGTTCCCCCTCTGCGCTGGAAAGCACCCTCACTGCTCGCAAGAGGAACCGGTCAATTTGCAGCAAATTAGCTGAGGAGGAAACTTAACGAGGTTCTTGGTGTGAATGTCGCTCCCCACCCTCGGTCACCTCCCACATTCACATCTTTCTGTTTTGTGGCCTCAGCTGAGGGTAGGCAGCATGTTTTTTGTAAAATACATGTTAAAGGAAGAACATTTCCACGTATTTCACTTGTATGACATTCAAGTGGAAAAGAAAAATAACTTCCTTTCCTGTCCTACATACTGTGCAAACAGATTAAAGGCAGCTGTCTTGCTAGAAGGTATAACGGTATAAATCACAGAGGTATTTGTTACTAAGGAAGACTTAATACTGAAGGAGGTCTTGCTATCTATCCAGCATGACACAGACTGGAGGGAAAGGATGAGACATGCACTTCCTATTAACTACAGCAGTTACAGATCTCCAAAGTTTTTTAACTGATGTCAGCATTAAGGAAGTGAAATCTAATGTTGCTATGGGAGAGGACAGGTATAACTGAAGTACTTGAATGTAAAGTGAGAACAGAGTTGAAAAAGGTTGATGTGGAGTGATCAAAGGGAATCCTTCATCCTTCACAGAGAATGGTAACAAGAAATGCAGCTGAGGAGAAACCTCTTTCTGTTACATTAAAAAGAGTGAAAGAGACATTTCCATACACAATTTTCTTTATGCAAATTGCCGAACTCATTATGCATTTTCAAAAGTGTTTGTAAGACTTGAATATATTTTCAAATGAACAGAACCAGTGGTATGTGAGAAACCATCATATAAAATTAAAGAAAAAACAAAGAATCTTCATCCCGGCAACTCCAGGCTTAACAACATTTTAAGAGCTTATTTTAATTTCTTACTTCTTTCACCTGCTTAATATCTGATGGCAAAAATTTTGATTCAACTCATCTTGGAAACATGCAATTCACCTACATATTCAGCTTTCCTGTCCTGAAGAGTAAAATGTTACCTGAAAGTGAATGATTGGTGTCCCTATTGTATTAGAGAAATATGCCTGCTTTAAAATCTATACTTTTTGTTTTCTTTTGGCTGTGAAGTGGTAGCTATTGCTATAACTCTCCACATTTTGAGATCTGAATGAAAGCAAACCTCTTTGTTCACAAAGGAATCCCATCTGTTTGAATTTATCAATAAATAAATTATCTGCTTCTTCCAGCATGCACTAAAAATTGCGAAGTACCTTTAAATGCCTAAATACATGAAATTATCAATTTGCTAAAATTATCAACATTTGTCAATTTGATAGTGACAACCTTAAAAGTGTTATGGAGACATTTGGACTGCAGTTGTCTTCTTCTGTCTTAAAGCCAGTATTAGCGACTAACTTTATTGTTCTTACAGAGAAATAAGACCAAGACACCTTACTCTGGTACTTTAGATTTTTCCTTTCCAGTCTCTACAGCTCTTTTCCACATCTTGTCAGCTTCATATCTCTTGGATCTTCATTCTGGCAATTGTATTTATATTCTGTTTTCTCCTCTGTTTACTCTTTTCACAAAGGAGACTAATCACTTCTTCACACTGATGAGTCCCCCAAAGTCTCCATTTTTTACTAACTGCTAGTCACCTTTGCTCTTTTTCCAAATATTCTCTGCTCTACCCTATGACTTTTGACTTTCAGAGCACAGTTTCCTCCATTTGATTGTTTTAATTGAACATTTAATTGCTTCTCATCCCTGCAGATGCTACTTCCCTGACATTTTATAACAAGACTTAATCAGGACATTTCCGCTCATTTTTCTGGTAATACTCAGCTGAAACCAAAAGTGGCTGTAGGGAGATACCCACTTTGTGAATGTTTATAGACAATCTTCTATAATGTTTTTGAAGGTATTAGAAGCACCTTTTAATGATGAAAAGATTTCTATTCGCCAGCCGAAAACTACTTGAAAAATAAGTTATTAATTTACAGTAATTTTAAGGTGGGATAAAATTAAATACTTAAAGTTATCAAAATATTCACTAGCTCGTTAAAAGAACTTTGTTTTTTCAAAACTGCTTATGTTCTCACAGGAGGGGAGACTAATTTCTAGGTCCAGCTTAAACCACATTTTTATACATTTAAAAAAGCATTCTAACGTGGAACCGAATTTACAACTTATGGTGAACATGAAAAGGGGCTTTTGCAGTGTATGCATATCTTTGAGGGATGAATGCACTGACACTAGCACAGAGAGGGTTACTGACACTTGGGAGGTGGCCACGTTTCTCCAACTACCACCTGCTCCACCACAACAGTGAAAATAAAAAATGCAGGGGTCGGCTCCAGGCCTTGTTCCCCCTGGGCAGTAGCGTGGATCAGGTAGCTTGGGGAGACCTTGCTGGGCACATCACACTGAGGCACGAGGCACCGAAGCGAGCAGCACGTCAGCTCTGTATGTCGCTTTTCTTAAGGCAAGCCAAACTCTTTATTTTCTTTAATCCGATGAAACAATCATAGAGAAAGATACTTTTCTTTTGTGTCTGCCACTTGCATGTGGCACCATGTGTCTGCAACTCACATCAGACTGACCCCTCCTTTCTCAGTGGCTTTATTCCACTGTAGTGGGTAACTCAGCATCTGGAATAAATCAGTCATTTAAGAAACTTTATCTGAGAGCTCCAGTATCCCAGCCTAGCTGATACAGTCTGTGTAGCTTCTTGGACAAGGTATTGGCTTTTGTTCTCATGCTAGTGAAAGGATTTCGCTCCTTCTCTCTTGCTTGGGCAAGCTCCACTGGCTTTAGGTGGCTACTGGTGAATAAGCCCTGGAACTGGGCTCTCCAACAGATTAAATAAGCCAGGAACTGATGAGAAATACTGTTAGAAAAAATTGATGAGAGGCATGCAACACAGGGATTCCTAAAAGTCACCGGTAAAACCATTGTGTGCAAAAAGGGCCTGCAGCTTTATCCAGTGTCTGCTTTTACAGAGCCAGAGAGAGGAGCTGGAGAAGGAGCCAGACGTCCCGTCCTCTTCTGAATGTCTCTTCTCAAAGGCTTCCTAAACTTTTGTCTAATATAACCTTAAATGCAGATTGTTACTCTGGTGTTGTGCTTACTTTTTCCTTTCCCCTGCCTTAGCCAAGCAGTTTGCTGAACTTTGGATCTTGCAGATTTGCTTATTTTAATTTTGGATGAGAAATCTGTGATAAAAGCCAGTGCCTTTTGTAGTGTCCTGTTTATTTACTGGCGCCAGGAGAAATGCAGTGGGAGGCAATGGGTTCTTTGTTCCCTGTGCTTATTCCGATATCAGCGCTCAGACCGAAGAGAGGTCTAAACAAGGCATCTGTAGACCTCTCCTGGGGTCTGAACCAAGTGGTGGTTCCAGTCCTGCTTCCCAATGTTCAATTTTGCTTGTATTTCTTATGTTTCTTACTTTTAAAGTCAAAGGTTGCCACAGCTCTAGTCTGAGACAGGGAGGGAAGGAAGGGCTTTGCAGAGGGTTTTTGCATGATGCCACCACATGAAATGTTAACAGAGCAGAGAGGCAGAAGAGGCAGTATGGCCACCCTAATGCTGTTCTTGCACCTCTCCTTACAAATCTGGTCTGAACAGAAATCCTCCATTCAGGTCGGTACTTCTTTTGGGTTATATGAATGTCTATTTCATCTACAAACTATGTCGATTATATACAGATGGCATGTGCAGTCACAAATTTCACAAAGTCATCTTAGAGGTCCTTGAAATTCGTTGTGGCAAGTGAAGAACATGGTAAAAACATTTTTAGGCATTGAAAATATCTAGTTAATAAGCCTTTAATCATTTGGTGGCTATCATCTTCTATTTTGGATTATTAAAAAAAAAAAAAAAAAAAAAAAAAGGCCCCTCCCAAAGATCCTTCTTAGTCTAAAGATAAAAAGGAAAGTTTGAGGAAAAATGCTTTCCATACTTGTAGGGGCTATAAATACTGCTGTATACTAGGAGAAGGCTTCCAGCCACCAATGATGGACAGCACTTGTTTCTAGACAAGAGGGATAGTGATATACTAGACTTAGAAACAATGCCGTTTTGATTATAGTCCTGCTTCTCTACTTGAATTACAATTTTAGTGGGTACTATTTCAAGGCCTGCTGCAGCTAGGAAAGGCCATCTCACAGCCACGTGTCCCAACAACACGGAAGGGTGTCGTAAACCAGGGCCACTCTGGTACAAGAAGCATTTTTTTGCTGCATCTCTTGCAGGTTGTCCTTGTCCAGCCTGGCCAGATCTGCTGTAGCTCCACTCTGATGCACTCTGCTAGATCGTACACCCGTGGGGTGTAGAGGGGCCCTAAACAGGAGTCGTTGCTTTGAGACATATCAAGATATTGAGCTGTTGTGGAAGGCTGGTGAGGAAGTGTGGTGGAGAGAGGATGTAACAGCCAGCGTACGTCTGGGTTTTGTGAGGCTATACCAAAATTTTTCCATCAAAAACTTCTGGGTAGCAGCTGTTGTTAATCAGGTTTTGGCTTACATGCCCCCTTTGGCACACAGCCTAACTTTTGTAGGGTGATGTTGGAGAAGGGCAACACCTTTTCTGATAAAGATGCTTGGCAGGCATATTTTTCCTTGCTGATTTGAAGGATGACTCCAGTCTTCTCTGGGGTTAGAAAGGAATTTTCCTATGTTTTGTTTCTATTAAGGTTTTATTCCACAAGTAGTTTCCACATTTCTTAGTGCTCCTGAGATACTTGCCATCTAATTGTTTGTGACACGGCTTATTTGCTCTGGTAATGCCTTGTAGGTGCCCTGCTGAGGAGATCTCGGTAAATCATGATTTGGAAAGCAAGTTAGAAAAGTGGTTTATTAGTCAACACACCAAGGAGAGATATAGGAAGGGTAACCCAGTGGTGTAAAAAAACCCCACAACAAACTGTGGTGGAGCCGGTCTTGCAATTGGACAAAGTTTTCCACGCTAAGCTGGGCTAAGACCCACCGACATTTCTAGTGCCAGAGGCTCAGCACGGGAGCACAAGTCACATCTGCCTGCCTCAGACCTGGCAAGAAGTGCTTGCTCAAGTTGAGGCTCAATTCAATTCAATTTGTTGTTAATAAAAGATGTAGGCCATGTAGCCACATATCTGTATTTGTGAATCTGCAGCTTGTTAACACATGCCAAATCAGAGTGATTATATTTATATTCCAGCACAAATCATTCAAAGAAACATGACCAGACAGTGAAACTACCAACTGGGAGTTCATGTTTTCTTAATGATGAAGGTTTGACAATACAGAGAAGCTGGGAGCTCTGTTTTAAAAACTATTGAGTATATGCAAAAATGACAGGGTGAATTTAGTTGATTTAATCCAGATGTTTGCATTTTAAGTAAGGAAGAAGAGACATCAATGAAAATTTATAAGAGTAGTGAGAACACGCATAATGAGACACTGGAGAGAAGAATGTAAACCAGAAGTGTCAGGGAGGATTAGGGGTATGAGTGTTTTGCTCTATTAGTATGTATTGGTGCAGCCAGCCATGTTTGAATTTCAATTTGACATAATTTGTAACACTTGACATTGTATTGTAACACTTTGTTAGACTATGTATGGGGGATTTCAAGAGAATTTAAAGGAATCAGACACTGCAGTGCTACTGAAATTCAGTGAGCCAGCTGTGGTGCTTCATACATTGTGGTGGTTATGTGTCTTTTCCATAGGTCTTTTTCAAGTACTATCCTAGTGACTTCCGTATGGGTCATACCCACTCCAGCTAGGGCTGTATTGGATTTTTCTCCAAACTCTCAGCAGTTAAATCATGACTAGGCAAAGTATTGCCCTTAATTTTCCCTGCTGTGAAACCAGTCATTAAATGCCAGTTTATACCACTAATGCAGCTTTGCCTGTGTATCCACAAACATTCACTATGTTCCAGCTCTCCCTGCAGCACAGACTGCATCACCATTACATCAAGATCAAATTCAGACTCAGACCTGGAATTCAGAGCTTGTCATTGACCCTGTCACCACTTGAGAGGGTAGATTTCTTCACCGGGTCCCTATTTCTTATAGGACCAAACACAACTCAAATGTTTCCAGGTCCTCCACAGCATCTCCCAATCCTATTTCATGCTTTTATTATTTTATTTATGAAAATACCATGACTTACCAGATGCCACTGTTTATTGTATTTTCAAGTATTTTTCAGCTTTCCCACCTGACATACTTCAGTTGGGACTGAAGTAATCCTCAAGTTTCTTTGCTTCTATGTTCTCCGTCAGCTGCTTACAACCCTTCTGAAAGAGAGAAAGGTGTCTTCAGCTCAGTGCCAACCTACTTCCTTGCAAAGGCTTTGAGGAGAATTGCTGGGGGGACAAGGGAAGCACCGTCACTTTTTAGATACCAGCTGAGTACTTGGCCTACACCTTCATTCTACTTCAGGAGTAGAAATTGGTCCTGTGTCAAAGAGATATATAGTTTGCTTCTGATAATTATAAGAAAATAATCCTCTCTCTTCTTTATGTTTGGAAAATGCAACATGGCAGAGATTATTGATACACGTTTGATAGGAAAGCCTTGCAGGACATGCTTACAGCAGTGCTCCTATTAGAGTATTTTGTAGTTTAAATCAGTTCTCCATGTACTTGAGTTTCCTATTTGACTTCCCATCATTAATTCCACTACGAAAGCCAATTTGATGCTGAACATAGAGAACGACTGCTGAACTTCATATTCTGGAGAGATTCCCATCAATTTAAATGGAGTGGCAGGAACTGACCCTGGGTTATTAAGGACACTTGGTTTTGTGTATGCATTTGTTTTAGGCAATGAAAATATGGTTTGAGAGCACTAGTAGCAAATGCCTTAGGTAAAAGCATATAAGCGATTGCCTGGAGAAGTATTGAGCTGCTCACCTGGAAAACACAGTGTTTGAAGCATTATTTTCACACCCACACTTGTCCATTTAGCCCAAAGCCTTAGAGACATTCAGTCCCCAAGATCTAGAGCAGTGATTTCAGGTTTTCATTTTTCTGAGCCAGACTGTGAAGATGATAGAGCTAAAGTAATTTTTTTATATCTCTTGTCACAATTTTCATGACATAATGCAACTTCTAGACCTACTTTAGTTCTATCTAGCAATTATTGGGTTGTTTATTCTTTTAACACATGACACTTCTAAGTACATCAAAGAAAAGTGCAGTTATACTACAGTACATTCAGATTTTTCATCGTTCTTCAGGAAGTCAATATATTTCTGGAAGTCTTGTGAACCACTCAATATTGCAATGAAATATTACTAATTTTATGTCAGTGTGGCAGAGCCTGGTCATGGCTAGCAAGCAATTAAAAAAAAAGGTTGGTAATTATAGACAGAGAATGTCACAATACTAAAGACATTTCAAAGAAGGCATTTGCCTTTCAGTTTTGCATGCCCAATTTGCCTGTTTCTAAAATGAAATCCATCTGGTATTCCTACAGTACTTAACACTATTTCCATCCCCAGGGGAAAAGCATGGGGAATCCAGAAGCCCCATTATAAATGACAAGCAGCACTGCTTCCAGAATTTGTCTCTGTTCATGTACAGGTTTTTTTTTCCTGTTTGAGAGCACAAAGGTTTATTTAGGTGAGTGACTGGACACACAAGGTTTCACAGCCCAGTTAGAAAGAGGTGAGACTCACCATTATTGCTATGCAGATTTCCTATGGTTTAAAGTGCACAGGAGGGCAGGTTTTGAAAATTTTATATTCTTGTGCCTGCATGTAAAGAGCAGAGCAACTGTCCAAACCTCTGTTCAAACAGGGTTAGTGGAAATTACATGAATTTATTTGAAGGTTTACTGGCTAGTCATTCTTTTAAATGGAGGGCAATTAAATAATTCGTCCCCTTCTGCACAAAAATCTTTTCAGAGCTATCAAAATGCTCCATTATAGTAGTCTTAGTTCAGTTTACAAAACTATGTATATTTACATATAACTATGTAGTTTTATGAACTACAGAAGAAAATACAATTTCAGAGGTCATAAATATGTAAATACTTCCCAGTTTGCACATCATAAATATGTAAATACTTCCCAGTTTGCACACAATGCTGTATTCTGTCTGGCATCATTGGTACTTATAAGGTGGATGCTTCTGATTATGATTTTTACTGTCTGACGAGGAAGTGAAGGGCCTTAATATATCACACTTCATACAGGATCACTATGAAATGTGTGAATTAAAATTATGCTGTTTTTTTGTTTTGTACTACAAATATTTTGCAACTGTGGGTACATGATGACAGTTTATACTACTCTGTGTGTATCTTTTTTCTAAGTATACAGATGGTCATGCTGGAGTAGACCTGTAATGATGTCTGGTTCTGTTTTTGATAGGAGACAACAGCGGGTAAATGGGAATCAGCATGGAGGAAGATATATTACAAAAGCTACGAAAGGCTGTTTTCTTTGGCTGCTGTGTTTGGAGTGCACTCAGTATTTTTTAAAGCAGTGTATAAGCATATGCAACATGTTTGCTAATGGTTCCAGTATCTGTTTTGACGACTAATTTTTTCTCAGCATTGTTGAGCGTTAAGTGGATGGCTGAGAAAGAAAAAAATGGCAATTTAAAAATAAATTTATGCTCAAAAATTTTCTGAGGATTTTGTGAAGAGGAAAGTTCCCTCTGCTTTGTAGCTGAAGTATGTCCTTGAATGGAAAGTTGTGGCTTGAATCCTTTCTCCTCCCAAACCTGTGTTGATCTCTCCTTTAGTAGCAATTTTATATAACTGTAGGCTTCCTGCTGGGTCAGACAGAATGAGCTCACAGCTCATTTTGTACGCTACTCGCTTAAGAAGGGGAGGAAAGAAATTCAAATGCTAAGTGGCAGCAAGGTTTTGAACATGCTCTACATGCCAACAAGGTGCATTGCCCAGCATGCTGGTTTGGTGAGATAGCAGGTAAAAAGTGATGTTTCTTTCTTTATTATTCACCAGTATTTCCATCCTAGACTTGAGAAACCAGTTCCATCAAAACAGGTTTCTGAATTTCTGTTTTAGCTTTCAACCAGCAGCCATTCTCTGATGAAAAAAACTTCCTTTAGAGAATGCCAAACTAGCCTCTAACTTTGATCTTGGTGAGACCTTGGGACGATGGGTTCTTTGGATTTGAGTAAATGCATTGCTGCATGTTATAATCGAATACTCTTTAGCTCTTGTATTGTCCGAAAACATAAATGGGAACTCCTGCTATTATTCACTGCTGTTATTTACATTCTCCCTTACTGAAACAGAACAAATAGTTTTCATAAATTTGTGTAATGTTAATCACTATGTTATGCTGTTCTGCCTTCAGCTGTTGTCTGAAGTCAAACTAGGTCATCTTTAAATCCCAGTTGCCCTGAAACTTCTTTTAAAGTAGGCACAGAATTTGCCTTTTAGATGCTTCAGTAGGAGATTTCAAGGAGAGATTGAATGCATTTGCTAACTGTTAAGCCACTTGATTCTGATGTTGGCTCTCCAGTCTCAGGCGTATACTATGTGCCCTTATGCTACGTGCCCTTGGTAACTTCTTGTTCTTTAATTTCTGAATTTAAAGTGCCCAAAGCAGAGAAGATAGAACAATAACTGACATTATTCCTTGTAGGTTACAAGAAAGAGTAATCACAAAGCACTCACAACTACAGAAAGAAAGCATGCAGATCAAAGCCCAGTGCTCAGATTCACAGAAGTATTTGGGCGTGTAGGACTAAATCTGCGGAGGGACCAGGGTAAATCATTGCCATGCTAGCCACTGGAGCCACAGGTCGTACGCCACTGAAATCCTCAAAGCACTTGCTCAGATCTTGCTGCCTGGCCCAAGAGATGCTAACATTTCTGCCAGCCGTCACTCAAATTACCCCCTAATTCAGGTGCCACTGAGTGTCTGGGAGCCCGACTTGCAACAGGAGGTTTCCAAAGCAGACTCACAGCCCTTCTTGACTGTTGGGCCTCACACAAATTAGAGCTGAGGACAGGACGTATTTACCCCAGTGGCTGCAGCCTCAGGGCTTGGATGCTTTCCTTGAAGCCGTGAGATTTCTTTTTACCTCTGCATTGGGCTCTGTCCCTAACACATCCCAACTGTTTGTCACAGGTTTTAGGAAAGCCCTGTGTAAGGTCAGATTTAGTTTAAGAGACCCAGACAGACCAGCTTTTGCCAAAAACACCCTAGTGAGTGAGAATCCCGCTGGAGCTTAGCTCCTGGCAGCAGAGGAGGGCAGTCGCTGCCTGAACAACTGCACAGGCTCAGAGTACAGATGGCTCCCATTCAATGTCATATCAGGTTTAAACTCCTCTGCATACATATAGAATTTTTCCTTCTTCCTGACCTTGTCCAGTCTAACCCCATTGGTTACTCCTACCCTCTCAGCCTTTATTTCTGCCATTCCCTATGGCTGCCATACTCTACCTGCCGTGGACCTACATTTCTAATTCAGGCCCCAGTGTTGCATGTATACATGAGATGTCCCCACAAAATCAATGAGCCAAACCCTCTAATGATGCAAATCATCACAGCACCATATTCGTCAAAAGAGCTACGACAGTCTATATGATCTGAGGGCTTTAACTCTAGAAGTCCTGAGCTTTAGTGTCTCTGCGTCAGGAGACCTGTCATGAGAATTTAGCACCCTTTGAGTTATCCCTGCATATATCATTCATTAACTCATAACTACTCATTGAACATTGTTTGTACAATGGGCCTTAAAGCTAATATTTCTGCTCTGTTGTGTATTCCAGTTACACTCATCATTAAAGAGAGTGCTGCCTTGCTGGGTACATGGTTTGTTTTTCCATCCCCTGTCATTTTAGCTTTGTTACTTCAAAGATCTCTTTGAACCTGGATTTGTGTAAGCTAATGACACAGAACCTCTCTGCATACAACTTGGCAAGAATAAAGCATATTAGTAAGTAGACAGGTTTGTTCCCAGCAGGAAGTTTGTTTGCTGGTTCTGCTTACAGTGGTATAGAAAGGTTTCCCTCTTTTCTCAGGGACGGTACTGTTGTTTCATTCTTCAATTCATATTTCTGTCAAGTAAAAGTCCTTACAGATGGCATCCAGTCTGACACAACCACGTTAAAACTACCAAATTATCTGGAAGAACAAGTCCTTCAGTGTCTACGTGTGTGTGTGCAGTCACAGAGGTATTGTTTTAGTGAAAATACTTAAAATGATTTTATTTTACTTTTTTTTTTTTTCTTTTAAAATATTTATGGATACTTGTGCCCTGGATAGGTTTAATGAAGTGTTAACTGAGAAATTTTAAGTTTAATGGTTAAGTTAATTTTAAAATCTGCTAAGTCCTTTTGCTGAGTTGCTTTTTTTCGTTCTCAAGTAAGCTGTTATAGTTTCTGAGTTATTGGTTGAAATATGATTACTGGCACACCAAATTAGCAATAGTAGGCTTGCTTTTGCCTTTTTCAGGTTTATGAGCACTAGTGTGTTAGACATGTAGACCTTTGGCAAGGCAGAATAACAGTTCTGTATCTTGACTGCTCTTCTTCTTACCTTAAGATGCAGTGGGGGGCACAAGCTGCAAAGGAGCTGGTAGAAATGTGGTGTGGTAGTTATTGTCAGGCAGTATCACTGCAGGGGCCAACAGGAAAGAGAAAAGAAAAATTATCTTCAGAACTTATAGGTAGAATGTATCTTAGCAATGGGATGGATGAGAATAGCAGTATTAAAATCATATTGAAAAGGGAAGCACCTGTTGGCATGTATGAAACAGATGTGAGATTCCTATCAGCCAGCATGCTAATTTAGAGAAGGAGTATGGGTGCATCTCTACAGTCATAATAATGTTATGGGCAAAAAGGAAACACATCCTACATGTAAAGCCAATGTTTTACTGTTAGTATAATTCAAGTCTTAACAGCCTCATCCAGGAATGCTTACAATCCAAATTTAATTACTACAGAAAAAAAAAAAAAAAAAAGAAAAAGGAAGTGAATACTGCCATACAAAAAAAAAAAGCCTGAGTAATAACAATACAGTTAAAATTGTGATACACACACTTTCTAGCAGCTCCCCCTTTCCCTGGTGTTATGCTCATCATTCCACAACTCCGCTGGGTCCCAAGGTCGAAAGTTGAGGTATCAGCATCATGAGACTGTTGCCAAGAGAACAGTGATGTCATGTTAATGATTTTTTTTCCCTTGTTCTAAGATCCGCTTGGGGTAATTTTTATGTTTGCTAACATGCTTTTACACTTTGGTCTTCATTTGTCTGCAAGTCCATGTTACATCTGACCTTTTATGTATGCTGGATAGTATTTGTTTGTTTTCTATGTTAGCTGGGGTTTTGTCTAGCTCCAGGTCTGCACTTCTCTAACTGACCATTGGTGAGTCATTTATATAGCCTTGGGGCCAGCCTGTGTCCCATCACTTATCATCCCACGCGCATACTCCTCTACAGGTCATCCTGTAGTCCCTATGCAGGAGACAGATAGCATCTGCTATCAAACCAGACCTGTACTTCTCCAGACTATAACATTATGTTAGAGTCATAAATAGCCCATCCTACACAGAACAACTACTTGTTACTACTGTCTATATAAAAGCTATGGTCTTACCATAAAAAGATAAACAAAACTAGAACAAATTATGCATAGCCACCTGGTTGGAAGAAAAACTGCTAAAGCAAGTAAAAACAAAGCTCTAGGCAGGTCAAGAAACATTCAGATAAAGCAAGCACGAAAAGCCTTAGTCCTGAGGTCTTGACACCTCAGTACAAAGACTTCAATACTCAGAGTACATACATTTCTGAATCAGCCTCTCCAGTGTGGGTGCCCAAATTGCTCCCTCTCTGTATGGTATTTTGATTTTATTCTACTCAGATGAGTAGTTGCTGTGCAGGAGCTGCTTTGCTGCTGGGTTTAAAATCAGATTCACCTATATGTGTCTGCAGGCCAGCCTGGAAAGGCTGGTGGGGAGCCAGGGACAACCTTGCCTTCCATTTAGGTAACCTGTGCTGGTCACTCCTCTTGGGCAGTGTGTGATGAAGCTGCAGGTCCTACCTACCCACAAACCGCCGTCAGGGTGGCTGCCCTCCAGCAGACACAATGGCCCTGGATCTTCTGAGGACGGCCTTAGTGTTCCCTGCTGTGCAGTAGATGAGACTTTCGGGTGAGCCCTGATTCATGTTTCTGAGTTATGAAAAGCAAATGAGAAGTGTAAGGGCAGGTTGGCTCAGGGAGGAGTGAAGGCGGATCTGGAGCGGTTTGTCCCAGAGGCAATTTCAGGCAGTAATAATAAATAAGACCCCAGATTGTGCCAGTCATATAGGATGCGTTGTTTTTTGGTTTTGGTTTTGTTTTTTGGGGTTTTTTTTTTGACAGATTAGCTATGAAAGAGTAATAAAACAATATATATTGCATAGGCATAAATACCTCCTCGCTCCTGAGTTTGCTAGCCAGGCTCTCACTCACAAGTGAAAAGAGGCTCCCATAGCTTGCTGGATGGTTTTTCAGATTACATTTCACGCCTTGGTTGCGCAAAGCACCTTCCCCCCCCTCCCCAATTCAGTGTTATGAACACCCAGTTGACTATATTTATGTGTTCTTGTTCCTGAAGAATCCAAGTGAAACTGTTTTCTGACTATTTTTAAACTTCTTTCTTGAGAAATTTGGTATCTGTGATATACTGTCTTTGTTAGTCACAATAGCACTCATACATTTGCTTCTCATCAACTCATATATACTTCTTGTGGTGTCCCATCCACAATAATCAAGGGAATGATTAAATTTACATTTCTTTGTATGGAGAGAAAATGCAGTACATGACCTCTTTTCTAAGCTGAATTGGCTCTACATACGCAAAATGGCATTATTGTGGTATATTCAGGTTTCCTATATCATTCCCTGATTGAAAAACACCTTAATATACTGACACAGGAAAAACAGACATCAGAGCTTGAATCTGAATCCTGGGAGGGAATACTCTCTCCAGGCTTTTGCTGTTCTCCGAATCCTTATTAGACTTCTGGAAGTGAAACACACACAGTTGCTGTGAAGCTTTAAAGTGGAACCCTAGAGAATTTCATATGACATGGTACAGAATGCTCTGAAGGTGCAAAGCAGGACTTGAGGTGTCAAGAAGTCTGATTTTTTCACATATGGGCATTCACAAGGGGAAATTGTTGTTTTCCAGACATGATGTCCCCAGAAATTTTGATATTTTCTACACTAAACAATTCTTTGTAATAATAGACATGGCATTAAAATCCTTTAAAAAAAACCCACAAAACAAATGACAAAAAAAACCCCAAAAGCCAAACCCCAAGAAAAACAAATATTTTATGACTTTATTGCACTTGGAATGGTAAAAAATAGTTTTACTCTATGAATTTAGAGTTGTGTCAGTGGAAAACTGCCTCTCATGTCTACAAAAATATTCCAACTGAAATTTTCACTTTTCCATCAGGCTGGGATAATGTTATTCTTTCCATCGTTTTCAAAAAACTATTCTATGCCATTTGTTATGGCTGTTCTGCTCCCCAAAAGGCAAAGATTTATTTATTATATGTTACCTGTTTCTTTGTTTATACTTCAAAGTGTTATATTACCTAGCTGAATGACTTAGTGATTTTTCCAGTAACATGGTTAATACGATGGGAGGAAGAGGGGAAAAGGAACTATGAGGGATTGGGCTGCAGATAGAGATGTTTTGGACTAATAGTCATTCAGGGTCTGGTCCATTATAAGACCCTGTTCTACTTCAGTAAAAACAGCCCAGTTTATGGTAGTTGTGGGCTGGCTGAAGTCATGTTTGTTTGGGGTCATATGGATGTCTTGCATGAAAAAGACAATGAGATGCTGCTATATTGCTGTTTTTCCACCATTCCAGTGAGTGAACATGTTTTGCCATTTGTATTCCCTTCATTTAACAGAGATAGATAGAGACAGAAGAATCAAGTAGGAAATAATCATTATGACTCAGTGCATGTACGGTAGTAAGAAACTTCAGTAAAATCACAAAGGCACAGACTATTGAAGGAGTAGATGCGGACAGGGCAATGGTTCACAAGCAGATTGATGACTTGTTGGTAGCTCAGAAACGAGGAGCTTTGTTCCAGTAACAGTGTCAAAACTGTGTGTTGTAATTAATGAAACCTTTTCCATCTGAGAACTGGATTTATGAGCTTTAGCAGAAGGTGCAGTTAGCATGCAGAGGAACTGTTTCTTTTTCCTAGTGATGCTGGAACAAATAGCCTTGATTTGCACAGTGATTGGCCGAAATAAGAAAAGGCATATGGGATTTTAAGCTTGTTGTCTGTCATTTAGACCTCTAGCTTGTCATTGAGCAGTGGAGTTAAGATACGAAGTCAAAATAAAATTAAAAACATCCAGTAGAGAAATAGGCTTGAAAGCATTTTAGAATTTTCTTAGGGAGATGTTGCCATCTCTTTTCTACCAGGATGCAGAGTTTTCCCGTGCCAGGAGGATGCAAGACCTGTGGTTTCCACACTCTAGACAGGAACAAGAACTATTCCCAGATTGCAGTTAGAGCTATTCCAAGTGTGTTGCCTTCTTGCTGTCACACTTTGATGCCACAGCTCCAAGAAAACCCTGCCCTCCGCAGCAGTGCAAGTTCTGGGTAACAGATTCTGCCAGTGAAAGGTGAATTTTCACCATGGGAACCAGATATTGCCTTGATCTCCACAGTTTCCTGCGGTCCTTTTTACTCTGTCAACATCTTGCATTTTATTAAACCCCCCACATTTCTCTTGCTCTTCAACCATCTACTTCTTTTTCAGGCATTAAGGGCTGACTTGACAAAGGACTTGGATACTAAAAAAGGTAAAGAGAGCATCCCTCTCTGCCTGAATGCAGTGAGGTGGGGCATGGGTTCATTCGCATCGCATACAACAGGAGGTAATGTCATCCTCTGAGAGGGGAGAAACTGGATTTCCAGTTAGCACTGTCCCTGATTTGGGCAGGGATTTGAAACAACCTTTGCAGAGACCGAGCAAATCAGAAGTGTCCTTTGGTGGGACTTTCCCAGTACGGTCTGAAGAAATCTCACCGTAAATGATGTGAATGGTCATTAGCAGAGGGGCAAGATCCTGCTGTTCCCAGGGAAGCCAGCTAACCAAAACGCTATAGCGTTATTCTCCCTCCATGAATTTGAAGATGATGAAATTAGGAAGATACTGGTTGTTGCAGTGATGGTCAGTCTGAAAACTGCAGCCTGGCGTCTTGTGGCTTTACTTCTTTGACCGTGTCCTCCGAACTTACCTGCAATTATACATAGTTTAAGAGGAACGTCTCAGGCAGAACACAGAGGTAAGACATCTGTCTTCATACAAGGCTTATTACTCTTGTTACTGTTCTTCCCATGTGTTTGATACAAATTGACAGGAATTAAGCCGCAAGAATTAACTGACTGAAACATTTTACATAGGAGGATGTCAGAGGATGTCTCTTCTCAGCATCATTGTAGTACACTCTGCTTAGTACAGACACTTTCTTTGATCACCAACAGGTTGAAGAAGTCCCTCCTTCGTGATTTTTTATAATACAGTGAAGATGGAAGACAGAAATCAAGACTGCATGAAATGCTGATTGATTCAGACTCAGGCTTAAACTAGCAAGGTGGATTTCTTCCTGACATCTACCTTAGCAATGACTTGGAACCCTCTTCAAACACTAAATGAGCAAAGAGCACTGGATTACAAAGGCAAATGTATTTGTGAAAGAAAGACCAAGAAGGCACCAGAAATGCTATATGGTTAAGCTTCATGTTAAGTGATGCCTAACATCACTTGGATCAAAGTTAGGGATAAAAATATATACCTTTGGCTGAGTCTGTCAGCAATCCTTCCCCTGCATTAGATCAAAGTAAGGCTTCTCTCCTAACCTTCCTGGCCTTTACGCTGTCTTCAGTCTCTGCCAGTAGTACCTGTCCTTATTTCCCTCTCTTCAGTTTCTTTCACTGATCTTTTTATGCTTTTCTGAAACAAAACAATTTAGCAGAACCCCAACACTTTTCAGCTGCTTTTCTGCTGTAATTTCTCCCGGATGTAATTTTCCAGGAGATATTTGGTTGCCAGGTGTTCAGGGATGATTACCACTGTCTTGTTTGTTTCTTTCTCTACCATGATCAACTGTTTCAGGATTGCTATTTTCAATTTGTCTCTGATATAAGGTATCTGTTTTGTTATCCTTTACCCAATTATAGGTGTGTATTTTCAGTCTGAACCTTTTAAATACTTTCAATCTATCCTGTACCTCCAATTCTAAATTAAGTAGTCAGAACTGCTGTATTTCATACTTCAGAGCTGTACTTAAGTCAATTTCTATACTAAGCAGACCTATATTCTTTATTTTTCTTCTGTAAAACTGGGGAATTTAAATGACTCACCTTCTGGATTGTATTTTTTAAATTTTAGCAAGATCTCTGCATCATGAAAATGCAGAGACTTTGAAAATCAAATAACAATTTTTTGGGGTTCTTATTTTCTTGCTTCAGCACATACAGCCCCTTTTATCATTTCACCCTTTACCCAGGAGTGAATCTATTTGTTATGATAATAATGACACATAACACAGTATCTAAATTACCTTCATAATGCAACTCATCCAGACAAAATAGGAGCTTATACTATATGCCAGTTCTACTTCTTGTTTCCTATGCTCCTTAGGTACACACATAAACCCACACAGAAGTGCCGATACACACACACACACACACACACACTCTGAATGGGTTGTGACACACTTTTGATTGTTTCACAGCTCAGGTGTGTAACCCTGTTGGCAGCTGGGTACATATGGTTATGGGAGCAAGTGCATGGCACTACATTCCCATTTAAGACCTCAGCCAAAATCTGTTGTAGCCAAGAGGCATGTTTGCACTGACTTCAAGTGGGACTGATTAGTCACTGAAAATTTTTCCATCAGCCACTGCCATTTTTAATCTTCTACCTTTGCACGAAATACAAGTGTCTGCTGCATTGCTAGCATTCTTGATATACTTAAAATACTTCTAGAAAATGGTAATATCAGAGATACAGCAATTAAAATATTTTTTTCTGGGTGGGTGAATATATTTGTCTTCATTAAATGTTCATTTCAAAGTGTAACCTAGAGGGATTTTGTAAATTAACCCAGATATGAGCTTTTATAAAGCAAACACAAGCCTATTCTTTGAATAAAGATTACATTTCACTGAATTTATTTTCCCTCTCAGGGAGAGAAAACACATTATTGAAAGGCCAAATGAAGTGCTAGTCACACCAGGGTAGTTTGGTTTGGTAATATCAAACAATACTCAGCCTTACTCTCCCATGCTGTGTAACTCTAGTGACATCCTACTTGATTTTAGTTTAAGAAATTCGTGTATTTTTTTCTGTGAGAAAGTGAACAGAACTATGCACAGTGTGATGCTTTGGCTATGGAAAATTTACCTTTAAGGAGTTTTTTTAATGCTCTACTCACTGTAAAACATCTGTTTCTGTGTTATATCAAAATGCCCCAGAGTAGTTTGGGGTTTTTTTTCTGTGTTGTTAAAATGTATTTTCTAAAGAGCTGTATTCAAGGAACTTCGATACCGTATCTATAATGCTTTCACATCTAACCATGTTTTCCTCTTGATCACAGCTGGGCTATTACATCCTTTGAAGCAAAATTCACTTCACAGCATTTCAGCTCAGTGCCTTGCCCAAGAGCACATTTGCTGCACAGCAAACTTACACAAATTGGATATTTTTTAGGCTCAGTTATATATGAAAAAAAGAACAACCCAAACCCAGTTGATTGAGATTTTCAGTGTTTCGTGCTTTGAATTCTGTGAGTAGGTGACTTGTCAGATTAAAATAATAACAGCTTGCAAACCCCTTCACAGCTTGAAGTCTGTGAAGGACAGACTTTCCAGACATACGTGAGCTTAAGGCTGGAGATGGATAAATAAATAAAACCTGGATTCCCAAGTGCTCCTTGTCCCCTCTGCTGTTCCTAGTTGTGCCCCAATGCCTGTAGCTTGCTGTTTCTTTGGGGTCTTTTAATCAACTTTTACTGAATGTTTTTAGGTTGCCTTCAGTGCAAATGCTGAGTGTACTGATCTTTGGCTCCAAAAGAGCCCCGTCTCTAGTGAGCCAAGAATACAAAGTTTGTGTTGTATATTACACTGCAAGGCAGGAGAAGCCAGTTCCTTCCCTGGCACTCAGGAATATCATCTGTCTCATGAAAATGGCTCTTTCCTATGTGTTAGAAAATGAAGAATTATTGTCATTCTTGTTCTATTCAGGCAGGCACAGTAACTAACACTAAAATATTTTCATATCTTTAGTCCTGTCGTATGCTAGAAAGCTGAAAAGAGGCCAGCACTGTTATTCCATTTAGGTTTTAATTAAACATATTAAATACGATGTATCGTTGGATGGGTTTGGCAAAAAACTGTCCAATACCCTTATTTCATGAAGCAGTTAATCTTTTCTTAGTGGTTACATCAACAGCCCAGAGGTTGTGTTCAACTGCGTAATGTGGCCTTTGAATAGAGCTGTTCTGCTCCTGTGCATCGAAAGAAGTAACTCTTTCCTACCTAGGAGGAAGCACTTCAAGTAAATGTTTTCAGGCTCCTTCTTGCCATAAATACCTAAGCATCCGTAACCCACTGGTGTGTGGGGGTCACTGATGGCGGTGCATATGCCCATCGACACGTGGGAGGGGCAGCCCGTAACCCCAAAGGACCTTCATCTCCAGCTGTAAAACGATGAGGCTGCAAGAACGCCTGTCCCTCTGTGCAAAGGAGCACGCCCTACTCGCCCTCAGCGGGACACATTCATCTCTGCTCAGAAGAAGCTGTTGGTGTTTCTCTGCAACCCCAAGACATCCGAAGCCCAGAGGATCTCCATTTCTGCAGCAGCTGATCCGTGGGGAGCTGCAGCTGGGACTTGCGGAGCTACAAGGATGAGCTCCCTGCAGGTCCAGAGGGACAGGCTTAGCGTGTATGCTGGCTTCTCTTGCAGTTCCTGGTCCAGCCCTGTGAGTTATCTTCCCATGGTGACAACTTCAGCACGAAAAATACTGAATGTTTCTCACTGAGCTCAACCGAGAGCCTTTTGGCGAGAGATATCTCCTGGGATGAAGACGGGAGCCAGGCTGGGAAGGGACGTCTGACTTCTCAGGGCGCTGTTTTATTGCTATATAAAAGGGATCCCTTCCTTCTCCTCAGGTAATTAAAAAAAAAAAAAAGAAAAGAAAAAACAGTACTCATCACTATAGTTTAGAGGGACACTAGTCCAGTTAGTGCATGTGAGAGGGCCTGCAGGGTTGAGGTCCACAGTGGGTTTATGGCCATATCCTAAAGTCAGGATTTGGAACTGGCTGCTAGGAAAACCAGCCAGTCTAACCTGGGTCAGGATGTGCAGCTGTAAGAGAAAGCCCCGAGGTTTCACCATGGTTTGTGAATCAGGAGAGAAGTACTCATACTGAGCAAATGAAATAACCATTTATAGTGTGTGCGTGGGTCTGGAGTCACGTCCAGTGTCTTCTCCAAAAGGTCCTTGCAGCCTAGCTATGCAAGTGGAGCGGTGCCTTCCCTCAACCCCCTGCAGCCAACATAAACCTCATTAACAGTTTCACCCTTAGGTAATGAAAACTGTAAATCTGTAATAGTCCCCTGTCCAGAAAGGAGCTGCACTGGCTGAACAAAATGAATCGGCTCACTGCACTGAGAAATAGTTTAATCCTCCTGCAGTGGGGAAGCAGGGGGAATGAACAAATATCTGCAGGGAGCAGGGCTGGCTTGTAGCTCAGCAGTGAACAAAAATGGCTTTCAAAGCACTTTATTTTTCCAACTGTTGCAACAAAAAAAGCCCCCAACACCTCTTTAACACTCATTGTTCAATATTGTTTCTTCTATCAGTAAGAAAGGCAAGCTGTAGCCTACACAGACAGTTTCTCTGCAGCTCCTTATTGTTGTAGACCTTCTGACAGGGAAAAGCAGATATGCTGTTTCTAAGACATGCCATGGTTCCTGGCAGCAGAGGCTCTCAATACTGGCACATCTTAGCAATGTGAGTTATCAGGACTAATGACATGGTGTTAGAGTATCCAGTCCTCCTTACAAGAAAGATTAATATAGCTTCACACACACTAGAGGGTACAGGTAATTGCAGAAAGTAATTTTTGGGAAGTTTTATTCCCATTTCAAAGATGGGAAAGGTGGAGTACTTACAGATTTACATAATAGATCATTAAGTGGATGATCTATTTTTAATCTAAGTGATCATTATCTGTTGTGATCTGTCATAACCCCTCTGGCCTGCCCAGCTGGCAGACGAAAATGAAATTCAGTAAATTCAGAATTGATCCACATTCACTTCCCCCTTAAGTGCACATTTCTGTATGAACATGCACATCAACTGCTGAAACTTTCCAAAGAAACCACTGTAAGTTTTAATTTTAAGGGAACATTTGTGACTAAGCTGACAATTATTCTGAACTCGAGGAGGTTTCCTAGTTTGACTCTCTTCACTGATGCTTTTTGCAGTGATGAAGATGAAGGAACCTTAATGACTTACAACCTTTCAAATAAAATTAACAATAAACAGGATTAGGAAGTCATGTAGCTCACTTTCAAAAATACATTAAACTTTCCAGTAACACACAGGAAATCTACAGGCTTGTCCGATTTTGTTCTGACAAGCCAAATGTAAGATTGAAAAAGTAGATTCATTTTTAAAAGATCATTTTTATAAGGAGTCTTTGAGTTATAGAAGTTGTAGAAAAGCCATCTGCAGGAGAGAAAGGAAACAGAAATTTTCAAGGGGAACAACCATTTCATTAGATAGAGAGAACTTTCCATCAATGCAAGGTGGGAAGAAAAAATTTCCACTAAGATCTTTGCAGCAAAGTGTATTTAAGTGTATTTAAGTGGTGCTTAGGCTGAGTTATTTCTGGTGAATTAAATGTTAGATTATACATCAAACTAGGAACTCAAGTGTTTATTAGTGATTCAAATATCAGTAATAACAATGCTATTTAATCCAATGACTATTTAGACTGTTTAGTTTTATATATTCTGTCCCCTCAATACTCAGTACCTAATACCAAGTTTTAATATATTTAAAGGGATTATTTAAGAAAAATGCCTTCTGGATATTTAAGAGTTACAGTAGCATCTGACAAGTTATTCCAGAGAAATACTTTGAACTCATACCAATTTTTCAAAAAATATTCAGGAACTGTGTGCCGTACATTACTTCATCAGTGCAAGGTAGTGCAAGATCAATGATAAGGAATTAAAAGGCATGTGGAATGGGGTGGTTAGTAAAAAAACTGAACCAGTGCCACCATCTTCCTCTTCCCATTGAAATAAATTAGAATGGATTTATTTTTTTTAAATTACATTGTTGACTTGAATATTTATTTCGTTTTTGTGGTGCATGGATCAAACTTTATCAGTACATTCTGTTTTCCAAGTGGGGGTGGGACAGTTTTCTGTGCCCTGCTCACTTAGCAGACCTCAGGCCAGTGTTTGCCAGTGAAGTTGTCATTTGCCTGTAGCCCAAAGACATTTACTCAAAACAAGATCAAGGGTGACCCTCCTATATTTTATTCCCATGGAAGGTGGACGTCTTGAAGCTGTTTTGTCTTGTATTTAGCAGACACTACAGCAAACAATGATTTTGTAGTGTAGTATTTGGACTTCCCAGATCTCCAAACTGTAGCAGTAACCTCAAACCAACATTTATTGTATCTATATGGATATATCTTACTAGGTTTTCACTTTTTATTTTTATTGTGATCTTTATCTTTTCTATCAGCTTCTCCAAACTGAAGAAGGGATGATGATCATATTATTTAAATGAATAATTTCCTTTGCAGTTCAGCTGATTCAGCCAAACTTGAGTCCCTTTCGCCAGCTGAGGCCAAGATCTTTCTAGCGCAGCACTTTCTATTTCACCTCTGTTCTTGGCTTTAAGCTTCTCGTTCCCCTCTGGCTACCTCACAGTCCCACTCTATGTGAATGATCTTTTACATCTGTATCCTCATTTCCTGAGCTAGAAAGAAAGTTAAATAAGCTGTGGCATGTCCTCTGTCTGGAAACACCATGAGCCTTTGTTAGTCAGTAAAGATGTTTTACCCCTGAAGCTGTGGCTGTTCAAGTTTGACAAAGCATAGCTTATAAAGAACAACTTCTTTGTAGAAAAAAAACCCCAGTGGTGGGGATTCACAACTTTAGAAGAAGCTGAAAAGCTGTATTTGGCCCAAATCAAACTCTCCTTTAGTTCTGCTGCATCAGGGAAACCTTGCGGATGATTACTGGAGTTCAAAACATGAGTGTAGGAAATGCAGTCACTACTGGGGTTTGGGACATATATTGCTGCTCTGATGCTCATCACCTTACACCCCTTTGTCTGTCCTTGGCCAAAACAAAAATCAAGATGTCTGTAAAAGTCATTAAAGTATTGTAAGGCTAGTCAATAAGTTAAAACCCATAAATGTACAGACATGAACAGCTCAAATCTATAGGGCTACAAAACACAGGAATTTTTTGGACACCACGAACACATATTTATGAATCATTCCTGTCTGAAATGTTTATCTTTAGACATGTCTCTTCGCCTTTGCTTTTCTTTATCCAATGTTAGTTAAATACCTGCTGGGAAGAAAAGCAGGACTCTTTCATGTTTTCTTGGCACTACCGAACTGATCCTCACAGGGTTCCACCTCATAGTGTTTTTCATGATTTTCAGTGTCAGAAGTTATTTTACCATCTCTAGCAGCATTGCTGGGATGTGTGTACATGATGACCTTACTACATAGCTCATATTTCTTTTGTAACTGAAACAGACTCTTACTGTAAAGGAATTTGAAACCTTTGTGGCTTCTTCAGCTTGTTTATGTGACAAAAATTTGAGTCCTTCCTATCAGTTAAGGAGCTTTTGGAATGCAAGGATGTCTGCACTAAAGGGAAAGGACCTTAGGGTGTGCAGTCTAGAAATACAAGATATGCACTAGTTTTTCTTAAATTTATGGTCACTTTTTTCCCCCATAAGGCTTTAAACTGTATGATTTTTCAAATAAGGGCATTATTGTAGATTCTGCCCTGAACTCTCCCCTTATTGTTGTTGGGTTTGTATCACTTCAAAGTGAAAATAAATGGCAGAGAAAGAAAACCTCTGGTTTCCAAGAAGATGTATGTCCAGAAAGGTATCAACTTAGAATCATTTCACTACCAGTGCAGATGCTGGAGATCAAATAATTTTATTTAGTAGCAGCAGCTGTTAAACTGAGTGCAGCCTGCATAGAGCAAACAGTAACAATGCTATTTGCTGGATATCTAGAGGAATTGCTTTTTAGAGAACTTCCCTGATGAGACGGTGACGTGACTATCGACCTGGTACCTTGTTCTCTGTACTTCCCAGTCCAGCCTGTCCTGGTTCCTCTGAAATCAGCTCCCTTTCTGGAAAAATCAATTTAACAACATTTGCGTCCTCCAGCTGACCCATGTAATCTGGCTGCAAGTGTATAAAGAAAAAGGAGACAAAATAGAGCCACTCATTAACTTCAGGTCGAATATTCATCCTCATATTGGTTCAATATTCTCCCTATGCTTCTGTTGGGACACAGAGGATATGAAGGAAAATACTGCATATCAGTGCTTCTCTGCTGTGGGACCCCAACCTCTGGTGCCTCTTATTCTAAGTTTCTTAAACTGAAATGCATAAAGGTTTTTTTTTTTCAGGACCACCTTCTCTCAAGACTATATCCAGCTCTGAAATTGAAGAATTTTAGTCACCATTATACCAGGGCTTCTGAACATTACAAATGTTTGGCCAAGGAAATAACTCAGAGAAGGGTATCATTAATTTGAAAGACTGCAAATATATCTGCTACCTGTCCTCTTCAAGCCCTTGGTAGAAGAAAAGGTAGTCAGAAATTTTGCCCTAATGTTATATAATGTATTTTTTGGGAATGCCATTAAAAGTGACTTGAAAGCTATCTGCCTCTTGATGCTTCTTTGCTTGGCCAGGTTATGTGGCAGTCATATCATTAAGTATCACATCTGTGCACTTTTCAAGCTGTAGACTAGGTTTATGCAACTAGGTCACTTACTTACACACTTGAATTTCAGCCAGCCTGCAGAAAGCTGCTGAGCTGTTTCACAGAGACCTTTGGTAGGCTGTCTGGCTAAAGGAACATATCATTAAAATACTGCATTGCAGGCAGTGCAACTAGACCAAAAATTAATTTATAAACCCACCAGAGCCATTCAGTAGTTTGCTTTCCAATTCTAATGGTGATATTGATCATGATGCACAGTAAATCTAGGACTGAAAGTTTTTGCACCCACAACTGGGCATTCTTCTCCTAGGTTCTCATGGCTTCCTCTCTTGGCTGCCTTGCCTCGTGTCCATCTGTTTGGACTGCAGGATTGGAGTAGTAGCCTCTCATTCCTTCTCGTACCTCCATAACATCTGCTGACACTAAGAAGCCAAGGAAGCATAGCCCAGGAGTGAGGCAAAGGAAATATGACATTTGTTAACTCTAGCATAAGGTTTTCTGATAAATGGAATTCCAAATGGGATAGATATGAGGAAACTGTTGTTATTAAGTAATTCTGCTTATTTGCTTTGGAAGAATTAACAGCAGGCAGTGCTGTGCCCTAGAGACTGCCTGATGACAGTGGACGAAAGATCAGTTGCCAGGTTTGCAGTTGCTTGGTGGGCAGCCAACACTGGAATCGCTTGAACTGGATCTGTCCGTCAGATGATGTTAATTACCTAACTAGGGGACTTATCTGATGTCTACAGGTATAAAGAAAACAGAAGAAAAACCCCACAGGTAAAATCTAATCAATTTATGATATTTATACTGTTTTCTTCCAGTACAGTTCATAGCAGCTCTGGTTCTTACCACTTGATCAGGCTTTGCCCTCGTGGTTGTTCTTTCTTCACATAGGTGTCGTACAGTTCTCTCAAATGCAACAACAATTCCTCTAGGTTTTCTCTTATCAATGCAGACAATGCAATGACCCGGTCATCTATCTATGCTTTAAGCAGTGATAGATTAACCTTGGACTGAGTAAGGTCTATCTTCCAGGGTGTAGGCTGGGTGGATAATGACCTTCCAGTGGTTGGTGCCTGAAACAAAAAATAAGGGGACAAACCCCCCATAAATTGGGTTGGCCTGATGTGTCTTGTCTAACCTGAAAAGCAACATCACTTAGTGACTTCTACATTTCATAAAACCAAGATAATTTGGAAAGAAAATATTTTGAGGGTAGCCAAATTATTTCTGGCAATTTTAAAATAGAATTTTGTGAATTTCTTCTATTTGTTTTTGGTTTTTTTTTCAACTTGTTAAATCTTCAACCTAATTTATGAATAACCATTCTTCCTCCCAAAACTGTATTTATTACTTAGGGAGAAAAGATTTTCACGGTTTTCCTTTGGAAATAAACACAATAGGCATATAAATGTGCTTGTAAGTTTAAAACTAGTCCACTAAACAGTCTTACAGTCATGCTGTAATCTCTAAGGCAGCCACTATATCTCTGTACAGATCACCTGAACTAAGCAGGATCTGAATAGTCCTTTGCCAAGGAATCTCAGGAATTTGGTGAAATCCTCAAACAACCAATTAATTCAAATATGATTTCTAGACAGGAAAGAGAATAATTTCTGGACCATGATGGCTGTTTGCTGAGGGGTATGTGTAGCCTAAAGAGTTAAAGTTATAACTTGAAATTAAGCTTTGCAGTGTTGGCTCAGGGTTTCTGAGAAGTGACTGCTTTCTGCTGCCTGTGCCTGGAGGGGCCCTGCTGTGCTTGCTCGCTGTGAAGAAGAAATGTTGCCAGAGTACAACTACTTCCTCATCACTTTTTAATTTGGCCCTTTAGCCCAGACCTGTAAGCCAATGTCTGAGCTTTAGACTTCCTAAATCAACACATGAGCATTGCCAGCTTCCAACAGACAAACATTCAACACCCTGGGCTCCAGTTTTTAATGCCTGCTGAGATGGTTGGGGAACCTCAGCTCCCAAGAAAGTCAGTGAGGACATCATTAGGGAGCCCTCAGATGGGTTAATGATTGGAAAAAAGGGGCCTATGAACCACAAGTGAGTGAATAACATCAAGGACACCTGTTTGGTTTTGTGTATGCAGGCAGCTCAAACTACTCTTGATATCCACATAGTCCCTTGAAATGGCTTCACTGTCACTTAAATTTTGGGTCTAGAGTTTGAGCTCTGGCCCTCTGGGAATGATGCTCCAATAATCAAAACTAAGGGTCCTTGCAGCACCCTGTGCAGATGTAAGAAAACCCCAGACCATCTAGGATGTCAGTCCTGGGCAGGAGTGCTCACTCAGTGTTCCTAGGAAAGGCAGGAAAGAGATATGGCTGTTTATCAGCTGATGACAGGGAGCAAGCCACAGAAATTGCTCCCAATATCGTCCGTATCCCTTCTTGCCCTTCTGGAGCCTAAAGCCAGTCGGAGGCTGCAAATTCTTCGGAGAACACGGTCTCGTACCATGTGAATCCATGATCTGCAGTAAGGTTGTTGGTTGTACTTTTTTTTTTCCAGATATTTGATCTCTTTTACTTTTAAAGGACCAGCAGAAAGGATTTTCAGCAATTTATTATGGAGGTAGAAGTGTGAGGGAAAGCAAGTTAACACTGCAGCATCATTTGGGTGTAGCAACACACAGTTTAAGTTGACCTAAGAAGGTGCTGGTTTTGTTCTGCCCTTCCTACTGTAGCCTAGATGTGATTTCTGCCATCAAGCACTGGGTTTCGGCTGATCCCAGTATGAGCTAGACTAGGGAGATGTAGGAGCTGAAAAATTAACCCAGAAAAAACAACCAACTGACCAACCAAAGGAAACCAAACAAAAAAGGATAGCTTTCTGCTAGTTGTGCGGATCAACATCAGGAGCAGACAGCTGCCAGTGCCGGCACAAGGGACGAGACCAACTGCTCGAAGGGAACAGCATCACTGATTCAGACTGGCTGGCGCTTGCATGCTATTGCTGTCTTAAGGCTGGAAACTAGACCAGCGTGCAGGACTTCGTGCGGGACTTATAGCGAGAGAAAGATTGAGCTGACTTGCTTGGAGGCAGCTGCCTGGGCAGACAAAGAGATAGCAACTGTCAGAGGAAAACAAAGATTTACGAGTGTCGTGGCAAGTTCTAGGCTCAGAATTTCCTAGTTACTTGCTCCTTCCTCCTACTGTAATAGAGCTCTCTGTAGCCTCCGGGAAAGGTACGGCAGCATTTTAATAGGGATTTTCAAAGAAATAAATTAGCAACAGAACTGTGACTGCCATTTCCACACTGAGATGCCATGAGCTCTAATCTCCCATTAGTGAAAAATTCAGTTGAAGGCAATTTTGATTTTTTATTTTAATAGTTTAGAAAGCTTATTTTTGTTTCCAGTTTACACTTAACTCATGATCAGTTTAGGCTCATCTTTTTCTTCCATCATTATCCTAAAGCTTAAATAACTTACTTTCTTGCCTAGTTTTTACTTCATTGATGTATTTATAGAGAAATAACGTTTTACCTCTTGCAGCTATGGTTTTACGAGGTTAAACAAACTCTGCTGATTTCTTTCAGAAATTAGCTGCTGGTTAGTCTGATCATGTTAATATCTTTTTTCTGCCTTATACTTATTTCGGTTCAACTTTCTTCAACATCAGTGGCCAGGAATACATATAGTGTAACAAATGAAGTTTTACCAGTGCCTTGTAAAATGGCATTAATAACTCCCTATCTCTATGGAAAATACTTTGCATGATATATTTCAGAATTACAATTGTCTTTTTCACATCTGCATCACATTGATAGCTCATAGTCATCTCATGATTGACTGATACACCTACCTCTTTCTCATTCATTGTCACTTAGAGACAGGAAACCCATAGTCTGTGGCAAAAAATCCTTGTTTCTGTTCCCTATGGACATGACCATGACATTGTTAAGATTACTCTCACATATAGTTCTTCTGTACATTACTCTACTCCTTTACCATGCTGACTATGCTTCCTGTCTTGTGTCCTTTCCAAAAGACACTTGCATTATTTTCTTATTTTTTTTTCAGGTGAAGAAATTCCTATTTCTTAAAAAAAAATCAAATTTAAGCAAGCAAATTTTATGCCTCTGAGCGAAGAAATACCTTGAAAGCTGAACTAACCTGAAATATAAAATTGGGCATGTCTTTTTATGTGCTAGGTTTACTTATAAAGACTTAATTCTACAGTTCTGCTATCTAAATCTTAAAAATTTAATTTTTCAACTGTTTGTAATTCATCAAAAAGAGTAACATGAAAAGCTATGGGAAGGATGACTTTAACAGAAGCTTACTGTTAATTACAACTTCACACTTATAATAAAGAACCTTATCTCTTTTAAGATTATTTAAATCTCTGTTGTGACTGACAGCATCAGATTGTTGAAGACATCAACCTGAACTATTACTATTCTCTCTGATGGACACCCCCCCCACACACACCTTAAAATCAAGTTAACATACCTAATTATTTCTAATGAGAATTAGGGAATAGGTAATTCCATGCTATATAATTAAGTGTTTTAGTTGTTTGACTAGATTGAGCTTTTAGGGAGGTAACCCTGTAATGCTAATGTTTGTATTTCATGTAACTCAGTACTGTGTTTTATCTCTTTAGTACTTTTTGATATAACATACCATTTTTAGCTCTGTGATAAAATATTTTCTACAATTTACATTGAAATATGTAGTGGGGAAAAAAAGAGGCTTCTTGTGCTGCATCCATATTGAGCATATGAGCATATCTTATTTCTAAGAGGTAAAAGTGATTTTAGAACACTGATGCTGAGGACAAAGCCTTCAGTGGGGGTTCCTGACTACTCGCAGAAAGCACTCTAGTTTGTAGAAAGAGCAGGTTTTATTTTCTTTCTTTCTCCTTCCTAGGGTTACTTAACTCATGGTTGTTTTCCTTGAGTGGAAAGAGAGATTTTACCAAATGTTCTGTTTAAACCCATCCCTAGAACTGAGCAAAAATTGGATGCTGAGCAGATGTGTTTCAGCTGGGGTAAGAGTATTGCAAGAGGTGATGACACCGCCCCAGCTTTCTGCATCTGGAGCTTGCTCATCACCACACTGTCAGACCGCGGGGCTCCTGCAGACCCTTCAGGAAGCTGAATTGGAGTCAGCTATGCCAAATCCTCCACCATTCGCCATCTAGTCCTCACCCTGATTGCTTTCTCCTAGGCCTGGACTTGCTCGTTTGTCTCCATTAGGTTTATATTGATGCGGTTTGCTCCTTTCTGTAGAGGAGGATGTTTTTTGGGTTGTTGGTAGAAGCTTTTTTTCTTGTGGTGAGGGGCTTGTTAATGATACATGAGCTGGTGAGGAGATGTTTGATGGAGATGGGATGAGGGTCAATTTATTTGAGGAAGGAAAAAGCTTTTACTACATGGTAGTGAAAAGGGAAAAGTCATTGGGATTAAAAATGAACCTGTCATCACCCTTAGAGGAAGGCAGAATGGGCTGTTCAGGCTGGCAGCACTCTGCTGGGAAGAGGTGTACACAGAATCAAGTCTTCCTTCTCCTGTCTCTTACGTAATAAAAATGCTTTATGTAAGGGCCAATTCAAGTACAAATCCTTTTGCTTTGTGCCCTAGTAACTGTTACTGAACTCTTTAAAGCAAGGTCATTACTCCTTTTACATGGGCAGTTCTGTATTCTCAACAATCGCCATTGCAAGAGGGTGAGATAAACTTTAATATTTCTTACGCTGTTTTCCTGGATGCAAAGAGTTTGCTTAACTACTAGACCAACACTTTTTTTTTTTTTTTAATTGAGTTTGCTTAACTACTAGACTAACACTTTTTTTTTTTTTTTAATCTAAGTGAGAAAGTAAGATCATGACAAAATACAACAATAAAAATTACACTTAGGAAGAAAGTACCACAATACTTGCAATGCAAGTAGATACCAAAAAAACCCACCCAAACAATAAATGTGACATATGTGTCCTAATCTGGGGACAGCACTTTCTGCTCTAGGCCTTTTTTCATAGTTACAATGATTCTGTTTGACTTCTTGTTGTTGTGTCTTTAATAGTAACCTCTGCTTTTATGCAGCTAATCATACACAATAAAGTGAACACAATAACACACTTGTTCTCTACTTTGTGGCCAAACACAGTGCTTCTAAAACAAGTTTATGTTGTAACTGCACGTGAAAAAGTGGCAGACTCCTGGGGTAGTAATTTTGGTGAGTATGCAGCGGTGTAATAACAAAACTGGCAGCCTGTGGCAGTCTTGTGGCCACTGCAGCTTCCTTGTCAAAGACAGCACTGTAAGAGATAAGATAACATACTTTGTCAAGGGCTACAGAAGGATTTACCAGTAGGAGAAAAATACATGAGGTCTGCCATCGCAGGGTGTGTTCTCTGATCATTGCAGCCTCTTCTGTCTCTTCCCGTCTCTTAGCCTCAATAAGGCTAGGTCTTGTTTTCCTTAGATATCTTGTCTTAGTCTTTTCTCCTTAGTTCCCCCCCCCCCACACACACACAATCTTTTTTCTCAGTCAGTCTTAGTTCCCCCACATGGGAAGTCTTTCTAAATACTGTACTTTCCTACTCTTACTTCATATCAAAAGAGGCAGTCACTATTGCAGCTATTTGAATTTCTTGCGTTCCTCTTTCTAGACTCACAGTTCAACTTTTGCTAGGCTCACTAGATGTATGGAAGACCAAACTAGACAATTTAATCATCTCTCATGGCTGGAGCTCTGTGCACGAACCTCATTCTCATCACTGACTTGTCAATAAAATTTCACACTTGATTAATAATTGCTTGTTTCACAAGGCATAAAGACAGAACTCCTCCTTTGCTCTCATAAGAAAGAAGGCACTGCTTATATAGCAGAGTTAGCTCGTGAAGAAGCACAAAACATTTTTGGCATGCCCCCATGGATGAGATTTGGATGACATTTAAAAGTCTCTGCTGCTGAGATTAATTGGTCAATATTCCTGGAAGGTCATCGTTGGCACCTTCTTTTTCAGTCCAGCCTTCTCATACGAGATAAGGTTGAGTAACCCATACTGCAGCATGCAAACACTCCTTTCAATTCCTCCTTGAATTAGCCAATTTTGCATACAGCAATGAACTTTGCAAGAAGGGCCTGAGCTGTTGTATGTGTTTAATGATGTTCTAACATCTGTCAGTTGCTTGATATCCAAAGGGGGCACCACTTCACTTCAGGAGTGCTCTCCCCAGCTCTCAGACTCATAATCATCATTCTGCATGCTGTGCTCCAAACAAAAGCACTCTGCTGTCTCGCTCTGACATCTAATGAGAACGATTGCTCTCCTACCAAGTAGAAGCATTGCTAAGCAGCACCAAGGCAGCAATTATGGAAATAAAGGCAGACGTTTCCCTGCTGGAGCTGTGAGAAGGTAGTGATGGGTCCTTGAGGAACCGGGCTCAACCCTGTGCAGGTGGGGGACAGGCTGATCATTCTAGATTTGTTGAAAACTTCCTGGAGGATTTACATTTTATCTAGTCTCCCACCCAATCATTTTCTGATCTGAATTTCCCTGATTTTGCATTTCCTTAATTTCTGGCACCTGCAGGTGAGACGGTGGGGACTTTGCCGTGTTTACATCAAAGATGATGTCTGTTGTGACAGTGGGACAGACAGACCTGACAGGCAGTGGAAGAGGCTTTCAAAACAGCTGAGGCTCAGCTAATGTCTTGTGCCCTGGCCAGCCACTGCCTTAACTGAAGTATTAGAGGAGATGAACTAAAAGAAATCATTTTGGAAAACAGACTAATAAATATCAGGACTGCTCTAAGGTCATACAGATTTTCAACTGGAATGGCCAGAGTGTACCCTGGCCCAAGGTTCAGCCAGTTCAGCTCTCTGTAGTCCAAGGCCTGATCCGGTACAGCTGATTTTTGGCTCAGTTTTACTGAGAAAGTTGTCAAGGTGTGATGAAGTTTGTGAGCTGCAGAGGCACAGGCTAATAAACATGAAAAACGGAGACCGAAGTGGAAGTGCTGAGACAATAAAATTAGCAGCTTAAGGATCCAAAGGAAAAATACCACATGAGAAGATATAAAACCCTAAGGGAGATGCAGAGACTCAGAAGATGCAAATTCAGTGGAATGTAGATGAGCGATAGAAGGTGCAACAGAGAGTGACCTTCCCTCCCCGCCTGGCTGTCTGGTCAGCAGCAATTCATCGGGGGCTTCATCGGGGTGGGGAGTCTAGTAATGCTTAGCCTCATACCACCTCACTCCTAGCTGTTTGTTCTGCTTATTAGACAGAAAATAACTGCTTTTCACTCCAAAGTTGCATTCATTTTTCCTGCAGAATCTCTTTGTATGGGAAAAAAAGATGCTCTTCCTTCTCAAAAGGTGAACAAGTGATGGCTGTTTAATAACAGGGGTTTTAGCAGAAGGTGGACTAAAAAAGAAATGTAAGTAATTCCCATAGACTGCCAGATTATGAATCCAGGATTATTTGTTTTTTTTATTTTTTTTGTTAGTAATTGTGGGGCGTGAGGATACAAATCCAATTCAGCCTGAAGTCAGGACACTGTCCAGTCTCTGGTGCAGCTCAGAATTTAGGTGATGCTTTGCTGCTCACAGAACATGGCTGAGCCTGGCATCCTCAGACAAAAGTGCTTCATCCACACATCAGAGGGGATTTAGCCTTGCCTCATCGTCCAGCTTGAACAGGGTGTGATACGTCTGATAATAGAGGCCTGTCTTTGTTCTGACACTGGTAACAGCCGTATCCCTGCCTAATCCTAAAAAACATACTCTAATGCCTCTATTTCCCTCTCCCAAAATCAATCTTTTCTAAGTCCATTTCTTTTTTTGCCAGTTTTGGAGGGGGACGGGGAGTAAAGGAGAAGGGTCATGGTGACAAGCTTAGCAGTTTTGTAAATAAATAGAAACTCTGGTATCAGAGTTATGCTCTGCTATTTAAAAAAAAATGTACAATAGTGAGGACAGATTTGAAATCTGTAATTTTCCTGGATGTGGAAATAAACAACTGTACCCATGGTGCATAACTTCTATTAGGAAGCTGATGTTTCAACCATAAAAAGTAATAAAGTGTTGTGCTAGCAAAAGGATATGCCATGTCACATCTAACCAATTCACATACTATAACAGTTATGCTAGTGATACATCATTTCTATACCCCATTTATATGCACGTTAGCATACTTATCAGTATGTAGGCCTACATGCTTGAATGATGCAGAGGTTTTCTTCCCTCAAGTTTTGTTTGTTTCAAAGTGGAGTATGAACAGTAGGAAATGTAAGTTTGTTCTTCCTTGTCTGCAAGAAAGGAGAAAACAGAGGTGCTGAGTTGTAGACAGGAGTACAGCATTCATGGGAAGGTAATCTATCTTTCACTAGGATGGTCAGAGGAAGAAGACTGCTTGTTCAAGCTAATCAGCAAACGTTTTAATCAAGAGGAATATTTGAAGCACGCAGGTCAGAGCATACTTCATGTGATAGCGAACTGTTTGCTGCATATGGATTGCATTTAATCAGAATAGTACTCATCTGTTAGACTCAAGGTTTAAAGGCCATAATAGGTGTGTTTTAATTTAAGTTCAGAAAGGAAAAATAAGAGTTTTATTTGTTCTCTAGAAAAGAAAAATTGTGCTGTGTCACAGTAACTGTTGACACTTTTATAATGTAATCTTCTTAAAGAAAATTTCCTAAAATGCTGCTTCTCAATGAAGTGACTGAAAATCTAAGTAGCTTCCCGGGGCAGACAATACTCTACAAAATCTTACATCAGAAGAGGTGCTAATGTGCTCAACAGAACTGCAGGCTGGATGTGGAGGATAGGTGAAAACTGAAGAAGGAAGGATTTCTGACAGCAGTTTAGCCCAGGCCATAATTTGGAGCAAAATGATGTGTGGGCAAGTTTTCCACTTTAGCCAAGGACTTACTGTACGATACTGGGAAAGTCCCTTAATTTCTTTGAGGTGGACTGATGGCACCTAATTTTGAATTGCCTAAGAAACCTAACATCCTAGGCTGCCTGTATGGTCAATGAAGAGAGCATGGGACCATCAACGGGTAGTACAACTTACTTATCTCAGTAGGTGCTCCATGGAACTATGGCGGTTGGGTTTATAATACTGCAGTTCTTAACATGCAACTGGATGGGCTGAATCTTTCCCTCTGTCACTGCCCTCTCTATCAGTACAGGTATTTTAATTCTGTATTTTTTTTCTCTGTCCCTTTTCTTTAGCGCACCAGCTATCTGATGTTAGCTTCTCGCGCCTCTTCCACTCCTAAAGCCATAAGATGCTGACATGCACTGAAGCTGCAGGCACTACGTTAATGCAAATACCTGTACACTATAGATAAACACCTAAATACTAGCTAAAAGACAAAAATCCCAGCTTTTTGCTAGTCAAAGTCGTAATTTTACCACTGTTTGTTGAGTATTCTATTAATTGGAAAGGTAATGATCCTGTTCACTGCAGCCTTGTCACTTACACTGAAATAAAGAAGTGAAAACTCTTGCAACTCCAAGTGTTTTTTTCTATCATTTAGTTAACTCTCAGCAAGTCATATCTGCTAAGGAGATATTAATAGTAGTGATCAAAGAGAGAGATCACAAATGTCAAAATTTCCAGCTGAAGACATAATTACCCTAAAAAGCTTTTTATGTAACTTTTTGCTGCATCTGCTGGAATTTATGATTCACAAAAGAGAAACCAATCATCCCAAGAAAGAAATGAAAATGCATAGGTCTTATATTTTATGCAAACAGAAGATTTGTTATGTTTGCCTTAAATATAGATTTTTTACATTTTTTTTTTAATTAAGTAGTTTGTAAAATTAGTGGAACTAAAGTAGGGCCACATTTAGAGTATTCAGGAGACAAACATACAGCATCCCAGAAGGAAGTGGTGACCAACTATTGGCTTGCCTATGAGTTGCCATGGAAACAAGATCACCTTCCTTCAAAATGGATGGTGTTGAATATTCAATATTTATACGATTTCTTTGATATTACAAGTAATAGACTTAGAAGGTCAGAAGGCACCTTTGGTTCATCTTATCTGGGCACTGAATTTCTCCTAATATGCCCCTCATTCAACCATTAACTTGTGTTTGTCTGACGTATATTCTCCAGAAAGGCATCTTGTATTGATCTGAAGGCAGAAAGTGGACCTAGGATTAAAAATGTGCGTCTGAATTTGAGTCTGGCTTCAGTTTAGCCAGGGGTTCTTGTTATGCATTTCTCTCCTAGATTAGATATCCCCTAGTACCGGTGAAGTTTCCTATCTACTGTGGTCAAGAAATCTTCCAAACTTCTCTTTCTTAAACCTTATCTCCTGTAGTAAGATGTTTATTTAGCCTTTAAATAATTTCTGTGGATTGCTTCTGATATTGAAGAAAAGTAGGCTATATGTGGGGATTAAGAAATTAATCTTTTCCCTGTCTGTTTTTGTGTGTGCAAACTGAAAGGGGGGAAAACCCAACACCACCGGTCTTCTTGCACGTTGCGCTGTTTGCTTACAGAAAAGCAGTTACTGATTATATGACAAATGCGGTAAGAAAAGTTGATGTGGGATTTGGGGCCGTTTCAGATGTACGTGCTTTCAGAGGAGCTGTAAGTACGATCTTCCTTTGAAGCTGCTCAGTGAGTCCCCATCACTCCAGCTCCCGGCCTGCTACCCAACGCCCTGCTCAGTCTCATCACGCTGCTCTTCTTTCACCCATCGGGTGACTCAGAAATGCGAGAACAGTAACGCTGACAGTGCCCTATAGCCCTGCACTGTGGGGCAGCCATCACAGTGTGCATATCTATATGTGAGCCTAAAGCATTAGGATTTATGGGTACAAGTGAGGCTACACCAAGCAAGTAGATTGGTGGAAAATTTGACAGGAGTCCCTCTAAAAGTCTCCGTGACTTGGATTTTGCCTTTGTGTCTGCTCTTGCAGCTTCAGAAGCTTAGTATTACAGTACATATTATTATTAGACCCAAGTGTCTAATATGTCTAAAGTTAATATAGTAAATGTGTGTATTGCTGGAAAATTTAGCCACATTAAAATATTTCACAAATACAAGCATTTCGATATTTTAAGCAAAATGGCTGCAGTGTTGGAGATTTCCTTCTTTTTAGAAAACAAGAAGTGTTATAAAATGTTTGAAGCTAGTAAAAAATTTTTCAGCTTTACAATATGACAAAAATGTGAAGAGAAAATTACCTGGGGTCTGCCTCCCAGATTTTTTTTATTTTTTTTTTTTAAGTTTCCACCCAATTAAAAGTGCATTGTCATAGAATTTTAATTATTGCTTTTAGTTCTGTTGAATTTAATACCATAGCCTTATTTTTCCTCATCAGGTCGTAGAGAGCAAACTGGACTGGACTGCAGCCAACAATGTGTTGATTTTTTTACGTGAGTTTTATGCCTTGAAATACAATCACACACTTTAACTGGACTGCAATTACAGAACAACCAATACATAAAAGAAAAAGACCACACAATAAATAATAAGAAAATTATCAGGTTAACACAGAGAAACTGTTCTGAAAGTCATATTTACCAGCTTCATTTCTTCTGGTCAGTAGCAGCTTAAATGGCACCTAAGAAAGCTCTAGATTATGTTTATTAAGTTTTGTCTCTATCTTGATATGCAAGCCTCCAGGCTTCTCTGCATATCAAGGGCAGCTGGAAAATTAGCAATGGGATGCTTTGGAAGACTGTCCATCTACTCATCTTGCTGAGCATAGGAAAATGCTAGCGGCATCTTTTTCACCAGGAAAGCTGAAGCTTTTCCACAGGAGTACACTCATATGCTTGCCATGTACTTACAGAAATGAAACATTTTCATTGGCTTGGGAAGAAAGACCAAATTAATATGTAACTATAACTGCTTCTGTCTTGAGAGCTCATATTTGCTTTCACACAGCTTTTCTTGCTGCATTAGGGGAAAAATATGCATGTAGCTCCCTTTTTCAAATATGAGAGTTTTCCAGGGACTACAAAGGGCTATGAGATTGTTAACATACAAGCTAATTAAGATTATTTTGCATTCCTAATGTTTAGCTATGCATAAGGGAGCTATACAGGGCATTTGAAGAATCAGGTATTTTAAAGGAGATTAGGCCTTAAGAACATCAGAAATTAAAAGCTTTAAGTCTTTTTGCAAACATGCATATTTCAAGAATATCGTGAGAAGCTGTTGTCCTCAAGAGGTAGCGGTAACCACACATCCTCCTGAGGTTGCGCTGGCGTTTGCTGCCTAACTGAAGAAGTTAAAAGCTGTAACTCTACCTTACTTAACGAACAGCACTGATGGAGCTCAGAAGGGAATTTGAACTCCAGCTGGATGTAATTATCGTTATTATTATTAGTTTATATTCACATGTTTTCTCAGGCAGGAATCTCACTGTTTAGCTTGAAATTTTCTTCAGTCCTGTTATAAAACAAATACCAAAGCAATTCAAACAGTCATGCACTAGTTTGGGGAAGTCTCATCAGCTGAGCTCTTCTTGCCCTGTTGACTTTGCTTGCCCAGTATCCACAATCATTAGAAACAAAGCTTGCAAAAAACAGAAAAGAAAATAAAGGAAAGATGTGCATAATCTAAGATAGGGGACTCCATCCCACCCCAGCGGCAAATCAAAACATGTCATACCATTAGGCTCAGCTGCTGTTTCTGTGAAGTTATGCTGTTTAAATCTGCCCTCACCTTAAAATGCAGTGGTGTTCAAGCAAAGCAGTCTTCCATGAGCCCAGAAGCATGTTAGCGACTGCTATATTTCTGTCAGTGTAAATAAATGCCATTCTTTCTTCAGTAAACCCAAACTGCTTTCCTTGTTCCAGGCTTTTTGGTGCACTAGATGGATTCATTTTCTGCATTGCAACTGTAAAAATCTCTAAGCCGGCAGCGGTATGATTGCTCTGTTAATTATGTACAATCAGTCCTACTGTCAATCCCCCATAAAAATGTAGACCTCTGCATGCTCCATAGTGGTGTAATTTAAGGGGCTGGAAAGTATTTACTATATACATAGTGTAGATACATGTATCACAGAAAGTACCTATATAAACACATATATAAGGGTATGTAAAACACATACTCATATAGAAATAATTTCTGTTTATCTGGAACTAATGTGACAAAGACTGCAGCAAATCATACCCTGCAGATTTAAATTTCGTTCATTTTGTTGTACTCCATGGCATCTGAAATAACGCTGGATTCAGAGGCAATTCATTCTTCCACTTGCAGTGTTACCAGAGAGAGACATCACTCAGAGCCAACTCATTGTCTAATTAAGTTCCCTGCTCTTAACTATGAGCACGGACTAGTCTGGACAACCTGTAAAATGAATATTTCCTTTGCAGTTGCCCTACAATATGAAGGACTTCTTCAGGAAATCAGGTAAAGAAAAAATTTTCATAACATTTTCAAACAGAGAATAATTAAAATGCTGATGTTTACCCTGTCTGAAGTAAAAAGCTAAAATCTCGCAAATAGTTTTCAACCAGAAATCCAAAGGAAAAATAAATGGGTCCTATGAAAACATAAGATTTTAATGTTTAAAAACCACTGAATTGTGTACTTGGGTTTCATTTAATTTAAAAGTATTGCTTTCAAGAAGGGATTAATTTAGAAAACTTGAAATAGTGTATTTCCAAAATGTTAAAATTTGTTGAAACTGACTGTAGTCTACAAGAAGTTCCAGCTTTAAAAATTGATAAGTTGGCAGGGGAAAGAGGTCTTTTTTTCCTTTAAAGTTACTATTTTGAATAAAACTTCCTGCAAAAAGAAGAACCTAGTTCACAGTCTGGGTCTGCTCTGGTAGCAGAATTCAGCACCAGTATGCAACTGGGAGTCGCTGCCCCAAACCTGCTCCTGCATCTTCAATGTGGATGGCTGGTTTCGGTTTGGGTTTTTTTTTAGCGCATGTAGAGGAGAAAGAAGCCGTGTTGGCAGCAGCAATACCCTCAGGACAGAAGGGAAATGAGACAGAGGTAAGCTGAAATCAGATCCACGTTTTTCAGCTCTTCCATGAACGACTTGACGCGAACGGCGGGAGGTGGGCAGGGAGAGGGGCTCTGTGCCTGGTGCCGTGCAGGAGCAGAAAGGGAGGTGAAGTCCGTGGAGCCACAGGGAGACAGGGCCTGGCTGTGCGGCAGCTCTTCGTCTCAGAGGAAAGAAAAAGCAATCTCTTCTGTCTGGCCCTCTGAAATCTGCTCGTCCTCCCTCCTAGCCGGTGGAGTATCTGGTGAGCAGTGCATGCTCCAGCCTGTGTGCTTTCTTCCTAGCCCCATAAAGACTTCCTGCATTTAAGCTGTTCTCTGCTGACTGTCACAGCAAATAATTATAACAATCTATAACGTGTTTCTTTAGCCCTTGAGCTGTGACTGCTTATTTCCTCTTATGCATCTGTGATATAACTCAGTGGTTATCAAAAAATGCCTTTGCCAAGCTGTGCGCACTGTGCAGCGCGGTGCTCCCGGGTAAGACTCGGTCATCATCATTTTATTGCTCACATCCCAAAGCTAAAGGAAGAGGAATCTTCTGACTCCCAGAGAGGTGAATTTCCATCATAACTCTGATACCCTAATGCTACACTTCAGCTAGCAGCCAGCACTTAGCAGAGCACCCCGGGGACAGGGAAGGGAGAGGTGGGGAAAGCACATGTGAAGGATTTCAGATTGTGTGGCATCACTGTAAGGCTGTTTATCACAATTACTCAGTAATTGTGTTCAGTAATGGGAATGTGCCTGAGGAAAAGCTCCAGGGCAAGCTGAAGATACAAACCTTTGAGCAGTGGGGAGGATGACGCAGACCATTCTCAGCCACGTTTAGAAGTGAGCGCTGTGTGATTGAGCTGCCCCGCTGATGGACAAAAAAAGTAGGAAAAGGGGCTTGGGCAGGAAAAAGTGCAAGCAGCAATGGGCTTCCAAGTTGTGCAAGGGTTAGAAGAATGATCCGTCATTACTAAAGCGTCAGGACTTCTGTTTTCTTCCTTGGTGTCTTCTCTTGTTTTCAGTGATTGTGATCAAGGACTAAACCTTGGGTAGGGCTAGAATATAGCTTGTTTGGATTTTAAGCTGCCCTACAGTCTAAGACCGAAACAGACATATCCAAAGCACGCGACATTTTGAAAGGAACAAATCCAAACAAATGATGCAAACAGACTTTGGGGGCATTTCAAGTCCAGAGCTAGAAAGTCTGAAAAATGCTCTTGCTGTATTGCAAGTGGTTCTTTGGGGCTAGTATGGTAAGTCACCATATAAGCAGAAAGCATTTCAAATAATTTTTACTCCACGTCCCTTTATAAGGGACAGACAAAAGGGCATCAGCTGGAGAATAAACTGCCATTGATTTCAGATATAAGGAAAACACATTTAAATTCTTGAGTTGGTCTGACTTCTATTTGGAAAAAAAGAATTCTTATAGTGCAAGAGCTTTGTTAGGATTTGGAGAAATTAAGGGAGACGTATAGTCACATGTTCTTTCATATAACAGTTTACCTTTTTGTATCATCATACAAATACTGTCATGTCCTTTCTATGTTTGTACATTCCTCTTATAATTTTGAACTCACTCAAGTGTTTGAACACACCTCAAATAATTTCTCAGTTATATTTTATTTATTTTCTGTTCCCATGTCTTTCTGTGCACGACTCCTTGGACGAAGCTCCACATGCGGTAAAAAGCCTGATTTCTTCCTAACACCTACTCATTACTCATCTGAGGAGGTGCCGAACTGTTGAGGTGACAACTACATCTGACCATGACCAAATGGTCTATCTGTGCAGTCAGAAAGGTAATGTACCATGCTCTGGGAGTTGATTACCGAGCTGAAAGGGCAAGAGATGGTGTCCTTCAAACTTAGTTTAAAAAAATAAAAAAAAAAGGACAACCACAAAAAAACCAAATAAAAAAGCCCCCCAACCTCCCCTTCCAGCTTGACTCTCCAGTAAGATGAGAACTGAGGAAGAAGACATAAAACTGCCCTCCGCAAAAGAAGCGTGTAAAATCAGGTTATCTTTATCTAGGCGCTGCAGTGCTGGCTGCTGGCGGGATTTAAACAGGATTGTTTCACAGCTGGGTGCAGTACACCAAGAGGAGGAGTTAGGACTGTTATTTCCTCCTCCTCTCACCAACCCCAGGTTTTCCCTCTGCTACCCCATCTGCCATTGTGCACTTTCGGATCAGCAGATTTATTTATCACAAACTTAAATGACACACCTAACCAGCGAGATTAAACCCCTTCATTACTCCCACTTTCAATCGCCCAATTTATATTTCAGAGCTGATTTATGATACTTGCCTGCCTCGCTGCCTGAGTGCCCCAAGCAATTTATTCCATAATGCCCTTCTTGTAAAGAAATTATGCTTGAATTGCTCACGGGTTAGTTCTTCTATGGCGGCACTCTGTGCCCTGGTACTTTTCAGTCATTCACCATTTCAAATAGCTCAAAGGCAAACTGTGATACAGGATTTTGATTATAATGTCCAGACTTACTCAGTGCAGTTAAACTGGAGAGAGAAAAAAAGAAGACTGGAGGTCTCCTGGGTTATTAAATGAATTTCAGCTGTGCAATACTGGTGTGAAACCCACATAAGTCCAAAGAATTGCTTGGGATTTAAGCAGTGTAGAGAGTTGAATTTGATATCCTGTCTCTAAGCTAGGAGTAAAGGGAGTTGAAATGCTGCAGACTTTAAAGAACCTTATAGATGGCTTGTTTAAGACTGCCACTCTTTGGAGGAAACTAAATCAGTAATAATTTTGTATTGCTTTGTTAATTTCAGGGGTTTTTTTCCTAAAATTAAAGGTAGTATCCAGGGCTGGATTTTATTTTTTTTTCCTTTACTGTTAATTAGCTCTGTGTTAAGTCCTGCATTCTGATTGTCACTTTAGCATTTAATAGGAGTCAGATCTTGAAGAGACTGCCTTAAGTGCAATTCCATAAGGCAAATGTGAGTTTTACACCTAAATGCCACATATTAAAGGCCCATCAAGTTGCAAAGACTGGGGAGCCGTTCCTGTTGTGGAAATTTGTTATGGCCCTCGAGAAAACAGCAGGAAACCCAAATTCTTTTCCTGTGACAGACTATGTAGAAGATGATATAGGCTGCCACTTTCATTTTACCTACATATCGTAGCCTGTATGACCCAGACAGAAATTAAAAGAAAGAACAACTGTGGCCTAGCCCAACTGAAAAAAGAAAGGAAAGGAATGTAAAGGAAAAGACCTTGATAACATTAGTCTTGGTTTTATCTTATTCCATGAGTAGCCCAAATAAGTTTAATGGTATTTTTAATGGCATTAAAAGCTTCATAAAAGAAAATTAGGGTGTCTCCCTTACTAGAATTCAGAATTAAAACAGTTACTGGTTGAAAATAGTGAAGTAGTAAAGGATGAAAATAAAATCTATCAGTACAGAAAATAAAATTAAAAAATAAAAAATCCTACATAATTAATGCTGTCAGTTACAGCATTATTGTACTCTTGCGTATATGTGCTGCGTTCTAGCTGCATAATTATTTTCCTCCTAGTAATATTTCTGTAACAATATTTTTACAGTATTGTAAGGCTTGCTGTAAAATCAGCCCTAAAGAAAAATGCAGAGCTGTGGGCAGGTCTGACAAATAGGATGCAGAATGGGAAGTGACAGGGAACAGAGCACAAAGTGCATATGCTTAAGTGCTGGGTTTCTCTTTCTTGACCTGGGAGTTTGTGCAGCGTAATACTGATATCCTGAGAACCAAGAAATCTAGGGCGGGACTTGAAATCTGCTCTTCACCATGACAAACTAGGCAGGAAACACAGCATAGCTCATTCCCGGTGTCCATCTCCATCCAAGCCTTGTTCCAGCAAAACTCAAACTGGAATTATGAAATCCTTGTGTTGCAGTCTGGAGGCTTTTCTGATGTGAGGGATGTCAAAGTGTCCGTGCACAGAGACGGAGGTGTGGCTGGGACCAGCTCTGCAGCTGGACCTCTGTGAAGCCCACCTTCTCGAAAACCTCACCACCACGTGAACCAAGGCACGGGCGATGGGGACACCTGGGAGCTTTACTTCATCCTCCTGGTCTGAACTAAACCACTACTGCAAGTGCACCCTAAAGGACAAGGCACCCAGGTAAAGCTGGGCACATACTTGTGTGCCTGCAGGACTCACATAAGTTTCTACGCTGCAAAAGCAGGATGTAGCATTTAGAATAAAAATTTTTACTACAAATTATTATGGACATAGTATTATGCAGTTCTGGCTGCCTCAAAAGTTTTCAAAATATCAGCCTGTGGGATTTCTAAATTGTATAATTCATGGAAACACATTAACTTGCTAACACATATGCTAGGTGCCTCACTGTGAGCAGAAGACGGGTTGTCTCTTTATGCTGGAAAGTCTGGAGAAAACAGAGGTCTCCAGGGACTGTAGGAAGATGGTTTTTTTAAGAGAAAAAAACTTTAAAAAAAATAAATCAAAGGAAAGAAATTTTCCAGGAAGGCCTTTAAGGCCCAAGTGGCTCTCTGAATTGCCAAGAAAGCGTCATATGTAGGCTCCCATGTGGCGTCTTCTGGGTTTCCTGGTGTTTGGAAACTAAACCAGCACTAAGCATGTGCACATCAGACTACTGCAAAAGTGAAAAACCACACAGAAAATAAGGACGAGAAGGGAGCAGGAGGCCAGCAGTGCGGTGACATCACTGACACCAGCTCCTGGGAGTGGAGACCCCAGCACAACTACCTTGCCAGTGCATTAATAGAGCACTCCTGGACTTCTTTAATCTGAGCTTCCTGTCACCCAGAAGTCCAGACAGGTTGGGGAGCCAACACAGCAGGTGCAGAATTCCCTATAGATGTAGGCAAATGGAGGAACAGACGCATTTCTTTGGGGTTTTGAAAACACCACTGCCCCTTGCTTTGTCTGAGAAAGAGCTCTGTACAAAGAAAAGCCTGTACAGATTTATTTTCCTTTCACTACTGTCATACTGATTTAGGAGCATCCTTTGGATAGGGATTATGAGCCTTTTGGAGGCAGGTCCTGGATCACATGCACGACCATCTTTCATGACCCCTGTTTGTCTTTTTTTTCTTTAGTAAAGCCCATCTGAAGTTTCTTTTCTCTTCTTGTACAATGTTTCCTGCCTGCCTTTCAGAAGTTCACATCTGTGGTGCCTTTTTAAATTCCCTGGTGCCTTTTTAAATTCCTTCTTTTTCACCTTTGCCTCTCCGTCTTGTCTGGGAGATTTCAACTCACTCATCACTCCATCCTTTCCTTCAGACAGATAAGAAAAATACTAGTTCTTTAGGTGTCTGTCAAGTTCTTCAGCATACTAATTGCTGTTTGTCAAAGAACAGTCATTAAAATGCACAGTCACTGCTGAGAAATAGCTGTAATGGCCTGAGATAAAAGTGTTCTCTGTCTCGCCTGCTGCCCCTGAGCAGGTGGTTACTGCCCCACAGTTCAGCTGCAGAGGACAGTGGATTACTCGAAACCTGCTTTAGTGCAAAGCTGGCTGCGTGAGCTTCTTGACTATTGTATCAGCCCGATAGAAGTGATAGTCAAAGTGATGTAAGTTTACAGACTGACATCCTCTGCTATCACCTCTTCTCAGGTATATTTAATTTTCTAACCTCCTCCTAAGCCTTCCTAATAGCATTAGCTCAAACCACCTTGACTTGTTCTGTAATTTTTAAAATTTTCCCTGAAGGGGGTGAAGCTGATCCCTGCTTTCCTGGGGAAGTTGCCTTTTGTGGCGGTAACCTCCAGGTTAATAAGGGCATAAGCAGCTGGGATAATTTGACAGCTGGATGGGAGTGTGTTGTCCAATATGTCTAATTTGGAGGTTATATGCATACAGGCTATTCAAAGATAAGTAGTTTTACTAATAAGTTTTTGTACAAACAAGAATGAATTGTACACAGAAAATCCATAAATAGCGAGAGCCCCGCAGCACCGTCAGGATACAGACCTATTGCGTTAAGCAAGTTTTTTGAAAGTAAAAAATCCCTCCATCGAATCAACCTAAGGTCTAAGAGATTTCCAGTTTGAAAAATATACTGTACAGAAATATATCAGAGTCCTAAACTCATGAAATCTTTGTGGTTCCCTCACCAAAAGTGATTGGCTTTCACAGAAATAGTGAGTTTGAGGGTGTTTTCTCTCAAAATTCACCTTCTTTCCATCACACTGCCTTCCACAAGGTTGATTATTTACAACTTAGGCATCAGTGGCATGAACAAAGGTTTCACATGTCAGTTTTGACCCTCAGCATCATCTCAGTTATTTCAGTGGTTTTATCTAGCTTTAACTGAGTAGACTGAAAAGGCAATTCTGTTGATGAGGTACAAGAAGAAACAAGATCAGCTTCTCTTTGTAATCTTTATTTTCTCTCAGGTTTCCAGAGAAATAAAAAGATGTAGGAAGATTTATCATCATTTTTACTCCACACCCCAGGTCTAAGCAAACTCAGCCTCACAGATTGCCGGTGCCCAAGTGTGGGAGGGCTTTGAGAGACCTCTGAATATTACATTAAATCTGGCAGATGCAGAGCTGACCCTTAAGTAGTTATTTAGCTCCCAGATCATGGAAAAAATGACACTTTTTTGTACGTGTATTACAGGGTTATGAGGGCAAGGACTGTGCTGAAGGGCAGGTAGATTAATTTGAGCCTCAGAAAGAAAAATCTGCGAGAAGCCAGTTTTGATCCATTTTGTCTCCTACCAAGATAGTCCTGCAATGCTGCCACGATGCAGTGCCTGGGAGTACTGGGCTTGCTCTAACAGCACAGCCTGATCATCCCTCCCTCTGCAACTAACTTTTTCCATACCTCTTCTCCTTCCCGAGGCACCCCAAACTGGATGCAGTGTTTAGTAGTTGTTAGAGTTTGTTTGCTGGACTTGGTAGACCTGAGCTCTACCCAAGAGAGAGAACTACTGTATTGTTCATTAATGCCCCCAAATATCCCAGCTGGAATTAGCTTCATTTCTGTAGTGCAGAATATTGAAGATACAATGCTAGCAATTGTGCTCTAAGGAAGAAAGAGGAGGAAAAGCAGATGGTACAGGGAGGGAGAAGCAAATTGGTTTTGCAGTTACAGTGTAAACTTTAGAAATCTATAGTATTATGGAGCCTGCTGCAATTTTAAGCACCTTTGACTAGACTGCTCAACAGTGGATAATAAAAGGATCAGAAAAAACAGGGAATCAATAAGGCTGTCAGAGCTCTTTCCTCCTACTACAGTGTTTCACATTTACTCTATGTAACTCTCTACCTCACAGTATTTCAATAAAGCAGGAAAATGGCCAGTCTCAAAGCTGAGCTATACAATTTACTCTTCACACATTACTAAACTACTGGTTCAGAGATTTAGTAGATGTCTAGACAGGGATCCATTTTTAAAATAAAAATTATAATACTGTATTAAAGAGAGTTATTACTCTGTATGCTAATGTTCATAAGGATCAGTATCCCTCTGTTCTCTGAATTTAACTTTAGTGCAATTTCAGGGATTTTACAGTGTTGGCTTTTCGGAGATGGGAAAAATGCAGTTCATTACTATGTATGAATAGCATCCTTTAGGTTTTTGTGTTGTTATCTAGGCAATTAGGAAAAAAACCAAACCAAAACAAAAAACTAAACCTAGAGATATCCTTTTCAAATGCTTAAAGGTCTAATCTGGAAGGTACTCTGTGAGCTCCCTATGGCAAATAATTAGATAAAGGTGCTTCATATGTTTTAGTGTGGAGCCAGATAGAGGTGGGAAAGGAGAGGAAAAGTGAGATAAGAGTCCTGAATTCAAATGAATATTAGTAGGATGTCCCTGCATGCATACCAGATGTGGATTTTTTTGAGTTGATTATAGCAGATGCTGAGCAGCCAGTAAGCCATTAGCTGTTTCCTTTCTGAATTCATCTTTACCTCTTCAGCTTTTTCTGACTATTCAAGAAAAGCAGTATTATACTTTTAAAACTGCCAGAAATCCTGGAGCATACTCACAGCTTACCTCAGTGTTGTCCATAGCAAAGATAGGCAGACCTTCACAAGACAGAAGTCTTTGACTTTGGTCAAAGAAAAGAATTGGAGAAAAGGAATTGACCCTTCCACAGGTGTTGCCAGAAAACACCCTTTTGTGTTTGCTGTGAAGTTGTATGCAACCGCAGACATGCACCTGGCGGGCTGACCTGTCTCTTCCCTTCCTCATATCAGATGTCATCTTCCTTTTCTGTCATTTATTCGGCAGGGAAATAGCCTGCTCTGCTTTGGCAGGAGGAGTCTCTTTTGAGGTGTCATCTACAAGGTGACACCTCTCTAGCCTGTCTCTCATGGGCGGATATCTAACTAATGATTGTCCAAACTCTATCTGGAGTCCTCTACTGCTAGGCAAAGCAGAAATACCTCTTAGAAAGTAAGTATGGGGAAAGAGTTCCCATTTTGTTTCAACTGATAGACTTGACAAGATCTCAGTTATATTTGTAGGAAGACTACACAGATTATTTGGGGTTTCTCTCCAATAACGTGGTTGCTAAGGCAATCTCTAGCTGAGGGTTCCTGGGACTTTCTGAATCACTGCAGAGGTAGGGCAGAAGGGGATGTGTATCTTTTCTCTCCTGCCATCTGTAAGCAGCAAGGTTTTTATTTCCCATACTCAGCCAGAAGATTTGTATGTGACTGAAGCAGGGGACACCTCTTACTTGACAAATACTCTCGGTAGGAAAGTTGTCAGAGAAGCAGCAAATGCTCCTGCAAGCAGCGATGAGTGGGAGAGCTAAGAGACTTTTACATGATTAGAAACAGCTAACACAGGGACTGGGAGAAGAGAGAGAAACACAGATCTGATTATATTAGTGCATTTGACCCAGACTACTGCTTAGATGGATTCAGGGTTTGGAACAGACCTTTTCTACATCTTTTACAAACTGACTACTGCTATTTGTACTGTGTTACCTGCGCTGACACTGCACTATTATTTGCCTTAACAGCAGTGGTCTACAGTCTAGTGCTTTCACAGGTAACACAAGTGGAAGCTTTGTTTCGGATGAGCCATTCGTATGTGTCTTATATACATGAAAATTTGTTTGAGTCTTTGCTGTGGTTTAACCCGGCAGGCAGCTGAGCACCACACAGCCGTTCGCTCACTGTCCCTGCGGTGGGATGGGGGGAGAATCGAAAAAAGGTAAAACTCATGGGTTGAGATAAAGACAGTTTATTAGGACAGAAAAGGAAAGGAAAATAACAATAATTATAAAAGAACATGCAAAACAAGCGATGCACAATGCAATTCCTCACCACCAACTGACTGATGCCCAGCCAGTCCCCGAGCAGCGAGCCCCCACCCCCCGGCCAACACCCCCCAGTTTTATTGTTCAGCATGACGTCCTATGGTCTGGAATACCCCTTTGGCCAGTTGGGGTCAGCCGTCCCAGCCGTGTCCCCTCCCAACTCCTTGTGCCCCCCCAGCCGACTCCCTGGCAGGGCAGTGTGAGAAGCTGAAAAGTCCCTGATGTAGTGCAAGCACTGCTCAGCAACAACTAAAACATCAGTGTGTTACCAACATTATTCTCATCCTAAATCCAAAACACAGCACTATACCAGCTCCTAGGAAGAAAATTAACTCTATCCCAGCCAAAACCAAGACAGTCTCGAATGATACCTACAGGCTGTAACTGTACAATTTGGGCCTTTTTTTCCACAGAGGAGGGTACAAGGTGGGGAAGCACCAGAAGAAATAGGCAGACAATATGATTTAAAAGGTGGAGAACGATAAGAAATAAGCTGTTTTGTTTGTTTGTTCATTTTTAAGCAGGAAATAGGCACTGAAAGCCTGGAAAATCTGTATGATCTATACTCTCAGACTTGCATTTACAAACACAGACAGTAACAACTGATATCTCTTCTGATAAATCTATCAAAATAGGTCAGGAACAGAGTTACTCAGAAATGAGCCAAGTGAGCAAGGTGTTATTTGTAGTGACTTGCCCTCGAGTTTATATAGTTCACCTGTAAACTCACACTAGAGCCAAGCATTTTTGCTCTAAGTCAAGTTCATTTTTAAAAGCATAAAAATGAACCATAAAATGAATATTTCTAAATAACTCTGGTGTGTCAGCAGTTGAAAGCTTCTCCAGTACGACTGAGCTTTTTAGTGAAATGTAAGGATTTCTCAATAACAAGATTTCTGCAAGTGCTTAGGTTATGAATGATCTGGCATCCTCTGAGTTTTTAATGGCCTTTAATGGATTAAATTAATGGATTTTAATGTGAATATCTGCTCTGACTAGTGAAGACTGGAGAATTTCCAGAGGTGTGTATTGAGAACAAGACAGTACCTGTCTTATGCATTGCAAATATTATGCACTTGACTGTAGAACACCAAAGAGCTGAATGTTATAGATTTTCTTTCCTTTTTTTTACAACATGCTACACAATACTGAACTGCTGTTATCTAATTACCTTATTTTTCACAGTCTTGTTCACTTTGTTAGGAGCGTGAAATGGATTGGTTGGTGAGGCAGTCTGAAGTCTGCAGGATCTCCCAGGGTGATACTAGGGTAACTCATTATGGCTCATGAAATGCTCACAGATTATGGTATTCAATGCTACAGAAGTATCTGTAAGGGGAAGACAAAAAACCCCAATGTGTTGCTTTGGAAGGATAAGAAAAAACCGACACGTTCCAGTGAATATTGTTTCTTTGCTGAAGCATTAAAGCGTTAAATGAAGCAGGTATACAGAGGAGGAAGGGAATGCTATATCATCATTTAAATAAAGTGTCCTTTATAAAAAGGATGCACAGAGGGAATGGAGTTCAGGTAGCAGAGTAAGGAATCTGCCACTTAAAGGGAAAAAGCCCAGAGATACCGAACAATACTCCTTTATTTTCACAGGAATGTTTTTACCACACGCTGAGCAATGTACCTAGAGCTATAAATAAAAGAGGAAAATAGTTTTCTAACCTCAATTAAAAACTTATGTGGCAACATTTTTGCTAAATAAAAAAAGGAGTCATTGGGCTCCCGACCAGCAATGCTTCAGATGACTAAACTTATTGCTGTCTGCAGCAGTTTGCATTGATTCTCTCCCCTTCTCTTAAATCTCAGCTTTTGGTTGGGATGGAGCTGGCACTGTGGTGACAGTGAATTTGCTATGAATAGATAGATACTTTTGCTCTTGGTTCCCACATTTATCAACAATTTTGACTTTGGTAGATATGCCTGGGAGCACCAATGGCAAAGAGGGAAGAGAAATCAGGTACATCTGATTTGAAAATAGTCTCAGGCACAATCTCAAGTATAAGCAGTCTCAGACACAACAGTTCTGTTCACTCCTTTTTCTTCCAAATCTTCCTTTGTATTTAATATATTTCTGATGTCTCCCATGCTGCTACTTATAGATCTTGATATAGGTGGAGGAAAGCTCAGAATTACAGGGATATAATTCTGAAGCTTGTCTAAAACATTTAGGCTGGGATAAAAGATCACAAAGAATCTGGAAAACCAAAGATGAAAGAAATGAAAGCATCTATAGACAGTATGAAATTATATTGGTTTGTAAACACAACAGTTGGCCATGAAGAGTTGCAAGAGGATCTAATGAGGCTGGAAGAACTGTAATACACTTGCAGAGGACACATTGCCAAATAATGGAAGGAAGGGGGAGAAGGGAGGGAATCAACCTTAACTAAACTACAGAAAAATGGGCTGTAAATTAGCTATTACCATTCAGGAAATATATCTTGGCATTTTTGTGGATAGTTTAAACAAAAGTCAACTCAATGTTCAGCAACTGTCAAATAGGCTGTGTGTTAAACAATTACTAGGAAGGCTCCAGTGATGTATTGACAGGGGTGGCTTCTGTGAGAAGCTGCTGGAAGCTTCCCCTGTGTCCGACAGAGCCAATGCCAGCCGGCTCCAAGACGGACCCGCTGCTGGCCAAGGCCCAGCCCATCAGCAATAGCGGTAGCACCTCTGGGAGAACATATTTAAGAAGGAAAAAAAAGTTGCTGGGACAGACAGAAATGGCAGCTGGAGAGAGGAGTGAGAACATGTGAGAGGGACAGCCCTGCAGACCCCCAGGTCAGTGCAGAAGGAGGGCAGGAGGTGCTCCAGGCGCCGGAGCAGAGATTCCCCTGCAGCCCGTGGGGAAGACCCTGGTGAGGCAGGCTGTCCCCCTGCAGCCCAGGGAGCTCCACGGGGGAGCAGATCTCCACCTGCAGCCCGGGGAGAGAGGACCCCACGCTGGAGCAGGGGGATGCCCGAAGGAGGCTGTGACCCCTGGGAACCCCGTGCTGGAGCAGTGTGCTCCTGAAGGACTGCATGCCGTGGAAGGGACCCACGCTGGAGCAGTTCGTGAAGAACTGCAGCCCATGGGAAGGACCGACACTGGAGAAGTTCATGGAGGACTGTCTCCCGTGGGAGGGACCCCACGCTGGAGCAGGGGAAGAGTGTGAGGAGTCCTGCCCCTGAAGAGGATGAAGCGGCAGAGACAACGTGTGATGAACTGACCATAAACCCCATTCCCTGCCCCCTGCACCACTGTGTGGGGTAGGTAGAGAATCCGGGAGTGAAGCTGTGCCCAGGAAGAAGAGAGGGGTGGAGGGAAGGTGTTTTGAGATTTGATTTTATTTCTCATTACCCTACTCTGGTTGACTGGCAATAAATTCATTTTCCCCAAGTTGTGTCTGTTTTTGTGTAATTGATGAGTGATGTCTCCTGTCCTTATCTCAACCCACTAGCCCTTTGTTATATTTTCTGTCCCCTTTCCAGCTGAGGACGGAGGAGTAATAGAACAGCTTTGGTGAGCACCTGGCGTTCAGCCAGGGTCAACCTTCCACAAGTGAACAAATCAGAAAATACCATTATGTTACTCTAAAATCACTGTGTATTCATTTTTTGAATACTGTGTATCTTTGGTCTTACTCAGGTATAGAAGGTTGTTGAAGATGATAAAAAGCACAGAACAGTTGCTAGATAAAGGGATGTCGAACAGATAGAAACATATAAAATCACAGATATCATACAGAAAGTGAGTAAAGAACAACTGTTTGTTATTCCTCACAGGATGAGACCTGTAGGGCAGCAACTGAATAATCACATACAGTTTTATAGAACATACAAGAAAGAAAATTGTTGCCAGGCAAGAGCATTGCCATTCTTGCATCGCTACAGTATGATGTGGACCTTGAAAACTTAAAAAGGCTCAAACATATATTCATGAAAAAAATGAATCATTCAAAATAAGGATACAGATACAAGCTCTGGTTTATCAAGTCTCTGAATTGCATTTTTGCCAGAAGGTGGGAGTATACAGTGGGGAAAACTTCACAGTGCTATTCCCTGTTCATTTCTTGTTTTCTCTAAGCCTCTCCTGTGGGTTCCTGTCAGAAACATGTAACTGGGCGAGAGATTTGTTTTGGCCATCTTGGGATTTTGAAAGAGCTGAAAGAAAACTATGAGCCAATTTCAGTGAGCACTTTTGAGTGATTTGGCCTCCTACTCACCTACTCACCTAGAAGAGGACCTTGTCCTTGTCTTCCTACTCACCTAGGAACCTAAAGGACATCCTTGCCGTTGTTTTCTGCTTGCTCAGGGACATGCAGGACGCTGACCCCAGTTTCCTTGGGAAGGCAAGTCAGAGTATTGGTGTCGACGTCAGCTGCCCTCTTTGATTTCTGCTCAGTTGCCTTTCTTCTGAGTGAAGGCTAAGCAGTTTAGTACCCCCATGAAATAGATACAAGTGGTGTGTACTGGAGTCCAGGTGCCTCCTTCTTCAGATTAAATAAAGCTTTGACATGCTGTGCAGCTCCAGACCAGGGGTGCATAACCAGAGGCAATGACAGTGAAACCTAAAAACTGCACCAGGGTGGGGGTCAGTGATAGACTGGGAGCTAGTTGGCTCAGAGAGAAGAAATTAGCTTCAGGACAGGAATAAATATTGCTCTGTGATCGTTGCAGTTACTTTTCACACTTTGCTTTGGAACAGGTGAGGTTTTCGCTAGGAATGTTTTCAGCTGCAGCAATTGGGAATTTCATTTTCTGGTTGAGAGTGGGACAGAGAAGCTAATGGAGTGAGATGAGACATGAGGATGGATTGTATGCAACGCTGCTCTGCCCAGGGGTTATCAAAATTACTGTCTTCAAGGCTGGTAAGAAAAAAAAAATAACTCATGAAAAAGACGAGGGAAGTATAAGGATTTCCTGAGAGATTAAGTAGAATACCAGGGGTGCTCCAAATGGGGAAATAATAAACCTGAAGCTCCTGCTCATGTTAATTAAAAAAAAAAGGTGGTATAGGTAGCATCATAATTCCTGTACATGGAAGAATACTGAGGAGGTATTTAAGGATAAACTTAAAGATAAGTAACACCTAAGAACATTAAAATTCACCCATTTTATCTCTTTAAGAACTTAAAACTGAAGGCACTCCTGTCACATTGAGCTTTGCTGACATTCAGTACATTTATTTTGCAATTAATGAAAATATTTTCTGTTTCATTTGTGAATTTTTATAATTGAAGATTAGTTTGGCAGACCCAGTCAGATACACTAAGTACTCAATTCATTAAAAAAGCTGAAATAATTACTTAGACATGAAGACATTTTACTGTGCATATTTGTTTACTACGAAGTCTTGGAAGAGCAACACAGATGTTGGAACAAATAGTTCCTATTGCAGCTCCATCTCTTCTCAGATTGAGTTTGAACTCATCATTGAATAGATTAGCTCAGTTGTTGAAGTTTGTTGAAATAACCTCTCAGTTTTGTGAATATTAAGATTTCATAATCTGCAGAGATCAGCATTGGATGTCCCATCGCTGTTATATTGATATTCCTCATCAAAGAAGAAATATTTTCATCTAGAGGAACCATAAAGCAAGACTTGCAAAGTAGTTCCCATGAAAAAGTGGCACTTGCTCTGCTTGTTTTGGTCTGGGCCGATACTATTCAGCCATGAATTATTGCTAGTTTGTCAAACCCCTGGGAGTCACGATTCAAAGGCTGAAACCAGCATAAACTGATCAACGATATTTAAATGAAAGAGTGGAGAAGCTCTTCTTCTGAATGAAATCATGATGGAAATATATTTTATAGAGATCAATCTTTCATCAGCCATGGGAAAATTGGTCTCATGATTTGCCGTTCTATACTTCTTGCAGTTCAAGTAATTTCCTGTGTAAGTGGTAAATGCATTATTTTTTTATTTTTTTTTTGCAGCTATATGTCCATCTTTTTTTCTGTAAAACCACTCAGAGAGAGTAGGTTCTCCAACTGCAGAGTACTGGAGTCAGTAGAAATGCAGCCTCCGCCATTCTTAATACTCTTCACATGGACTTTACAGCATCCCTGATTTTTCAATATGGATAACCTCCAAAGACAGGAGAAGCTTAGGCATCACCTATTTATTAATTAATTTCAATGCTGATGCTGCCAGAGGGATTTCTTATTATTGGAATTATGCTAATCATTTTCAGAATGCCTGCATGTCCACTTGGATCCATGGTAAGGCCATCATACCCATTTTACTTTGGCCACTATTAACCATAGACAGAGAAGGTTTGTGAGCATTAAGAGAGCTGCAGAGTTAACAAATTACATTCAAGTATGATGAAAGAAAAAGGTAGACATTTCAATGGGAACCATTTTCATAGAGGGCAAGTGACAGTGATTATAAACAGAACTGAATTTTGTGTCAGGCAAAGAAACTTGGTGTAGTTTCTATTATTTTACTAAGATTTAGGCTTAAAGAGTAGCAGGGAATTCTCAGACACTATATAGGGAGACAAATTAATTAAAAGCATGTTATCAAAAAGGTAGATAATTATCACATAGTGATTTCTGAAAATGATCACCATTTAACTAATCAAACAATGTTTTTGATATCACAATGGATGTCAGCTCTCTTGTTGGGAAAAAGTAACCGATTTCTTGTACAGAGTAGAATAATTGTCACTAAGAGCAGAGGAGGAGCTTCCTTAATCCAAAATAGTATAACGTTAAAGAAGAATAATTATATGGGGGTTGTTATGTATAGAGGAAAAAAATGACTAAGATGCTTTGTACAGAACAAAGGTGATTAAGAAGGCAATCAGGCACTAATGTACTGTACTATTTTAAATGAGACTTAATACCTGGTTTATGGTTTGTCTGATTTGTGCTCACTCTGGAGAGCCAAGAGAATCCAATTATTTTCCTGTAGCCGCCAAGTATACAACTCATACCGATAGGTAAAGTATACTACCATAATTGTCCTAAATTATTTGAAAGGGGTAATTATTCAATATATGCTTTCTAGTACCTATATTTTTAAAGCTACAGGGAACTGCCACCCCACTGGTGATTTCTCCTCTGCAAGCAGGTACAACAGCCAGGCGAGCTGCCAGCAAGCGCTCAAGGCTCCAGCTCACACGGAGTCTCCCTGCAGATCTGGGAAGTCGTGCTGTTGGGTCCCTACCACCATGAAGGATCACACTGGCTTTGGTTTCTGTACTATTAGTTTTTAGCAATGTGGTAACAGTGTCAGAAAGTGAGGTTAAGGTCTGGAGAGTAATTCTCACAGCACGTTTCACATTTCGTGTGAAAATTACTCTTCTGCGTTTTCAGTTCCCCTTTTTTTGGGTCTGTATGACTAGACTGAATATGACTTCGAGGTGATTGGCTTTGTGCATAATTCATCAAAGCAAAAATTGTTTTAATATTCATTTCATCTTTGATTTTGATGTACATTAAAAAAAAATGTGAGAATTTTAGTTGATTTTTACATGTCAAAACTATTTGCTTTTGCTTTCAGAGTTAAGAGAATCCTCTGGAAGAAAAAAAAATCATGAAATTTTGTTTTCTGTACATCTCTGTGCTTTAATAGGTTGACATTTCAGTGCATCTAGCTTCAATAATCCCTTAATCGAGGTATATATAATGATTTTAATTGTTTGCATAAATCCGTCTTGGTATCCATGGTACCTTTTCTCTCCTCTTTCTCAGAATTCCTCCAGCTGCCTTTTTTTTTTCAGGTGATGTAGTTCCTACAAATCTGCCCTGTATTTTACCTGCTGCTGCACTGGAAAACTGCTAGCATCCAACTTCATGACGTTAAACTTGTGTGTGAAACCTGAAATTGTATTCTTCTGCTCTCATCTTATGCTGCAAACTCAATCAGAGCACTTTATCTGTGGGCATGATGGCTATCTAGCAGCTTTATCTTTCCTTTTGATTGTTCTCCCACAATATGCATGACATGTTAATCAATTTAATCTCATTTCATAACCTTCCATCTGCATTTTTAACTTTAATAGGTCCTCCTAAATTATTTAGCTTGTTCTTGCTGGTGTTTGCGGCATTGGCTTGCTTCTCAAGCATGATTTTCCTTCTTTTCGCATATATTCACCTGATGCAGAATTGATGAGATCCTGAAACATTCATGTCTTGGCTGTAAGTATTTTGCAAATACTCTGACAGAACAGGTAAAAATGTTCTCACCTAGCAACTAATAGCATTTTTTTTTTCTACATATGATTTTTTTTCTTCTAGAATTGCCTAGATGATTTTTCCCCTTAATTTTCACTTGCATTTTTGTGAGAAAATGAGAACGTGTTCTTAAAAACTTTATAAAAAATGGAAAAGTCAGCTGGCTGTTAAATTAGGAGGCTAAGGAATACCATGCAAGTTATTACAGTCTGCAAATTAGCATCTGTATTCTCCTGGTATCTTTGATACTGATGCCTGTGAAAAATTCCTCAGTGAACATGCGTTTTTCCTATGCAGTATATGGGGCTGTGGGGGAGCCGAGCCATCCTTCTTTTGTACTGCACTGTGTTGGGGAACATTTTTTAGGAGCAGGGTATTGTCCAGTGCAGAACCAGTGTGTTTATTCTGGTTCTGGAAACAGCAGAGAATAAAAATCAAGTACAAAAAAGTTTACCCATGACCTTAATTGATTATGTTAATCTCTAAGAAAAACCACTAGCATATACACTATCTTTCTTCGTCATTAGTGTCAGAGAATTTCAATAATAATAATAATAATGTCAATTCCCAATTACCCAGTTTAGAAGCACAGGCAAAAAGAGCAGACATCACTCCAGGGGAAACCTGTCACTCTGCTCTTGTACTCTGTGAGCAGCCAAATTCTTTAGAGGAAAGCATGAGAAATCCTGTCTGGACAATTTTTAATTAAATGAGTATTTAAAAAGTTTTTTCCCAGTGCTAAATAATACCCATGTCTGAAGCTCTGAAGCTTTGTTTTGTTTGTTTGTTTGGTTCTTGTTTTTAATCTTAAGTAAGCCAATGCTGCCTTTGTTCTATAAATTCAACTACCTGTTATGAATTGTAGTAGTGAACTGCATAGGATTAGTCTGATTTTAAAATAGTTTTATTTCAAATTTCCAGATTAACTACTTTTTGATTTGCCTAGTAGAATTTTTTTTTAATGTAGACTTTTATCGAAAACTTTCATTTTCTTCTCTAGCATTTCTTTGCTGCAAAAAAATTAAGACAAAACCCAACACAGCAATGGGGCTTGTCCCAGCAAAAGTGCTTGAGCTTTCCCTCGCCTTTGGCCTTTTACAACATTTGAACTCTGAGCTGTGACTGGCCATATTACCTGGGTATTCCTATGAATTACCCACAGATGTGCCCAGCTCTGCAGCAGCACAGGAGTTACAGAGCCGGACTGCAAAGTGCCCCGCTGAACAGAGAGGCAAACACGCTGCTCCTCAGATACAGAAGGCAGAGAACTGCAGTATTTGTTTGCAATCATCAGTAGCAGCAGTATGTAGATGCTGCTTTTTGCTAGACTCATCTGTAGCGCGTTATATTCTTCCTTCTGGAAGGAAACACATTCACCTTTATATTCCTTTCCTAATGTAACATTCAGAGCCTTAAACATGCCACAGTTTCAGGTGTAAAAATTTGTGAACTTTTAAAAGAAATTCAGCATACAAGTAAATGGCAGGATATGGCTCGTTAGTAGATGTTTGTGAGGTTAAGCAACTCTTTTAAGAGTTATAAAGAAAGTGTTGCAGAATACAAACAGGTATTAAATCAACGTGATAGACCCCTACATAATCCCTGACTAGACTAATGCTTTGTGGCTGAACTTGTTTTCAGATGCACTCCACGAGGCAGTTTCGGCTACTTGTTCTGCTTTACTCTTTCTAATGTGAGTCAAAGTTAGTCCAAAGTCAAAAATTTACCGCTAGTTTGTTTTGTTTGTTTTAACCCCCGACTCGTGCTAGTGCAGACTGTAATGTACCTCCTTAAGACTGTTATTTTAGATTAATCTGCAACTAGCACAGCTTGTCTCTGTAGCTGAACAGATGTGTTTCAACAGGATGGCACTCGGCAGAATTGTCCTGAAATTCTACATTTTATGTAGCTCTTCTCGCTGCTAGTTTTTTCACTGTACCATCTGTATTGTTGTCATGCAGAAGCAAAGTCAATGGGACACTAAGAACTTGCTGATGCTACTGTTTCTTGTTGGAGCTGAAAAAGAGCTGTTATTTTGCTCTGCGTTTTGCTGGCTTTGTCACCCTTAATCAAAGTGACAGTATGGCTTTCTGGGACAGTTTATGAGGCCAGTAGATGCTCAGGGGGAACTGTGTGTTTGGCCTGAGCACCCGTGGAAAGGCGGGATCCCATGCTCAAGAACTGAGCAATAGCTGTAAGTCTGCTCTGCTCCTTCTGGTCCCAATGCCTTCCCTCCTGCAAGATGGAGCAAGAAACTCTAGCTACGTACATCCATGCTATGCATCCAACTGCTCTATAGAGCAGGAGTTTCCTTGTTTTTTTTCTTCACATCTACTAATCTTTAATAACACAAGCAAAATTCCCCCCACCCCCAACAGGCCTCAACAAACCAACAGACAAAACTCCAATCACCATCTAACATTTTTGGGAAAGAAGAGACAAGGACCATCTTCTGAGGAATTGCTTTAGTGTTCAGCCTCATGAAAGCTAGACTACAGTTTGTGCTTTTTTTTTTTAATGTGTGCTTGTCTCCTTGACTGCAGTGGGGTGGAGGGGATCACGGTCCTGAGTGGCATAATCCATCAGTCACGGACTGAAATGCTGCTGCTAAGCAATGATACTTCCTTTTTCGCTGTCTGCCCCACTTAAGTGAGTTAGGAAGCATGATGCAGCCTTGCTGTTTTCAGCTGATGGTTTACAGACTGATAGAAAGAGTGTCCCACCTGAGCCCAGCTTCTTCCCCTGCCAGTTAGCTCAAGCGAAAAGTCTACATCCCTCTTGGTTTCCCATGCTGAAAACATTTCGGTCCTCTCTTCAAAGTGGAAAAAAATGAACAGACCACCAAATTCTGCTCCATTGTTTCAGATGCTTCAAGTCATCACCAGGATTACATGATTGCAAGTCAGTGTAAAATTTAATTAAATGGCTTGGAGACACTCACTGGAGCATTGTTGCCTTTTGCCTGCATTCTGGTTTTATCGTCCTTTGTTCCTGTGCACACATCAAAGTACTGCATTTCTTTCTTTTCACTGCTGCCTGAAACTAATAAAAGAACAATCTTTTCCCTGAAGATAATGAAGATAATCTCTTGGGAGGAAAAAAAAAGAAAAAAGAGATCACCCAATATCAATTCCAATATCAATTTTGTATGATGCTAATTCCCAGCGGAGTTGCTGATACACACCATGTGAAAGTGTGCTAGGTAGAATCACACTCTGGTAACTCAGGGACAACAGCATCATGAACTCAGATAAGGCCAAGGCTCCAAATGCCAGTTACAACAAAGCCAGCATAGCAAACATCATGGTCCTACTTGTCCCATTTCTAAAATTTGTGGAGTGGTGTCTAGTCTGAGAATACTTTTTCTCTGAAAGTTCACTGGACAATTCATACTAATACCATATACTTGCATAGAACACTCTTGGACCAAGACGTCGAAGGTGTAACAACCACAACAGGAAGAATTCAGTAACGCCAGAGGACTTCTACCCTTCTCACAGTTGGCATGCAGTGCTTATCACAGGATCCCGCAGCCTGACTTTCCCTCTGCTGGATGACTTTTCTTTGGGCATCTTCACCATGTGCAGAGACCTGCAAACAGGGGTCACCTCAACTGCCCAACAACTACTTATTGGGTGATATGCATGGTAGGAGCTAGGACTAGCATATTACTAAGCTGAGCATTAAAATGCTGTGTTGGCCGGGCAGCGGGCAGTGAGGTGAGGGGTGTGAGTCTCCATTGCCTGTTCAACATGTTCATCTGGTGAATATCGTTTTCTGAAATGTCAAGGGTTTCTCAGGGTTTTATGCCATATCGTGTGATTATTTTTCACTAGAGTTACTATTATTATCTCAACAATTTCCCTTTCTTCTTGTTGTTTTTTTTTTCTTTCTTTTTTTTTTTTTTAATTTTCCTACATGGTTTAGCTTATGTACTCTCCCACAGCCCAGTGACATTTTTCCAACAGAGTTGAGCAAAGGCCACGCAGTTCTGCTTCGCAGAAATGGGCCTTGGGGCTCAGCTGTATTTGACTTGGTCTGGGCTGCCGGTGACAACATGCTTCTGCTTTCAGTGTCACATCTTCTCTCTGAGTGATAACAGATGCTTATTGAGATATCTGCAACAGCCTGATTGTCCTGGTACATTTTTACATTAAAATGCAATATACCGAATTCTTTATGAAAATTATGGAGTACAAAAGGAATAGTTTGCTTTGACCAGGGTTGCAAACAAAAGATCAACATTCTTTATAACACCTTGGTTTGTTTGAAATACATACATTTCTGCTAAAATATGTTGTATTATTCTATGTCTTAAAATACAGGGTGAGTTCTGGTTTAAGATATGGCTTAAACTATTGATATACAAGAGGATTTCTCCTCCAGAAGGAATCCTTAGAGAATCTGTAGGCTGAGCTGAGTTATGTTGTTGGGTTGAACAAGCTCCCAGACACCCTATGGGTGCTGTGAAAGATATAAAGCCCTTAAAATATTTCATTTATTCTTAATCCAAGTCCAAAATAAAACTGTTAATTTACATACTTTTTAAATTAAATTCATTTTATAGGTTCTGGAATACAGAACAGTTGGACGTGGCACTTCAGTGCATTTTGTGGACAACCAATCAGTCCAGATTGTGGCAAATTGGTCTAGCACAGAACCACCCTTACCTGAAACAGAGATAATCTAGAAATCACAATGAAGGACAAATCTCATTTGTGCTAGCTGGGAATTATAGCAACCTCTGGTCATCTCAGTTTGCAAGGATTCTGCTGAGGTGAGTTGGAGGTGAATAGCAATGTGACCCGCTCATGATATTGTTAACTACCCTGACTCTTACTCATGTAATCTAAAATCCCAGGTTTAGAAACTGGGAATATCTCTCAGTATATTTTCATACCTGTAAAACATCTGAAGAAATAAGTGAAAGTAAACACACATACATATTAAATTAACATGCTTTTGTTGCTAAGGTAACAAATTTCAGATCTCCTCTGTGGGAATACTGCTCCACATGTAGCACAATTCACAACTATTAAAGAAGCTGTTTTATGCAGCCATTTAGTGACATGAACAGTACATGGAGTTGAGATGAGCGAGTGGTTTAGCAGGAAATTCATAATCAGCACAAAGACACTGATGGCTCTGTGACAGCTGGAATTTAGAGGGAATCATATTCATGAGTAGTGCTCTGTACTAAGGAGGCAAAATGATAGCAGAAAAGACAGCCTGCCTTTATTTGCTCCTCTCTTCTGTCCAGGTTCTCTCACCTTTGACTATATCATTCAACCACTTTTCAGGGCTTTATTAGAAGAATAAAAAAGTGTTTAGCACTGTGGAGTTTTAACAAACAAGCAGTGCACTTCATTAAATGTGATGTCTTGGCCAGGAGAATGGACTTGAGGAAGGTATTTTGATAGTCTCATAGCAACTGTGCAGAGAAAAGTGGCTGACATTTCAAGGTGTTGCTTTCTTTAAGAGCAGAATTCATATGCCATTCTTTGTATTTTTTTACTTTAATTGGACTTAAGTTTACCAAGACTAATTTTCACAGCATTTGGGAAAAAGGAGGAGGAGAAAGAGAATATAGAGATGGCCTTAATAAGCCAGACTGAAGCAGAAAGTGCACATGTGCCTCTGATCAGAGGATGAAGAACTGGCTGGGGATAGTTAATGTGTTTGCTGGAAGTAAGCAAGTCTAATGTACCTTTACCAGGTATATTTTATCTTTTCATTTTTATAGCTTGGGAGCAGAGGTTTAGTGCTTTGTCTCCAGATTCAGGAAAAAAACCTCTTTGTCAGACTGGTGAGTAAGGGGCTGGGGCTGGGGGGAGGATACTCCATGGTATCAGTTTGATGATGCCTTGTGAAAACATCAGCTGATGTGTATGAGGGTTTAAAGTCACCCTTAGGTTACACGTACTTATTCAGTTCCCCTGGTGATAAAAACTTCCAGGAGAAGATTACAGCAGCACAATGAAATGCTTCTTTTTATTCATAGGTGGAGGACAAAAGCTCCTGAAAAGTGGATGGTAACATCTGGGCAAGGCAAGTCTCTTGAACAGTCTCTGTGCTGCTACACCCCAGGTGATGACTGTGATAGAAATACCTTCTGTTTATTCATTGAACCTTGAATTACAGTGAATATCTAACTCCAGATCAAACTCTTCCCTGAATCATTGCATTTTGCCTGAGCCTTTTCTTCTACAAAATGATCTGGGAACTATCAAATAATGCCATTATTTTCATTATTGCTTTCATAGCTGAATAGTATATGATTTCTGTGTCTTCTTAAGTTAACAAATGTGACAATTACAGGACTTGACAGGCAGAAAGAGAGATTGTGGAGAGCAGCACTTGGGGAGGAGCCCATTTTAATGGTCTCCTTTTTGGCAGACTTGCACTGTTGTCTGTTACTACTCAGCAGACATCACTGTTAGGTAAATGCTATAATTCAGCCTGATGTGATTCTGAAGCTCAAATTCTAACTATCTCTATCTATGAACGTTTCCTCTCTGCCATTCTCCTTAGCATAGTAGTTTTTGATTCTTAAGTTGCAATAAAAATCTGGAACTAACATTGCACAGAAATTTAGCATTAGGGTACAGGAAAATCATAGCAGCACAAACTGCTTGCTATTTTACAGTCTTGAAATGATGGTAGGTAGAGCTTGGCTCAGATGGGGTGCAACTGTGGAGAATAAATGGAGTATGAATAGAAGGTAGGGCCTGGTTTTGATCAGATTTGTACTTCTATAAATCCAGAATATTTCCTCTCCTTTGGCTGGCAGAAGACTAAAATCTGCCTGCCTGGTATACCAACCAGGTAACTGGAGACTTCCTTGACAGAAACGGTGGTCAGACTTCCTATTTCTGTGCTGAGATGACTTTTTCAAACACTTTTCTGAATACAACTATTTATCAAAATGAAGAATATTGCAAATGAGCCACTAACGAAGATGAGCACTGTCAATGCACCTAAAGAGTATGACACTTTTAGATGATATAAAGTGATTTAATGGACAAGAAGTATTTGGAAGGAGTGGAAAAACTGTTAGAAGACTATATTTCCTGCTAGTAGCAATATCACTGAAGACAGGCAGAAAACTTCTGAAGAAAAAAATGGCATTCTGGCTTTTCCTTAAAGGATAACCAGGTTGCCTACGTTAGAAATGTCAATCATAAATAACCTTGAGTTCTTAGAATGTACATTCTTGTAACATGATTTCATTATCCTGTGGGCTACCAAAATCAAGTCCTTTTGTATACCAGTATATATGTTAATATACATTGCGAGGGGGAAAGTTTTAAGGAAAACACATCCAGTTTTTGTTCTTTTACAGATGTGTTTTAAAACACTCATACCATCTCAATTTCCTCGTTACATTTATTAATTAGTGCTCATCTCACCTAAATAAAGTGTCCTAATTGGGCTTTCACTGTATGCCAGCATCAAGGGCCCAGGGACAATCCACCCTGAGAGATCAGGTGGGAGTAGTGAGGCTGTCAAAGGTTCTCAAGAGTGAGTCCGTGTGGGAAATATTAAGCCAAATTCTCTACTGCTGTATCTCTGATTATATCGCTGGGGTTGTTCAATATGTGTCTGTGTACTCTCCTTGGGAAGCTACATAGAAATAAGCAGAGATTTCTGTATTAACATGAATAAACCTATTAGGCTTCTTCCTATTAAATATGACTATCATGCTTAATCCCTCTCAGGAGGTCAAGGATAAAATGGTTCATTCATTTTAAAGGCCTATTTGTTAAGGCTAGCTGGGTAGAGGAGTTCAGTATTATCACTTCAGAAGAGGTTTGGACAAATATATCAGGCAAAGCTGCCTTGGTTGCATCTTCTTATTCTAGGACAAAGCATAATGGCTGGTAAACTGGGGACGCAAAATGATACCTCCAACAGGATAGCAAATTTCTGCTGTTACTTCCTCATTGGTATCGTATCTCTCTCCTACTTATGCATCTCTCTTCCACTTTGGTGAGATAAGAGCGTGACACAGTGGAAAACATTCACCAGATCTGGATCAGTAGATGTCTACCATGCTTTGGACTCACATTCTGCTTTCCAATCATATGAATTTGAATTGGATGGTCTGGGAATCAGAGGATTTCGTCTGCTAATGATCTGAGGTCAACACAGTTCATCAAGTCTGGTGTGCTCAGCTCAGCCCGGGCTTGCACGCGGTTGCAGTGGTGTTCTCCGCTGTGGTGCTCAGGACATCACACCAGCTTCCCAGTCCTCCCACCATGAACCAGTAAGGATCCCTTCTAGGGCACAGAGAGGACATGGCCTTCTGATAGACCTGGCAAGAGCTTCCATCGCTGAAAACCTAAGGAATGAAGGGAGCAAATCTGGCATTATCTTAGTTTGGGGCCTGGAGGATTCAGCAAGTTCATCATTCCCACCTTCCTGATTTTGATTAATACATTATCATATCAAATTTGTGTAGCAGAGTGTCTCCTTTGGTGCTGGAGAGAATGCCAGTGTCTAAAGCCTGGTAGCTACTTAACAGGTTTTTATAAAAAGTAAGGATTGCTCTACAGAGAAGACCTACTCAGAGGTTTGAACACCAGTTTAGCCAGTGTGTTTCTCAGACACTGAATCCCTTCTGTAAAGACAATGCTAGTCATGTGAGAAATCCTCAGCTGGGAAGATTGTGAGGAGCTTGTCAGCTTTTTAGCTGAACTACCCAAGGGAAGAGATTCCCTTAAACCAGACATAAATCTTCAGAAACTTATTTCCTTTTGATTCTGTATGCCTTGTCTTTATAATCCTTTTTGTCTTGCACTGTCTTGTTTTGAATTTGGGAAGTTGCTTGTTTCATAACCTACCTTGAGTTAAAGATTACTTAAGGTAACTCACCTACAACAGGTTTGACATTCCTTAAAATCTTGAGACTGGGAAATAATAGCAAGGGCTCAGATCCCCAGATCATTGCAAATATCTGACATATATGAGTCTGTGTAAGTAGCAGGTCTCTGAGAGTCCTCCAGTAGTTGCTATTAGTCAGGGAGCTCTTTGACGAACAACAAAGCAGTGGGGCCTGAAACAACTGCTGTTTCTCATGTTCCTTTTCAGCAATGGTAAATCCTGTTCACCGTAGTCTTGAGATGCCGCTGTTGGGATCCCTGGGCTGCAACTGGAGTTTGCATGGATGATCCTGTCCTTTGCAGGTGGTCTCTGCACGTCCTCCCCACCACCCATGGGTGACTTGTGTTTTCTGGCCCTGACAAATCTGTGTATGCAGGACAGCCATCACCATCACAGACAGACGGCATGCATACAAGTTTCAAAAGATGAAACTTCTATACATTCTGCTTTTGAGGAGAGGGAGGGATTTCCCAGACAAGGGAGGGCTTGAGAAACTATCTCCATGTATTTTATGTCAGTGATATTATCATATGAATTTCTGCCATTGTTTAACAGCAAAAAGCAAATTGGGCCATGAAAGGATGGGGGAGAGGGGATTTAAAAACAGCACCAGGAAGGAAAACGTTTCCCTTTCTGCTTGTAGCCTGTCTGTCTGACAAACCTCCTTCCCAAGCAACTCTACATAAAGTGAGTGACAAGTACTACCAATGGCTCAGCAAGGCACTTCTGCAGCTGTTGGTATTTAGTATGCAGCTGCTTGATTTTATATTTTCCAGCAGCCTGCTTATTCAGAGAGAGTCTCTTGCTGTAGAAAGAGATATGGGAAGCCATTAGCTGGCTTTTATTCTTTGGAGCACAAAACAGGGGACAATGAGTTGGCTGGGATTGTAACGTTAGTGTTTATATATGTTACAGTCCTAGTGTGAAATCAGTTCTAATGGTTAGATATTACGTGCTTCATCTGTGACTTTGAAAAGATAAAATGTAAAGCAATTTTTCTTTTAGGCTTATATTCTAAAGCTACGGTCATACCCCTGACTTCCCAGAAGACAGGGTCAGTTATCAGCAACAGAAGTTCTTTGATGCTTTGCTGTTCGCTTGCATGTTCATATCTCCTGTATATATATATACTGCAGGTTTTCAAGTGCAGGGGACTGCCTTGCCTTTGTAGTACCTATAGGCATGCTTCTGCCTTTTTTCTCATGGATTTTACAGGGGGTGTGTCCACCCTAATCAGATTTCTTTCCGCTGTAGATCTCCATTAAAATGCAATGGTACTGAGGGGTAAGGATAGTGGACAGCATGCCATTCTGCTAAGTCTCCTTTTTTTAATTTGAGTGCTTGTCTGTGAGTGTAACCCTGGGCAATGGCTTTCTTTTACTGAGTCCCAGAGTTATCAAGTGAATGGGAAATTTAGGACTGTTTTACTAGAAGTAGCACGATGCCAACTTGCCTGTATGGTACTGGTGTGACTAAACATGCAGGTGGCTGCCTGGCAGGTACCATAAACCTAGGCAACCCGCCCTAAAGCACTCTTCAGTCTGGATGGTGTGTTGCTGGCTTTACCTTCGTGCAGTCACAGTATACTTTAACACAAGCAGTCAACCAGAGAGTTGCTGATGTGCATTGGCGTGCTTTGGGGTTTGACAGGAACAACTGCACAGATCATCTAACCAAGTTTGTGATGTCTGAACAAAAGGCTCAGAGTGTCTCTGATGTCCAGTGTTCATGGTGATTTGAGGCACTGGGCTTCAGGAAGCGCATGTGGATCATATGAAAGTCAGCTATAATCTTAGGAGGGGAGGGAGGAGACACAAAATTTGGATAAGGACTCAGTTGTCACCTCCACTTCCCTACTCATCTTCTGGTCATAGGAAATCTTTCTCTTTAAGAGTCACCTTTCAGGAGTGATGAAAGAGCAGAAACTGTGGTCGTTGGCACCTAAGGGAGTGTCAGTAGTGTTGACTGCCGAAATGGGTTGAAAAAGAAATTAACAGTCCTCTTTCTTACGCAGAGAGGAAACCATCCTTTGGCACTAAGTTCTTCAATGCCCTGAGAAGAATATCTGCAGGAGGGAAGACTCAAATCTAAATCTTTCTCTTCCCAGTCTGAGTACTCCAACCCTGGATCCTGAGCAGATTCATCCACTTTCTCAAAGGGAAGATCAGAATGTGGAGGAGCTCTTTTGATTTTGCAGTTTATCAGTTGTTTACCTCAACTGAAACTGAAAATAGCTGTGGGGATAATTTTAGATGTCTGAAGTTTCTTATCTACAGTTTTATGTAAACCAAGAAAGCCTTTTTTTTTGTTGTTTTTTTGTTTGTTTGTTTGTTTTGTAGCTAACTAATGAAAGAAAAACACATAAATGCTGTGTAGTGCATGGATTCTCTAATGTTTTGCTGAACAGAAGAATTAAGAAGTCAATAAATATCAGCATGTCCTATGGCAAAAGAGAATGGTGAAGGCTGCCTTAGAGTTTTCTTCAATTTACTATCTGTGCTTTATAGTATGATGCAGTGGCATAGAGTAGTGCTTTACGCACTGCGATGTTGTAATTTTACTTTGTCAACACAGAGAAAGGCTTAGGCAAATACCCAGGACAATATCTGATAGACTCTGCATAGTTCAAAGACCACAGTTAGAACAACACATTGTGGAGACAACTGATATTCGAAGTAATTATATGATATGTTCTCTTGAACCATCATAATTAAGGTGCAACAGATAACAGTGGAAAAAGAAGCCTAGAGATTATGTGAAGTGGGCAATTTGGCTGTATGAAAGGCTGCTCCAATGTTTAAAATAGCAAGTTACTATTAGAAGCAGAGAGAAGACAGCTAAACAAGATGAACTCAATTAGATGAACAAGGAACACAATATAATATTGAAATTACAAATTAATGATAGCCTTAGAGGCAAAAGAATACCTGTTGGCAGATGAAGAAAGGAGCTAAAATCTGTGATGTTTTTTAAAAAAAGCCAAACCATTATACTGTCTTACACAGCCATCTACTGTGTAATAGGGCAGGAGGTTCGACCTCCACCTGTGTGTGTGTTGTGGTTTAACCCCAGCTGGCAACTAAGCACCACGCAGCCGCTCGCTCACTCCTCCCTGGTTGGGATGGGGGAGAGCATCAGAAGAGTAAAAGTGAGAAAACTCATGGGTTGAGATAAAGGCAGTTTATATGGGTAAAGCAAAAGCCGCGCATGCAAGCAAAGCAACACAAGGAATTCATTCACCACTTCCCATGGCAGGCAGGTGTCCAGCCATCTCCAGGACAGCAGGGCTCCATCACGCCTAATGGTGACTTGGGAAGACAACACCATCACTCCAAACATCCCCCCTTTCCTTTTTCTTCCCCCAGCTTTTTATGCTAAGCATGACATCCTATGGTCTGGAATATCCTTTTGGTCAGCTGGGGTCAGCTGTCCCAGCTGTGTCCCCTCCCAACTTCTTGTGCCCCCCCAGCCTCCTCGCTGGTGGTATGGGGTGAGGAGCAGAAAAGGCCTTGACTCTGCGTAAGGGCTGCTCAGCAGTAACAAAAACGTCTTGGCATTATCAACGCTGTTTTCAGCACAAATCGAAAACATATCCTCATACTAGCTACTACGCAGACAATTAACTCTATCCCAGACAAAACGAGCACGGTGTGGGACCCCTAAGAGGGCTACGCACTCCCTATTCACGGGGACAGTTTGAGTGGTTTCAGCAATACCTAAGTGCACAGCCGACAGGCTCTGCCTTCATGAAGAACACTGACTACAATTTTCAGCCTAATAGATCATGGCAGATTATAGGGCAGCAAGGGAGGGACAGAAGGAGAAGAGCAAGGATGTGTAATGCAGCTGCTGGGAGTATAGAAAGCAGACATCGCTGGCAGCTGCTTAATTACATTTTGCCAGTTTTCACTGCAAAACCCATAACTTCTCTCTTTTCCAGATGATTGTTAAGGGGCTGAGGGGCCGGCCTGAAGGTGTTTTGATGAAGAATTGGAAGAAGGGGGGGAGAGCAGCAGAGGGGAGCGAAGGCAGTCAGCAAGTAGAAAGTTGCTTGCCGTGGCATGTGTCAATGCTGTGCCAGAGGCTGGGATGTGACAGGTCTTGGGAAGCAGTGGGGCTCAAGCAGGCCCTGTAGGTACCCATGGGGAGGAAGGAGTGGAGATGAGACTTCTGGGAAACGTTAGGGCAGGGGTAGTTCCCTGAGCATGCAGGAAGGAGAGGAAGGCAAGTTTGACTTGGGACTCTTGGTCTTTCCATAGCGGGAAGTAGTTCCTGTGCTCCTGAAGGATAATGCAGCTTGTTTAGTCTCCCTGGTGAGAACTTGTGCCATTGTAGGTCAAAAGTACCAAGGTCTTTCTTTTAAGGCTCTAATTTTGGGGAAGAAATGGTTATCAAAATGTCTGAATTTTCCATAGCAGTCTATCTCCTCTTAAAATCTACTAGTCTCTGGCTTTGTGTGCTGGGATTGCTGTTCGTAACACAGAACGGGTGGCACCACCTCTCATTTATAACACGTCTGTAATAAGGGGGAAAAAAGCTCAACTGATCAAGGGAAATACAGAAAAAAAAATCTCACACAGTTTTATATTCTGGCTCTGCTCTGCTGCCCATTACTTCATTTCCTACTCATCTTCTCTTTCATCAGCTCTGCTTGTGGGGCAGGAACTGTATCCTTAGCCTCGTTTCCTAAGGAAATGAGATCTCTGTGTGTGGATATAACTGTCCCCCTATTAATTTTTAGAACAATGGTGAATATTAGCTGAATATAATAAAAGGGCAAAATCTAAATTCCTACAATTTTAATGAAATTTAATATCTGGAGAGAGATCTTCCTATTATCCTAGCCAAGAAGAGTAAACTCACCCTTTATTAGGTAATTCATATTTACATGCTTGCTTTTCTTCTCAGAAAGGAGGCAGAAAAAAAATGACCAAATCCTTTTTATTAGAACAGGAGAAGAGTGCAAAGCATTATAAAGGAAAATTTGGGAAATTATTTTGTTTTTTTAAAGGAACTAGCCGTAATTCACAAGGACAGCATGTTTTTCCCAGAAAGGCTAGAAAAACAAGAGCATCATATACAAGGCAGCTGTATCATGAATTGAGAAAACTTATTAGGGCTGGACTTTTCACAGTCTGTCTGAGAACTGATGCTAGTACCTAGCCTGAACTGGATCATACTGTGCAGACTGGATTTTAACGTAAAGAAAAGCAAAGGAAGAGATTGAGGTGCTGAGAGACAATTAGAGTAGCAGAACAGGAATCTCTCAGGATGAAAAGAGCTGAGCAGAACATACTAAACCACCTTACATTGAAGCACAAGTAACCCTCGGAATTTATTCAGGTTAGCCCGATGCGTGTGCACGATGTAGAGAGCCAAACTGGAAGAACTGCATGCTGTGAAAGCAAAAGAGAAGGGGTTTTCACTCCCAAAGCCTCACAGAAGAAAGAAAGACGTTAAGGCATAACACACTGGCAGCATACCATCCCTCAAAGAGTTGTAGGCTTGCCCAGAGAAGCGTGGGATTGCACCACGTGGAGCATGCACCTGGGCAGCGTGATACTCTGACAGGTGTCAACAAAGACATTTGTGAATTGTTGGGTCATGACTCTGTGAAGGGGTTTAGAAGCTGTCACAAGCGTGCACTGCCAACAAGCCAGCAGTGTGTGGCAGTACTTTTTAGGAGTGTTATCACAAGGTGATGATGCCTAGTTGTGCAGTGTTTCAGGGTATGGAGCGATGCTTAGTTGCATTGCACTCAGATTGAGATGTCTAAGGATTCCAAAGTAATGGGACAAATTATCTTTTTTTATGCATTTTTTTAAAAATTTTCACTTGCTAAACATCTCCGAGGCTTCTGATAAATGTGAAAAAACTGTGCCAAACTATGAAGATCTCAATTTACTGTTGTATAAGCATCGGGGCAAATGAGTCTTACCCTGTAAATGCTAAGGCAAGAGGAGGACCTTGCAGTTCATCACAGCAACAATAGGTGGTCCTAAATGAAATACTATCCCACCTCGGCCCTTCTGACTATCTCTGTCACAACCTTGGTGATGCTGACAGTGAGGCAAAAAAGAGCTAGACTTGGTAACAACAATCATCCTGTATGCAAAGAGCGACAACCGGTGCTTTCCCTTTGGAGTAGTGACTCTAATCCAGCTGACATGGCTGAGCTTTCAGACACCTGGCTCAGTGCATCTCTATCGCAACACTCCCACTACATTTTGTTGTTGTTCTCAGTTAAGAGCCCACAATACGTACCTCACGCATGATTACTTGTCACATCAGAAGAATTTACCTCTCCAGTTTTAGCTCCATCATCATTCATAGCCTCTCTAAGGACAGCCAGCTTCCCACCCAGACTGCCTCAAGCTGACAGGTGTCTCCTCAGTTGCTCATCCTTCAGATAAATTCAGTAAATTAAACAGCAGGCTTTGGGGTGGCAGGTTTCTGAGGTCTGCAGGCAGAATCGGCCGGATGGGAAGAAACTTGTTAATGGTTGAATAGCATATGCTGCAGCTTTGGGGCTTGATTTATTGGCATCTGCTCAGAACCACTTAATAATCACACCTCCTGGTGAGGGGGAGAAATCCTTTCTCCTTTGTTACTTAGGAACAGCTGATGGTACTCTTCATCTTGCAAGAAATGCCACCAGCAATACCACTGAGGGGAGAAGTGAACTGTGGTGTTTGCTGCTACAGACCCGCTCCTCACTGTACTCTGGGCTGAGTTGCATGGTTGTACCAGAGGTAAGCTGGTACCCCCTTTTTTTAAAAAAAGATGGTTTAGTAGATGAGTGTGTGAAAGCTAGTATATTTAGATTGCAAGAGAAAATATTAATTCAGTTGGAGAAAACAGTGAATGTGTCAAGAATTATAAACTGGGCAAAGAACTAGCCAAGGGAAGTACTACTTTTTATAATCCCATTCTTTTTCTGTTGAAATGTGGGATTAATGATGGCTGTTTCACAATCTTGCAAAGCAATGCATTCAGACCCCGACTATCTTTACCTTCAGGAAGTTATTTAAATATATAATTTTCTTCACAACTTATCCAGAAGGGACTTAGACAATATTTTTGCTAGACCACTCCTGCAGTGCCCCCTCCACAGTTTTCTCACATCTAAACCAGCCCAATGCTATACAGGTTTTTCAAGGGAAAATTTTTTCCACATTTTTTTTTTGCCATTACTATCCCCTTGACTCTCTTCAGTGGGTTCTTACTCAACAGTTGTTTCAGGCTGAGCAGCATAGAAGGATTACTGCCTCTGCCATGAAAATTACAGTCCTGTTTATACATTTCTCTACCGTGTCTGGTGTTGCTGACTCTTATGTATCATGAGCCTATGAACTCTTCCAGACACTTGGTATGATGTGGCTTGGCGTAACTATAGTAAATCGTGATCTAACAGAAGCTGGAGGCTTATCAAAACAGGGGCCTCATATAATATATGCAGACTCAAAATAAAGGAAAGTTTTCAAAATGTCTGCTAAACTGTTTAAGGAAAAGCCTAATTAGTGATCAATCCTTTAAGCAGGGAGGCAGAACAGAGCTGAGAAGAAAATGCCTTACCTCATTTACACTGTGGGGGATAAAGCAGAGGTAGAGAAAAAAGTGAGGTGAAAAATCCCTGAAGAAGCTCAGGACTACTTGCTACGTCTTCCTTTTTTATTTCAGTTCACTGTAACATTAATATAGTGTATTTCTTTGGATTAAACAGACGGAGAGGAAAAAGAGGGGTTGCAAAAATGGGTCCTTTGAAACCCCTTTTGAAGCAAAAGGAAAATGTGATAACTTTCATGCATATATTGGCTCCCTGTATCAAGGTCTTTGTGTAAAGGGATACCTATGTGTTGGGAGCTGCCTTAGGAATCAGATTTTCTGTTCTAATGGTTGAATAAATATCCTGGAGGTAGTTCTCCAAAGTACTATTCTGGCTCAGAGCTCTTCAGTTTTCAAACTGAATATCAGGAAACATCCAGAAGATGGACAGTCAAAGAACAATTCAAACAATGCAGTGGTCAATCTTGTTTCACTCAAATCTCACCTGTGTAAAGAAAACTATGGGAAGCAATTCCCCAAGTTACAATACAGACATGTATAGCATTAGTGAAAAGGGCAGCCTGGGAAAGGCTTAGATCACCTTGGTGATAATACTGCCTCATCCCTGATTATATTACTACTGTGGCTTCCCAGAACAAAAATACGGATTGGTGTGGGCTAAGGTAAAGAAAAGTCTGACATAAGCTTTGTGGAGCAGCACGTGAAGGTTCATAGTGCCAGTTCCTGCCACAGTCCTTTATCAAAGGGTGTAAATCTGGAATAGGTATCTACAGGACAGAAAGGAAGGAAAAAAATCTGGTGCATGGCTCCCCTGCCAGCCCTCACTCAACACCAGGCCAATGCAGATCTTTTCTAGGAGATGTGCTGAATGCGATGAATGAGACCGTGTGTTCAAACCTATGGTTCAGAGCCAGTAATTAACATTTACTTCCCATTGTGCTTTATACATTTCTCTCTATTCCCTAATGCTATTTATAAAGGATCCTTTTAGGTATGAAGTGATGTTGAAATTGTAGGGTAAGAACATGGGTGGCACAGGACACATAATTTGGCTAGGCAAAAGCCCTGGCAATGATGAAGGAGAATAGAGCAGCATAACCTCTCCTAGGAACTGAGGCCTTTTGTAGTGTCTCTTCTTTTAATCTCAGAATAAAAAGGGGAAATGCCTTATTTTAGTACGGAGTGAAACACAAACACTAGCTGAAGTAATTATTGTTATGGGGAGGGGCTGTGTTCATGGTAACTCTCCAAATGGTGATATTACACGAAGTGCCTTCAAATATGTCCATCTTTTAATCTCCTTGCATGAAGGATAATCTTTGCTCAAAGATCATCCTTGTCTTTAGTGTAGCCAACCTACGTTACAAAATCAGGATTTAGCAAGTAACAATAACTGAGTTAATGTTCAGTTTTGCCTGTGATCTCCAAAAATACGTGACTAGGCTATTACAACAGCTGTAATGGTAAATTTAAGGGAGATACAGATTAGAATATTTTCTACTCTGATGTCATGGTTATATTCTTGGAAAGTTTCTAATGTACATCAGTTGTCACAACAGAAAGGTCCTTTCCACTTTGGAGATAGTTTCCTACTCTGTTACTTTTATACAGCTCTCTATTGCAACAAGGGTGAAGTTCCTATTACGAGAAAAATAGAGTAGCTAATTATACTGGTCTAGACAGCCTGCAGGTGTTTTACATTGGTTTCTAGAGTCCAACTAACATTTAAAAAATATATGCATATCTTCTACTGATATTCCTTCCAGCAGATGTTTTTAAAGTCAAACTTCCCTTTTGAGGCAGAGACCATAGTTGTTTTTATGGGATTTTAGTCTGATCTCATCTCTCCTCTTATTTTTGGCTTTCCTGATGCTCACCCCACATCAGCCACTGACTTGACAAATGTGGAACCATTTCAATCGTTTTACTAGACAGTCTGATGATATGCTCCCACACAGAGAATTTCCTACTGGTAACAAAAGTAAAGGGGCCAAGCCAATTCCTATGTCAAAGACTGCTGATCTCCTGCCATGGCTGCCCTACCAAAAGTCATCCATCCACAATCCATGATATTGTCTCTCTACTCTTCTTCTTTGTCCCCCATGCATTGTACACCCTCCTTCTCATAGCCTTTTTCCTCTTTCACTGGCACCCTGAATTCTCCCATACTGTTAGTTAAATATATGGTTTATTTCACACATGTAAATCATTTTACTATATTAGCCTTCGTTTTATAACCATATCATCACACTATCCAACATTCATTTTCATGTGCCAACATCACTCTGCTCTAGTTCTACACCACCAGATCACATCATGTGTCTACTGAAAATGCTTGGTATAGTGAAATGTTTGAACTTTCCCATGCACAGTGCAAATATTGTGGGACAGGTGAACTTCTGAAATTGTATTGGTCAAACATTGCATTTTCTTGATAACATTTTAAAAAATTAAGATTTTATGCTGAATTTTAGCAGGAATTTGTTGAAGACTCAGTTTCAGTATTCTTTCACAGAAAAGGAACATAAGCTATAAGGCGATATTGTATGAATCAAATATTATAGCTAAAATAAAATTAAAAAAAATCATCCAAAGAGTTCTCTCAGGAAAACACACTGTTGAGCTGTTGAACAGCTATTGCCCAGTGCTCATCTAAAAAGTGTTAGAGGCTTAGATAGCTTGCTTTGTTGTAATCTTGGCCCTTAATTCTTTCTCATGCCTCCTTGTGCCGTGCACATGGAACTGTAACAACAGAATTATGAAATCAAATACAAGCATTTCTGTCTGTGATAAAGCAGGTTGGTTGGCAGTACTGGAAAGCAAAGCTGGAAAGTCAAATAGTTGGAATATCTCAATCCTCAGCTGTTTTCTCTTGATAGTACAATAACAAAAATAGAGACAGAGCTCTCAATGCAAGGAGATTGAAACCTGGACGTATTTGCAGGCACTTAGTGAAAAATCAACATTTTGAGAGTGAAGAGTTTTAGGACAGAGCCTGAGAAGTAATATTAGCAAGTTTGCCATTGCTTGACATCAATCTAGAAAGTACAGTGAGAACTTTTTCATACTAGCAAGAGTCATTACTGACTATTTCATCTCTGGGTTTATTGTTTCTCAATTAATAAAGGGATGACATCAGTAGCATCAAATGGTGGTTTCCAGATGCTGCATAAATATTGAATTAATGGAACTTCTTATAAAGTAGGAAGCTGTGGCCTTGTGACAAATTTCCCTTATCAATAACTATGTTTCTGCTAAGGCAACCAGTTATTACTTTTTAGCTGAAGTAGTTAGACTTGCCACGTAATAGTTCCTGATAGCTGCCTAGGAGAGGAGGAAAACTGCCCATTCCCACTGTGCACAATGGACAGGACAAAAAGTGAAGTGCTTAATTTTTCTTAGGAACTTTTTAGGATTGTTTACAGTAGGCATTAGGAAACCATTTCTAACGATAATGCGTGTGCAGTAGAGGAATAGGTTTTGTTGCGAGGGGAGAAGTGGTGTCTCTGTTACTGGGAGTTAAAAAAGCATCTTTCAGGAATGACCTGGTTCTACTTGATTCTTCCTCGGGTCAAGGGTCAGACATAGATTATCAAGATGCAGATAACAAGCGGATGACCTTTTAAGAATTTTTCCAGTCCTGTTGTTTTGATTTTACAATCAATGATCACCCACGCACATTTGTATTGCAATTGCGTCTGTGTTATTGGACACAAACTTCCTAATATTTGCCCATGTAGAAATTCATGTAAGAGCACAACAGAATTTCAAACTGTCATGACTCACTGAATTATGAATAGATTTCGGAAAAGTCCAACCACTTACTGTATGATACTTAAAGACTCACAAATCATTTTATTCAAGATGCAACTTTAAAGATAAATATGCTTTCATTACTAATCTGCTTTTTGCCTCCATGAAGTCTTTTCATTGGCTGAGTGACTCACGGTCATCCTGTAGCAACACAGTTATCCAATACAAATTCCCAAATATAACACATTGTAATGACTCATTCTCAGGCATATGCAACAAAGTGAGATTCCAGAGGCTTTTCATTCTGTAATACTGATATGACTGATTCATTTCTCGTGTCTCATTAGATACTAGAGTGACCCAGATATTTACTTTTATGTATAGAATCATGGAATCATGGAATAATTTTGGTTGGAAAAGACCCTTAAGATCGAGTCCAACCATAAACCTAGCACTGCCAAGTCCACCACTAAACCATGTCCCTAAGTGCCATGTCTACACGTCTTCTAAATACCTCCAGGGATGGTGACTCCACCACTTCCCTGGGCAGCCTGTTCCAGTGCTTGTCAAACCTTTCAGTGAAGATTTTTTTTCCTAATATCCAATCTAAATCTCCCCTGGTGCAACTTGAGGCCGTTTCCTCTCATCCTGTCACTTGTTACCTGGAAAAAGAGACCGTCACCCACCTCCCTACAACCTCCTTTCAGGCAGTTGTAGAGAGCGATAAGGTCTCCCCTCAGCTTCCTCTTCTCCAGACTAAACAACCCCAGTTCCCGCAGCTGCTCCTCATAGGGCTTGTGCTCTAGACCCTTCACCAGCTTCATTGCTGCTCTTTGGATGAGAATTTACCATCCTATTCTTAACAGTTTCTACTTAAGGTTTCCCTAAACTTAGGGGATGCTCAGGTCTTTAATAGGATCATAATATTTGTACTGTGTCATTGTTTTTACTTTATATAGTGCCATGGGTACACCAGGACACTTTGCTTGAATATGAAAACTGTACCATGCTGCACTGAGTATACTTGCAGTCTTAGGAGCCTTTTAAATCTCTGCACATGCCAACACAGTAGTAGAACAAGACAAAGTTGTTCCCTAAACAGCTCACCCTGAGTAGCAGGTATTTTGCAACTATACTCTGTACTGCATGGCAGAAACAGCAGAGACTTGAGTGTCCCAAAACCTGGTCCTACCTACCCGTTTCTGTCTAAGATTGTTCCTTGTCTAATGCAAGAACAGTTGCCTGTTGCTGTGGTTTGGCTAGAGCAGGTGACCTGACCTTCTCTGGGCATGCCGGTACCAGCCCAGCAGGACCTGCCTTGCCTGACTTTTTGGTTGTTATCAAAAACAATTGTAGCTTCTTAGCAGAGTCAGTGGCACTCCATTGGGGAAGTTATGGTGACTCAGTAATGACAATCGAAAACAGAAAATAAAAAGAGAAAAAGGTAGCAAGCAGGGAAAAGGAATAATATATATAAAAAGATTGGATTGCTGGTTTATTTATCAAAATGTCTTCTTTCTTCTCCTATTTGTACTCTTTATATGTATATATATATTTATATTTGTAGCTCACTCAAAAGCTGAAAAAGAATGTAAAATCCCTGAAAGCAGATCTTTATTTATGAGATTGCTAGCTGTGACAGATTACTATTCACTCTAGAAACGGAAATTATGCTTCTATGATATTATGACTTAAGGGGAATGTTACTGTAATCTCCCTTTTTTCTCTGTATGCTGGTTATATGCAGTGCTTACTCAAGTCTTACTTTCACCAGATCTGTGACTGTATAACTGAGTCCACTAGTTTGGTCCCAAATGTGCAGATATGAGTCGGAAGAAATTGAGAGAATCTTTGAGATATAAAATTCAGTTTGAATGCAATGAAGGAGGATCCACACTCTTTTAACATACTGTCATTGATATTATCAATGTTGAGTATGCTTTTACCTTCAGACCTCTGTAAAAATGTATCTGGAAAGACAGAAAGGTTATCTAAAAATACATCAATATGTTTATATAATTATGCAAACAAAAAATATTCAGCTCGTGTCAATGGGGTGCTCATATTTTCTCTCTAGCAGGAAAAAGAGGCTAATCTAGAAAGAGTTTTTCACAACCACACCAAGATCTTTTTTTTCACTTTGCCTATGGTTTAATAAGACTCCTTGACTTTGATTGAAAAGTCACTTGATAAATAATGTAATTATCTTGTCCACCTCTGTATGCCCCATTTACAGCATAGCAGATCATTTGGCAGCACTTCATTAGCCAGAGAGCCATGTGTCTTCAGTGAGCAAAAGGATATGAGTTCAAATGATACATTAGGCACAGGGTATATGCATGACTTAAAATCTGCAAAAGGAACCTTCTTTGGAATGTCCACTGATGAAGGGGTCATATCTGACTCAGTGTTAACAGGTGGCGTGAGTCACATTATCTGCTGCATATAACATACATTGCAAATATAATCTGTCTATACAACTGCAAAGTCATTTTATGAATTGACCTTGAATGGTGGGATGATTGAAAAGTATTCACTGTGAAGACTGGAGGAACAATTTTCAGTCTATGCTGTTTCCTGAAGCTGCTTGCTTTCAGCACACATTATTTCTGCTGTATATGAAGTCACTTGAGTCCCAACCTATCATTCTACTGCCTGTTTTGATAAAATTATTTTCCACTGGGACAAAAAAAAGGAAAGAGAACCTGACTAATATGAAAGCAAAAAAAATTACATTATGCCAACATGTAATAAACCAACTGTTTGTTGCTTGAATTGGTCTCCTTTTATTTTTAGATGCTAACAGTCTACCTACAAGTACGTATGAAGACACCGGAAGACTTCAAGAATTCGAAAAGGAGGACATTGCTCTTGCAATGGAGTTATTGCATGAAACTTTGTAAATGTCTTTTTGGCCTTTTATCATCAATACAGATGTCCAGGCAACCTCTTGCATAATTTTGACTTCCCTCTGCAACTTATGTTTTTAGAGGTGACCAGCAGCAGAAGGAAACGTGAGCTAAAGCTGAAAGTCTCGGCATGATTGTTTTCAATAACTGAAACTTGTTTTAGAATTTCCTCAATACAAGATGCAAGGAAATGCCTTAATGCTTCTCTAATTGCACCTCTGAAATGTTACATGGATTTGTGTTCAATGGTAGAGGGGCTAATTTTCTAGACTCAGGGGAGTCCTCTAGTTTGACCTGAATGTGTTTTGCATTTCATGGGTTAACTGCTTCAAATTGTTTGAATTTCTCTGGTACATGCCTCACTCTACAACATCTTCTTAGAATTAGACAAGATCTCTGGAGGTCTCCAGTCCAACCGCCCACTCCAAGTGAGACTATTGCTAGCACTAGATCAAAAGCCATTCCTGGCTTTGTCTAGCTGAGTCTTGGAAACCTCCATGGCTGGAGGCTCCACCACATCTTGGACTAACCTGTCCTAGTGCTGCACCACTTTCCTGGTGTATCTCCTCCTTCTCTGCTTGAGTTCTTCTACTTGTTGAAATTAACATTAATTGATTAAACATTGTTCCACAAGATGATTTTTCATTCTCCCTGACTTTTGTAGTTACATGACTCGCACCTTTCAATATTCCCTTCAGCAACGTTGCCATTGTGGTTTTAAGGTGGAGGGCATGGGTAGATCTATTGCATAGGACATCCTGATTATTTCCTTTGCAAGCAGAAGTGGATACTTGATACATAGATATCAGTTTTCTGGTTTTGGAAAGACTGAGAAAATTGTAACAAGAAAAAATGGGATTTCTAATCTTTGCCTGGGTACAAGTGTAGTTTACCATTATAACTGACAGGCTGCATTGTACTGAGGACTGATGAGCTCCATGTAGTAGTGAAAAAAGATTATGCATCTCTAATGGCAATTCTACCGTTGATACCTTTGATCATCTTATCAAGGAAAAACTGAGTTGATCTTATTCACGCTTGTACGTTTCTTCCAGGGAAATCACAATAAGTTGTTACAGGCAATTGCTTTAGTTGTTCAAGAGCTCTGAAATGCTACTACTATGTGTCATTTCTTTTTTTAATCTGCTAGGCAGAGGGAGGCTGGTGAAGGTGGGCAGTTGCACCAATGCTGTTTTCATGTAGCTGAATCTGAGCATTAGCCACTGCTTGAGCTGGTTGCAGCTGGGGTTGAAGGAGTTCTGAATTGAGAAGAGAAAAAGTCACCAGTTTATTATCTGATGATGGAGCAGGAACACAGCTCTTTAAAGCCTTAACATAATGGGACTGAGTATTTTCCATCTCCAAATCTCGCCATTTCTATAACACCTTAATTTGGGAAAGACTTAAATGTTAATTGAATGTTTAAAGAGCTAAAGAAAGATTTGGGTAACTGAGTTCTGGACAGACATTTAAGCTGTTTATTCTTTTCACCTCATAAATATTAGTGGGTGGCAGCTGACACTGAAACAATGAGATTAGTCACCAGCTTTTTTTTCCATAACACCTCTGAGTTTTATATTTAGTGATCTCCTTTATACCACATGCCATTTCAAATAGTATCCATATGAAGAAAAACACATTTTCCTAACTTAACTGAGAATTATCTGAGCATTTTCTGTTCTTGCTGTAACACTAAAGAATAAATTAAAGTCACAAATTTAAACAATTTGCATAAATTATTGAAGGCAGGCTTGAGCTCCACATTAACACGTTTACATTTAGCTGTCTACAGGTCCTTTTAGCAGGGCCTGTTGAGATAGGACAAGGTCCCTTCCAACCCAAACTATTCTATGATTCTACATGTATCTACCTGAACCAGCTGTCTAAACCTACCTCATAGTTGATAGAGATCTACTCAGTGCTGTCAATGGAGTCCGAAGAGCTATTCAGCTCATCTGGAAGTAGACACCTATGCTGTAGACACCTATGTCAGGTCAGCCTAATAGCTCTCCAGACTCAGACTCTGACTAGATCCCCACTGAAAGTAACAGGAGACAGCTATAGTGGAATTCAGCTGTCCATGCACAGGTGTCTTTTAGATGTTCTAGAAGATCCTACCTGACTTGATTCCAACCAGCAATCAGGACCATCCCCTTTGTGCAACTGCCTAAACCTGTCAACAGCTTTTGACTCTTGACAACTAGCTTGGAGTTTCCTTAATTGAATTAGATTTGTAACCCATCCGTGCAGGGGATCTGGCTATATGAAGCTCACATGCATCCGTATTTAGGTGTCTAAATACTTCACCTTGTGATTAGTAGTCTAGAGGTTTGAACATCTATCTACAAGACAAGACACCGGAGCTCTAGGAACAATTTCTTCAAAGGAGACTGGACCACATATGTTGAGAGAGGGCCTGACTACCAGGCTATCAAGTAGATTATAAGGGAACCTGTCCCTGGACTAGACTATGGTACTTAGGTTTTTCAGGAGCAAAACTTACTAAGTCTTCTCCTAAGACTGTCTTTTTTTTTTTTTTTTTTTTTTTTTTTTTTTAATTCATAATGGTCTAGTGTAAAATGTATGTATATTCCAGGGTTTTGCATCAGCAAATTCAGTTCTGCTCCCTCTCAAACTAATGCTGATATTAGTAGTTATTTTATGCTTTCCTCCCATCATATATCCAAACATTTCAATAATGTGTACATACCTGATGTTCTTAACTTACATTTTCTGCTTCATAGATTTCCTGTCACTTTCAATCACAATGATACAATGAAATTATCAATTAACTATTATATATATGTCAGTGAAGAAGAATATACTTCAGAAAAGATGCAGATGCCTCTGTTTACATTTGAAATGCAAAGAAGAATTGATAGGCACTTTATTGACATAAGGTGTTTTTGTTGGGCGTTTTGTCGTGTCAATGAAAAAAACCTCCCTTGCTGCTTCTTAAACTTAAGTAATACTTATGTGTTTCTGTCTGCTTATTTTTGGTGGCATCGAAAGAAAGAAGTCACTATTGGTGAAAAAGAACTTTTACTGAACTTAATTAAAAAAAGTCTTCAGACTTCTGTGCTGCACAGAAGGAGAACAGAGAGTTTCCAAGCCACAGAATAAGTTCCAAATTCCAGATACTTCATCTGGAAATATCTGTCTATAGAAGCCTATTTCTTGATGTCCAAATCTGTGAACAGATCTCACCCTCAGGTCATGTATATCTTCTAGCTCTGCCAGCCCCACAGGTATATCTCAGCTCTTCTTTGGCATCTCAAACGACAGTGGACAGCCAAATTTTTAGATTAATTTAGGACAACTGAATGAGTCAGTCAGTAGCCTGTGGAATGATATCATCTACCTCTTTCAGTGCCCTTTAACAGTCCAGCCCATACCTGAATTCAGTATGAGCTTGAATGTAAAAACCAAGAAAATCTAGTTACGTACCTGGTAACATTTTAAGTCATCTCCTTTCTGTGGTTCTCTAAACCCATAGACATCTCAAAATTTGGCTTAGAATTTCCTTGAATCTCCTTTCAACCAACTGTTAGTGTGACAAGTTTGTTCAGCTGATACAGGAACAACTGACAGAGCGATGCTAGATTCAAACACAGAGCATAACCCACGAAGAATTATAAAATAGGGCATTTGGGCCATAGGTACAGCTCCTTTTTAATCAGTTAGGTTACTTGTGCAAAAGGTTTCTTGTTTTGAGTACAGGAAACACAGAGTATAAATAAAATCAGCCCCAGATGTATAGGACCAGGGTTGTCTAAAAGTGATGCTGTGTTTCGAAGGCAGCTGGTAGAAGACAGCTTAGCATGAGCGGGCAATGGAGACCTGGCAATTACATTGCTCAGGTTGGGTTAATTGCACAGTCTCAGAGTTGTGTCCCTCATTGGCTGATCTGTGGGAATGATAATTCCTAGACAGCCCTAATGAATTGAGCCAAACTGGATGCCCTAAATCAGTTTTCAACTGAAATTGCCTTTGACAAGACCCTTCTTTTGTTAATAAACCTCTGCATTACACATTTAATGGTCTCAGCTCTTTTTATGTCTCTTAAAATTTATTTGTATGCAACCCTTATGACATCTTCAAGATGACTCAGGAAATTCAGTTGTAAATACATCTTTCAAAACTGAATAGTTATTTCAGTCCTTCATTTTAATAGAAAACAAATCTATTTGTTTATTGTTCTTTTTCTCCTCATTATCAAATCATAACAATATCATGTCAACCACGCTTTAGCATAGCCTTGATATCCTTTGTTTATTGTGAACTATAATTTGAACAGTGTTATACCCACAAGGGCAAATCTCCTTTGTACAAAATCTTGTTACTAATTAAAAGTTTAATCTGATAGTGTAATTTATTTGTTCCTACTTGTGTGTACATTATAAGCCCGACCTTAAGTCTTACTTCCCACACAGCATAAATTGCACAGGCCGTTTGTAATTCAGTAAAGCCATAAGCAATAACATTAAGAATTCAGCAAGAAAAGAGACTAGGAGAAACTAAAGGACTAAAGGAAAGAAGACCCGTCAAACCTACACACTTAGAACAGTGTTTTTCCTCCTCTCACCCCTTGTTTCATTATCCACTCTATCTACTTACACACTACCAACTGCCTGAGTCTTTACCCTGTTCCTTAAAGCTGCTCACAAATCCTGGATTAAAGTCCACTCTGAGTTATAGGTTGGCATTTGGGTTTATTGGCAACACAGGCACACAGCTACTCCATGCCTTGACGTAAGTGCCTTCTGTCCTGAAATTTCACTCCAGGACTTTATTGTTTCTCCTTGTAGTTTGTTTCCTAAAAACCCTATTCTTCCTTCCAAGGCAACTTGGAGATTAGCAGCATCACTGAGTTGGCAGAATTTCAACTGACTAGGTGGTATCCTGACCAGAAATGCTTTGCTGAACTCAAACAGGCATCCTAAATCCAACATGTAATTGGTCCCTATAGTCCAGGAATGGGAGGGCAACAATCAGGAGGTGAACCATTATTACTGTGACTTAAAGATGATAGTACATATAAACTGGAGCTTATTCCACTCTGTCTAAAAAACGAATAAGAAAATGACAGACCATAACTAGCCATTTGCCATTTTCTTGAAAAATCTTTTTAAAGCATGGATGGGTTAAGATTATGCTTTTTTCAATGTCCATATCAAAAGACTTTAATTTCCTAGTGAGCTAGTTTCCCCACTGCAGAAACCTGGTATAAATAATAGCTACTGTAAACAGAGCTTTGAAATGATCAAAATAGAGATTCTGGAACAGATTCTGTACAGAGTTATTTAGCACTGTTCCTGCTTAGCAAACTCCTGTTCCTGCTTTGTTATACTGAAAATGTCAAAACAAGATATTTCAACACTGCCAAAGAGCTTTCTCCACTGTTTTCAAAACACATTTTTGTCTAAATTGATATCCTGCTTTTTAAAATTTTTATATAATAGTACTCTAATTGTAAATTGCTTTGAGAAAATTTGATCAGCATACTATGGAGGTTTAGAGGAGACGTTAAATCTAAACTAATATCAACAATTATACTGCACTTAGTTGTACAGATTGACATTGCAGTCCTGGATACATGTAATAGGGGCCAAGTGGCATTGTGAATTGCACTTCTTAATCACAAATACAAAATTATTTCAAAGGTGGAACAACCTCTGGCAGAATGACCTTCACTAAAATAGACCTTTCAGTGTGAATGTAGGTTTTGACCTCACATGGAGAAATGATGCAAAATCTTCTACAAACCTCACTTTCAATGCTTGTTACCCAGCTCAGAATCTACTTCAATAATTTTGATATTATAGAAACCTCTATTATTTTGCAATATGTTAGTCTTTTCGGGAAATACCTTCTTTCTAGCGTAATGAATAAATTAATAACACTTATACTGGGCAATTGAGCAGAAGTTTTTTAGGCTATTTACTTATTCTACAGTAAACTGTGTTTGCAGTCACAGGAATGTAGCTCTGAGATGCTGTAGATGTTTGCTGTTAATAGGTAAAAGTTTTTAAAGTAACATCATTTGTTGATCGCAGATTGTATACAAACATCTTATTTTTTCAAGTTTATTCAGTGGTTTCCTGTGAAGATTATGGAACAGGACATTAATGAAACATCGGATATCAGATACCTGAAAGTCTCAGATATTCAGAGTACAAAATTCTGGTTATTCATTGAGGCTGGAGGAATCAGTTCTGGTTCTCTGCCTTGTGCAGTGAATTGCATGTTTATTGCAGGGCCTTATATTTCATCTCAGATTTGCCTTGTAAGCCTGTGTAAAATATAATGCAAACTCAGTAAATCATCTAAATGCTTGAGCACCAGGAGTGGCCTCTGTTCTACCTAATTTGGAGGTAAATTTAATTATGAATAATATCTTATTGATAAAAACTGGAGAAAACGCCAGTTGTTTGTCCTTCAAATTATATGTTGGGGTGCCTGGATTTTTCCAGCCTTACAGTTCTAGGTATTCCTCTTCCATTAGGTCAATTTTACAAACATAAATAGAGACATATTGACATCTGGGAACAAGTGCCTGTCATCCTGTGGCTGAGGCTGGGGACGGACAGTGCTGCAGGCACTCTGAAAAGAGGAAACAATTCTCTCTTGTTCCTTTTCTCCTTCTTCTCATATTCATCTGCTCCTTTTCTCCTTCTGTATTCCTAGTGCTGCTACTTTCTTCCTCCCATTTATTACAGTCTTTCAGCAATCTTCTTGCCATTTTTTTTTGGCTATTAAACCTTTTCTTCCACAGTCGACTTGCTATGGTTGTCAAAATAGATAACTGGTTGTACAAGTCAAATGTGTATTCTGGAGTATTACGTTTTCTTCAAGAATTCCCTGCATGTTTTTACTGTTTCTTATGGTGACAGAATTTTTCAAGCACTGACCAGTGGCTCACCCTTTATTCTTATTCAAGCCAAATAATCTTTACGCCAGCCTGGAAGTGCATCAGTGCCTAGACCCATGGGAGAGAATGGAAGAATCCTTCAGTCTTACACCCCATATTCTTGTAATTTGAATGCCCCCTAGGTTTCCTCTCATCTTTTCTACTTAGGGAAAGGTTCTAAAGTCCAAGAATTCATAAACCCTATGTTCTTTGTCTCTTATTAAGAGAACTGTCGATAGAAACCAAGGGAGGGTAAAGAAAATCCCGTGGTTTTTAAAGTATCCAAATGTGGGGTCAAGCATGTTTCTGTTCTGTACGTGTACGTGATATGCGAGTTTGCATCACACATTAGACAAAGAGAAACAGACTGTGAAATGAATGCAGGTAGCAAGGAAAACACCATGAACATTGATTCTTCTTTACTGTAGAAGTTGCAATTAACTGCTTTTGGGGTCAAAAATAATATTAGTGAGTAACAATGGAACATGTCAAATATTTGTTAACTAAATAATTTGAAGGGAGGAGTAGCAGAAACCTGTCTTCTGCAAAGGACATAGGCAGTGCTATCTCAATATAGTTGAGAATTCCATTATTTTAGCCTCGCCTTCATGAGTAGAGCATGTTTACTGAGTCTTCCTCCTGTGGCTAAGCCCTTAGGGAACTATAGATCTTTGCCATATTTGAATTGTTCCCATTGAAACTGAAACAAACAAAAAATTCAGAACCCCTTGTGATAGTTAACATGACCTCAAATGAGAGAGAAAGAATACAACCCTTTGTTGAATGAGGTCACATTCAAGTCTGCAGCTTTAATGGAGATGATAGCTCTCTATGGTGAGAACAGGTGAGTCTAAGATACCTGAAACGAGCTACCTATATGAAATGACAGAAGGGATGCATTTTGACTGCAAGAACCTGTGTCCATTTCCTTATTTCATCCTCAGGATGCTGGTGGCATTTTCATTGCTCTTAGTCTGGTTCAAAAAGAATCTACCAAATGACGTTTTGCTTGCACCTTCTTTTTCAGTTCAAATGTGCTATGTACGCTTACACAAATTTGCTATTTATATGTGTGAGATTTAACTCCGTATTTTGGAATCCTTTTCTTGACTTTTGTGACTTAGATTTAAGGGCTACAAAAGTCTTTCCTTTAAACAATGGAAGTCTCTTACTACCTCCACTTGAATGGCAGAGGATACTATGGGGACAATACTCCAGAGAGCAAGACCTTTGGTAGAAGAGACATATCAAAGCTTCTGTCTCTACATTGTGAATAACTTTCCTTCTCACAGAAAAACTCAGTTTTCAAACTCAGTGGGTTTTGGAGTCTATGAATTTTTCATGAAATTCCCTGAATTCTGGAATAGCAGGATTTGATCTGCTGTTACTCTTGGTGTTTGGGAATCACGGTGTCTCCCACTGACTTAGATGATTAGAATGAAAATTCTGTGGCTTTTTGATAAATTTCACCTGATTTTTAAGTGTGATTATCTTATCACGCATAGTGTTAGCTGTCCCACAGAATGCATAACACCATATCTATTCTCCCTGTCCTCTGCTACCTCTTGCATTTTGTATTATAAACTGGTTTTGCTTACATGCTCAAACAACATTAATATGGCCATAGCAGATAGCCTCTACTTATAGTTTTCCATGCTGTAGAGGAATTTTCATATAACTAATGAACATACCCTTCTAACTTGATTTTCAGGCCTGCAACCTACTTGGTTGTAAAACAAAAAAGCCTTGGAAAATCTTTTGCCCAGCACATGTACCAGATGCCCAGACCAAAACATTGAGAGCTTTGAGTCCTCAATACCCCAGGAACTGAGTGTTCAGGAATTGCTAACAGTAAGGATAAAAGAGAGCATGTATATGATTGATGTAGTGAGAGAAGAATACTGATGACACTTGCATAGTATGCATTTACTTTATTTGAAGCTGTATGATTCTTTAATTCCAGATACACTGCTTTAATCTCTCCCAAAGTGGTGCTGGCTTCTATAATCTTCTATGCGACTCCATCATCAGTTGCAGTGTCATGGGGCAGCATGCTGCTGAGTAGCAGGACCTGACTACTGTGTTGTCACCACTCTCAACTGGCTCAACACGCTTTCCAGTAAGGAAGGGTGTAGGATTGAATTTATTTTCTTGATAATCACTTTGAGCTGACTGGCGTTTGGATCTCACGAGCCTATAATGTGTCATGCAGTCCAACACGCGTGGGTAAACAATGCACAGTGACTAGTAAAGAAGGCAGCTCTACAGCTGTTGATTTCTCATTGGGTCTCTGCATGGTGAAAACACCATCTCGTAATTGAATGTGGATCTTCCATTGTGGCTGCGTAAAAGTATTGCTGCAGAAGTTATGATAAAAGGGAAGCAGGAGGCAAATACAGCCTTACTTGGTACCACTGACAGTGAAATGTTATGGTCATCTGCCATGATCAGGCACCCTCATCTCTAGGCCATGAAGCTAGTGAGCATCATTCATAAAACCATCTGGACATCAGGATTTCTGCAAAGACTTCCAAAGAAATTCATAACTTACAGTCTCAAAGGCTTCCGTCTGACACAGACTGTATGTAATTATTTTGCTGCACACTTCACCTGACTTTACCCAGCTGTAAAAAGGGATTGCAACAGTCAGGTCACACTGAAAGCTCAGTTGTCCTTCAGAAACAGTTTTCCAGCAAGCTCCCTAACTAGGCAGCTGCCTATTGGTCTCACAAGGATTTTTCAGAGGTTGAGCACAGTGAAGCAGGGTGGTTTATCAAGGTGTGGATGGTCACTTCTCTGGTTTGTGAAGGAGGGGATATAGTTTGCGTCATTGAACTTCCTGAGAACTGATCCTTACCTGCATGGTAATGTGGCCATCTGCTGACCACCATTCATGTATCACTTTATAGGAGTACCCATGATACCTTTTGTCTCACCCGGTGACACCCATTTAGTAGCTTGGAGAGTGCAAATTTTCTAGGGTTGCTAGCTGCTGCTTTGGAGCTTCTTATAGCACTTCATCAAAGAAAACAGACCATTTAATAAACTGCTACATTGTTCACACCAAGATTTTCTTTTCATCATTCAACTCTATTTGACTCTCACTGCTGGGAAGTGGCTTGACATCCCTACCTTTAGAACTACAAATAGTTTTTAAGCCTTTGTAAAAGAACTGGAATTTTTCCTGATCCACAGCTTGCTGCTGCTGTTCTGGTTTTTTTGCTTGCCCTTTATATCTGAAAAGAGAAAGCTTTGCTTGTACTTATGTTTGGCAAGAAACTTGCTTTCCTGCTAGTTTCATGCTATATGTAATACATCTATAGATGTTCATAAGCTGATAGAATATCCATTCTCTATCCATTCTCATCAAAACAGTCTAGATATTTCCATGCCGCAGCGCCATACACCTTTCCTATGACATTGTACACTGTGTCCTGTGTTGTGTCCCTGAGTCTTTTACATTAGATTTCTTTTGTTGGTTTTTTTTTTTTTTTTTTTTTAGAATAACAACAGACTGCATTTGGGTTGCCTTTTGGCATATGCAGTTTTGAATCATTCAATATTTAACCTCTGAGTGCCTTTGACTCACTTGACATCTGAATCCTCACTACTGATGCCTAGACCAACCATCTATATCTTGCATGGGTGATATAATTCTGACATCATGAACATAACATTGTGGCATAATGATGCATTTAACAACATTGTAGATCTTGTACTGTGCCTACGTCTGCACTGTCTTGTGCTTGCAAACTCGCTTGCCAGCCAGCCCTCAGCACAGTGTTAGAAAGAAGGTATCATTTAAGTTTCCTTGCCAAAATGAGCATGCTCTAGGACCTTTCACAAAGTTTCAGTTCCCTGCAGATGAAACCTCCTTAATACAATGAGTTTATCATTTTGTGCAATGAACTTGATGCTACTGTTGGGATCCAATATTCTTTGACCTCAGCATGCATTGTAACTCATGACTAGGCACAAGCAATTATCATGCAAGACAGCTATTTGTAATACCATCAGTTAGTTGGAAACAATTTAGGGATCCCTGACTCCTGTAGTGAAGAACAGATTCACTCCTAGCTATCAACATTCGTGTTCTCAGCTGACTATCCGTTAGACAACTCCTGTTTCTTCCAGTTGCATTTTTCCAGGTAGGAAAACTTGCTTCTGAGTAAATTCATTGACTGTGTTTTCCCTCTCCCAACATGAATGTACTTTATTCATTTGAGGAATGAAAGACCCCACTTTTGAGAGGTTTTCATGGTGAAACACTGTTGTTGGCTTCTGGAGCTACATATGAGGTATATCAGATTCAGAGGCAAAGGCTCAAACAAATACCAGAAAGAGGAAGCAGAGTGGGAACTCTAGTTCTAAAAGACCTTGTAAATCAGACTATAATTATTTTTCTCCATATTCACTGAGACTAGGACAAGAAATTAAGAATTTAATTTATGGATATGGCAATTTAAATTAGATAACTTCCTAACATCTACTTCTTCAGTATTATTTTGGGGGCAATCGAGGTGTATTTGAATTCCTATACTGAACTCTTTTCTTCAGCGAGTCATTGGAAGACTAAGAACTATCAGAAGTAGCACTGAGACAGTTTATTCAGATGAGATCTTCCTTGAAGTTGCTGTGTAGCACGGGGAGGGTGCTTTACATACTAATAGTAAAAGTCAATATGAGTGCACAAGGGCCACCTGCAAGAAAACCATTCTGATATTAACACATGGAGAAACTGCTGCAGAGTAAGCAGGCAGAAGGCATCCTCGGGCACCGTGCCCAGCAGTGCTTGTGACTCAACAAAGGTACAGTGGTACAAAAGCACATGGATTCAGTGAAATATATTTTTTATGCTGAAATTGCACAGGCAGCCAGCTTTGAATGCCTCTGGCAGGCTGGATCAATGCTGAAGTAGAGAGTGTAGGTGTTTATATTGTGCTTATGTGGCTGGGATGGATATTGTTTACCCCAAATGGCTTAGGGCTTTTTCTGCAACACCCAATTTATTAATCTTTTTTCAAAGCATTAGCTGTATTCTCAGTACTGAACGGGGCCAAAGATAGAAAGAGCTTCTCCTTCAAAGAGCTTACAGGCTCAGAAAAGTCAAGATAAAACTGTTTTTCTCACTGAGACATGCTTTTAGCACCTTTAGCCTGGAATTATGTATTTTATTCAAATGGAGCTCCGGGAAATAAAACAAAAAAAAAGGATTTTTGCTTTCAAATTGGCACCAACTATTATTAAGACCATAAAATAGATGTGATAGGAAACATTGCTGATGCTTCATATCTAAATCTGCAAGCACATTAGCATTGTTTGCATTTACTCTCAGAAGTACACCTACTCATTTATTCTGCTTGGAAACCACCACTTAAGTTAGTCAGTGCTTTCAAACCAAATTACGTCCATTTAGTACAAGATCACTATTCTGTTAACACTATAGTTTCTGTGCCCTCCTGCAACAATGACAATTAATAAATCAACTTCTATCTCAGCCTAATTTTCAGTAAGTACAACATGAGAGACATTAATGTCTAATTTGTAAAAGTTCATGTTAACTGAGGAAAATATCAAGTCTTTATTCTGGTTATGAATTACATATCAAAGATGAAAATTATGGTTATCTGGTCTTAATTTGGAAGATATAAGAAATGAGATCACTTTTTATCTGGAAATGACTTATTTGAGCCTTGCCAAAATTCCCAGTAAATCTAAAAGGGACAGCATCCATCCAAGAGGAGGTGAGATTATCTTGGTTTTGTAAGTAAAATGCTAAATAGGACAGTTGCAAATACAGAAATATGGTGAATATTTCCTTAGTATACTAAATATACATATAGTTCCTAATCAGGTCAAGTTTCTTTTTGATTAGAAGTTAACATTCTTCCAATCTTGTATAATTTTCTTTTTATTAGTCAATTGTTATATCCTTCATGGAGATTGTCAGAGGTGGATCCTGCTTATCTTTATTCTTAAAACCTTTTCAATACTTTGAAGACCTTTGTTTGGAGGATTGCAGAGGAGAATCAAGAACTTACTATTGTTTAGCTGCAATCTACTCAAGGATATATAATTATTCTTGTTTTCCTTTGTTGGCCACTTTCTGTAAAAAATGTATCTTTCAAAATGACTAAATCAAATATAGAGAAATCCACTTGCTTAACTTCAGCCTAAAATACCTGTTTGTCAGTGTAATTTGTGCAAAGTCCATGAGCAGTGCCTCTGAAAGTACAGGGACAATTACAAAGTACAATACAGCTCGCGTTACATTAGGAAACAAATTAACCAAGGAACATAAAAATTTGCTTGGGATTCGTGCACATCATTAACCAGTTAATGTATGCATTCTCATTAAATGTGCATGTTTGGGTTGTTCACTTGATTACTCATAGGGCCAGATTCAAAGGAACTGTCCTGATGCAAGACTACAGCAACACCATAAAGATTCAGGTGCCTATGCCATACTGTTTATGCTATTTTTTGCTATTACTCCCCAACGCTAACTTTTACGATGAGTTTATTAAATACTCTCTAGCAAGGACAGAGAATTGCTCTGCTGCAGTGTATTGGGTTTGTGTGGCAAGCTTCTGGTAGCAGGGGGGCTACAGGGGTGGCTTCTGTGAGAAGCTGCTGGAAGCTTCCCCTGTGTCCGACAGAGCCCATACCAGCCGGCTCCAAGACGGACCTGCTGCTGGCCAAGGCCGAGCCCATCAGCAACGGTGGTAATGACTCTGGGAGAACAGATTTAAGAATGGAAAAAAAAGTTGCTGGGGCACAGAAACTGCAGCCAGAGAGAGGAGTGAGAACATGTGGGAGAAAGAGCCCTGCAGACCCCCAGGACAGTGCAGAAGGAGGGGGAGGAGATGTTCCGGGTGCTGGAGCAGAGATTCCCCTGCAGCCCGTGGTGAAGACCCTGGTGAGGCAGGCTGTCCCCCTGCAGCCCGGGCAGGTCCACGGTGGAGCAGATCTCCACCTGCAGCCCGGGGAGGACCCCACGCCGGAGCAGGGGGATGCCTGAAGGAGGCTGGACCCGGTGGGAAGCCCACGCTGGAGCAGGCTCATGGCAGGACCTGTGGCCCCGTGGAGAGAGGAGCCCACGCTGGAGCAGGTTTTCTGGTAGGACTTGTGACCCTGCAGGGGACCCACGCTGGAGCAGTATGCTCCTGAAGGACTGAAGCCTGTGGAAGGGACCCACGCTGGAGCAGTACGTGAAGAACTGCAGCCCGTGGAAAGGACTCACATTGGAGAAGTTCGTGGAGGACTGTCTCCCGTGGGAGGGACCCCACGCTGGAGCAGGGGAAGAGTGAGGAGTTCTGCCCCTGAGGAGGAAGGAGCGGCAGAGACAACGTGTGATGAACTGACCGCAACCCCCATTTGCCGTCCCCCTGTGCTGCTGGTGGGGAAGAGGTAGAGAAAATGGGGAGTGGAGTTGAGCCTCGGAAGAAGGAAGTGGTGGGGGGAAGGTGTTTTAAGATTTGGTTTTACTTTTCATTATCCTACTCTGATTTGATTGGTAATGAATTAAACTGATTTCCCCAAGTTGAGTCTGTTTTGCCCATGGTGGTACTTGCTGCATGATCTCTCCCTGTCCTTATCTCGACCCACAAGCCTTTCATCATATTTCCTCTCCCCCTTTCCAGCTGAGAAGGGGAGTGATAGAGTGGGTTTGGTGGGCACTTGGCACGTAGCCAGGGTCAACGCACCACAACCAGCAAATCTGTCCTCCAAAACCCTTTGCCAAGCAACCATGCTCAGTTCCTCTGCATCAACTGACTTCTATATCCATTGCAGTTAAAGATGACTGGGGCAACGTACAATTTGAATAGCAGCCAGGGTCAACCTACCACATGCAGAAAGGCTTGAGTGCCCTGAGCCTTTAATTTTTCCCAAGTAATCTCGTCTCCTTTGCAACTGTAGACCATCCCAGCTGCAGTGATGCTGCTACAACTCACTTGCACAAGAATTGAAAGACCAGACATTGCCCTGACATCAGAGCTGGTCTCCTTCCTACCAGGCACACCTAAAGTGTGCCTCTTGTGTAGGAAGAGTGAGAGTGGAGAACTTTGCCCACCTTTTGGCTTTCTACAAAACGGCTTTGATGTCACCTTTCCATGTCAATTTATGAGATCTGGAAGAGACAGAAGTACTTAAACATAAACTAAGTGGGTGACTACCAGGGGATTATACAAATCCTGATTGCTGAGTACTCTTAACTTTGGTGCTTGAGGAACCCTCACAAGGATAATATTGAGTATGTCAGGTTGGACCCATACGCAATTCCCAGACTGCATTATATCAAGTTGTATGTCACGTTCCGCCCACTACAGCATCTGTTTCTGTATTTCTTTACTTGTAATTGTGTTTTTAGATATAAACTCTCCAATATCTGGGGCTCCTGATCCCAGCTATTGAATAAAAATCCTTAGTGTTGGAGTCACTAAGCATTAACATATCCACAGAGAAAAAAAAAGGTTATTTCTGCTAATGTCTGAATGCAAGAAAACAGGATTTCTGTGGATCCAACCATCCTCTAGTCAAGGCCTTCAGCCCTTGTTTTCAGGAAGGATATATAATATAAGCCTATAATTGCAATCTGTAGGATAATCAATAAAAACAGACAACAATTCTTCCAGACTGTTGAATGTTTGAGTTTCCAGATATTCTTATTACTTCTGTTAGCATAGCTCTCAGAAGTAGGATAACTTGTGTAGTGTAAATACACATGATGACAATTGATTTGAGTGATTTATACCACAAATCTTAAGTGGAGTTGAATATAGATATGTAAGCCCTAAATTTGGAATTGTAGTACTAAGATTTAGTAGCAAATAGTTATACCTTTGGGACTTGCTAATGACCTACAGTCTTCTGCTCTGTTAGGTTGTTAAAAATAAGAAGCAAAAATTAAAACTTCTAATTTAATAGCTGTTTGATGCTTCTTGGTTCGTTATTCCCTTTTGGAAGCCAAAGACTGATTGGCAAGCTCAGCAAAAGACAAAACTCTATTTGCTGCAGACTGTGCTGTCTAAGGCTGTGCTGTCTTTTTAAGCCCTTTAGATAAAGACTTTCCCCCTTTCCTCCTCCAAGATTTTCCTAAGGAAAATAAATTATTCCAAGTTGGTGAACAGTATAATGGGATCTGGCAAATGTGTGTTGAGTGGAGGAGAATAAGTTCTTGCTCTTTGATGTATTAGAGCTATTATTTTACTCTTTAATGTATTAGTGTTATTAGTATAATAAATCTGCTCTTTAATGTATTAGTGACAGAGATCCCCGGCAGACATATAATTGACCAAATGATGAAGAGTTATGTGGAAGGAAACATGGGACATTACAGATAATGCAGTCGGGACAGGGGAGTTAAATTGTCAGAATTTGCAGCATTAACTTTCATTTATGTCTTTTTAAAAATTAAATTCTGAATATATCTGAGCAAGCTGGCTGGGCCCTAAACCTTTACTTGCAAAGCAATAGAATTTCAGTATTGACAGACATAAGATTTTTTTTGAAGTCTGTTTTTAAAACTTTACCTCCTGACTGCCCTGCTACCCTCTGTTAACATGTTTATTATTTGACACTGCTACAAATAGTATCTAGCCATCGTTCTCTGAGAGCTTTGTACAAAACACTGAATACTTGATAGTTGATATCGTGGTGCCTCTCTGAAGAACCGTTTCTATCCCATTTTTACAGATGAGGAGACTGAGAGCTGAAAGAACTTGCCCTGGCTTGTAAAAGATCCAGGATTTAGATCCCAGTTTTATTGTGTAGTATAATGTACGTGACAATCATGTGCCATTAAACATCAGACAAATGAGTTATTGCTGATACGTGAGATCCAGACATGAAAATTGTTCCATGGAGACTTATTACAGAAGCTGCAGAAGGTTACTGTGCTGCATAAATTACAAGCAAAATAATTTCATTTCATTAAAATTTTGTGAGGGTTTTGTGCGCGAAGCCTGTTTATAGCGAAATGAATTTCTCTCCTGCTGCATCTTTGTTCTCAGCACAAAACTGTAAAGCATAGCTGTAGCAAAAATACTGGCAATGCATTTGTCAGTTCCTGTTATGTATCAGACCAAATTCTTTTCAGCCTTTTGAAAAGGAGTCGCTTAGGGTATGTTCCAATCTGTGGAAAATTGTGTAAGAATATTGGAGCATTGACTCTCACATTGTCGTCTCGTATGTCTCCTTAGCAAAGGGATGGTCGCAACCCTCTGTAATGTAGGTCAGCATTAAGAATGCCAAATTACTCTGGTGATTCCATCTGGTCCCTATGGCATGTTCGACAGGTGCAGGCATTCCTTCAGCCTCATCGTCTTCACCGTTGGGTGGTAACATCTGACAAAGCTGCCAAAGTTTAGCGTTAGGGTATACAGTGGTAACTGCCAATTTAGCACATGATTGTGAAATAGCAACAGCAGTATGCTGAGGTAAACATGCACCACAACTCCACAGACAAACTTTACATGCCCCTGATTAGAGGCTATCTTTCTGAAAAGATGGATTGTTGTCAAAAATAGATTTGAAGCTGGCTATGAAAGGGTTCCAGATCATTGACTGGTTTAGTCAGTCATTTAGATAAGTGCTATACATGATGGTTTTCGTTCTGGTCTCATTATATAGCAGACTAGCCCCAAATTTCAGGACTGCTTCTGATGACAATTTCAGTATCATTATCTCATCAAGGTTAATTGTACTCAGCATTAGTGCTGTAGGGTACAACCATGTGACTGAGATAAGGTCCATTTAGCCAACAAATACACTTTGTTATATCCTTTTTCCCCTTAAAGAAAAAAAAAATAATTATGCAAGTCAGAAACTCTATGGTTTTGTCCACTTGGCAAAGCTTCATCTTATCTCTGTGTTGGCTGATGTCTGGCTCAATACAAAGCAGAATAATTTACTGAGCACAGAGTACTCACTTATCAGTGCTGCATTAGCATCAAAGAAAGATCTCCTGCCACTGGAGCTTGCAGTCAGAAGTTACAAATATAACTGCTGAAATTATTGTTTTACACTCAAAACAAGACAATTAGTTTCCCTGTTCCTCTTCCTCTGTAATCGGGAATGAGCCTGGTACTATTTTGTCTCTGAATTAGGGAGGAAATATAGAAAACTGACAGTTTCTCCCTCTTCACATGTCTGTTTTAAAACTTACTTCTTTCTCTATTTACTGTTTGTATGTATTAGTAGGCAACAGTGTGAAGCGTAATTCTTCCACTAACAAAATCCATCCCTCAGCTCAGGTCAAGACTTCAAACCAACCATTCATAGATTAAACACAACACACTACAATCAATTGGAAGCTGGTAATCCACAATACTTTGGCAATTAAGATGAGTCTAAGATACATAGATGAGAACATCATACAATTCTCAATAACAACGTTTAGATGCCAGACATCCACTTTTCTTCAAAGATTTTTTTTTTTTTTTCCCAAACTTCTCATCATTCTTGTTCTCTGTCATTCAGTCTGCCTCTTTGGGTATCTTGCTTAAAACTGGGTACATTAATCATGGTTGCTGATTCTCTTCCAGTTCTTATGTAAGCACTTTCCAAAGACTAGGAGTACCCCATTAACTTGTATTCACTTTGTGACCGAGTATCACATCCTCTAGAACTTTTTCTACCAGAAAGCTGCCTAACATTTTTTTTCTCCATTTTGTGTGCACCTCCTTGATTTCTTTTTCTTGAACAAATGCTTGTCACAATTGGCTATTTTTGATTTCAGACCATTTCTTCAATGTTATCAAGCTTACATGAAACAGAATCCATTTCCCCCACTTGCTCACAACCAGCCCTGTTTGAGAAGATGTACGAGTATAAGCCGACTGTATTTCATCATCCAGATCCTTAACAGAAATATTAAACTGAAGTGGATGCAAGTATCCACCAAATCTGACAGAAAAGTGGCTTGGCCTTGTTTTTTGATGAACCTGTTTATTTCTTTAACTGTTAACCAAACAGTAATGAACCCCAAAAACTTCCTGACCTTTCTGTTGTATCACTGAGGACTCCACTTGTGACTGGACCTACCATTTCTCTCAAATAGCCTAACTTCAGCCAATGCGCTTGTCCACAAATGCAAGTACCTTTGGAGACTGTTGCTTTTACTTCCACCTTGCAGAAGCCCTTATACCTCACCTGTATTTGTGGCTACCCCAGCTGGCCTGTGGAAACCTGTAGCCTATTTCCACAAACCTCCCCTTGTTTGCATTCTTAGGTCAATCTGACTCCGACAATGCTAGAGTGCTCCTGGGAGTTTTTAACCACTTTTTTGCACTATCCCCTAAAATAGGTCTGTTCAAAAACTGAAGAGAAAATTTTGCTCCTGAGAAATGTCATTTAGCGAATTCAGAAAGGACAGTTTTAGCAACTGAAAAGCTTCATAAGAGTGTATCCATTTTGATGAAATTCTGTATAAAAGGTAGTAGAAAGGATTCTTTCCAGCTCATTTCATTCCATTTGGCAAAAAATGTATTTTCTATTTTGTTGTTTCAAGTTATTATTTTAACTTGAATTTTGTGTGGGTTTACCTTATTGAAACAAAGTCTTTTGCTGGTTATGAATCACTCTCTTTCTCTCTCTGTTTTAATTTTAATCTTTTTGCAAATATATTTTTTCTTTTTTTCCCCTCAAATTAAGAATGAAAACCATTTTAAGTGTTAGAATTTCCCGTGGGAGACAAATTTCTGTTTCCAAACCCTTTAATTGCAACCACTGATTCATTCCATATCCCCTTTTTTATGCCCAGAGCACACCAGGCATCATGGTTTCCTCTCCGTATATAAACCTTACCAGAAAGAACATTTTAGATTCTTGGCAGAGGAGATACAATTCCAGTGATAAAACGCCACTCCTCTAGTGACACTTTTTTGACTGGAAATGGAGGAATAATACAATTTGCAGAGATAGTATTGCCTCGTGGAGATGTTAGAGTAATATCATCGATATTTTACTGGGCTAGACAACATGGTTTAAAGAAATTTCAAATATTGTGGAGGCCATACATATACATGTGTTTTCGTTCTGTGATGACAGGATGCATAGACGTGACCTCTTTGAAGCAACTCTACCGCATCATCACTGTGGGTTCATGTTTAGGAACAAAAAATGTTTTTTCCTCCTTCTTTGTTAATGATAAATCTCTGCTCAGCCCAGTGACATCTAATTAAAGAGGAATAAGGATAGCCATCATAAAACACCTGCTTTAAAAAAATGCCTCTCCCCCTTTTTTTTTTTAATTTCTTTTTTTGCCCTACTTATTGTGCTGTAACTACATTGCTGATGATTAAGGTAGGGATTCATTTGACCTTTTTCCCACACCTTTACATGTCTGCAGTGCCGATGGCCAAGTTAACTATACAAACTGCCATGGAGAAAACCAAACTTAATTATTTTAACCAATTTGCCACAGGCACCCTGGAAGTGCCTGCTTCTTTCCTGGCTGTATGGTGGCTGCCACAACTCCAGCCCAGTTGTAAAACCTCCCTTTGGAGGCATGAATCCCATTCGGAATATCAGAAATTACAACTGAGCAGTAAATGACGAAAGCACTGAGCCTGACACGTAATCCTGTAACGTTTCTCACCTCGCATGACACACAAACCGTAGCCAGTTCCCGTAGCTCAGCGCAGCCCTGGCGCCACCTTTTTCCTCAGGTCCCTGCAGGTGAGATCCAGCAGTGGTGCGTGGCTGTCCCATTGCTGCACGCGTGGATTGTGGCCTTCTGCCGAATCCTGGGGACGTACCTGGCAGTGCAGAGCGTGCTACCAGCTTAGCGGGAGTCCTCACCTTCTGCCCGGGCACAGAGCAGACTAAGATGCTGTGTGGAGACGAAGTGATAGGCCCCACGGAGACAAATAACAGCCAGCTCAGGGAGGGATGGAGGTCAAAGCTGAAATTTGGGGATAAAAGAAAAGCTGCCTGACAGGGTTTTACCGACAGTTACGATGTCTGCCCAGAGTGGAGAATAAAAAACTGTTTTGAAAACCCTATGCCATGCATCTGAAAGAAGAGACACATTAAAACTGAAGAAGTATCTCAGATTTACCTTAACATGGGCTGTTTTTACTTTGAAATAAGAATTGCTATGAAGATTGCTATGAATACTTCACTGAGCTAATGCCTGAGGCCAACAGTTCCTGTCTCAGCCTCTGCTAGAGACAGAGGCTTTCCTTAAATTTATGCTAGTATCGTTATTTAGTCTGTCATGCTTTTACTGTAGGGAACAATAAAAACATCTTTATTGTTTTAAAATTTTAGTTGTCTTTGAAATAGCTGGGGATTTTGTCATCCAAATGCAGACACTTCTGTTTCTCCGAGGTTTTTATGGGAACAGTAATCAGAGATAAAGCTATTAAACTGCCAGCCTGGGATCATTTTATGGCATATTTGTGAGCAAGTACGATTATGAATGTTACAAATAATTCTTCTGAATTATTTGTCAAATTTGTGTTGCTGTGTAATATATAGAGGGAAGGTTACTGCATGCAGCTGTCTTTTATCATAAATTAATTTAGCACTGCACTTAAAAAAATCATTGTCCCAATAACATTGGAAACAGAGTCCTTAATGCATGGCCTTTCTCTGCACAGTTGTTCATGCTGTAGTTTTGATGGAAATTGTTCCATCAAAAAGGTAAAGGTAATGCAGTAAGATGGAACTTACAGGTGTTTGAGCTTCCTTTGGCTCTGCAAATTGAATACTGAAATGTGGTGGACTGGTGGGCAATGACTGGCTTCTCTGGAGAGAGAGACAGAAAGAGTTATGGGAGGATGACTATGATGTGGATATTGGGTTAAATGAGAAAGACTTTAATCCTGATCTTGGAAATCTTTTATGGGTCTACACTAGGGCAGCCAAGAGACTGAGCCAATGGTTGCGAGTATATAACACGGGCAACGTCACACTGAGAGTGAAAATCGTGATGGTTATTGATGAGAGGAATTATATGCTTAGGAAGACAAAGTCTGTGTCCTTTCAATTTATTTATGTTGAAGTCAGAGGCAAAACACCCAGTGGGCGGCACAATTGTTTATTTTTGCTCTCAGTTTCCCAAGACATTTCTGTCTCTTCCAGAGGCCCTACCACAGCTCCTGTTTTTCCTGCCCATCCCTCCTTTGCCTGGCTGCAGCGCAACATTGCTGAAATACCCCTCTGGGAAGGATCCAGGGCTTCGGTCCTTCGAAGACAGCCAGAAAAGGCTTGGCCCAGAGCTTGGCCAACCTCAGGGACCAGCTGGAAAGCCTCAGTAGATACTAGAAACTAATGGAAGCAAAAGGAGGAGGGGAGAGGAGGTCCTGCAACGGCAGGAGCCGGACAAGCGGAGGGCGACAGCGCCAAGTGCACAGATGAGCCCCTGTCGGACCTCTCCTTGGCCAGAAGAGGAGGTGGGAGGAGGTGATGTGCCAGGACCGTCCTCCTGGGCAGCCTGCTTCCCGCTCCCACACTCCCTGCCGTCTCCATCTGACTCCCCACTGCAGGGTTAGAGGAATATCTGCTTTGGGTACCTAAGAGCAAAAATGGTGGTAGGTGAATTGTCCTGCTGAGTTGCCTTTGGTTTACTTAGTTACGCTAATGTATAGTTTTACTTGAAATTTCCCTTCACGGTACCATATTTTACCATATTTAGAGATATTGTGCCGTCCAGCTATTTGAAGTGATTGAATGGTCTCCTAATTCCTCGGGAACAGTCTCACCACTTGTTGAAAAGAGGTTTTGCTGTAGGTTTCCTTCAAACAGCTTCCTGCTGGAATAGCTCCATTTAAAAAAAAAAAAGGTGGCTCCTGAAGTCTCCCTTTTGGGAAGCAGGACATGTAGGGAGCCTTAGAGGCAGAAAAAAAAATTAGGCCACACACATCCTGAGAGCTGTTGAAAATCATCTGGGCTGATGGCTATGACTCCTCCTCCAACAGTTTAATGATTCTCTTGACTGTTTTTCTTATAAAGCTTGGAAAGAAAAATCAAAACCGAAAAAAAAAAAAGGAAACAGAAAAGGAAAAAGAGAAGATTTATTTGATGTTAATGGAACTTTTTTTCACTGTCAAAAGAAAATATTCTTAATTTTTGGCAGGAAAAAATGAAATTGCATTTGACCTCTATTGACAAATGACCAAGATATGCTTCATAACTTTGCATTCTCTTTACTGTTGTTATTTCTGATGGTATTGCAGATGTATTTCAGATGTCTTTTAACTTTGTACTTTAAGGATACAAAATTCTACTTTCCCCTCTACAGACATTTCCTCCTACTCCTTGCTTAATCTTAAGCACTACCTGTATATTTCTATCTACACCCACACCCGGGAATAATTTCCCTATCTGAAAGTGATTTTTTTAAATTTTCTTTTTCTCCACTCAGCTGAAACTTTCAATAAAGAAAGGCAGCATACCTTGTGTCTTTAGTACTAAACAAGTTCCACTGTCTTGAACGACTTCTTCAGTGAAAAATGTGATGAAAAAAGTTTAGTTCTCTCCTTCACACATTTTCACAGTATTTTCACTGCTGCTTATTCCATATATGCTAAGTAACATAAGTTCAGTTTACCTGCTCCATATGCTTAGATTTCTGCCTCTGAAATGCAGCAGAGAACATTTTCATATTCTCCAGTGTGCATCTGTGATCCTGCAAAGATTTATTTGCACTTATTTTACTTCATGATTCTCCAATGGTCCAAGTAATTCTGGCAGAGTCTTTGCAGGATTGGGACCCATGAAACAGATTTCTTGGAGTGCTATTTTGAGGGTGGTCTTATGACATCCAGTAATAACTTTGCCACTAAGAATAGGAGGACTCATTTGAACTAGGTGCTGTACAAACTCAAGGTGACCCCTGGCTGATTCCCAGCATTTACATCTAATCAGAGATTAAATATAGCAAATGTAGAGAATAGCAAAGAGGAGGAGGGATGAAAGAGTGAAAGTCTTGCAAAGACCTAGTGTTACACAGAAGTCTGAATCATCAAGATATTTCTTAAAGACAGGTTTGTAAAGGGCAGTTAATCATGAACCCAGTTTACATTTAAGCCCTTTCATTTTTCATGTGTTTATATTATTTATCCTTCTCACTCCCATACCAATAATGCCTAATTATCCATCACTGTAGAGTCTTTACAGAAAGAGTGATCAGAAAAACACACTTTATGTATGGAAGACTTTATGAGTTCCTCTTACATTCCACCACAGAAGTGACAAAGACTCTCATTGAAAACTCTTCTGAATAGAGCTAGATAAAAAATATTTCTAAAAACCAGTCTACGCTTTCCAGATGAATTCAAAGACAGGCAGCAACCAGAAAAATACCACAGACCTTAAGTGCCTCGTATTCTTTCTATAAATTCTGACAGCTGCCAAAAGGCAAGAGAAAAAATAATGATAGAAACCAAGATGTAAATGTTTAATAATGAACATATTGTGCGTGGAGTACAACACCCTACTTCAAGAAGAAAATTAATGATTTCTTAAAAATTTTCACTTACACTACTACATATATTCCTATATATTCCTATATTCCTATGTGACTACCTCCTAAGAAGTTTGCAATTTTTTTTCAGAGCTCTGAAAATTTTTTGCAGAGCCTAAAATATCGGGTGTTCACTCCAAGTTTCAGAAGTGAAAGGAAGCCCCATAGATAAAACAGGTAGAAAAAATTACTTGTTGGCTCTTGTTTTGACTAGAAAATTGACTCAAACAAAATAAATTTACAGGATTTCTAACATAGAAGTTTCCTGCAATGAGTTTTGGCTCAGTGCATGAACTTACTTTGCTAAACTTTCCCTGTTATTACTGTTCAAGTGTGTCATTTAAGTGATAGAATTTTGATTCTATCCATCAGAAAGAAATCTAAACAAGACAAAATGCAGATGATCCCACTTATTTTTACAGTAATGAATTGGTTCACTTAACTCAGAAATTGTCCTACAAATGTATAGTAATAGCTATTTTGTGTTGTAGCTATACTAGTCTCAGAATGTAAGAGAAAAAAAGTGTAGGGAGATTTAACAGGTTTTATTAAGCAGCCTGATGCAGAAATAAAAAGCTTTCTGGCTTTCATGTACTTTCATGATACCTGACAAAGAAGCAACAAACTCAAAGGTAACTCAAAGCTAACCACAAGTTAGAAACAACTGCTCAAATTTTATTTTAATTATACTAATCAATTAGATGACAAGAGAAAAAAAAAGGAGTAATTAGCACTTCTGGAGTTGGCAGGTATGGAAGTGACAGGCTCAGTTGTGGCAGAACATCCAAGAGAAATAGTTTGCACAAGAGGAACAGAGACATCCAACAGGACAGACTGAGAGCAATACTGTAGCTGTTTAAAAACTGGCATGTCTTCTGATTTATTTTTTTTTTAAGTAGTGAATTTAATTCCTATCTCTCAAAGGCATTTTATGGGTCTTTAAAGATGTCTGTCTCAGGTCAGAGGCAGTTTTTTGTTAAGCTTAGTAGCTATTATCATCCTCTACCAAGGTGCAGCAGTAATTCAATGCCACCCATGTGGTTTCCCTGCATGCACTGGACAAAATACATCACTTACTGAAATACTCACATGCACATGTTGTATTCAGAGCTCCTGACCACTTTTTTCTAGGGCACAATTATCGTGATGGTTATAAAGGTAGGTTTGCAGGTATTGCATTATTTGTTCTGGAGCAGTTTCATTGCCAAAACATTTGTCAGCTTGTGGACAGGCTTCCACAATAAGTCTGAGAATATGTTGTAGGCTCAGGTGCGTGGTGGAGGGAAGAAGTGGGAAAACGTATTTCAAAATACAATCTTCTTCCAGTCCAGGTTTTACTGACCTGGACAAAAGTTATGAGTTTTAAAAAATTTTGTAGAAGTCATACTAATTTCTCTATTTCATTAATATGGCAGTTTTTCAGTTGACTGTTTTAAGGTGATTGTGAATTTTGGTAAATTTGTTTTGATATAGAAGTATTGCAGAATTTTATCAACATAGTTATTATATTTGTGATAGAAATCACGGCATTTAGTTCAGATGCTGGTGATGTCACCTGTAAGTCTTATCTCCAAACTCATGGTGTGTCAGATATAGTCTAAAAATGCCTGAAGAGGGGATATAAAGGTCGACATCCCAGAGCTGGGGGAGAGCATTCAGTGCCTCTGAAACTGTGCCCTTGTTTTACAAAAGATATACATAGAGGAACATGAATTACTGTGTGGATGTGTTTGACAACAAGCTTCAGTGGAAAATGTGACTGTTTTGCTCTTCTGGAGGAAAGGTGTCTTGCCACAACACTGTGGGATGCTGGTATATGGGCAGGTAACATGGTGGCAAAGCTGTAGTGAGTGGCAGGTAGTCTGTGCTATTTTTTAAAAATTCTTGCCCTCTGGCTGACAATTAGGAAGGAGGAGGATTTTTGCAAAACCTGGTAATTCTCTAGGAGAATTAGCTTGGACTAGCTAATTACAAGTTTACAAAAATTCCTCCTTCCCCCCCCCCGCCCCTGAGATACCTTGGGAGTTGTACACTTCATGTACTTTTACACTATGTAAACTTGTGAAAGGGTCTGTTTTTTTCTTTTTTTTTATTATACAATTGAAACTATAAAGTGTGAATTATTAGACACTCAAGGTTAAAGAATTCTAGAGTTCAAGGCAAATAGACCATGGTGTCTGCACTTATGTAGTTGGAGGATCATTTCCTTCAACATTAGTTTGATCACAAGGTACATTCTATTTCCTGGTGGTATGGGAATAATTACAGAAACTTTATTAATATACAGCAAGAATCTATCCTCACTCTTAGCTCCAGCTTCTGCCTTCGGTAGTATTTCAATACAAAATGTTCCAGAGCTGTCCTTCAATCATACTGTTTGTTTCTTTGTGGAAGTATCAACCCATAGCCCCAAGAATAGTCAGGCGCAGTGGTGAAAATCTCCAGCCTTCTACCTGTCCTTTCAATATGCATTTGATTCCACGCAAATTTCCAAAAATACCAGTTCACATAAAAGCTTAAGTTTCATTGAAAATCTTGCTTCAATAATTTGTATTCTGTATTTACACCGGACAGCCCACCAGTTCTACAAACATTAGAATGATCATTATATATGCAATGTGGGGCAATAGAAATTCTCTTTTCCTCTTAGAAAAATAACTTCATTTCTTTTGTTCTTATTAGCAGATAAAAGTCAAATAATAAAGTAATGATGAAAGGTGTCTCCGATCCCTATCACAGGTGTTTTGAAGTGAGCTGCCAACCAGATTTACATCAAATAAGATACAATAGGGCTAGGAAAGAAGCATTTTATTTCACTGTAATAACTATCACTCCTGCAGCAGGTGCTTCAGCTTGTGAAGTTTCTCCCTTCACTCTGTACTCAGTTAATTTCCAAAACAGGGGTTATACAGTCTCTCTTCTGTCCCCATGGTGAAGTCATTGTAAACTGATTTTTGAGTTGCCATAAGCAGTTTGCAAGTCATCTACTCTCAGCTGGTGTCAGGGTGACACACTTGCATCCTGAGAAGTACACTGTCTCATAAGTTGCATAAAAATGAAGGAGGATTTCAATCCTTTGGTGTTGTAATAGCAAACGCTTATGATTTTTGCTAGTGAGTTTCCACTCTGATCCCAACATAAGAAAAGGTTGGGTTTTTTTCTTGTCTGTACCTAAGAAAAAGTAGATTTCCCTTTTCATTGAATGAACTCGGTCATGGGTAGTTCTTTGTAAGACAATAGAATATAAGAGACCTTATTGCGAGGTGTCACTTAGCTTTTGAAAAATTAGGTTTTTGCAAAATGGACATAAATAGCTACAAAAAGTCTTGTCCTTTGTATGTCTAGAACTGCCATTAATGTACAGTATTGAATTCACCCTGGAATAAATATATATATTTGAAAGAGTGAACAAAGCGTTATTAAATCATTACAGGAAATTTAAAGGTGACATATCTATTTAACTTGTCCTTTTCTAACTAGTGGCAGCAGTCAGAATAATATTTCATTCATCTGAAAAAAATTATAGGCTCAAGTTGGGGTGAGTAAGATTGGCTGATGAATCTCTTTTGCCATGCAAGACCACATTATTTACGTTAATTATTAAGGAAAGAGATATGTCTGAACCCGCTGCTAGAAATATAAGTAACTGAAGAATGGACAGGTGCATAGAAAAGAGAGTATTGAAGTATTACCCAATTGATACTAATTCAGTGCCTTTTCCTTAGAGTACCTAGTACTCAGCATTACACCATGTGGAAAAACAAAGTCTCAGTTAGGCCAGTGCCAAAAGCCTCAATGTTTTGGGAAGTTTCTTTGCAATTCTTGCACTTAACAGGTCATTTTGTGCTTTGAAGCAGGAGGGTTGATATCCCTTCTGGACCTAATGCAAATGTCTGAGATGAGGTTTCCTGCTCTCTGGACTGGAACTGGAACAAACTACAAGATGCAAAAAGAAGTTATTCATAAACCGTTCAGTTCATATATTTTTAAACCATCTCTTGATCAAACTGTAATAGCAACTTTACTGCATATGTGAGAAATTTGCATTGCAAATGCATATAATTGTAAGGCTATGAGCCAGACCTCCTACCCTGCCCTATTCCTCTTCACCACACATTTGGCTTGTTCTTTAGGTCTAATGAAATGTGCAATATGAGCATGATGGTTCTGCCCTTCGTTGATCTCCAGATTTTCATAAGCTTGTAAGGTCTCCAGGGCAGGAACGGTTTCTAACCAGCCTCTAAGCTTTTTCTAAACATGTATAATTAGGTTTGCAACATTGCTTATGTTTTGAACTTGCATCAGAAATTGTGAGCTGATTTCCATTCAACTTTAACAAAATATTTCAGCTTTGGCATAAATGAAAGCATAAAAAAGCATGAGATTAAAAGGAATTGGAGTATTATAAACTACTAAAAATGGCCTAAGATGAAATTTTACCTCTAGTGAGACCAATAGCTGCTGTCTGTAAATCAGTGAGTTGGCTCAGCATGCGCATGCAGTTCATACGTCCATTTAAAGATATTTCATGGAAGCTTTTGGCAGTGATTTCCAGGCAGCTCCTGATACTCATCTCTTCTCCACTCCTGGCTATTCCTTGTCCTCTGGAGCTTGGCCATAGCCTCGCCTTCCTCCATCTTCCTTGCTGTTTTGACCAACACAACCATCACCTTGCTGCCAGCAAAACATTAGTGATAACCAGTAAAACTTGTTAGTGTGGGCTCTGATCCATGCCACTTCTCCCAGGAGACGGAGTGGACACAGGGTAGGTTCAGAGGAGCTTTGGAACCTCTGGTTGTTGCCCAGCCTGGATGGCCACGCAGCAGCCCTGGAGCTGTGTTGCTGTCTTAGTGCCTCACCTGAGCTAATCAGCAAGGTAGAGTGACTGGATTAGGTGTTTCTTTATACGTGAGCTGTGCTGCTTTCGGATCAGACCTGGGTTTGCCCACACATCTTGCAGTGCCAAACACAGGAACTCCAGGGTCTGCTTTCATCCACGCATGTCACATTTACCATTTAGGGGAGCTATTCTGCAGACATTCCTTCACATCCTAAGAGTTTAACTTTTTAGAGTTGTTACATTAATCCCCTTTTTGAAGGCTAGACTTCAGCAAAGGAAACATATTGCTTTCTGATGAAGTGTCAGGCGGCTTCCCTCAATCATAATTTTAGCTTAATTGCTTTTGAAAAATGACACAGTGTTGTTATATCTTGCAAGACATTAAATGATGTGGAAAATCCATTAGAGATCCTGCTGAGATGTGGATAACACCCGAGGACCAAGCGAGCAGCTCTGTATTTGTTAATTTCCAAACCTGAAGGCATGAGCTTTGAAAGCATTTGTATGTATGGTATATCAGATAACATTAAATTTTTATAAATAAATAAAGCAACCTGATAACTCTTGGCTAAAGAGTAATTCAAAACAAAACAAAACTGCTCCATTGTTCCTTGATCTGTTGTCTGCACTGGCGTTGTTTAAAGTTCGAGGTAATGGGGTTAGTGTCCATGCTCAGGCAGTGTAAAATAAGGTTGCGTTCGTGAAGGAGGAAAGCTTCAATATGTGCGTTTCCACCTGCTTTCTTCCCTTCTGGTAGAAGTTGGTTTCTGGCAAGCACCAAGCTCCAGATCTGAGGGAAATGTCAGCTGTTAAACTAGAAAGCTTTTAACTTGCAGAAACGGGTGTGGATGAAAGACTTAAAAGGACAGTAAAGCATGAGAAAATAACTCTTCACTGACATGCCAGACTTCATCAGAGGGTTCCCAGAGGACTCAGAGGCAAAGGGCGCCTCTCAGAACTGAGGCAAAACCAAGTGGCACCTCATTAAACTGCTGTGACCATTTCTTTTTGGTTTGGCTCTTGTGATCTCACAAACATTGTACAGCACTGGCTGAAAAAGAGGTCTATGTCTGCAGAAGCAAAGCTCCAGCAGATTTGTAAGCACACTTTTAAGTGCTAGCTGGTTGGGGACCAAGCTGCTAATAATGACTGGGGTTCCTTCTGCACTTCTCTTTTCTCCATGTTCGTTTGGAGGGGGGGATGAACAAGTGCCTTTGCCAGGATGAACACTGATTAGCCTAAACCTTTTCTGTGAAAGATATTCTTTGTTGTGTTTTTTTTTTTATTATTTTTTTTCCCACCCCACTTTACCTCTTGCTTTCCATGGCACTTATTTTGCAAAGCATCCACAAAGAGAGCCCTCAATTTGTGCCTTGGCAATCTAAGCTAGCTAGGAGTGCAAAAGAAAAAGATCTGGGGGGAGAATGAAGGGAAATAATGCTATGAAGGAAAATTTCCAAGCATATAATAGACAGATTTTGATTTTTGAAAAATAAATGAAGAAAGGAGTAAATTGGAATTAAGATACTGAAAAAGTGTCAAATTAATTTTCACAAGGAAAAGGATTAGATTAAGCAAAACAAACAAAGTGTTTAATTTAGCAACAATTCTGCCCTGTCTGTTTCCTCAGTACTTGTTAATTGTGTGCCTGATTTGGCAAGTACAGACATAACGTGAAGACGTTAGGAGAAAAGCTGCTATTAAGATATCAACCACCAGTTTGGAGCTGTCTCCAGCTTTTTTCACATCGTTAGTCCTCTCAGTAAGGCTGAGCATAACCACTTCAGGTTATAGACTCAAAAAATAAAGTGAATTAGCCTCTCAATTCTGAGGGTCACCCAGGAAGCAGTTTCAGTAGAGTAGGGAAACACTGACAAAAAGTGTCACACTGTACAGGCACAATGAACTTCTGAGTAGGTCTCAGCTTGCATTGAAGCAGTAGAAATTTGTCTGATCATCTCTGCCTTGAGCTCCGCATATTAATTTCCTCATTTAGTTTTCCTTCCTTCAGTAGTGCCGAACACAAAGGAGGCTGCAGTCCTGCACCAAACACACCCAGTACATATTCAACTATTTAAGAAGCCTCTGTATCGGCTATAATTCTTAATGATGAACACACTTTCAGGATCCAACTTAGCAAGGAAGTAAGGCTGTTTTATTTACAGACCACTGTCTTTCTTTCCAGTACATGCGTTAGTTTGTCTGTAATAATTTTTACTCGAATTGTTATTAACTCCCAAATGAGAGGTCCCCTTAGGCAGCAGAATATTGTGTTGTATCCTCCTTCTTATCTTTGTCATTGGTGATATAGAAAAACTGAGGATATGTTCAAAATTTTTAGTTTTGCACCATCTCAGTTTTTGGGCAGCACATTTAGACATACAGAGTTTGTCTTGCTTCTGGCAGGACAACACACTCAGGGGAAATATATAGGAAATAGACTTTGGAAGAATCAGGATCTATCGTTCCAGGCTCGGGGCCCCCAAGCTGTAAACATATTTTAGGGTGTTCACTTATGTGAATTCTGAGGTGAATGGTGAGTCAGTGTGACAGCTTGGGCTTCCTGTCTCCAAACCCCAAGGCGACTTTCTTCAAATTAACCTACCACCTTTCTGTTTGTTTTCTGTTCTGACCCTATGATTTTTAGTTCTTGTGCAGTCACTTCTTAAAAAATTGTTCAGAAAATAATTCCTACTCGGTATAAAGTAGTTCTAGTTCAAAAGTAAAGTTAAAAAAAAAAAAAAAGATTAAAAAACAAATACCGATTTAACATGCCAGAGAATGCAGTTACTGCAACTGATAAGAAAGAAAGAAAAAGCAAAGATATAATCATAGTGTTTTCAGTTTGCATTCTTTGTCCTAGGCACAAGCTCGGTGCTGGGTCATGAGCTCAGTGTATGACCTTCATCCCCATTAAAATTTAATGAAAAACAGGATGCTTAGTTATTTCTAAAAATCCTAGCTGCTTTTTTTTTTTTTTGTTCTGTGGATCATGTGAAGTCGTTACCTCCCAGCAACCTCATGCTTGGCTGCTGTGATCAGCTGTGATCAGCACTGCAATACTGCCAGATTATTCTAATTACAGCTGCAAGCAGAGCCCACAGGAAGATGTGGGGCACAGGGATGAGGAACAGGATCAGGCCTTGAGAGAGAAAGGACCAAAGCATTTCAAAAAGACCTCGTTGTCCCTCGTATCCTTTCGAGTAATGGAAAAAAGCAAAGCCTGCCAGCTTTGACAGGCTGACTGCTGAGGAGGCAGGAACTGTGAGGCAAATACAGAGGGAGACCATGTAAAAGCATCAGATACAAGCAGGAACCTGCCTTGGAAAGTAACGATGAGTAACAGCACGTCAGGCTGAGATACGCTTTTTCACCAGTGAATTTGTAATGGAGCTGCTAACTGGTAAATGAAGGTGCTAACTGGTTTTCCAAGAGCCAGCTTGAAAGCCATGCAGCAGCAGATGTGTCATCTTTGGTGCTTCACATGGTCTCCCACCAGAAGCCATGTGCGTAACTCTCCCTCCTTTGTGTCGTGAGGGTAGCATAGCCCAAATTCTCCAGTGAGTGGATACTTTCTTTTCTCAGATTTGATTAGGGCAGTTTGGTTTCTTCATCCCTGGGTTTTATGGCAGGGTGGATGTTGCCTGACATCAGCTTTCTGGGTTGTCAGGGCAGTCTGGGTTTGAGCTGTGTTTTAAACCTGGTTCCACCTTACCTTTAACTCCATCAAAACCACTGCCTAGTGGAGAACAGCCAACTTTTAAGATGAAGACACAGACTTTAAGAAAGGCAAAGAACCCCTTAGTGATATTTCCTGTTTGGAGAGAAGGAGCTGTCACATGGATCACGATCAATTAGCCATGAAGAGAAACATTTCAAGCCCTTAAATAACAACAATGTTCTGAACTAGGGCGTAGAATAGATCAACACTGCTCTGTATTTAATGACAGTGAATTTATTCTGGACAGCTTTTTCCAGAGATTATAGAACAGATGTTCAGCCGTAAGTATCAGAAACAAGCATTCTCTGAAATGAACAAAAGAAGTACAATTCTTGCAGGGATAGTTAAAACCAATGTAGACTCCATCCAATATGCACATTATTACTGCAGCTCCTTTCTTTCCAGCAATTTAATGGCTGCGGTGACTGGCAAGGAGACTGCCAGAAGGCACCAACCACATCATGCTTCTGTCTTGGTTAATAAAGCAGTGTTTGACTCTGGAAAATTCAGTCTGAGTGAAAAACCTATGGCTGTATCAGCCTTCTCTTCCTCACATTTCAGTTTCTAAAGATTTATAACATATCTCAATAGCATTTACACTTCAAGCTTCTTTAAAGCTCTTTTTTTGTTAAGGCAGAAGATATTTTTGCTTGTTTGCATACAGGGGCTTTCTGCTACAGCTGCTTGACAGTCACCTGTTTCTAATCCTTCTTGATTTACACAGTGCTTTTGGCAATTTCCCAGCTTTACTCTATCATACTGTAAAGAGTACCCTCAGCGCGGGCTTTAGCTGTTGGCTTCTGAGAGGGAAGTTGGTGATTACCTCTGCCTCCCAGCCACAACAAAACCAAAATGCTCTATGAAATGATAAGTGATGCTGTGTTCTCCAAGTAAAACCTTAGTTTCTTGTATACTGTGGAAAAGTATCAACTTAGAGCACTGGAAAACAAACCTATTTTTGGCATGTCTGCTCTTGCAGAATGGACCCTAACAGTGTCATTCAAATCTTTCTATTTGTCTTCAGTTAAAGCTTTTCTTCTCTGTCAACAGACATGTTGTTTATCAAACACAGGATCTGAGAATCCTAGAATGGTTTGGGTTGGAAGGGACCTTAAAGATCATCTAGTTCCAACCCCCCTGCCTTGGCCAGGGACACCTTCCACTACACCAGGTTGCTCAAAGCCCCATCCAACCTGGCCTTGAACACTGCCAGGGATGGGGCATCCACAGCCTCTCTGGGCAACCTCTTCCAGTACTTCACCACCCTTACAGTGAAGAACTTCTTCCTTACATCTAATCCAAATTTTCCCTCTTTCAGTTTAAAGCCATTACCCCTTGTCCTATCGCTACATGCTTTTGTAAAGAGTCCCTCTCCAGCTTTCTTGTAGGCCCCCTTTAGATACTGGAGGGCTGCTGTACAGTCTCCCTGGAACCTTCTCTTCTCCCTTCTCTTCTCCAGGCTGAACAAGCCCAACTCTCTCAGCCTGTCTTTATAGGAGAGGTGCTCCAACCCTCTGATCATCTTCATGGCCCTCCTCTGGACACACTCTAACAGGTCCATGTCCTTCTTATTTTGGGGGCCCTAAAGCTGAACACAGTAGTCCATGTGGAGTCTCACGAGAGCAGAGTAGAGGTGGAGAATCACCTCCCTCGACCTGCTGGTCTTGCTTCTTTTGATGCAGCCCAGGATCCAGGATACAGTTGGCTTTCTGGGCTGTGAGTGCACATTGCTGGCTCATATTCCGTTTTACATCCACTGATACCCCCAAGTCCTTCTCCTCAGGGCTGCTCTGAATCCACTCATCGCCCAGCCTGTATTTGTGCTTGGGATTGCCCCGACCCATGTGCAGGACCTTGCACTTGGCCCTGTTGAACTTCATGAGGTTCGCACAGGCCCACCTCTCAAACCTGTCAAGGACATATACAGGTAGGTTCAGTAAAAAGGAACAAAGGACACTAAAAGAAGATAGTAACCTGTTCATGTTGAAGAATTGCTGCCTTTATTATCAAACACACTCAAGAGCTATATACTTTCAGTAAGATTAGACTGTATTTTGAGCAAAAAGTGTGAGACAATGTACAGAACTATAATATTTCCCTAAAAGTGCGTGTGTTTCTTCTAAAACAGGCTTCATGCAGGCAGGTCAGCGGAATGAACCTAGTAAACTTGTGCTATACAAATCCATCCAATAAAGAGAGTTGATCAGAAAGAGTCAAGATATCACAGGTACTACACAGCGAGGTAGAAAGCACATATGGTATTGAACAGATCAAATTCACCCTGGGTTTGCTGGCAGGGAAGTCACAGCATTCAATTTTTGAAGTGTTTTGAGTACCATTCCTTCCATACCTGGATACTCTTGGGATTTTCTAACTCTTTGAATAAACTCCAAAACTTATTTGGAGACTGCCTTGTGCAATTTTAATTTCTTGGATCTTGAAAATCTAGGAGATGCTTCCAGAAAGCATGTGAAGTGTGAATATTTTCCAAAAACATTCTGCTCCATTTATGAAAATTGTATCATTCCTAAAAACCACGTAAGCTTCAGATGTGTTCGCAGCTGAAATCTGTACAGGTGACACATCCAGTCCTCAAAGTGAGCCAGTATATGCTGGCATACAAGGATGGCCCTTGAGAGAGGCTTTCCAGTGTTTTCCAGAGAGGAAACGGGGCAGGAAAGGCTGCAGGAGGATGCCAAAGTTTCCATATTGCTCTTTTTGAAAGCTCATACCCCTACTTCTAATTTCCCCTTTCAACACTACAAGCACTTACTTGGAGAGGCTTCGTAGGTCTTGTAATTCAGTATCATAGCCAAAGATACATTTCAGACATACAAAGCCCACTCGTGTGCAAGCCAACATTAACAGGTTTTCCACTCTGAAGCAAAATCAGCTTATGAGTACGGAAAGAGGCTGAAGAGATGTGTGCTCCTTTGTACCTGTGTAAGCGGATGAGCGTTAGATGGTTCTCGCAGGCTCCATTTTCAACTCTTACAAGCCCTTGATTCTTCTTTATAGGAGACTGCTGCTAAGTACAAATTGCAGTATGAACCAGAGCACAAAGCCTCAAAACAGTGTACCACACCGGGGTCTGCTGGTTTTGCTGTAATGGCCTCAAATAAGCTTTGCCTCTTGGTATTAGGCAAGCAGCTATCTTGATGGGCGATCCGCAAGGGCAAGGCGTGAAGAAGTGTGGTCCTAACACCGTGTGAGTGTTAGAGGAGATAGTACCTTATCAAGAATTCCCAATTAGAGTAATAATGACATTAAAGAAGTCATTTGCTGTAAGCCATGCACAACATCATCATCAGCAGAAGATACAGGGGGAAAAACCAAGTAATAGACCTTGCCATGTGTTGTAAAAAAAGGGACTCCACATTGATGTTAGGTTACCCAAGGCTGTCGTGTGCCCTTGAGTCTTTCTTCTAGGATATACACATGTATATAAGGTTATAAGATGCAAAAAAATTTTAACAAAATTTGTAATTTAGATGTGGTGCTGTCATGACACGTTTGTATCTCTGTAAGGCTGAACTTTCCCATTTCCCTACATAAATACACACACAAAGTCTCCATTATTTTAAAATCTCTGTTCCCTGTGTTAACCAGTCCTGGCTGTGGTCGGAGAAGATGGATGCACACTCTGGATTACACTGATGGGCACTGACAGTGCTTTGGCAAGATAGCAGAGGAGCACAGGCCAGAAACAATTCACAGAGGAGCAACTGATTTTTTAATTTTTAAATGCAAGATCCTTTCTGATGATCAAAATAGAATCTTTTGTCTTCATATTGAATTCTTTCACAGTGTGTTATTGGGAATTCAGTAGCAGTGACAGTCTAAGGACATAAATGAAGCAAAGTTTATAGGGAGAAATAATCTTATATCTAGTGACATGCTTTGAAAATGTACCCTTTTAGGTCTAGGTCCGTGCATTCCCCAGGAAAATTCAAAATCTAATACAGTTTGAGGGGGGTTGCTAAGAGATTAAATTGTGTTCTTGAAAGAATGAGATGGTTTGAGAGAAATGGTCGTCAGTTCTGTGGGGCAAATAGGGATGTTGGTGAGGGAAGGACTAGAACAGCTGTCAGCCTCTAAGGAAGAGAAAGGGAGAGAAAGGCACTCACTGCCTGGGAAGCGGCCACTTATTTTCTCAGTATGGTTATTATGGCCACATAAACAAGGTTTTCACCGAATCAAATCTCCTGTTCAGTAGAGCTGTTACTTTAATTCTTGGTTTCATCTTTCTGAGACCCTACCTGTTTATTTTAAAAGCAACTCTTTTGCCTCCCATCCTACCCTGTGTCTTTGTGGTTTACCTTCACCATTGTTGATGCTTGCTATATGTCCTTAGCTCTATTAAAGTTTGCTTTCCATCATTCCCATTCCTGAAGGGAAACGCAGGGCTAACATCACAAACAGCAACCAGGTTCTGATTTTAGATCCCTGCCCACCCGCTTCCCTGACTGCAGAAGCCAGCTGGGGTCTCAGGGTATCTACCTGGGCAGGCAGCCTGGGCTGCTCTCTGTGCCTGTGATGTCCTCTCTACTGCTGCTGCCCAAGTTGGCTGGATTAATGCTGGCGCAAGAGTGCTTGCTTGGGCTGTGGTTACACCTGAATTGTAATGTGAACAGGTTGTGGGCAACAAAACACCTGCATGGGCCAACTCCTTCTCCTCTTCCCTCCTGCAGGAACCTGTGATCTCATCCTCCATCCACTGGGCTCTCACTTTCTATAAGCCCTTCAAATTGAGGACATCATTTATTTAAGTCTCCAGAACTCATCTTCGCTCCTCTGATGTTAAGACTTCCCTATAGCTAACATGGACATTTCTAACTCTACTTCAGATTGGATGCATTATTTACTTTCATATGGTTTTTCATCATGTTGCCAGAAGATTATTATCTCAGTTCTTAAGTCTCTGAAAAGCATTCTTGTAGAGCCAATCATAATAAAAGAAAATAGTGAAAATGGACTCCCTTGTCTTGTCCTCCAAAGACCTGAACCCATTTTTCAGAGACAGATTTTCTGTCTCCTCTGGAGATCTTCTCAGTGTTGACAATCAGTGACCTCAATTCCTCTCCTTGCCAAGAATCTACCTTTTTCTGGAGGTAACTGAGCTATGTCTCAGTTCCTTTTATTTTTAAAGCTTTCAAGAGACCCTTTAGAAAGTCTTTTCTTACTCTGATTACGTTCAAGTTTTTCCCCTTTCCCAAAAAACAGCCTTCAGGATTTTAACCTGTTATCTGACCACTGCCCTGTCCCCTGTCACATATGTGGCTCTCCCAGTTTCTGAGCTGAAGAATTTCAAATGCTAATATTTTTCATGGACAGAATGACAGTGTTTGAGTGACAATCAATTAAGAAAACGAATTAAAAATGTGCTGAGTCATCTGAAGCAATAGGAAGTTAGAGATAAGCGAAGGATGAATCAAACTAATAAAACAAATCCTTCACTCCTATTCCTCAAATTCAAAGAAATATTTATACTCTTTAGAACTTCAGCTCCAAGATCCCATACTGCTAAACAGAGGAGGAATGTCACAAACAAGAGCTTGGAAATTATTCCAACAAAGTTTCACATCGGATAGTAACAGGGGGTCCTGAAGGTGGCTATTAGACAAAAAAAAAAGATAATAAAGATTAATGGTTCCTAGACTCCAGCTATATGCTGCAGATTGGCAATCACAATACTGCTGCTGATTCACACTCCTTTTGCATTGCTTTAAGGGATATATTCTAAATGTAATGTTCTAGAATGCTGTGGAAAATAGCTATGATTAAAAACTTAACCATTTATGCAACAAACTCAAAGCAGGTTTTCAAGGAGCTTGAAGCAGGAATATGAAATAATAAAATGCTTACTGATTTATTCTTTGATGTTTAGCCCTTGTGAAGGAATTGCATATATTGGAAATGTATCATAAAAAAACCAAAAGCAGCCAGGATATTGTGAGGGAACATGTAGAAAAGGGAGAATAGCTTGTAAGGAAAATAAATCTTGGGGGGGAATTAAAGATTGTTTAAGGATTTATTAAAGATTGCCAAAGTCTTCTGAGGGTGGAACATAATGAACATACCCAGAAGCTCCTTAGTAGAGCAACTCCAACTAATGCTATAATCCTAAAACCAATTTAAGACAAAGGCTGTAATGAACCCAGACCTGATATGAAGTGACCATAACAAGAAATGTCATACAGGTTGTCTAAGAAAAGGCTAGCAGTAACAGAACACGGATTGTTTCCCATGGTGAAATGAATTAAAGCAATATATACTTCTACTTTTTTTTAAGATACCTATTTTGTTCCAAATAAAAAGTGCAGAAGCCAGAAAAATTGGATATATGAAATGGACAACAAAATGGAAAGTAAGATATGTAATAGACAAAGGTGACAAAGATTTCATCTTTTTTGTATTAAGACCTCAAAAGTGAGAAGATAGGGGCAGAAGAGCCTGCGAGCAGAGACATCCATCCTATGAGACTGAGCAACAAAGCGAGAGCTGTGAGAAGCCGTACAATACAGCTGATGGCTCCCCTCTGCCATGCTAAGGATTTGTGTCACTGTTATATCTAGGTTCTGTGTATAGATGACTGGTATGAATCTAAAACTGGCTGAAACTCTTATATTTGAAAAACTGATGAAATGTGGCCTTCATAAAATAGAGGGAGTGTTCTCTTAAGACTGTTTATTATTATTGTTTCCATGCTTAGGACCTTCTCCCCTGTCTAATTTTTATTGTAGTGGTAGTGCTGCTGTCACTGTTATGATCAAGGGATATAAACAGGACAAGAAGAGGTCACATCTTTTATTAGACCAATTGATATAGATGGAAAAATACAACAGTGTTCAGGCACATGAGTTCTTCTTCAGGCCTGAAATAGAGAAAGCCATTCTAAGAGGTAAATACCAATTGCTTGCATCACCTGAAATAAAGGATAGTTGTTATTTGCGTGGGGGAGAGATGTTGGCAGGAATAGAAATGATGAAGTGGTCCCTTATCACCTACACACTGCCTTCTGCTCTGGCTCTGGTCAAGAGTGAGGCATCAGACCCTCTACCAAGAAAAGCCAGATACAACCCAACCTTGCTGCCACAAGCTAAATGGATGCAACCAGCTCTAATCACTGTCTTTTAAACCTGGCTCAAGTACAGCCAGTAACAGCAACCTAGACATAGCCAGCAAGACCTGCAGTAGGGCAGGAAATGAATTTAGGCAACCTTAATGCCAAAGCACTGCAGTGATGTTTTTCTTCGTGTTATACCGCAAACGCTTTGAACAGCCAAATGAATGACAAAGCAGTCATATGTAGGCATAATCTAAGCATCTAAAGCAAGGTCATAACAGGCATGTCTTTCTGTCTATCTGTCTTTAGCGCGGATCTTTAGTATATAGCATGTACAAAACTCATTTTTTCTCATATGTTACCCATGCTTATTAGCATGATACAGATTAAGACATCAATATATCTAGGTTATATGTAATTGAGAGAGTCTAGTGTCATGACACAGATTTTAAGTCACTTCAAAGTAGTTAGTTAAGAAAAATAATAGTAATTCCTATAGAAAAGTAAATGACTTCCAAATACACTTAGAGCTGAGAAAAACAGAAACCTGAGTCATTAGAGAAACACTATATTCATTGTTTTTATGTGAATTCTCTTGAAGTTTTTTTCTGGAAGAATTATTTTTCCTAATGAAAATTGATTTTCTGTCTCACTAATATTTCAATCTTATTCTTACCAGTCAAGGTGAGGGTTTTTTCCCCTGGTACACATGACTGTGTTTTAAGTCAGGCAAAATATCATTAAACGAGCGTGAATTTCACAGACGTGATGAGAATGGTGTGTCTACTTTATATTATACTAAGTATCAGGGGAGGAATACCATAACATTTTGGTTTTCCTAAGAACATTTTATGCAACACCTTTCCAATCTTGCCCCAGCTTCATACTCCCTGTAGTCATAGCTTCAACCACATATGTCAGTGGCTTATCGAGCTCAGTTTTAGCTGGAAATGGTGAGGAAGGAGCAAGATGATCTTCAGCTAACAAAATGAGAAGAGAATGCAAAGACAAGTAGATTTGTGACTGCCATTTCAAACTATTCCAAATGCTACTCAAAATGTATGTTGCCTAAGTCATCTTTAACTGCAATGGATATAGAAGTCAGTTGATGCAGAGAAACTGAGCATGGTTGCTTGGCAAAGGGTTTTGGAGGAGGATAGATTTGCTGGTTGTGGTGGGTTGACTGTGGCTAGGTACAGGTGCCCACCAAAGCCGCTGTATCACACCTCTCCTCAGGTGCACAAGGGAGAGAAAACATAATGAAAGGCTTGTGGATCGAGATAAGGACAGGGAGAGATCATGCAGCAAGTACCACCATGGGCAAAACAGACTCAACTTGGGGAAATCGGTTTAATTTATTACCAATCAAATCAAAGTAGGATAATGAGAAGTAAAACCAAATCTTAAAACACCTTCCCCCACTGCTCCCTTCTTCCGAGGCTCAACTCCACTCCCCATTTTCTCTACCTCCTCCCCACCAGCAGCACGGGGGGACGGCAAATGGGGGTTGCAGTCAGTTCATCGCACGTTGTCTCTGCCGCTCCTTCCTCCTCAGGGGCAGGACTCCTCACTCTTCCCCTACTCCAGCGTGGGGTCCCTCCCACAGGAGACAGTCCTCCACAAACTTCTCTAACATGAGTCCTTCCCACAGGCTGCAGTTCTTCACGAACTGCTCCAGCGTGGGTCCCTTCCACGGGCTGCAGTCCTTCAGGCACAGACTGCTCCAGCGTGGGTCCCCCGCAGGGTCACAAGTCCTGCCAGAAAACCTGCTCCAGCGTGGGCTCCTCTCTCCACGGGCCCACAGGTCCTGCCATGAGCCTGCTCCAGCGTGGGCTTCCCACAGGGTCCAGCCTCCTTCGGGCACCCACCTGCTCCGGCGTGGGGTCCTCCCCGGGCTGCAGGTGGAGATCTGCTCCCCCGTGGAGCTCCCTGGGCTGCAGGGGGACAGCCTGCCTCACCAGGGTCTTCACCACGGGCTGCAGGGGAATCTCTGCTCCGGCGCCTGGAGCATCTCCTCCCCTCCTTCGGCACTGACCTGGGGGTCTGCAGGGCTGGTGCTCTCACATGTTCTCAATCCTCTCTCCAGCTGCTGTTTGTGTTGTGCAGCAACTTTTTTTTTCCATTCTTAAATCTGTTCTCCCAGAGTCATCACCACTGTCGCTGATGGGCTCGGCCTTGGCCAGCGGCGGGTCCGTCTTGGAGCCGTCTGGCTTCAGCTTCATCAGCCACAGGGGAAGCTTCCAGCAGCTTCTCACAGAAGCCACCTCTGTAGCCCCCCTGCTACCAGAAGCTTGCCATGCAAACCCAATACACTGGTGTATGGTTACTGATAATTAACTTCAGTCTTGGTTTAAATTATATATAACCAGAGCTAATCCATTGATGTCACTGGAGTTACTCCAACTTTACAGTATAATACTCAGAATAGAAGTATGGCTGTATAAACCTGCATCCTGCTGCAACTAGTATATTACATGACCAGTCCCATCAGGACTGGGTTTTGCTATGGTTTAAAAAATTTAAATAAAAGAATGTTAATAACCAAATTACAAGACCCTGCTTGTGAGAATCAATAAAGAAAAAGTTAATTGCCATGGTATGTAGTTCACACCAACACTGAGGATTTTAAGAGTTTTGTGTGAGTGTGTGAGCAGGGGATAGGGTCCCATGGATATGTCTACATTAGCAATTTAGAGCTAGATGAGTTCTTTTTGGTGCAAATTTGGTGTGCATCTGTACTTGGAGTCTGGCAGTGCACGTCTGACCATTGATGTGCTGGATGTGGTTTCCCTCCTGGTGGAGCCAGGGCTGAATCTGGGTTGGGGAAAGCCACCTCCAAGTCTAACTTGCTACACGATGTAAGGTGGTCCAGCAGTCAGCTCTCTCTACACAAGGGCTGTGCACCCAGGACAGGCAACTGGTACAAACTTCACTGCCGTTTCAAATGCAATGTGAGCAGATTGTCTTTGAACCACAACAGGCAGCGCCAAACCAAACCCTGCTCCTTCCACCTTTGAGCCCCATCAGTAGATAATCTAACTGCCCCTGTGCATAAATTCTGATAACAGTGCAGATTAGTAAAGGCATGTAAAATTTAACAACCCCATTTTTTTGTCTCCTGCCAGTCTGAAGTTGATATATTCAGTTTTTAGTATCCTGATTTATTCCACTGTCAATAGAAGGTGTATCTTGCCTGAATTTGTATTTGTAATATGTCCAAAGATGGGATTCTCCTTTCTCTTTTCACTGTTATTTTTCTTCGGTTACTTAAGGAAAGATTGTAAAAAGCATCTTGTACCCCATAATTCATGAGAAATCTCAAATACTGGTCCTGAGGCAGCATTAGTCTTAACAGATTTTCTACAGAGGCATTGGAGAGGTTCCACTAAATCTTACAGTTTAACCTACATATTTGACATCTCTCTTTTGGGCTACATTAATCTCCATTTAGTTTTTGCCTTTTTGTGCTATTGATATCTTACTTCATTTTTATAATATAAACTAGAATTAAATCATGTGATTATCACTTTAAATCAAATATAGTTTGTTTTCAGTATCAGTCAGGGCCATCTCCAAGAACACATTTAAACTGCAGAGGGAATTCAGCTATTCATATCACGTTTGCTTCCACAAGCAAATCTTGCCAAGCTGAAGAACTTTGAGTTAAGCCATATGGTTTTGATAAAACATGGTGACTTGAAATTTATTTCCACTTTGCAAAACAAAAGTCAGTGCCAAAACACTGTATGTGCAAAATTCAGCATCAGGAAAAAGTCAAGTATAGGACTGTTGGTGTCACACTGCTTGGGTTCAGCTTTTCTATGGCTCAAAATGATTCTTTGCAAAGTGCTAGTACCAAGGAAAGAGAAATCTACAGCATAAAAGTTCCAAAAGAAAATTACTCTGTTTTCTAAGACGGCTAGTGAGTGTAGCTAACCATTTTTTGAGAATCTAATCATGTCACATGCTGAACGGTTCCCAAAAAAGCAGGTTTAAATATTTTGAAATGAACTGCCACTTTCTGAGTGCCCCACATTGTGGGTTACTTTTTGTGTACTTTATCTCAAAGAACTGGACCAGTAAATGATCTTTCAGTGAGCTACAAAGCAACCCAGCAAAAGATGTGAAATGCTGTTCTTAGCAGTTATTTGTAATGAATATGAAAGGAAGCTATTTCTGTGTGTGAGACACTTCAAGGCATGCATAATGATGGAGAGTTTGGGGTCCTACATTGTCCTATGTATTCTGGTGCTGAAATTGGATTTAGAGCTCACAGTTTCAGTTGTCTGAATTATGAGCCTCTCTGAGACTTCATATTGGAAATTTACTGCCTTTTAATGTTCTAGCTGATTTGAATATAGAGTTTAAAGTACCTAAGTCTAGCAAAGGAAATAAAAATGTTTGAGTTTGGCTGTTTAGATTTCAGGCTGCTTTTTCCAGACTCTTTTCTGCTGTATAATCAGGAACTGAAATCACTCTTGAAAAGACCCAGCATGACTCTAAAACATCAGTAAACGGTTCTTATTTTATAAGGCAAGAAGAAATCCTGCAATCCATCCTTAGTGCTTTGGCCCCTTCCAAGAGCTGGCAATTTTTTCTTTGTTGATAGTCATCCTACTTGCAGAGCATTTAAAAAGCATATTACCTTTCTATGTAGCTAACAAAAAAAAGTGTTATGTTTTTGTTTTCTTAAATAAAACAAATAAATATCCTATTCATGCTGAAGCTGATAGTAAAAATCTTGCTTCTGGAAGTAGTACTGGATATCATGTCTTATGTTTTACAGTGCCCTACCCCATGTGAGGAGTTGAGCCTATGCCTAATCTTGTCTCTGTTGGGTATGAGAAAAGTGGGTCAGAAGAAGCGTATACTATCCAAATCAGACCTTCTTGTGAGTTTGGTCTGTAAAACAGATAGTCTAATCTATGTATACCAAAGTAAATTAAATTTAAAAAATCAGCTTTTACAATCTTAAGGAGAAAATACAATCAACATGTCTTCTCTAGGAAGGGTTATAGCTTCTATAAACTGAGCTCCCAACGTCACAGGAAATTTTTGTATTCACTACCTCTTTGTCAGCTCCCTGCCTGCAAAATTAATATACTTTGCCTCACAGTGGTATGGTAAGGGTCTACTTATCTAGTCATCATAAGGCAGTCAGAAACTATAATGATGAATGCTATAGAAATTATCATGGGAACTCTAATAATTCTCAATGCAAACAGTATTTTAATCATGTGTAACAGATCGAGCACAAAGCCTTGTCCCCTCTGGGCAATGGGGACAAACCGTAAAGCCAGAAAGCTGCCAGCCCACTGCATACCGTCCCTCCTCTTGCCTTTGAAGGGAACAAGTCCTATGGCCACAGAAGGGAAGATAATCAAAGAAAGCAGATGCATGTGGAACAGATTCAGGTTGCTCAGGCAATTCCTAATTTTCCAGTGCACTTTCATTCCAGGGGCGTGTGTGTGTCTGTTGTGGAGAGCTGCATGGATGGTTTGGAGCATCACTAGCTTTCATTCCTGTGGTACAATAATACTAATGTTTTTGTTGCTGAGGCATTGGCTGTGTTCAGACACTCTCAATGCATAAGTGCATTTTTTTGAAGGATTTTTTTTTTTTTCCCCAGGGTGTTTTAAGTCTATTTTGAAGGTTTAAGTTGATAGGAGTTGAAATCATCTCTAAAGTGATTAATGGCCACAAATGCCAGCAGGAGAACTGCTGAAAATAAAGATAAAATGGTCTGTGCTCTCTTCCAACGCCTTCCTTTGCCAAGCTTATAATTATTAAGAGGTGAATTTAGCCCCAGGTCTAGTACTAGGCTGGCCCACGAACAAATTGGTTAACACTAAGAACTAGAGCTGCAAAAAAATGTAGGTATTGCACTTTTGGGGATGTACCTGTCCATGAAGAGGTGAACTTTTCTGGAAGGTGTTCAATGGTAACATACCCTGGGCCACTGCACTGTTGCTTCTGGGCCTGCCCAAGAGGAACTGGAGTTTGTGAACACCAAGGCAGCTCCCCCCTCGTTCATGTCTTGGCTGCTGGAGGTCATGTTGGTCTCTCCTTGCCCAAATGCCTGGTAGCTGAGCATGCAGGAGGTCCAGGTTTGCCTTTTCTGCACAAGGATCCTGGTGGCTCCCCCTCCTTCTTGAGGTTGCTTCATCTGTGCCTCGCTCCTTGTTGCAGATGAGTGAATCAGATTGTTTACAGAATCACTATCAGGGGTATTAGTGAAAGTAGTTTTAATATGATGTTGTAAAAGTGCGACTTAACAGTTAAGTTCAATGGCAAGATTCACTCTACTGCTTGCAATGTGGAAGAAACACACAAAGCAAAATCAAGTTAGAATTGAGCTAGAATGATTTACATGGAGACTGGAGATGCAAAAGGCTTGAGTCAAGAGGTTCAGAATGGACCCCCTTGCTTTTTAAAGTCCTTCTCAGAGAGGAGGCTGGGTGTGGCTGGATCCAGACCTAGTTCCAGAATTGGTCAACGGTTTATGTCTAAAGGATTATATACGCAAAGTTTGTAATAATTAATATTGAGTAACTACATGGATTAGTAGTTTCATCAGTATTAATTCAGCACGCTATTAGTCACTTACCGAGGATCTGTTGTAGGCAAGGGGTCCACCTTGGGCAAGGACGGATCTCAGTCTCAGGTAAGGAATCTGAAACCTTGAGAGGCATCCCAGCTCAAGGGGAAAGTTACCTGGCGTGCAGTCCAGCTGCAGTTCAGGGAGAGCTCAAACTGGGCTCACCCAAAGATCTGCCATTGGTAAAAGGTCTCTGCCTTGAGGAGCAAGCTTGAGAGGTGTCCCAGCTCAAGAGGAGGTCACCACCATGCAGCCGCTCTGCCTGGGAGCTCAAAGAAGGCTCACTTTGGCTGTCATATTTATGGAATAAAGTGGTTGGCTTACGCTCAAATTACATACAATGGGAAAGGTATGCATGAGACTCATTGTACCCACAACTTTCTTTGTTCCTTGATAAAAGAGTCTTGGAAAAGCCACCTGCTATTCATGTGTTAATTCCATGATCAGTGTTCCAAGCTCATATGCATCAATGTTCACTGTGTCACTCTGTTCTTTTGTGGGTTTTCAGAGAACAGATTGAAACTAGAGGAGTTCTTGGCCTGGCTATGTCTCAGGCCTTTACCTTCTTTGGAGCCTGGACTAAACTACGGCTAGTTTGGTTAAGGGGTCGAGTGCCTCCATCACACTCCTTCTGCCACTTCAACCTACCCCACAAAGGGGCACTCATTGGGGTGGAGACTTAAAATGCACATTTACCTTAAATCATTACTTTTGGCAGCTGAAAACAAAGTCTTGTGACAGGAAAGTGCCAGACAACTGCTACAGATGAGCTGTCAGCCTAACCTACTGCATTAGACCTGTGCTCCTGAGCACTGGGGGAGCATTGCTTTCCATTTTGCTTCCAGCTATTTTTTTAATTTTATATATCTGCTTTCTTGTAATAATACAAACCACCCTAACACTGGTATTTTTTCCATAATGAAACTAATCTTTGTGTGTGCAAAACCGTACTGACACAAGTGGGATTTCACCTGACAAGCCAGCATGCCTGCGAGGAGGACCAGAACGCAATGTGTATTGGGACTTGCTATTGGGTAAAGTAGTTTACACAGGTGTTTGGCCACCTAAAACTTTCTTCAGGCTTTTCACTTTCAGTGTTGAAAACTGTAAATATGAACCATTTTTATGTTTCACAGCAATGCAAACCTACTTGACATAATTTTATATTTGGTAGCTTCAACTTTTAGGCTTTAAAGCATCTTACACTTTGAACCAGGATTTCTGACTTTGCCACAAAATAAGAAGCAAAATTTCTTTCAATAGCTACAGAGAATGTTTTCTGTTAGCACTTTTTAGGAACTACAGTTCAATTGTAGTATAGCTGTTATTTTTATAGTTTTCACTCTTACCCCTAAGGTTGAGTTTAGCTTTTTGCAGTTTAATGGGTTTCAGATTTTTTTTTAAATACATACTTTTGATATACCTTTTCTTACTTTTGAACTGACTATACTGATTTCTAATAGTTCATTTTAAACAGAAGACTTTACCAGTGTATATCGCCTCCCACTTTTGGTCAAAATGACATAGCGCAGTGATACATAGTGTGCACAAATTGCATGCAGGCATCACACCCCACCTGACTGTAACCGGTGTGCTTCTTTGGACCTGCACAACACAAAATTACAAATATGAAGCTAGTATTTCCATTTGTAGAGCAGCCTGAACTGGAATTGGAGGGATGACCTCAATGGAATTTTGCATCCTTCCTTTCCTGAAGAGTTGAGAGTTTATTTTTTCCTTCACCATCTCAATGATTTGTTACCGAAAAGAAGCTGAACTGCAATTTGATGCCACCTTATTAAGAGGTTTCTGCTCCTAATAATAGTTAGCTTCCTCCAAGTGTGTTTGTTTTACAGTATTAGCATGTATAGAGCACACCCTAGAGAGCATAAGAATAAGGGAAGGTTCTTTATGTGACAAGCCTTAGAGGAGCCTGGAATGGTGGAAAAGGAAGTACACTTTGAACTACAGTTTTCTACTGCTTCACAGAAAGGAGTTGTATCTCTATAAATTATTTTACTAGCTGCAGAACAATAGCTTCCAATCACTGAAAACAACTGGAGACTTTAAAGTAGCCTGCAATTCAAAGCAAATGATAGCAAATGTGCTGATAAGTCATCCAAAGTTAAGCTGGGAAGATCAATTACTGTTAATGCATTTCTGGAGATAGACTTTGTTGTGGTTTAACGCCAGCCAGCAACTAAGCACCACGCAGCCACTCACTCACTTCCTCCCCACCCAGTGGGATGGGGGAGGGAATTGGGGAAAAAAAAAAGTAAAACTCGTGGGTTGAGATACGAACAGTTTAATAGAACAGAAAAGAAGAAACTAATAATGATAATGGTAACACTAATAAAATGACAACAGTAATAATAAAAGCATTAAAATATGCAAGTGATGCACGATGCAGTTGCTCACCAGCCACTGACCGATGCCCAGTTAGTCCCCGAGTGGCGATCCTCCCACCCCTGCTCCCCCCAGTTTATGTACTGGGCATGACATCCCATGGTATGGAATATCCCTTTAGCCAGCCTGGGTCAGCTGTCCTGGCTGTGTCCCCTCCCAACTTCTTGTGCCCCTCCAGCCTTCTTGCTGGCTGGACATGAGAAGCTGAAAAACCCTTGACTTAATCTAAATATTACTTAGCAAAAAGTGAAAACATCAGTGTTATCAACATTCTTCTCATACCTAGCTCAAAACCATAGCATTACACCAGCTACTAGGAAGACAATTAACTCTATCCCAGCTGAAACCAGGACAGACTCCTTCCTCTTTACCCAGCAGGGTGAGCACAGAGGAGACAATTGCTCCTCCAAGGACCTGTCTGACACTTGTATTAGTAGGGACAGAGAGAAGCAGATACAACAGGGGCCTTTTGCCCATCTGTGCCTTTCTAGAGGCTCCTGCTAGCTGCGCAGAAGGAGTGCTCTTTGCATAAGCCATTAGGCAAATGGGGGGCAAGCCAGACAGAGCCAGTGCTCAGGATTTTGGTTGGAGTGCCTTGAAATAGTGTTTTTGCAGAGGAGGCTGCTGACTGTTGCTTTTTGGCATGAATCAGACGTGGTTCCTTTTTTTACTGACCTTGGGCACATTGTTCTGAAACTTTCACTGCTCTTGCCAGCACATGAATAAAGCAACTACCATGCCGTATGCTGTTTATCATGGTTTCTGCATGGTGACATGGACCGTGCAGTGCCGTATCTTCGGGATCCAATGTTGTCAAAGCCCTAACGAAATGAAGCTTCAGTGACATTGCACTGGTGAATGAGTCTATGCATCCATCTGCCTCTGGGACCTGCTAATAGCTTTTTAATTTGCTGGTCAATATTAACTGTAGAGGACAAGAGATCTCAAAGGTATGAAGTTCCTGAAAGTTTTGTAAAAATTGTCCTCTAGGTGGAGGAAGGCACACCAATACTTATGCTGTGGAGAAGTCTGATGAATGTTTTCATCCCCTATTAGACAGGGAACCAGCTAACTTTATCTTCCACACCCAAATCCATGTAAAATTAACCTTCACTGAGATTTCTGCTTACAAAACTCCTAAGCAAAATTAATATTTCTAAATCAATCCCAATAAATTGTTGACTTTGCAGACGGTACTGAAAGATTAGGAATGCTGGCTTTGCCCTATATTTTTGCACATCTTTCAAGTATATGTGTGTTTACCTATTGCCAAAGCGATGGCGTGGAGCTGTGTCTATCAGCATCTGTGGTGTGCAGCAGCTTTTGGTGCCGTGCAGAGCATGTTCCTTAGTGCGAATCGGTGAGCACCACGTGCTGACAGAAGGAGACTGCTTTTGCACCGAGTGGTGATTCAGCTGCACAGTTTGTTTCATCCTTTATGCTTCTTCTGTCACTGCAAAGCCTTCGCGTAACTGAGGACTTCTAATCCCTTTATTTGAGATTCAGCCTCAGTATGAAGATAAACACTCCAAGCTACTAAGAACTAACTGTGATAAAAAACTAAATACTGTGAAACAAGAGGACATTATCAAATGGATTGATTCTATTTTCTTAAAGTAATCACTCTCTGCATAATCCTCACACGTGGTATTCGTCATGTCGCATGGCAATAAAGGAACCCAGTATTCATTCAGGTCACTCCAAACACAGTTCTTCTCCTCTATATGTAATGATTATCATTTCATTCTACTCCGTACAGTTTTGCATCTGCTCCTGGTACAGGGCTACCAATCTAGCCCAGCCAAATTAATCTGGCAGAGGATAAGCTTGAAGGAATTACTTGTTTTCCTCAAAGAAAGATAATGAAAACCACTTCAAGAAATACTTGTTTCCTGCCACTCCTCCACCAGAGAAGAGATATTAGAAATGTTTGCCTGTTGTAAAACAAGTTCCTCCCTCCATGAGGAGGAGAATTAATGAAGCCTGGTGTCCTAAACACTTAGGTACTGAATGCTTTTCACCACTGTAAGACCAGCCTTTCTTTGCTATAAAAATATCCAACCCTTAATAACCTGATGGCCCAATGCTTTCCACACTTCCACATCCCCTCTCTGTGTCCTTGTCATGGTTTAACCCCAGCCAGCAACTAAGTACCACGCAGCTGCTCACTTGCTCCTCCCGGCTCCCAGTGAGATGGGGAGGAGAATTGGAAAAAAAAAGTAAAACTTGTGGGTCGAGATAAGAACAGTTTAGTAACTAAAATAGTATAAAATATAATAATGAAGATGATGATGATAACAACAACAACAACAACAACAACAACAAAACAACAACAACAATAATAATAATGAAAAGGTATATAACAAAAAGAGAGAGAAATAAACCCAAGAAAAGACAAGTGATGCACAATGCAATTGCTCACCAGCCACTGACTGATGCCTGAGTAACGATCCACCCCTCCTGGCCAACTCCCCCCAGTTTATATACTGAGCATGACATCACATGGTATGGAATACCCCTTTGGCCAGTTGGGGTCAGCTGTCCTGGTTGTGTCCCTCCCAAATCCTTGTGCCCCTCCAGCCTTCTTGCTGGCTGGGCATGAGAAGCTGAAAAATCCTTGACTTACTCTAAACATTACTTAGCAACAACTGAAAACGTTAGTGCGTTATCAACATTTTTCTCACACTAAATCCAAAACACAGCACTGTACCAGCTACCAGGAGGAAAATTAACTCTACCTCAGCCAAAATCTGGACAGTCCTAAACCTGCCTTTACTACTTGCAGCTCCAAGCCATTTTCAGCTTTACTTTCTGTTCCCTATTGCCATGTTGTCAACTTGCCATTTCGCAGTTTTCCAGTGCCTGGCTAGTACTTCACCCGCCTGGTGTCCAGCCCTTTGCATCCCTTCAGCTGTGGGGCAGTCACACAGGACAGGCAAGGGATGAAGTCCTCCTGCCTTCCCTTGCACAAGACTTACAGTTTTTTAATAGTTTGGAGGATCCCACCACCACCCACACAGAAAATGAGAATCCCTTCCACAATTCAGGAAGGCTACAAATGTCGGGGTGTGTTTGTTCAAGGAGTGGCTGCCCCAAGACTTCAGAAGCCAAGAATAGAGACAGAAGTCACTGTGTTTCTATATTTGCTGACTTAACACCAGGGCTGGCTGCAGGGCTGTGATTCGAATGAGGAGCTGCATGCCTTGATGTGCTAACACGTGGGGATGGGAGCGGAGGTGAGAGTGAAGTGCCTCTCTCCTACCCTTCTCCCTCTTCCCACGGGAAATTTGCATCTGAATAGGAGTTTGCCGAATTTGCGTGCACAATCTGAACTTCTCGGATGTTTAGGTCTAGAGACAGATCTTTTTCTTATATAAGTAGGCTTAGTCTCATCGATTTCATGAGGCTACTTCAATTTACTCCAGCCAAAGATCTAAACTGCTCTTTTCAGTTGCGATTGTTTAAAATTAAGAGCTTCTAACTTTTTTTGTGTTGCCTAGATGAGAGAATTATAGTACAGCAATCTCACAGTCAAAACATTTTTATTCAATTCATTCTGCCAGAGAAAACCTCGTTTGGAAAATGGAGGTATAGTCCATACCAAACATTTGAAGAAATATTTATTCCGGTGTTGCTTGCAGGAAAGCCTTTTGCAGTTCTAGGACAATTTTGATCATAGAACCACAACATTTAATGATACTCATCTAAGAGTTATTTTTTTGTCCTCTCCAGCAACTACAGGGGACTTTTTATACTTCCATGTGAAATTCATTGTCTTCTACTGCAAACTTATTTAATTTCAGTTCACACTACAAGCTCTTTTTTCCTGCTGTTTTTGTTCTGCTCTGGTGCCTGACAATCTCTTGTATATTTAAGGAACTCTGGGACAGCTAGATCTGTAGGAAAAATTTGCCCATATAAGTATTTGGATCTAAAGCACCCCTTGTGGTTCTCCCTAGTCTATTGAATAGTTTTAAAGAACTCCAAAGGGTGCTCAAGAAAAAAAAAGCAAGGTTGGATAATCTACATTTATGCAACTTCTAACAGAATTTACACTTCCAGTGACCATTTTTAGAAATTTAACATTTTACTATTTCTAAACCACTAGCAAAAAGTCATCCCAAGCATTAGTTTTAGTCCTATGAATATGGTTTATAATCACTCCTGATCAGCTAGCCTGGTCTCTTCATTATTTAGTACTTCCCTCATGTTGGTGTCCTCTGCAAATGTTAGCAGTGATGAGTCAATATTTTTTTCTAAATTGTTCATTAACTTAAAAAATGAAAACAAGAAGCAGTCCGTTAAAGAGCTTACAAGTACAGCCCCCTTGATTTTCTGTTTGCAGTTGTGTTTCAAGATAAATACATTGGCAGATGTGTAATTTGTTTAATATCTCTACTTTTCTACAGAAACCAAATCTTTTGCAGGCATACCACTGACATTTCGTTGAATTATTTTATTAAGACACAGCAAATACTGGTGTTCCAGAAATGTGCATAACACGTCTACAAAAGCTGATTTAAATTATTGGAGAAAACATTGAAACAAATCAGATTAGGCTGGTTGATAAGTATACTGTAGCCACAAAGAATTTAATTAGAATTTCAGCATTTGATAGTTAGCTACCAGGATATGAGTAGCTGATGATCTAATTTGACTTTGCATTACCTTGAAAATTCTTTATCCTCAGACAACACATCCCCAAAAAATCAGTTTATTGTTTAACAAGTCACTTGTTTTGTATTCAAAGTAAAGCAGTGCACTGAATTCTGCTAAAATACATGGACATCAATAGTACTGCAAGTTACAGAGCAAATCAGATTTTCCACAGATAGACAAACATACACATATTATAGGTATACATGCACATGGAAAAGACATGTTTATTGGATTAAACATTGGTCTGGAGCTTTCTGAATTCAGTTTGTGTCTCCTAGGGCAGCTGCACAAGAGATGCCACAGAAGGTCAGGTTTTTTCCGTGTTACTCATTCTTTATCAGTGACTTGACCAAGTGTGGTTGAAAGTGATTTCATGGTAAAAAAAGAAAAACTACAGAAATGTGCAAAAGTGCAAAGCAGTTTATAGTGATAAGGCTGTATGCACGCAGTGGTTCATTCTGCTGCACAAGTATACAGGTATACTTGTTTCAAATAGATAAAGCTGAAAAAGCAGAAAACTTCTAATTTCCTTATATGCAGAAGTTTCAGCATTGTTATTAACATTACAGTAACAAAACCTTAACATAAGAAACCACATGGTGATCTGGACAAGCTTTTCATGGGAATTTTTATGGGTTGGGTTTAATCATGGATTTCAACCGTTGTTGAAAGCCCACTCAATTTATTTAATATTAATAATTTTATAATAATCTATTTATGCAATGCTGGAAGTACATAGAGTGCTTAACTAGCAAAAGGCTAAAACCTACCATTAGTCATATCAAACAGACTCCCTTATGGGAATGGTCTAGTTGAAATTGATGGGAATATGAGAGGGAGGAAGATGCTGCCTTTAACAAGAGAAAGAATATTTGAACACTGGCTTTGACGACAAGACAGTGCCCACCTTACTCATGGAAACTGGGTCTGTCTCTACAAATAGTTTCTGTAAAAGGAATGGGACCTCTGGGATTACTTCAGGTGTACAACTGTGCAATGTAATGAAAAGTATTATGGCAGATTTCAATCAGAGTGAAAAATGTTTCCAGCTTCCAACAGCTTACAGTACATGAAGTACTAACTAGAAAAACTACATCTTGGTATGTGACCCTTGCTAAAGCTGGACTTGAGCGAGGATAATACCAAATTTTTAATGGGCAGCTTTAAGAAGCTTTTGGTGAAAGATTAATATGAATATAAGGAATTAAATAGTATTGTGCATGTTACAGTATAGAAGAATAACTCTCTGCCAGATTACATCCATTTGGGAGGGATTTATTTGTCATAAACAGGAAAAACAACAAAAAAAGAAATGACAAATCATGAACCTGGGCCACTGCATTTTGCCCTTCCAGGACATTTGTCTTTTTATCTTGTTTGCTCTCTTTTTTATTTAATAATCTTAATATTATTAAGTCAAATAATACTTTTGATCTCATGCTATGTACAACAAAGCTTCTGTCTGTTGGAGGGTTACATATTATTAGAACAACAACAAACTAAATAGCCGCACACAGACTATCTGTTATTGTAGGCATTCTCTACAGCCATTATTAGCTAGAAAATGTTGGGGGAAAGTGATTCCAGAAAAACATTATGTCATATGATGGGTCCAAGAGCAGAAACTCCGAGGGTCCATGATGGCCCCAGGTGGACTGCAGACGGAGGTATATTTAGTCATAGGGAAAGGTTATGCTGTCTCCATGCATGATGATCTCAGGTCTTGGGAACTGTTCTTCTAAATGCTTGAGTTCCTGATTAACCCAGTGCCAAAAGACTCTCTTTCTCACAAGGAAATATCTCTGTATAGTAGAGCTGACACTTGAAGTGTTTCCTATAGGTACATAGCTTTTATTTCTTCTCGATGTTTGAAGTATAAATCCAACTTTATTGTATTGTCTCTTGTTTGTGACAGTAATTCCTACAGTTACACAAGATATTGCATTTTATTCAAGTATTTTCCATTCTTGCAAGTGTAATAAAACAAGTAATACAGCAAGTAAGAGAAAGATATGTAATTCAAGGGAATCTGATGTTTTTCCAACTTGCTCATTAAATGCAATCTAAGGCAAATTACAGGAGGCAAGATACATTAGAGAGGAAAAGGCGGGAGGATGATAAACCCACACAGTTCACCTTCAGATTGGTTGTACCAAACAGTGTCTCTGGACTGCCTGCTAGCTTTTTAATTAAGGCGGACTCTAACGTCTCACTCTCTGTCTTGGAGGGGGCAATTTGCAGAAAGAACTGGTAATGCTCTTAGGCTTTGCCTTCTCTGTTATTTACCTAGCACACTTCCCAGGTGTTTAACAAACTGAAATTGTATTCAACTTCGCTTTAAGAAGAGGGGAGGGGGATTGTTTATGTTGTGGTAGCTGAATTTCAACCTACATTTGTGAATATCTGCACAAAATAACTATCTGAAATCATTTTTTTAAGTGTCCTTGACTGGACTGTTGAAGGCTCTAAATACAAACTTCAGTTTGTCGTGGCAAAATGCCTTAGCAACATCCTTGACAGAACAAAAAATCAGCTTAACACATATTTAAAAATGCATGTTTACATGCAGTGAGCATGACTGTGCAGTCTCTCTACACTGTCAGATGCCTGTTCACAACGCAGATATCACCTCACTGAGGTGAGGATCTGAGACAATGTCTTCATGAGGTGGTACCTCTTGGAGGTGAACTAGGACCTCAGAGCGATGGAAAGTGAGCGTTAGGAGTGCAAAAGGGACTGACAGCTGCTCAGGCATGTCCTCAGTCAGTTTTAGGAATGTAAGAAATGTCTTAACTGGCCCAATAGGAGCTGCAGCTATCCCTTTACTCTGTCTCTGAAAATAGCATTAGCTGATACTGTTTAAGGAGAGTACCAGAGCCTGCCCGTTATCAGCAAACCAAATCCTCCATACTCCTCCCAGCATCCACAGTCTTTGGATTAGGAAAGTTAAAAGTGTGCAACTTTATTTATTCCCTTAAGCATTAGACCATGAATTTGTCTAATCCCTTTAGAAGCTGTTGATGTCATCCGCCACCAGGCCTCCTGTTGCAACAAGCTATAGAAGTTCCCGACCTACTGTATAAACAATTCTTTATGGGTTTTAAGTTGACATCCAACTATCTTCTATCTGTGCTTCTACTTCTGCAAGAGTTGGTATGTCAGTCACCTTATCAATTGCTTTCATGATTTTGTAAATCTCAGCAATATCGACTTTAGCCTTGTCCTCTGTAACTGAATATCCCAGTCTTCTTAATTGTTCCTTGTACAATTGATTCTACATTGCTTTCACCATTTTGCTTGCTATCCTATGTACCTCTTCTATGATCACTAGTCTAACCCGTGATAGGGAGACCAAAAGTACATGTAGTACTCATGATGTCATTACACCAAGGCTTCTTCTCAATACCATTCCTGGTGATGCCCAACGCTTTCTTGGGCATTTGTCTACCACTGCACAATGACTCCGTGATTTCAGAGAGCTGCCAATGATGACCTCATAATATTTTTCCTAAACTGCCATTGCCAGTTCAAAGCTCAGCATCATGCTGACATCATTTTGATTACTTTTCTCTACATAATTCACCTTAGAGTAATCTACAGTGAAGCTCATCTGCCACCTTTTTATTCAGTTGCCCACTTCTGTGAGGTCCTTCGCTATCAGCACACTTACTACTCAGAAGAGCTTTGTACCACCTGCAAGTTTGGAGATTTCACTGTGCATGCCTTTCTACTAATCAGCAGTGAATATGCTTGTGGTGACACACATCCCTTCTTTTTTCCAACATCAGGGCATATGCATATGAATGTGTATCTTTCCCAGTTTCATTTTTGGGCTACATGTTAGTGTGGGCCAACATCTAAGGAGACATACACAGTGTGTAACTGCTGTGGTTGCTCTCCTCCTTCATCAGCCCACAGAGCAGATGCAACTGCATCTGGCACATGGAGTTGAGGAGCCAGAGAGGTGTAGCATCACTGATTCAGAAATTACTTATGCAATGGTAGGAACAATCTGTTCATGTTCCCAAAGAAACATGAGAGAATAATGAGAGCCCCAGGCACCCCTTCACTCCCGGAGTGTCTCCATTCCTGGGTCATTTTGGTTTTGAATAATGGACAGTTGTCAATTTTTTTTCTCACCCAAGAAATAGAAAAAGTCAGATCACATGTGTATAGTAGAACAAAACATACACTCTTTGGCAACTTGTCTTCGAGGTGGCTTGACTTCATTCACTGGCTATAGAGCTCTATTTTCCTATTGTGTTAATTTAGGAGGTCACGTTGGCCAACTATTTGGGGTGAGACGTGTTATCAGGAAAGGAGAATGTGCTTTAGAACATGATCTGATTTATAAGGTTTTACTGGGGGGAAGCGGGGGGGATGCATTTTGTTCCCTTGCATTCAGTTCATTCTTTTGTGGTACCCTGGATTCCTGTTTCCTTTTTATCCTGAGTACAGGACATGCAAATTTAATTCTAATTAAATCAGTGATGGGCTGCCAGGTTTGTTGGAAGCATGAAAGAGGATTGATGGTGTGGGACAAGAAGAATGGAAGAAAAAAGAGGCTTTTCTGAGTGGAAACAAAACCTATTCTAAATCAACTATGTGAGGAGTTGGAACAGTTCAAGGAACTGGTAAACCAAAAGCTATACAATACAACTAGAAGAGAGTTGTCCTGGTGCTGGTCCGTAGGTAAGTTGCATCTGTCCTGCTCTTCTAATTCATCTCCTCCAAATAACACTAGCTGTGCTCTGCAACGACTTGAGTCTGACTCACCTTACTGCGGATTTCAGAATGAGCCCCTTCTGCCATTCTGATTCCTTAGTGCACAAAACCCCCAGATGCAATGCAGGTAATTTTTAATGTCAAACAAAGATCAGAGCAGCAGGAAGAAAGAGGTAGTACTAGGAATGAGTTTGTCATGCACTAGTGAGGGGTCAGGATTAGAATCAAAGTCAAAGCATTTACTGCTGGGCAAGAGTATGCTCATTGCAATTACTACAGAGCTCCTAGAAACAAGTAAGTCGTTACCTTATTTTTAGTTATTTATCTGTCAAAACACAATAAAATACTGTTAAACAAGAACTCTTACAAACAGTAAAAACTGGGTATTTTATCTGTGTAAGGCAGAGATCATTAGATAACATGCCAGCTTTGCAAACTCGTTCTGTACATACTTATTTATATGTTAGATATTTTTCCTCTTTTACTAATTCTGTGCTGCTGCAAATGCATGAAATTAAACGTATTATAAGTTTTTGCCTTACAGGATCCGATACTGCAAACCATAATTTCAGATTGAACAGCTGATACTAGATTTCCAAAACGGCATGTCGATCAACATGCTATTTGGGGTGTATTTTAAAAAAAGAAGGCAAATGGAATTAACTGTCATTGAAGACAAAGTAAATTAACTGTCATTATGAACAAGAGCAAAGAATTAAGATTTTGCCACAAGAAGCAAAAGACTACGATCCTTCCCACTTAGCTCTACACACAACTGATACACCTACATCATAAGCCTGATCGCTTTAGGTTCCCTCCATAGATCAAGGTACTTTGAAGGGTCAGTTTAGGTGTGAGGTGGGCTGAATCACTCTCTAGAAGTGACTAAGCTCCTAATTTAGGCCTAATGAATCTGGGCTTTTGCAAAGAGGAGTACTTATGAGAGGAGAAAAAAAAAAATTAACTGCTTTGAGTTCCTAAGTAGATCATGAAAATCATAATGATGGCACATATTGTGCTGTCAAAGAAAAATGAGACGTTAATCGAGTTAAGTGATAGGCTGAAAAATACCTCTTTTTTGAAACAAATGGTGAAAAATAGGAGGTTTAGAGCCTAAGAAACTGAAAAGAGATTTAGGGACCTGATGATACTAATAGCAGAGCAGAAAGTTATAAGTTATTGAGAAGTACATCTTAGATGAAAATAAGATGGTCCATCTTGAACTGAGGGGCAAAAATCTTCAAAGAGAGAAACGCAACTCACTGCCTGCACAGTCTCAGGTGGAAATCAGATGCTTGTGGAGGGCAAGCCAGAGGCCTCAGTCTTGAGTCGGAGGTCTGCTTCATTCATTGAGCGTCTGGTTGAAGAAGGCCCTGGACATAACTGCAGGGTGTGGATTTCTATAGTCTAGCTCAAAAGGCACAGCAAGAAAGCACGTCAGTCTATCCCAGAGCTACAGGCACAGTGTACCACTGTAATTACTAACTTGTATCTTCAATAAATTTTTCTGGTTGCTGTGCATTATCGCTTGTCAGCTGGCAATTTTACCAGCCAGGGAATAGAAACAGAGCCCCAGGCTTCAATCCTTTTAACGTTCTCTTCTTTCAGGCCTTGTTTTTATTATCCACTAGATGACCGTAAACCAACTGACAACACTTGAACAATCATGCTGGCAGTTTTGTGGCTTCTTAGCATAAAGAAGAAAACACCCTGTTCTCTGCTTCCCCTGTCCCCTGTGTGTGACCAGGCAGCTCCTGTTAATTCTGGTCATGTTGCAGCTCCCACCTTTGCCCAGTTGTCTCACTGAATCTGAAAGGTCCACACTTTACCCAAGGAAGCATAGTCAATGCCCCTTTTTCCCATAGCCTTTGATGAATATTTGATAAGAACATCTCTAACCCAAATTCTCTTGGAGGTGGATCACGCTCTCAGCTCACAATGCAAAAGCCAATGAGGCAAACTCTACAGAGTACTGCTCTGGCATATAAACTTCTGTGCGCTTCCTGTCATATCGTTCTGCCTGGTTTTTTTCTGCCTTTTTGGCTGATTTTCTTTTTTAATTGTACTTTACTGAGTTTCAGTTCACCCTCTGACCCTGTGATTTGCTTTACTGTTTCGCTTGACACTTGAGTGATAGGCAGCTTGTTGTTACTGCCCTGTTCATTTCCATACTCTATGAGCAATCGTAGCATCTTCTTGAAAACACTGAGCAGCTGCTCAGAGGTTCATTTTGGATCTTTTGAAAATTTTCCATTTTCTGGGTAGCTTAGTGCTGTCTGTCCCAGTTCTCTTTATCAGACAGAAAAATCTGATTTGGCAAATTTTATTTAGATGTTCAGGAAGGTGAACTGAAAGTAAATGGAGATAAGGGATTGCCCCCATTAAAGCTGTTGGTAGTGAGACCTGGACCTCTGGCTCTTTCTGAAGGAGAGACACAAAAATATTAGCAAAAAACCAGTAGCAGAACCATAACTCAGTAGGTGGTCCTGCCACCGAAAGGATCAGAAATCCTTGTGGAGGACCTCGGCTGGACTGAGGGGCCTGGGAAGATATTGACCTTGACAAGATTACAGTGTTCCCGTGAGAGAACAAAAAAGGATGAGAAGCATGCCTGGGAAACTAAGTTTAAGGAATGTATTGACCATTTGCAGTTGTGATAAGGAACCTGAAAAAGTCACCCAATGAGGGGTGTGAAAAACAACTTCTGACAACTTTTTGACCAATAAGGGACAGACATATGTACAAGGTAACAAGTGTAATGGGTATAAATTTGCTGGCTTGTAGTAATAAAAAAACCTTCTTTGCTTGTACTATGAGAATGCATACTTGTCGTTTGTCCGTCTCAACCGCGACAAATCCTCATTGTAAATGTAAGAAAGATCATTTTCTGTTCCCTTCTACACTATTCCCACAGTGATTCTACTGCAAAATTAAAGAAGGATCCAGAAGGTATCATGCCTGTTCCTTAGGACTTCAGTTTACTCTGTGATTACCCAGATTATGCAAATAATAGATATGCTAATTGATAACACAAAATTTCCATCTTTGGGTGCAACTATCTCCATGCAACCTTCCATTACCCTGAAGCATTCGTATTCACCAGGAAATTTATAATTACCTGTAATTGCAGGAAGCATCTTAAATCTTTCAAAGCAAGAGTGAGAACCAGCTGTAATTCCTAGCTGCAGTTACAAATATTCAGCTTCTTTACCTGGGCGACAGCTTCCAGTAACAACAACTGCTAACAGTTCTCTGATCTAAGCATTTCTTGACATCCTTTGAGTTCCATTACTTTTTTTTTTTTTTGGCAAGAATCATAATTCACAGTATGAGAAAAAAATGGGGGAAATTAGGTTTTTAAATGCCTGTTGTAAATCAAACTCCACTCCTTAAGCACAGACCATTCACTGTAAATACTCACAGTGTAGAAATACTAAATATAAGAGAACATGAAGGGACAGAGGCAAGTCTGTAGTCTGTAATATACATAGCTTAATTTTGTAAAGTCTTATTTTCATAAACAATAACTTCTGTCCTGTCTTTCATTGGAACTCAACTATCACTTTCTATTCCATATTTCGGGGTGCTGCCTGGTAACAGAAATATTACGCTATGAGCCAAGGGAAAACAACTATTTATTTGGGTGTCTCTGCAGTCTAACTGGGGTCACCTAAACCACTCACTGCACCTCAGTCCTTGAGGGTTCATCTTATACCCTGCAGATGGGCAAACAGACCAAGAAATTTCTCTGTTACTTACTATAGAGGTCCAGAAATGTCACTGCGCGTGAGTGGGACATGAGAAGTCTCCATTCTAGGAGGCAGAAGTCTCCATCCTAGGTGGACAAATAATTTTCAATGGCACTAGTTTAAATCAGACTTTGTTATCAACAAATGCTTTTAAAACAGAATTCTTGTTAAGACATTGTTAGTGTGGATCCTAGTTGAAGAACTTGTGGTACGGTGTGGCTATGCAATACCTTTATTTATTCCGATAATATTTGTCAGAAAAATACTTCATTCCATATTATCATTGCCAGTGACAGATTTGTGTTGACAATGGTGCTGGCTACATGCAGTTGCAGCTTCCTCAGTTTCTGATATACGTGGTCAGAGACTGACAAGTTAATTTGCATTCAGTTAAATAATATGTGAAATTTATAGTAATACAAGATCTAGGACTTGCTATTCATATTCTCTCACAGAAAGTTTTATTCTTTAAATAAACCTGTGTGCATGAACCAAAGGGAAATCTTTAAGTATGCTTTGGAATGGCTATTTTTTGGCCTTTCAGAGTAAAAATCCTACAGAGAAAATGGTTGGGGTTTTAGAAATGTATTTGTTTATGTTAGTGAGTGATACAGTCTGATCTGCTGAATTTGCTTGTTTTGCAGAGGATGTTCCTTTTCTATGGTGCCTCATGCCTGGCAGAAAAAGCATTAAATGTGTTTGCTCCAACATAATGGGGCTTTTCAAATGCAGATCTGCAATGAGTGAGAAAGCACACCTTTTTTTTCTCACTGCAGACTCATTCTCTTAAACTCTGAAAGGCTTGCCCTCATGGTACACTTAACCATCCTTATCCCTATGGTACACTCAGCCGCCTTTATCCTTATGGTACGCTCCTTATCTTGTTGAGTCTTCTCTTTTTTTCAGTACCCATTGTGTAGGGGTTGGTTTAGGGGATGTGCCATGAATGACAAAACTCTAGAAAATAAGGTTTCTCTTGCAAAGGGAGCACAGCTACCATGGGATTATGTATTCTGATATTGTTGCAACAGCCTCAGCACTATACTGCAGTGGTGGTGGTAAGCGACCTCATGGGAGCATCAGCGGTGGATGAGGGCAACCAGGTGTGGGCTCCTGAACATCAAAAGCGGTGTGAGGGATGGCTGCAGGCAGTGGGAGAGGGTCACTGCTGTCTGGGAGGCCCCAACCAGAAGGTACAGAATAACTGGTGAGAGAACCCAGCTGGCGAGACTGGGAGTCAGACATCAGAGGATTTCAGATGTTCCCTAGCATTGATAGGCTCCTTTCGGCCCTGCTGTCACGGGTGTTGGTTTCCACCCTCTGTTATCCAAGTTTCAGTCTGTCTTTGCCCCTTCTACTTGTTCTCCCTGGGAATGTCCTCCTCACCAGCCCTCCCTTCCTTTGCCCTAAGCTAATTCCCTCCTTAGACCCCTTTGCATGCCCTCTCTCTACCTCCTCCTCCCCCAAAGTCCTGAACCGGTGAATTATTGTAGTACTCCTTGATTCTGCTTGTGGATGTCTCTTCTCCCATTCCCCATCTGAGCAATTTTAAATGAAAATACTCTGGGGCAGTGACCACCTTCGATTTGTGTTTATAAAGCACTCTAGAGACCTGTTCTTGGATAGCTTTAAGCACAACAATGATAAATCTGACTGCGAATGATATAAGCAAGAGAACAGGTTTGCTTTACTACTGGAAAGCAAATCACAGATAGTTCACCCTTTTGCTGCTGCTTTTGCTGCCACAGTCACATTTTCTCTTGCAAAACACAGAAATAAAACAAAGCACAGAGTAATAACAGAGTATTAGACTAATGATGTTAATGTACTAAGCAGATTTGTGAAGAAATTAAACAGTAAGTGCTGATTTTTGTTCAGATGTGTGCAGCTCTTGCTCTTGCAAATTAGACAGAGCTATGCTTTAGCATCTGAGGGCAGATTTGGGAAACTCAATTATACAGAAATCAAACTACTATGCAGGTTTTTTCATCAGTTTCATACTGCGTTTCTTGTTACTAAGACAGGATAACTTGACAATGCAGCAGAGAAATTAGTACTGGTTTAGAGTATTATTGAACATAATGTTCTAGAAATGTAGAGAGGTTATAATTCCCTAAATAATACCAAATAGATGTGTTAACATCTAAACCCATTTCTTCTGAACTAAGAGGCTAAGAATAAAAGCCTTCTGATCATGATCTTCATTTGATGTATTTGGAAACCAAGTGAAGCTCTTCAGTAGTCCATCATGTTCCATGTGAATTATCATAAGTAAATAGTTTGCTAGAACCTTCTAACTTTAATGTAAGCTATTTACTGACACATTGTCATATATTTATCATAAAGGACAGGGTTAAGAAAGAAAAGTAATAAGCAAAAGAAAGTAAACTAAGAGCTTGTTTTAATTTTTAAACACAATTTTTTTTTCTTCATCATTAGTAAAAAAACCCAAACCAAACAGCTTACTTATTTTAAAGGAAATACATGAGATCTTATTTGTCACTCCACAGAACTGCAACTCTTAGAACTATATCCCAGCTCCTTGAATAGCATTGCTGTCATGTCAGCTTTGGAAGGATAAGACGACTTCTTCAATACTGTACAGATATTCAGCAAACTGTGGGTATGATTTTTTTAATTCTGGGTGCTTTGAAGTATGTGCTTTCATTGAATATTATTTTTCTTGTTTTTCTTCTCTTATTTTTCCTCTTTGCATATTTCATCAGTGCATTTTCCAATATTTTAATAGCCTATCCAGACAATGATAATTGTCATTGAAAGCAAGTCAGAAGAAAGCATTCTATGCTACAACCCAGGGACTTTTTTACAAGCGGCTGTTGAACAATAGCACTTCTGCTTTGTGTGGCGAGTTGAGAGCTAGATTATATTTCTTTCAGTTAAAAAAAAAAAAAAAAAGTAGCTTTGTTGCTTTTACTGTTGTGAAATATTGTAGGAGGGAAATTAACCTCCCACCACACCTCCATTTCTTATTTTCTTAAACTTTCCAGGCCTGATTCACCGGTGTATGACTTCAGTTTTAAACCATGTTACAGCGGGTATGCACAGGAAGAAGTGCAGCTGGAGTAGCACCATGGAGAATCAGACCTATTATCTTGACAAGTGACTAATCTCGCACTCCATAGCACAGCCTTTAAAACAACATCACACTTTTTTCAGGAAGTAACTTTCTGCTTCAACGGAAGGGCTATTTACCTGAACCTATACGCTGTCTGCATTTTCTGAGACAGATGTACTGAGGTTTACTTAAACAAAACAGGTCTCGGAACTGGATAAATATCAGAGGTAACAAGTTTACCCCTAAGAAAAGTTGGCCATTTTACAGAGTAAACCCGAGGGGAATGGAGATTGGGAATCCTTGGCCATCTGTGACTAGGACCAAAAACGGACTGCCCAAAATATTGTGAAGAAGGGCTATTTGCAGTGTTTACAGATGGAATGAGACAACAGGAACCGAGTTGCAAAGTCCTGCCCCTGGGAAGGAGGACACTGACCGGTGGGGACCAGCCCCAGGGGTCCTGGTGAGCAGCAAGGTGAGCAGGAGCCAGCCCTGGCGAGCAGCAAAGGTGCCAAGAGCACCTGGGTGTATGTACAGGAACAGAGCCAGCAGATGGAGGGAAGTGAAGTGGTCATCCCCCTCTACTCAGCACTTGTTAGACCACACAGCATCCAGCTTTGGCACCCCAGAAAAGGACATCCGTGAACCGAAGCGAGTTCAGCGGGGGACCACCAAGGTGGTGATGGGGCTGAAGCACCTGCCCTACGAGAAGAGGCTGAGGGACCTGGCCTTGTTCAGTCCCCAGAAGAGAGAGCTTCAGGGCACCTAACAGCAGCCTTCCCGTACCTACAAGGAAGAGAAGACAGAGGCAGGCTCTTCACAGTGGTGCATCGTGGGAGGGTGAGAGACAATGGGATTAAGGTAAAAAAAGAGACATTCAGACTGGGCATAAGGAAAAATCTTTTTCCCCGTGAGGATGGTGAGGCAGTGCGACAGGCTGCCAGGGAGGTCGTGTAGTCTCCGTCTTTGGAGATTTTCAAGCACCAGCTGAACAAAGCCCTGAGCAGCCTGGGCTGACCTCAGAAATGATCCAATTTTGAGCAGGAAATTGTAACAGAAACCTTCTGAGGTCCCTTCTAACCTAAAGGACATATCCTTTGATCCCACCGGAGCAACAGTGGTTAAGTGTAAAGTGGTGCCATGCCAATGGCTTCTAGAGGTGTTGAGATACCAGTTCTGGTTTGAGAGCAGAAATAACTTGCTGTTGGAACACAAAATCCTTTTTTAAAAAATTTTTCTCCCGATATTAAGCTGTTCAGCCATTGTTTGTGACTATAACGATATTTAGGGTACATGGCGATTCACAGTACTGAAATCTGAAATATTTGAGTAGCATCAGCACTTGACAGAATCAAGGTATGGGTCGGTATCCTATTTCTGATTCATCACCCTATTGAGTTATCATCATTTTATAGTGGTTTAGGAAAGAATGTGAAAGCTGCCAAATTCTGTCACTTAAGAAAATCTGTTTCTGGTTTATTAGTATATGCACTAGTTTATGAATTTTCTCTATACAGATGAATTTTTCACTTGCTTGCACACATACAAAGAGTGGAAAAAACCCCACTGTTGCAAATGTAATGACAAAGGTAATCCAAATTATAGTGGTAAAGACACATTTGCCTTCTTCGCTGCAGAACAAGTAACCCAACTTGTAGGAGGAGAATCAATGTCGTAGCTGGCTTTATTTTTATGTTTATATGACCATATAGTTTTAGTTCCTAACAGAGCAAACAGCTGTAAAACCAGCTAGATTCCTTCTTACATTTATATGAAAAAATAGTTGTAGTTTCTTATAAACAGTTGTAAAAATAATGATAGGATTTCAGATTGAATTTATTTATTTTTCCTACCCTTTTCTGAATGACAGTCCTTTTCTATTCTTATCGTAAGTTAAACAGAAGCTCAGAAGAGGGACAGAGCACACTACTACATTCGCTGTGGTGGTTTGGGTTCAGTACTGCGACGTGCTGAAGCCCTTCCCATGCTGACCACGTCAGTGCTCACTCAGCTTTCTGCAAACTGTGTGGTCATGGAGATTACGGGGCAACTGATGTGGCTGCTACCACATTTTAGAAAGAGCTAGCTTTGCTACACAAGAACTTATTGCTTAGGAGAGGGATAGGAAATACTGGGTTGTAATTCTTTATAATTCCTGTTGATTCTTACCTGTTCCCTGGACAGTCAGTGGAGGTGAACAATGGTTGGTTTAGGGAAGCTGCTACTATTGCTGCTGTTCTTCAGAGATATCATAGCTACTCTTTCCATTGACTTCACAGGGAACTTAAGCTCTTATTTTAGAAGAAATATATTAACTCCTTCCTCTTACTTCTTCCCTACCTTCTCCCCCAAGGCTTGTTTGGTGCTTTAGGAAACTCTGCATCTCGCCAACACTGCTTTTATTCCAAAAACTATTGTTTTATGGCACTCTGGAGTCTTGTTTAGATCATTCTACTGATAGGATTTTCTAATTGTTACCTCAAAATGTTACTGAAACACAATCAGGGGTTGTCAGCTTTGATATTGCATCCTTAAACCTTTGCTGAACAGCCACTCAAGGGAGTGACAGAAATTGGTGGCTTAGCAGAGACAGGCTTTAACAAAAGGTCAAACAAAATCATAGTGGAGTCTTCAATTTTCAAGTGGACACTTAAGACAAGAGCTTTCCTGGACAAAGGGACATTAAAGGACATTTAGGAACAAAGAGTCCTTGATGAGGATTTATTCTATTTAGCAGTGGGTTTTTACCAGGCGAACATTTAGCTTGACCTAAGAGAAATGTTAGGGACCATTGAGCATCCCAAATCAAACAGCAGTCTCTATGTTTTTTTTAATATGTGAAGTATAAATGCATAAAGAAATGAAAAAACTGGCTCCAAAAATTACTAGGGTAGATTTACTTACAGAGCATTGTGCTTTTAGAGAGGTCACAAACATCAAAACAGAGAAGGGCAAGTTCAGACTACAAGACTGTGTTCTTGAAGCAGCAATTCTGAAAAGACCTGGAGGTTAATGGTAGGTAACCTCAACGTGTTCTTCCAGTGAGATTTTGGGGAATGGAAGTTAAAAGAAATGTTAGGAGGAAAAAGAAAATGAGATTTCCTTGATTTCTACAGAATAGTTCTTCCAGGTCTTGAGCCCAGCCGTGAAAATAATGTTGTAAAATTGCTCAAAGAGAATTACCAAACTGAAATAAAGTCTGGCTGATCCTCTACTCTGAGGCTGCTGGAGAGGGGAATCTTCAAAAGAAAAACAAGCTAAAGACAGTCACATGAAAAGCAAGTTAAGATACCAGTCTCAACTAAGAGATGCTATACAACTGTAATGGAGCAGGATTCAGCATCCTGATCATACATGCGAGGACTGCAGTTTGCAGTTAATAAAGCAAATAATTTAAAACCTTCCTGTAAATCTGATTTCAATCCAGTAGTCAAATATTAAAGCTATAAAAATGCAAAGTGCAGTATTTTTCTCTTCATGCTCAATTAACCAATGAAATACTTGCTAACAGAGGTAGTAAACTCGCCATTAGTTGAATCTTTTGCTCAAGATTGAACTCCTTTCCAAAAATGTGTTCTAGGTATGTTAGGTGTTTATAAAGCTGTGTTTGCTGTAGAAATTATCAGTGGAGTTCAATGACCTGTTTTGCACAGAAGGCCAGTTGAATGATCATTTTTGACTCCCTGATTTTAAATTACAAAAAACATCTATAAAATTTAGGATTTAGGCTCTACAGTTTAAAATGAGGTATCCTATTTAAGATAGAAAAGATTTAAAATTCTTGGTTTGCTCATGCACTTAAATGAAGTCAGTTCTCAGAATTAATTGTAATTGAAGAAATCCTTTGTACCATGCTTATTTTTCTATGCAAATGTGCCCCCTATTTCCTCAAATTTCTGCAGCAGCAGTAGGACTGAGGGACTGTGGTTACTCTTTGCTCAGCAATCTGTACTTTCAGGAGTACACTACCAACTGGGATTTCAAACAGGATTGGCTCCATGCTGCCTAGCATGTGAAGCAACATATATTGCATTATTTACCTTTAAGTTAAAATCAGTATTTATAATCTAGCTATTGAAGTGGGAAGGAAACTACAGGTTCCTATTCATTTCTAATAATAAAAATACAACTGGGCTATTTTTTAAGTAGCAGCCTATACAAATTAAAATTAGAAAGTCAGATGAAGCTAATATCCCATTCCATGGAGTTTATCGAAGGCTTATAAGCTGAAATCAGTGGCTGAAACAGAAAGTCTGGTAAAAGCTGATTTGCCATATGAGCACTTCAAATAAGTACCTTGCCACTGTCTGTGGAGAAGTGTAACAGAACAGAGATTTACCGTAACTTCCAAATTTTCATTTGGGTACTTCTTCATCCCCTTCTGACCATTAGCACAGAAATGAGTATACTTTAAAGGGCCATTTCCTACAGCATTTGACTGTGAAAAGGATTATTTAGCACTAACAAGCATGGCAGAAGCTGGCCTGTAATGTGTTAAAAACAGATGTTAGGTAAGGCTCTTAGCTAATTTTCTTTGACGCAATTGTCACTGATTTCAGTGAAATTATTCCCACCTTGTGGTTATGGTCAGAATCTTTCTCTTTATTCCTGACAGTGGACACATTTTAGCCTTAAGTTTGCAACATAACTAAATATTTGCCTCAGCTGATAAACCTTGGACTTCATTGGAGACAGCAAAGGCAGAGTTTTTCAGCTGAAATCCATTGTGTGCAATGGATTTTGTGCAATGGATTTCACATCTGATGGATATAAAAGGATGTTTGCTCTAATTGCTTTACTATGAAAGGGGTTTAACCTTTTCCTCTAAATGTAGTTTAATCTAACATTGGTCAATGCAGAGACAGTGAAGGAAATTTCAGGGAATGTCATTAATTGATCCAACAGTAAGTAGGAAAACAGCAATCATCAATATGGTATAAGAGTGAGGAAATGTTACAGCAATTTCTGAGTATATAGCACAATATATTGCTTGGTTGCATTAAAGGAAAATTCAGTAATATGTCACTAGAAATATGAAACATTTTTAGTAGTGAGGGTGAATACTCATTGGGATGATTTTCTGGGTACACACTGGATTCTCTACCTCACAGCCTTTAATCAAGGCTAGATACCTCTCCTTCAGAGTTTGAGGCTTGATAAAGATACTTGTGATTGTGATTCTGTGGCCTGTATGACAAAGGAGATCAGAGTGGATTACTATGCTGACCTCAGCTATTCCTAAAATACCTTCAGCTTCTCCATATCTAACTTACTTTCAGCATCTTAAAAATTTAAAAAATGATGTATTTCATTAAGCTATGGCAACACGAAGCTATTTTGCAAACTTACTTCAGAGGCAAATACAGTATTCTTTGCAGAAAGCTCAAGAAAATATTGGAGATGGAAGAATATTTTCCATTCACATCTTCAGCTCTTTTTAGAAAGTTATATACTGATAAAGCCATAGAATATGAGTGAAAGAGGAAAAGAAAGCTCACAGGATCATACCAAGTGCTTGTAATTCAAAAGATGAAAGAAAATAGAATGAAAACCAGAAAACCCAAATTGAGAGACTCAGAACTGCAAACATTCTTTTTTTTCCCAAATGTCCACTCACAGCATCAATTAAGGAAGTCCAAATAAAAATTGTATGTATGCTGCACAGCCCCTGTCAGATGCCATGCGGACCCATGGACTCTAGGACCTCTAGGACCATAGTACTCTAGCAATCAGCTAGACAGAGAAACAATTTCTGTTTTCGAAGCAAATGTGACTATTCCCTAGGTCTATTTAACTGCATCAGGAAAGAGCATCCTTTGTGCAGAAGACTGTAGAAGGATGCACTCAGATGTGGCCGTGATAGGCATGGAGGGTCAGACTAGGTCTGCTGCATCAAGAGAGCAGGAAAGGAGTGCTCTAGGACACTCCTAACAATCTCTCTTTCTCCAGTCATCTCAGCTGGTCCCCCTTCCAGCCCTCTCCCCTGCAGCAATCCCAGTTTCTGTCCCAGGTGCTGGTTGGGACAGTGCTGAGATCTCTCAGAACACGGAGATAAGAAACACAGGTACCAAAGTTTAAGAAACAAGCTAGTAAGTTCAATAGGAGATGCGCATCCTAAGCACCTTTAAAGATTTGAGTTCTTTTAATTTGTAAACAGAACCGATGCCAGGGAAGGGGGGGCAGGAATGGGCATGAGTGGCAGTTTGTATCACTGGCCAGGCTTTCATTCCCTACCTTCGTGGGGAGTCTGCACTCCTTTCTGAAGCCAGAAGCAAAGGCCATTTTTAAGTCTGTTTCTTCCAGGTTCTGCTAAGAATTCCTCCGGCACTTGCTCTGCCGACACAGAACAGCTCAAGTAACCAGAGGGTGGCTACTCTTTCTAGGGAAACGCCGATTCTGACCTATGCCACAGACTGACATTTTTCTGCATTCCAACAGCTTTGATTTCTGTTGCTGTTATCATGTTTCAGGTAACTGAGCATCACCATAAATGGGGCACATACAGACAAAAAGGAAAGGAGAGAAACATCCATTACCAGTATAAGAATATTTCTTTATGAAGACCCTTCCTTGACTTTTCAGTTCTGAGAATTGTAATTCCTAATTCTACCAAGTAGTGAAGTCATGGACCTCAGAGAGTTACTGTTTTCTTGCACCATTATTATCCCTCTCTCTCACTAATTCTTCAATGTTCTGCAGGTAATAAATGGCCTGCCTCTCTTTTATGCTGAAGAGAAAAACCAGCTTATCACCTCTCTTTTTACTCTATAGATACCAATAACATTTCTTTCATGTGGTCAGACTGATTAACACTACTAATTAAATTCAGAGCGGTTGTTCTCAGTCTGCATTTAGCTTTGAACTTTCCAACCCATTTTGGATGCAGAAAAGAATTTATGCTCAAAAGCCTGTGATTTTTTTCCAACTACACTAGTTGATCTAATGAAAGATATGACCTCTCTATATAAAACTTGTATTTTAAATTGGAAGTGCTGTAAATCAACATTATTAAGGTTATCTTACAACTGCACTCCCCAGTTTTCGCAAGGGAGATTGCATCATTAGACCTCAAACTTGAGACCTCATATCTGCTTTATTAGTAGACAAATGATCATTTTTCTGCACTGAAATGACATCAATTGCTACAATGACAGCTAGGATGTGAGAACACAACCACAGCATATGGCTAAGTAGCTCCTAGGCTTCTGACAGACAAATGGAAGCCTTCAAAAAGATCTGAAGTTGCCAACATATTTTATACTGCTGTTGCTGTCAAACCTACTCCAATTAGTACTACTGCTAAACATGCTTTTGTGAAATGCAGGAAACTGATACAAGGATATATGTGTTTATTTTTTATACAGAATAATTATGTGGCCTAAAGTGTCTGTGGAAAACAGTAAGATTAGATCTTAGGCTTATAAATCACATGCTTGAAAAATTTCTGCATATTTTCTCTGAGTACGTAACAACTTACAGCTTCAATAGAAAGTCACTGAAATCACTAGGAACATTTATGTCATAAGGACTGCTTGTGGGTGTAGATACATAGCAATTTAGATAGAGTAGATATGCAACAGTTTGCCTATCTATCTCTGTTGGGTTTTTTTTATTATTTTTCATTTGAAAAGAAGTGTTCAAAATTCAAGCACAGACCTTCTGTTTTTTTCTGGTGGCATTTTGTTCTATACTGACAAGGCATCACACTCCATCATTCCCTCTTATTGGAATGGTAGAGAGCAGCAACCAAAGCAAAGTAATTCTTAAAACAGCCAGGAATATTTTTGACATTTCAAAATGAAAGTGCTTTTATTTTAAAGTGAGACTACAAATGTGATAATTAAAGTTTATAGTTCTTAGTCTTCAGGCAAAGGTTGTGAGAACTGGTAACATTAATACAGGAGTATATGGCTAGAGTACCAATGTGACACAGAGTGCAAAGAATACAATTTCATCTTCGATCTCTATACACAGGTATACGTTTTTAACTGAAAAAAAAAAATTCTTTCTAAGTAAGCAAGAGCTGCAGGATTAAATGGTCTTTTGAATGAATTGACTGCAACTGAGTGCAAATATTCATGCAGTCTACATATTATGGGGGAGAGGTACCAATTCTGTGCAAAAAATTATTACTTCTGACTGACAGCCTCAAAACTCCATGCAGATTCATCTGAACTGTACATTTTTCACAGTCTAAATTTTTACACCAAACTGCATTTGAAGAACAATTTTCTGATTGAGGTCACCTTCCTTCCAGCTGCTCTTAGACCTGCAAGCTCTTCTGGCCTTCGGACCTTGCAGTGCTCTGCTGTCTGACTACATTTAGCTGTAAGCTGGGAGCTCTTCGGTGTTCTTTGTGGGTTACGATGCACAAGCAAATGTTCTGGGAAGTTCTTGCCAAAAAGGATTATTATTCTTAACAGATATTACCTGCTTGGGTAGCCTGGAGTGCAAGAAAAACCCAAACGTCCCTACATTGTCAACATAACCTCATCATGAGCACATAGACTATAATAAACAAGGAAGTAATAAATTTTCCCTAATACTAATGTGCAAATTTATTTTTAATATTTAAAATGTCCTTGGAGTAATTTTCACATTTCATTTGGTATATGATATAGATGAATCATTTTATTGCATGATTAATTGCTGTTTCTTTCAATATAACCATGTGCTTCCCATTAGACAGATATCTAATACGCACAGTAGCTTTTTCTAGTGCAAGGGTTTAAGACTGACATTAGCTGGGTTCCTGCCATCATGATCCTTTCTAAATCAATAGTATGTAGCAGCTAGAAACACAGAAAATTAGCAATCTCAGTTTTATATCTTCTGTGAATAACATCTGCCTTATTACAGGGAGCACAACCTCACTCTGCTGCCCTGACACACTGTGTTCCTTTGTTTCTCCAGTTCGTTTCATGATGGGTTGAATCAGTGCCATTCTCTGGATTGTATTATGATGTTTATTAGCAAGGAAACAAATTATTTGGATTCAACTACTTCTCACCTTAAGCTTACTTCTCCACTTAAACTACACTCATGGATGACAATGAGATCTAAAGTAAAACAAACATGTTCTTCCACCCTGGAGCATTTGTTTTCAGTCTAAATAATTCATTGAAACACAGAGTCTATTTCACAGTTGCTGCCATCACTCTTTTTTTACTTTTTAAATAACAAATGGTATTTTTGAGAAATGGTTTACATAATGGAAAGTCACTCCCATTCTTCTTCAGCCAAGCAGTATGAATTATGTATAAATAAATGGAGAATGAATGCATTTTAAAAAGAGTCAGGTCTTTCCACAATAATGCTCCTTCTCAACAGAAGACAAGCACCTCCATGTCCCTACCCGCATCTGGAGGGAGCAGAGCTTCCTCTCTTTGCCTTTTTCTTGTCTCCTGGCATAGGACCAGCCAAACTTGCAATGTCCCTGAGGAAAAAAAAGCAACTGCTGCTCTTACCTGGAAAAAAGTAGGGGGTGATGGTGGGGAGGCAGAAGTCCTGCTGAGAGGCCTTGCTAACAGCTTAGTAGGTTTGTGTAATAAGCGCAAGCGTCCTGCAGAGCAGAAATGCACATGTAAGAGAAGGCGTAAGATTTGCTGATGGTGTAATGAGCATAATTAATGCTGTAACACATTAATATATAACTTGAAATGTTTGCCAACTAGATAACAACGATGTTTTGGCATTGAGTGTCCTTGAAGGCAGATTATGTTTTAAAGATACTTCCAAATATTGATGTTTGACAACTCTGCGACAGCTGATACTCTAACAGGAGAGCGATGTAAATGTAGTGTTAACAAGCACTCAATATTTTGAAAAAGATCAAATTTGCAGTTATCACTTCCAGGAGCACGTGTACGTTGGATAGGTTAAGGCTTGTCATATGCTTTGTGAAGTCATTGCAGGAGCTACTTCCACAGGACAAGATCTCTGCTACCTGTCACGTGTTTTATTCTGGACAAGCCAGAGAGACTGAATGTCTTTTGTTAAAAAGCTTACTTGATTTTAGTAACAGAAAGCATTTATAGAATCATAGAATTGTTTAGGTTGGAAAAGACCTTTAAGATCACCAAGTCCAAACTTCAACCCAACACCACCATGCCCACTAAACCATGTCCTGAAGTGCCTCATCTACGCATTTTTTTTAACACCTCCAGGGATGGTGACTCAACCACTTCCCTCGGCAGCCTGTTCCGATGCTTGACAACCCTTTCAGTAAAGAAATTTTTCCTAATATCCAATCTAAACCTCCCTTGCCTCAACTTGAGGCCATTTCCTCTCGTCCTATCACTAGTTACTTGACAGAAGAGACCAGCACCCACCTCACTACAACCCCCCTTCAGGCAGTTGTAGAGAGCGATCAGGTCTCCCCTCAGCCTCCTCTTCTCCAGACTAAACAGCCCCAGCTCCCTCAGCCGCTCCTCACAAGACTTGTGCTCCAGGCCCCTCACCAACTTGGTTGCCCTTCTCTGGACACGCTCCAGCAAATTTAATATGCATCAGGTTGTTTCTACTGTGAATACAGATAGCATTTCATTTCATAATTTCCCTGTGGCTGGTCAGCAGGATGAGTGCCCAGGTAAAGGATGGCTATTTAGCCGGACTGTGTTTAACTACCAGTCATGGGCATTTAATAGTTAGGTTGCCTGGTAGGCAGGATTTTCAGAATATGTTGAGTTGATTTATTATCTCAGATGGGGCAATCAAAACTTGAGACTGTCAAAATTACTTGCTCTCAGTCACTGGAAATTCTGAACCCTGTACACAGATGTATGGGTCCATCTGGACAAACTGAAGCTGGTAAATCAATTTCCACGAATGCCTGTAAGCAGTTATCATGCTGAAGCAAACCCACATTTCATCTTGATGAATTACATGCCAACAGGCCAATCTCTGCAAAATAGTATTAGTACAGATGAAAGCCACAGTTAACCAGAAACAGCAGTAAATTAAAGAAAAACTTAGGCAAATAAATTGGAATGGGCTTGACTGTACCTGCATGTTTTTCCTGAAGTTATAACACTAAAATATTAAACTTCCAGTTTCCATAGCAATGTGTCAGTGGTGCTCATAGAAAGCAAAAGGACCATCATTTTCTCTCAGTAAAACAAATTCCCAAGAAAACAAGAACAGATGGAGAAAAACAGAAACATCTTGAAACTACTCTTAGTATTTAAGGATGGGAGAACTTCACAAGTTTTTGGGGGCTGGTTTGAATAAACACCTAAACATCTGAAGTTGCATTTGTGTCTTATTCAAATGGACGCAGCTTTCAGATGTTAGTACCAACACAGGCTTCCATCTTCCCGTTTATTCTTCTTAAGAGTTTCCCAGTCAGCACTGGTTCACCCCCCAGCTCAGACTGGCCTTCTGCTACAGGTTAAGGGAGATGACTGATCCCCTCTGCTCAAAGCTTTGGAGGCCATTTTTTAAATACTTTTGGGCTCTCCCATAAAAAAGATGGATTGAGAAGGTGGAAAATGTCCAGCAGAAGGTGCCTGAGACATTTGGGGAGCTGGGGCACATGGTGCATGAGGAGAGACTGAGGACTCTGGGATTGTCCATCCTGGAGAAGGGAAGGCTGAGGCGGACAGTGGGGCAATGTGGCACCTCGCCGATGAGGGGATATAAGGAGAAGGAGCCAGGTTCTTAACAGAAGTGCACGATGGCCCTATGCTGCAGTGAGGAAATTCTGATGGATATATGGGGGGAAAACCAAATTACCCTTAAATATATGCCCAGGGAGGCTGTGGAACTGCTGTCCTTGAGCATTTTCAAGACTCAGGGTGGTCAGGCCCTCGGTCTAACTTTGAAGTGAGCTCTGCTCCATGCAGGATGTTGGACTGGATGGAATGTAGAGGTCCTTTCAAACCTAAACTTCTCTGTAATTCTATGATCTTTTCCCTGGTATGCTTCAACAGATACCTTCTCCTTCCTCAGCTTTCTGGGACAACAGCCTCCCTTAGAAGAACCGTATAGCACTTTCTTCTCCCCCCCCTGGCTCCATGCAGTCCTTGCAACAGGACAGGTTCTCCAGGTTCTTTCTTATCTCATTGTTTATAATCCTGTCACCTGTTATGGATGACAGACAGTGGCAGCCAGATGACATCTGCAGAAATTAAGGTACCTAACATTATTTGACCCAGCAAAGACCCCAGCTGACGTTAGTTAACTCTGAAGATCTCATTGAAAAGCCTGGGACTGCTTCCTACCTCTCAACCCCTCCTTCAGATCATAACTCAGAAGAGACTCTATTCTCCTCAAGGAAGAGGCTTTTTTTTTGTATTGCCGGTGCCTGGGTACACGCAGGGGCTGTGCAAATGAGTAACGCTAATAAGGAGGAGTGAACGCATTACTGAACTAAAATGATTAATCTCACTGCAGGTGTTGGATTGTCTGCCTGCTACAGACATTGTGGCACTGGGTGTAATGCGCCCATACACATGGCTTTTGCCTACAGGTAGAAAAGAAGTAATTCTGCATTTCAAAGTGCAGGAAGCAGAGTGCTAGCTCTGTTCTGAACACAGCTAAAAGATCGTCTTACAGGAGGTAGGAGGAAAAAGAAAACAGAGGGCTTTGTATAGGGCATTTTTTTACTTTCTAATAACATATTTACAGTACAGCTAGTTTAGTTGATAGGCATTGTAATGACTGCAATCTTTTTTTTTTTTTTTCTGTGACCTATTACAACTATGCTTATTCAAGACTTGAAATCTGCTGAGTATTTCAGCTCTATTATACATCACTGGCTTAAATAAAAAGAAGGCTGACAACCAAAAGAAAATTCATATAATATCTGCATTGTCCTGAGCTAAAATTATGTATTATCCTTGGAAAATTGCAGGTTCAATATAACTGGAGCTTTATCATTATTGAAGTACAAATTCTGGTTTGGGAATGGTGCCGGAATGACTGAGAGCCTTTCTTTAATCTGAGGGTAGTGGGAACAGTCCTTGCTCCAGCTATGCACATGAGTATCACTTAACTTTGTGCTGCAGTTTGGAATAAAAGATGCCAAGTGTCTTTATAAATCTCTGACTATTCTTCAGAAGTGTATGTTTGCAACAGATGCAGCTGACCTGAAGAAATGTCTCTGTACACAAATACTTGCCTGCATTTCCCAGCAATGCCATTTGCTTCAGAAGGAGTTTCTGCTGCTGCCTGTTTTGCTTATAAACTCATAAATATCCTGGATCAGGGAATCCAAGTGTCATTATAAAATGAACATTACCAAATTATACTTTTCCATGAGAATCATGAAACATTGGCTTTCAAGTGTGAAATAAGGTAAAATATAGTGATGATCTAGGTTTACTTTTCAGTGTGGGATTTCTTCATACCTGCAAGTGAAACTATGCAAAACTGGGTATAAACCTTAGAACATCTTTACACTTGAAACTTGTTCCACTCTTGGAAAGAGAAGCTGGTCTCTGAGGCTCAAAAGCAAGGAAGATAACACTTCAGGAGCTGCTTTGCAAAAGGAGAGCAAGTTGTGGTACTGAAGGAAGCCAAACAAGTCATGCCCATTTTGTGATAAGTGAAGCCTTTTGATAGGGACAGGGTGTCTGCAAAATATTTAAACCAAATTGAATGGAGGAAATTAAATGCATTCTCCAGCTCAAACTTGCTAAATCTAAACAAGCCAATGCATGACAGCCAAATTAAACTCTCAAGTGCAGAAGAACAGATAGAGTTGCCTTGGTAAGATAAGCTTTCTGAAATTGGGTAATCTTTTATTTCTTAAGTGGTCCCATTGGTTTCAGTGGGATGGCTCCCGGAGTGCCCACTATAAAGGTGTCAGAATCTGTCCCTCCAAGAGAAATTTGGGAACTGTTCAAACTGATAGGGAAAAAATTGTGTTTGCAGGACACCGAGAAAATTTAAAATAGGTGAGAGACAAACAAGATCACCCCTTGAGGAATTGCAGCAGCAGTTCTGTGGATAAGTATCATAGACTTAATGTGAATAGCAACAGGCACTGATAAGTTTCTGAGAATTAGCACCAGTATCCCAGGCTAGGTGTGTGATTATAACAGGACTCACTGTTGCTTCTTGTGAGTAGAAAATTATATGTAGGGGTAAAGTAACCATGTGCATTATAGGCTCCTGAAAAAAAGCTCCAGGACTTTTCAGCTGTGTTGGCATGAAGCCCTCATGAGAAGCTGGGGAGACTGGAAGGGATGGTGAGGAAACCATCCCTCTGCACCCGGCTGAGGGTAATGGGCGCTGTGCTCACACACAGGGTTTCCACCATTGGGAGCAGAGCGTCACCGCTCCCAGGTTGTGAAATGATCCCGCTGCTGTATGCCTCCGGCTGAGGTCTCTGCAGGTGAGGGGCAGGGATTAGCTACAGAAAAGTTATAGGGAAAAAAAGAAAAAGATGAAAGTAAAATAAAAGGAGAAAACCACAAGAGGAGAAAGAATGACAGACAGAGAGAAGCAAGAGGGAAAAAATTGGTTGATATGGAGAGAACAACTGAACCAATGGCAAAATTCTCTTTTCCTTCCCAGCCTACTTCATATCTGAAAACGTCCTTCTTGAGCTGCCTTATTAACTCTTCTCCTGGAAGCACGGTCTTCATCCGTGCCTACCAGCAAGGTTTCAGACCAGAACCTTCAATGGCGAAGAGCAGACATCTCAAGGGGCGGGTTGTTCATTTGTTTTTTCCCACACAAGCTAAAAAAGAGACAACATTAACTGCTAAGCCTTAACGCTTTTTAACACAGGTTGATGTAGAGGCAGGAATCAGAGCCCAGGGTTAAGATGCTCCTTGCTGGGCAGCTCTGGCCGCATCCCTGTTGTGTGTCGTACAGCAAGCAGTGTGCCCCCAGTCCTAGTCCTTTGCCTGCTTCCTTCACCCTCACTGAAATATTCTTGCTTTTTTCTAAAATGAAAAAGCCCAACAAGAGAGCAATAAGGTATTTATTTCAATAATAAAACTGCAACCCAGATAATAATTGTATTTTCTCTAATTTACAATGGCATATTAAACAGTGACAGTGGTCATTAAGGCAAAAAAAAAGTCCTGTGCTGTTGAATTCAAAACAAAACTTTACTTATTAATGTCCATACCTGTGTCTCAAATCTTATGTGCACTCAGTCGAAAATGTTTTGCTGAATTTGGGCCTGATTCAGGGTATGCCTCTTGCCCTGCTCATTCAGCAGCTTATAACATTTTTATTTCTAATACCTTTCATCTTGGAAGACTAACGTGAAGAAGCATATTGAAAGGGCTGCATATATGAAGCCTGGGCTCCAGAGGACTGTCTGGATCTTGTCAGGGTAACAGCAGCTCATCGTGGCTCATCAGGCTGGGGGTAGCAGGAGCCCCAGCATGTGTGTGGGGAGGAGGCAGAGGTTGGGGGATCAGCTCCAAGGGAATAATGTAAAACCATTCAAATCTGAATTCTTACACAGGCCAAAAGACAGTTTAAAAACCCCTTCTAAGTAACTGGATATAATCAGATTTTTTTTTTAGCTCCTTTACAGCTATGTTTTCCCTTCTATTTTTATTGAAGTTCATCAGGACAGGGGCAAAGAAAAGGGACTGGTGATGAGTAAACTATATTTAAATATCATGAGAACCAAACTTCAACACCTAATGCTGCTGGGGCTACCCAACACCTCGGTGCCAGCCTCCTCCTTTCCTCTCCTCCCTCCATTCCAAGGTCTCCTGGTTTTGGCTGGGATAGAGTTTAATTTTCTTCCTAGTAGAATCCTAGAATGGTTTGGGTTGGTAGGGACCTTAAAGATCATCTAGTTCCAGCCCCACTGCCATGGGCAGGGACACCTTCCACTACACCAGGTTGCTCAAAGCCCCATCCAACCTGGCCTTGAACACTGCCAGGGATGGGGCATCCACAACTGCTCTGGGCAACCTGTGCCAGTGGCTCACCACCCTCACAGGGAAGAACTTCTTCCTTACATCTAATCTAAATGTACCCTCTTTCATTTAGAGCCATTACCCCTTGTCCTATCACTACATGCTTTTGTAAAGAGTCCCTCTCCAGCTTTCTTGTAGGCTGCTACAAGGACTCCCTGGAGCCTTCTCTTCTCCAGGCTGAGCAACTCCAACTCTCTCAGCCTTTCCTCATAGGGGAGGTGCTCCAGCCCTCTGATCATTTTTGTGGCCCTCCTCTGGACACGCTCCAACAGGTCCATGTCTCTCCTGTGCTGAGGACCCCAGAGCTGGATGCAGTACTGCAGGTGGGGTCTCATGAGAGCAGAGTAGAGGGGCAGAATCCCCTCCCTTGACCTGGTGGCCACGCTGCTTTTGATGCAGCCCAGGATACGGTTGGCTTTCTGGGCTGTGAGCACACATTGCTGGCTCATATTCAGTTTTACATCCACTAATACCTCCAAGCCCTTCTCCTCAGGGCTGCTCTCAATCCACCTGTATTTGTGCTTGGCATTGCCCCAACCCATGTGCAGCACCTTGCACTTGGCCTTGTTGAACTTCATGAGGTTCACACGGGCCCACCTCTCAAACCTGTCAACGTCCCTCTGGATGTCATCCCTTCCCTCCAGCACGTTGACTGCACCACACAGCTTGGTGTCATCAGCAAACTTGGTGAGGATGCACTCAATCCCACTGTCCATGTCAACAACAAAGATGTTAAACAGCACCGGTCCTAATACCAACCCCTGAGGAAAGCCACTCATCACTGCTCTCCATTTGGACATCAAGCTGTTGACCGCAACGCTTTGAGTGTGACCGCCCAGCCAATTCCTCATCCACCGAGTGCTCTATTCTTCAAATCTATGTTTCTCCAATTTAGAGACAAGAGTGTTGTGCAGGACGGTGTCAAATGCACAAGCCCAGATAGCTGATGTTTGTTGCTCTTCCCTTATCCACCAATGCTGTAACTCCATCATAGAAGGCCACCAAATTTGTAAGGCATGATTTGCCCTTACTAAAGCCTTGTTGGCTGTCACCAATCAGCTCCTTATTTTTCATATGCCCTAGCATAGTTTCCAGGATGACCCGTTCCATGATCTTGCCAGGCACAGAGACTGACTCCCTGGGTCTTCCTTTTTAGTAGCTGGTGCAGTGCTATGCTCTGGATTCAGTATGAGAAGAATGTTGATAACACAATGATGTTTTCAGTTGTTGCTAAGCAGTGTTTAGACTAAGTCAAGGATTTTTCAGCTTCTGATGCCCAGCCAGCGAGAAGGCTGGAGGGGCCCAAGAAGTTGGGAGGGGACGCAGCCAGGACAGCTGACCCCAACTGGCCAAAGGGGTATTCCATACCATGTGATGTCATGACCAGTATATAAACTGGGGGGAGTGAGGCTGGGAGGGGCGGATCACTGCTTGGGAACTGACTGGGCATCGGTCAGCGAGTGGTGAGTAATTGCATGCGCATCACTTGTTTTGTATATTCTAATTCTTTTATTATTGTTATTGTCTTTATTATTATTATTATCATCATAATCATTATCCTTATTTTCTTCCTTTTCTGTCCTATTAAACTGTCTTTATCTCAACCCCTGAGTTTTACTTTTTCTTTTTTTTTATTGTCTCCCCTATCCCACTGGGTAGAGGAAGTAAGCAAGCAGCTGCATGGTGCTTAGTTGCCGCCGGGGGTTAAACCACAACACCAGGTATGGTCCCAATGACTTGTGCAAGTATCGGAATTTTTGATCTTGGGCAGGAGTGAGGAAGAGAGGACACAGCACTCTGTTCCTAAATCAGAGGGAAAGGCTGGTTACAGCAAGGATCAGGATCAGGTGTTTTAATGTGTGCCTTTGGCACGGGATTCTGGTATGAAACCCAAGCAGGAGGCACCAAAGACTCATTTCTTGTCAAGAGGTGCAGCTGGGCAGGAATCTGACTTTAAAACAGGACTCTTCACATTGTCAAATCTCTTGTTTCAAAAATACTTTGGGCATCCCCCTTTGCTACACTGATGGAGTGGACTGCAAAGCAGCTGTTGTGTACCAGAGCAAAGCCAGTCATAGTCTCTAGTACCGGGGACTCCTCGTCTCTGTAATTTCCCTTGAATGCGCAGAGGACATGGGCATACTGTTTAAAAAGGTGTTGCGGTTTGGCTCTGTTTGTCTTTGAGAGCCTTCTTAATTTATTTGTTTGTTTATTTATCTCACGACCTTTTGCTTCGCAAACAAGAGCTATGGAAACACTCCTCCCATTCATTAGCCTTGTCTAACCATTTTGAAAACTGCTCCGCAGATTGTATCTGTTGCAGTGAATTACTTTCCTCAATTATTAATTTCTGCCATCAATCACACTTTATCTTTCCCACAGCTGAAGAAATATCTTGTCACTTCTTGCATGGAATAGTACACCAATTAAATTTGATTTATACTGTTATATATTACGTTCAGTTAAATTTAATACACAGGGTATAATTTTCACTTCTCAAAGCCTTACGAATAAAATCAGATACATTTTCATTGGTAAATGATAGGTTAAGCAGAACCTCCACAACATTAGGCATAAAAAACCAAACACCATGATTCCTCTCATTGGTTCGTGACAGCCAAGATACTGAAGCTCAGAGATACTGTTGGTAATTCTCATGATAATTTAAAATTATTGCACATTATACTCTCACTTTATCACTCACAACAATGACTGTGCTGGAATAAAGCACAAGTTTATTTTGACTGGAAAACACAACTTTTTTTTTTTTTTAGAATTTGACTTAGTTTTTTTATTGCATTCCTTTCTTCCTTTCTCTTCTTCTCCGCTCCTACAACTGAATCTGCATGTTTATATTTATATTTTTCCTTCTTCCTGAGATTTGCTACTGAGGGAACATATAACCTTTTTAAAATCTACATCTGGACACAGAGAGGATTTGCCATTAATATCAATCTCATGTTCAGTCTACCATTATGAATTCTGTCAGCTTCTCCAGTTACTCAGCCCTTGTATCTGAGGATAGAAAGCAAAATATGAAGAAAGGCAAGAAAAATAGCTCAGTGACACAAACTGCTATATGATAATATAGGAAAACTTTGTGAAAATGAATGGCTGAAACAGAATATTTTGGAACAAGAGGCAACTGCAACAAGAATCATATAGCTGAGATGAGGATCTTGGCATACCTATAATTCTCTTTTTGTCAAGTTATTGCTGACTGGTGCGAAAGAGAAGCAGAACAGGGGCACTATCAACCCTCACAGTTTTCTGTAAGTACTGGCCAGTGCCTAAAAGCATTTTTGCTTTGAGACAGGGATGCAGCTGATCATTCTGGTCCAAGGCAAAAAAATCCCTCGAGGTTTCTTCCTTTCAGTTAGATTACTTTCCCCAAAGCAAGAAAGTGAAGCTTGACATCCTCTTCAGACACTACCTATTAAAGAGAAAACGTCACTTCTTGGGACTGCACATTTAAAAAAAAATTGATGATCTCTGGGAAGAATTTCATCCTGTTGGTATGTCTTATGCATAAGCACAACTTCACTGGCACCTTGAATCCCATGGGCCCATGGTGGGGCACACCAGGGACTTTCGGTCCCTTTGACACTTTCCCTGAGCCCTTTCATGTGGTTCTTGCTGAATTTTCCCCAAGGAGCTAAGCCACAACCTCACCGCAGTATCTCGGCATGCATCTTCATGTGTAAAGCAATTTAAGATCCTTGGAATAAACATGTTATTCAAAGGTGCCTTTTAATTATTGTAAGTCAGAGTTTTGTTTTCTGACATTATACTATTTACATAAGATTAGAAAAATCTTTGCATAATGATCCCTACAGATGAAATTACCTGTAGAGTGGTGAAAAGCCAATCCATTAAAGTCAAATGAAGGAAACTTGCAGGTGACGATGGAATTAAGGAGTGGGAAAAAGAAGCATATTTACATGGCAAAATGGGTTGCAGTAAAATCCTCCCTCCCCTTCCAAAATCCTGAACAGGGAAAAAATCGTGAAGGCTATGAAATAGCTAGCAGAAGATTCAGTCAGTTTATATGCTACTAGAGGAATAAAGTAAACAGCGTTATTGCATGAGTGCTCACTGATACCTTTTGTAGAGGTCTGCAAAGTGTAACCACGATGCTCAGGATAAAGACTCACAGAGGTAACACATACGGAAACAGAGATGCTGTGTGGAGCAGAGGAAGGTATGACATGGTTAAAAGCTACTGTGAAAAGGAGGTAACACCGTGACCTATTTAAAATCAAATTGCCTAATGAAAAGATGTGACAACAAATGAGTAAACAAGCAGCAAGAGGGGATTTTAAACAAAAGGGTACCACATCTAGGTTAAACAACATATGGTGTGTATCTGGCAACTGCTTATTGAAGCAGGGGTAAAATAGGGTGATCGATCATATAGATCTGAACAGAATTACAACAGTGGAAAACAAGTGAAATCAAATTGTGCATTGAAAGGCTTAAATGTGCCTGTTATAAATTAATTATGTCAAAATACATTGTAGACAGAGTTAATATTTTTGTTACTTCCATCTAACAGATGGTATGGGATAAAAATAACGTAGTCACCTCACTAACACACAACCCAGTCAGATGCGATTGGCAATATCTACTTTTTAAAACTGTAACCTTCCAAAAGAGAAATGTAAGCTTTTACACAGTGTCTCACGAGCCTCAGTAACCCCTAGGGAAACCCAAAGCAAGGTTTGTACTCAAACATAGCCCTCAAAACCCAGTAGCATCATGTTTCCATGGTACAAGAGAGCAAAGAGTCAGGAAGTCTGTGGGAGGGGGTCTCTGTGCCTGCATCATAAATTAAGAGGAACATCTGAGAGCATCTATAAGCTCTTGGAGGAACACCAAAATTCATTGTGTAAGTGACTAAGGTTGATCCCACAAGCAGGCTGTACAAACAGTACATCTTATTAGTCTTCAGCTCTTGGCAAATGATCTTGGTGAGACCTGTCTGGTACCTCATACCACAGCCTGTCCTATTGATGCCTATCCCCAGCTTTGATTTAATTTGAAATATTACGTGGCCTTTTAAAATTCAGGATTTAAATCAATTACTTCATACCAGAGCACTGGGTATTACCTATCAGCAGATTTTGCTAACTAGGAGTGAACCTGTTACTCATAATTGTTTGACAATGGTTTATATTAAAAAAAAATGCCTACAGAATTCCACAGACTTTTCCAATACTCTTTTATTCTTTGCATACTGGTGCTTCAGCTCACTGACTAACTGACTTCTCAAAAAATTGGTATGTTAGTGGAAAAAATATCCTTAGCCTTTTGTGGAGTAAACCATATATGTGTGCAACAGCCAGTCTCTGGAAGGCAGCAAGCTCCTATGCATCTCAGGTTCCAGGTTTACTGAACTGCAAGCATTTTTCAAGAGGCTGGAAAACTTCATTTTTACTATTGCAAGTGCTATTGTTTACAGTCTGTGTATATATATATATATATGAGTATGTATTTTGTAGCCTTCCCTAACTAAACAACTTTGTTATGAAGTTTTCAACTTTTCATTCCAGCTGCAGTTTTAAGACAGTGGTATTTTCAGTTTGAAGACATACCTGATTGTAGAAAACCTGTATGTTCTTTTTCACCACAAAGTGAGACAAAAATTGATTTCTAGTATTTTGAATATAAACATATTTGTGGAAGCTTCGTTCTGATGTAATTGAGATTTTATAATTGTGCATCTCCAGTGATTTTATACATATGGTCTCATTTGTGGCCATAAAGGCAGTTGAAACGGGTATCTTGAGTATGTTAATATATAATTTTGGGCTATTAAACTCATTTAAATGTAATTAATTCATTAAATTTAATTAGTTTAGATTGGAAAATAATCATTTAATTGATTTGGTAAAGATTAAGGCAGAGATGACTCTGTGTCCACAGCAAAGGAATCATAAAGAGATATTGAGCTGCGTCAAACAGTAAGGTGTGGATTAAGTCAAGAGTCTGAGGCAGTCACAGTAGTGCAACGGCAAGTAGTACAAGGACAGGGAGTTAAACTGTTACATTTCAGTAAGTGAAGAGGTTTTTGCAGAAGGCAGCCAGGGACCACTGAAACCCATTTTGGAAATATCAGCTTGAGAAGAAGGTCCTGATAACTCTTCACCTGGCATCCATCACAGCTCTATCTGGATTACTTTAGCCCTTGTGGGTTAAAAACCCAGGACCAGGATTCTGTTTCGCTGATAGGAATTGTCTTAAATGTTGTACTTAAAAAACACCTACTGAGATTCATAGATTATATTCATGGTTTTTACAGATTTCTGTTACAAAAATGGGCATGATACCTTCACTCATCATGAGAGAATATTAGACAATCATCTTATTTCATCCTTAAACCCATGAAATGTCTTTTTTCCCTGCATTGTTGCCTAAGTTTAAGAAATTAGATTTTTAAGATGTTAAATCCTGGGGTCCAGTTGCAGATCTGAAAGTGAGATGAAAAAAATCTAGTCTAAGTAATTGCAAATTACCCCAAACATATAGACATATCTATTTATTTTGAACAATCAAGTGTGATTTTTTGCTCAATTCATAAATTTGGGTTTGGGATTTTTTTAAATGTGTTATTTTGATTGAGAAGTATTTCAGAATTGTAGAACCTGGGTGGTCCGATCCATGAGGATGAAGAAAAACCATCTGATACCTAGGACTTTCACTGCTTCCTGAGCAGACCAACATCAGCCTTGTGCCTAAAGCTGTCTGTAAGGGGAACTACGAATAATGTCACTCATTACAGAGAAACCTTTCTAGAGAAAAGATACAAAACTTAAAGAGGATCTATACTCGATTACAAAAAAAGCTGTACCACTTTTGACAGAATGTTTCCACAGGATTGTTTGTTACAAAGTCATTCCCAAATTCTAATTCACAGAAGTAATCAGTATTGATGCCCATCATAGCACCCAGTAATTAAGATTTTTGTAGAACAGAGCGCTGTACTTTCTGGAAGCATGATATTTTTACCATTAATCTATTCTGTTACAAAAAACACAGGTCATTTGGAATTGGAATGTTATTTGGTACTTCAAGTTTTTTTGGATAAGAACTTGAAGTATCAAATTTGTTGTATAAAATCAACAAGGAAATGTCCATAATATAACAAAGTCCTTCCCTTTTTTCTTTTTAAGTTTCTTTTCTGTCCTGAGGCAGCTGCTTGTGAAGGCATAGATTAGTGTCAAGTTCAATGTTTTTGGTATTTCCCAGGCTGCAGTTCAGATCTTCAGAGATTTTTCCTCTAAAGATTCTTGCATTTCATCCAAGTTTCCCCTCAGTCACGGATCAGTGAAATGTTAGAATTCCTCATGAGACAGAAGTACTTATTTCCAACTGTATTCCTAATTTTTTTGCAGGTACCTGAGTGACTGGATTGATTTCCCAGCTATGCTGCTCCCAGTAAAATCATTGAGGTGTGTAGTGTCACTAGTATGTTTGAAATCCTGGGATCTCCTTCAGGTATGGAGTTATATGCTGATTTTCAGGGTTCATTTTTTTTCATGAGCTCAGTTCTCATTGTCTGTATGAAACATTAGGAGCTGAGGAAGGCTTTTTTGTTAGCAAAGCTGCAAACAGCAATGGAGCTGGAATTTCAGGAAAAGGTAACCTGAATATGCAAAACACTGTTACAAAAGCAGCTTGTTTTCCAAAGTTAAAGATCCCTTGACATCACCAGATTCAGAAGGAGAAATACCAGGTGCCCCTGTGAGGGGCTTGCTTTGAGCAGAGTTTGGAAGTAAACTGGGGCAAGGTTCATGTGTACCAGTCACTGCTGCTATATCCTACAGCTCCCAGCGTTATTCTTCAGCGGTGGCAACAAAATACTGTCAATTAAATGAAGCCTCAGCTGAAAAGTTGTCGCAAGTCTTGGCTATGCAAGGGTGTTGGAGACATGCTGAGGTGACTAGCTCAAGAAGTTGCCTCCTGGGGTGATTTATTATTTTTTTTTTAAAGGAAATGCCTCACAGTAATTTCCATTTAATAATCAAATGGAGGCAACACTTCATTTATTCTCCTTCTGTTTGAATCTTTGTACTGGCTTTTGTATAATTAATTGAGAAAATATAGTAAAGTATAATTGAGTGAGTATTCCTTTTCAAGGTAGACTTGTGTTTTTATTTCCTTGTGGGACAAACAAAGGCTTTTCTTTCCACTCCATATTCATGTGTAGCTTCTTTAAAGCTCAGGAGGGGATGCACACATGCATGAAGGGAAATTCATAAGCATGAACAAATCAGAAACACTCCGATCTGAGGCATCTCAAATTTAAATAATCCTTATTCAGCTGCTGGAATTTTTGCTCCCTTAACCATATTTCTGCTGCTTATAACTATCAGGAAAGTCTCTCAAGAGCTACTGTAGTTGCTACCTTCTGAATCCTGTGGGTTTTAGAGACAATATGACATCTATTATTACTGCAATATAACATCAATTATTAGTAGTACCATTGTTCTGTGGTAAAAGGAACAGCGGGCTTGGTTTGGCTTTGAATGGCCAGCTTAAGAATTCATAATAGCAAAATCTCAGAAATTAGCAGGAAGGCAACAGCTCTGAGGTACTTTCCAAGCACCTCATCCAGCTTTTCCAGCATGAATCACTGATTCCACCAAGCTGGAGCTGCGAGAGTGATGTAAAATTCCCAGTGCGGGAACTGCTTTGCCTGGAAAGGGTGGAGAGCGTCTGCTGCAAAGTCACTACCGCAGGAACAAGAGCATTTCCATACTTTGCTTGGCACAGAAGAAGACGCAAGCGTGTCTGCCATTTGGTTCACCAGATTAGAGCAAGGCAAAGATTTTTGCAAAAATCACTTTTCACATTTGCAAACTCCTCTTGGTTTTCTCCTCTTCATAATCTTCTGTTAGTCATAAATTTCTGCTTTCATTTATTTCTCTCTTTCTGTCTTCCATGTTTCAGCTAGGCTGTCTGTTGGAAAGAAAAATATTGATATGGTCTTTCCCCAGAGTGATTTACCTGGAGCTGTCTATGGAATACATTAAATCAGATTGCCCTATCTTGGCCAGTTTTGGTCACAGCACGTCCCACCGTTTAATGCTGCCACGCAGAATCTTGCCGATCCTTTTCTTTACCTCCTAGCCACAATCGCTCGGAAATGACTCCTAGAAACATGTGGCGGGACAGGTAGATAGGCTTTTACAAGTTGCATCTGTGTCCCTATCAGGAGGCTGGGAGTGATCAGGCTGTCACCTCCTGATAGCTCTTGTTTGCACCAAGAGAGGTCACTTACAGTTCGACAACCTGTCGTCTGCGATCAGCTGTAACCTGACATTTAATTATAAGGATGGGGCGAAAAGAAAAACCTGGGTAAAAACACACAGAACTTAAATCCCTAAATACCTCTGTGTTTGCAAGACAAACACAGTCTCTGTCAGTAGCCTGCCCAAGTCCTCTTGTCTGTATCGTTTCACTACAGCATATCGCTCTTTTGTATAGGTGCCATTGGTTCACACAGATTTTTTTTTTGTGTTTTCAGCTATGGGGAGACACAGTGGTAAATTGGACTCCGTGCTGACATCTTATGATTTTTTTTATCATCCTGGTTGTGTATGACAGCCAGTCCTGTGGGTTGTTTATAAGAAAGAACTGTCGTGAAAGCCTTGTTTTCTAGTGTTAAGGAGGTGTTGGTAAACTTACTTTGACATGAAGAGTTGACCGTTGTGTTTGTTGTTACTTTAGCTATTGGATACAGAGAAATCCTGGAAAAACTGGTGTGGAAACATCATAAAGATTTGAAAGAAGACAACCAAAGACATCAGCTGGGGCAGTTCCATCAGTGATTTTTCCATTAATCCAGTGCTCTGACCTCAGAATCATTTTAGCAAAAACAGGGAAAAATGAGGAGTGACAATAAGCCCTGTTATGCAGAATAATTTTTTCCTGCACTTTAAACCCCAAATATGTGGGCACTGAAGACAGGTGACACTTCCTTAAAAGGGGTAGTAACTCAATACAAAGAACCTTTTCCAGAAGTTTCTTAAAAGGAGAAAAATCTGATTTAAAGGTGTTGGAAGTAGAGTGTTTTGTGGGGAAAACATGGCAAAAATATGTCTGCAACACTAATCATATAGGATATTGTCCTGTCTTTGCTCAGGTTTGTGTCTGGAACTGAACAAACTCTCTCATCACAGTCTGATCTTGAAGACTTCTTTTCTTTTTGAAGAGTGTGATCCCTGGGGAAAGTTATTTTTTGAGCAGGGAATATTGCCTTCACATGACACAGATGTGAAATTCAAGTGTGGCACTTTCTTTGCTAAACTTGCAATAAATGATGATTCAGAAATTATGCCAAACTAAAAATGTTCCTGTTACATCATTAAGTAATGCCATCAGATGGTTTACAGCCTGACTGTTGGTCTTGGACCTATACTTGACCAAGAATTTAAGCTACACTAAGCATCTGTTAACTCCCTGTTGATTTCAGTAGTATACAAAATACTGTGATGACTGTACCTCTGGGTGTGGTTCCAGTCTAGTTCTAGTATTCACTTCTTATCATGAAAAAAACCTGTCCACATACTGCCCTTTATGCAAGAAGTATAAAAGGTGACTGTTGCAAAGCCCATTTGAAATTGCCAAGAGTCCTTCAACTGGCTTCATTAGTCTTTCAACTAACACCAGAGCAGGCATTCAAAATCTGCCCCCAGTGCTTTCCTGTTCTCTGAGCCAATTGCCCCGGTTCAGTTAAGAGAACTGGTAGGGCAGGATGGGTAAGCTTGCATTGGTTCTCCTCTCTGTCCATAAATACAAAATAACCAAGCAAACGTGTTCTGTTGGAAACAGAACCCAATTTCACAGACGTCAACATGATGCTTTTCCTAGGCATCTATTTATGCCCACAGAGAAATTTATGGAAAATGAAATCAATTAAAAAATTATAGAAGTCATTTTCATCACAAAAGAACTATCTAAGGATAACTGTTATATGTTTTGGGGAAAAAATGGCTCTTCTCCAGATTATTTTGAGTTAATTTTGTTTAGAATGGCTTTTTAAAAGAACATTTATTTGCACAAAAAAATAGGGAGCATATCAACTTGCTCATACCAAGTCAATATCTTTCTGAGGACAGATTTCAACAATCTAGTAGAGTTATATGTGGTCAGTTCATCAGAGGTCATATGTCATATCTGAAATACATACTTTGGCATTCTTCAGGGAAAAGTATTTCTGTAAGTAGTGTAATTCTAAGTATATGCCACTGCCAAATTTCTCAGTAATGTTCTGAAAGCATCCTCTGTTCTTTCTCAATTTTCTGTTGTATCTGACCTATTCACATCTCTTCAATTATTTAAAAACTGATAGAAGATAGAAATTCCTTAGAGTGGTGCCAGCTCTGTAATGAGGCTCAAGAGTCCACTAGGATTAGTCTTATGATTGCAGGAAATATTCTGAGAACTTTTTTGAATTACGAAGTGACAATTAATTCAAAAAATATGATAGATATCCAACCTCTAACAAATTAGCTTGGGAATTGCTAGCCATATAATTTCAACAGTTTTCCAGATCAGAAAGGACCATTCTGCCTGCATAGCCTGAACTGTGTAACACACACCATAAACCTTCAGTTAGTGACTTGCGCACCATATAGGATGTTTTGCCCAAACTTTCTTTACAGAAACATCTAATTCTTTTGATCATTTGAATTTTTGAAACACATGTAAAGATTGGGTGGAAGGGCAGGTGGAAGAGAAGTGCTGGGGCTTAAAAGTTACATCTGCATGTCTGCATATACATATACACACAGTTATATGTACAGTCTCAAGTAGAAATGTGTGTATATGTATATATATACATCGGTGTGAAGGGAAAACACTATCATGATCCATGTTCACATCAACTGATGTTGATGCTACAGCTTCCTGGTTTTCTCTTCCAAGTTTCTACTAATTTTCTACCATGTTTCTGCATTTTTTCATTGTACTCTGGTATTTGCAGGAGTTCCTTACTACAGCTGGTTTGAAAGAAAAAAGAAATCCTAAGATAAAACATTATTTCATTGGAATTTGATGATTTACCCAAGTTGGCACACTTGATGCAGATCAATTCATTTCAGACAAATTCAGATGATGGTGATGTTTCTGTCAGCTTCTTCTGGCACCGTCAGTCACCTCTGTGGCTTGCAGAGGACACCAGAATTCCTGCTGAGACCCAAGGCAGACATCATGACTCTCCCAGTATTTTATGGGAGGAAAATCACGATGATTGTTTTGGATCTGTGACCTCACATCTTTTAATGGAAAATTTCAAACCTGAGCTTTTCAGTAATAAGCTGGCAGTTAGCTAACACTTGAAGAATCATGAATCTGGGGTGAGTGATATCTTTTTCCATGTAGTTTTGATCCTCATAAGATACCTCTGCCAGGTAAGATGGCAGATCTGAATATAATCTGGATACCTACAAAACTTCTCTAGCACATTTCTCCTAATGTGCAAATTCATAATTTGGTTGTATTATTTTATGTGAAACTTTTATTTCTCTTTTTTTTTTTTTTTTTTTAGTAGATGTCATCAAGATTTCTTAAGTGATTTTTGCTTTACTTAATATTCCAATTTATGTTCTGAAAAACAAAGAACAAGGCCATCAAATCCTGGATGAAGCAAGAAATGCTTTAAGCAATCTATCATCAGAACAAAGCCCCCAAAAACCACCACCACCACCATCAACAACCACCACACCAAAAACAAACCAGAAAAATGCTGGAGGCCAAAGAAAATTGATTTCAAGTCACAAATTTGTAAAAGTTTGTCACAACTTTATTTGAAAAATATTTAGAACTACAGCTGCCTATACCTGCATGACACTGCTTCAGCTCAGGTACTCTGCAAAGCATGTTATAGCTATTAAAAAAAGCAGACAGTAGAAAATAAATAAGCATTAAAATATGTTATGGGAAACATTATCCTTTCAGAGCTACTAAATAAAAGAATTTCCATTTCTTAGACTCAGTGGACATATCACACATTTCATCTAAGATGAAAGAACACATATCTTTGAAGATTAAAATAAACATTGCTAAATGAAAGCTTCCAACAGTAAAATCCCCTGTGTTCCAGTAAGTTAGGATCTGAGTTTCATAACTTGTTTCACAACAATCTGCTCAGAAATTACTAAAGATATTCCCTACTTTTTAAAGCAACACATTCTCCCTGGCATAAAATATAAAGCAGCAATGACAGTTTCTTGTGCAACAAAAGGAAAAATGGTGAAAGCAGAAGGCACCGTAGACCGAAGATAAGCTGACTCCATCCCACCGTATCACTTAGTAGGTAACACTGAGTCCCACCCAGCTGGAAGAACTCCTCTTAACGTCATAGGGGAAAATTTTGATGGATCTGATCTCTTTTCCTTAATTTCAATAAAAGTTCGGTAGGACCAGTGGCATTAACTAAGTTTAAAAGATTAGAATAAAAAAGTTTTTGTCTTCTTAAATACAAAATGGTTTCTGATTGTCACATGGGTTTTAACTTTGAAAACAGTTCTTTTTGGTTGAAAATTCATTTTTGCAGTAAGTTTTTTCATGCCTGTCAGAGTTTTACATCTTCGGAGTAAAAATCAACATATTTCCTCTTGCAGTTCTTAATGAGACAGCCTTGACTGGAGATTCAAGAAAATCTTCAAAGTTGTGAGCAACTAATAACCAGGAAGCAGTTACGTTCCCGGAATAACCTAACCTCCTTTGCAAATGACATCTTGTTTTAATGATGTAGCCCTGCCTGTTCATTTTCTTTACTTTTTAAACAATAAAATTCTTACCCAGGATTTTATCTGAATGTAAAATAAGTACTACTCCCTTCTATTCTTTGTGTTAAGATATTCAAATATGTGCTGCTTTAAAAATGTAGGTTTGAACAGAAGAGAGGCTCAGTCTGGACTATGATGAGTGAGTTACCTATGTGAAAAGTTTGGGTTTAAAACATATGGACAAATGTACCTTTGCCTTGTTTTAGAAGAGCTAAGTGATGAAAAGAAATCATGCTTTTCTACACATTATATGTGTATATGTATATATATATTTGAAATTTCATTACAACAGGTCCCCAGCTGGAAAGAAAGAACAAGACACAAGGTGCAGAAATGCCCATGAATACTACAAAGTTCACTGTAAAAAAATGCAATGTGAAAGAAATTGGAGGTATTAACTTCCAGACTGGAGTTTTGCAGTTCATTGAATATATATGTAAAGGAAATTAAAACATATAACTGTTAATCTTAGAAAAACTTTGCTTATTGTATAATAACTTCACAGTTTATTGTAAAGGAGAATTATTATCTGCTTATTCTTTTACACCACATTCATCACTGATACCTTGAGATCTCTCAGAGAGGCACGTGCCGCACGGTGGCAAGGAATATTTAATTACCTAAGGACAACAGCAGAGTATCCCTGCAGTGCATATCTAGGGCCTTTTAGGGCAAAAGTATTTTAATTTCAGAAAAAATGAGTGTAAAGCAAATATTAGCACAAAGTAAAGTCACTAGCAAACGAAAGCTAATTTTTCAGCATATCCATGTATGAAACAGTCATTTTGTTATGCTTAAAGACAACAAAAAATTTTTAGGCTTTGCCTGATGACGTATGTGAGTGAGCCAGAGTCGTTTCCTCTTTTAAGAGTGGAAGGAGTGTTGGTAGAAGGTCACTGATGAAACAGCATACAGCACATGAACAGTCAGTTAACCCCAAGGACTAGCAAAGTCCATAACAAAATGTCTATTGATGTCAGCAGGTCTTGAGCGGTCTTTGAAGGACCTGAGAAGAGATGATATCAAGGTGAGCCTTCATGAAGAGAAATGTGGCAAAGGTTGGACTGCCTTTGTAAAGGTCTTCTTTTTCTTCAATTCATAAAGTTGTATTTTACTGAAATCTCACCATCATGCCACTTGTATGGAATCTGTAATCCATCCTCAAAACTCAGCTTGAGGGGTGATCTGTGCTCTCTGTTCCCTTCATTACATGCTGCAGCTGGTATGCTGAGCCATGCTGGGTGCTGCTGAAAGACGTCCACGCTAATTTTTCAGACTTACAAAATACCCTTTCATTCTTTAGCTCTTAACCCTTGCGACAAAATGGCCTCTGCATTGTGCTACAGTTGCAATTGCCACTAGCAGGGAGTCAGAGAAATTCAATGACAGCTGGAGGAGGTTTAAAGGCACTTCAAGCTCCAATCATCTGTCCTTTGCTGCTGTTTGTTCCTGCAGAGGAGAATTCATGGTGCTGCTGCTTTACAAACTAGAGCTGGAGACCAGGGGGGAGCACAATTTGTTTACAGCTCCAGTTCTTCCAACAAACATTTGGAGGCATTTAATACCAATTCAGTAGGATTTCAAGCTGTTGCTGTTAATAGCGGGTCTGGTGACTTGAATGTAAACATTCATCTCTATGGTGGTAAATTTAACTGTGGAAGGGCTGTCAAACTTTAATGGGAATCTAAACCCCACATCTTTGCACTGAAAACATCCATGAGAGTTTGCAGAAGGCAGGGCACAGCTTAGACGTAGCAGCAAAAGGAGGATTTCGTGTGGAATGCAATGACTTTTGGCCAATTCACAGATGTAGCAAAGAAAAAAAAACAAGTTAGATGGTACTGAAAGAGATTATTAATGAGGGCTGAATCTCATAAGGTTCACCTGCAGGTTCAGACATCATTTCTCGTTCTTCTCAGCTCTCAGAAGCTCAGATGCTGTTGCAGAGCTCGAAGTAACTAATGCACTGGATTTTTACAATTAGTCTCAGAAACAACAGCCTGTCTTTTCAGTCTTTTTTCCAGTGCTTCCTCACTTTAGTCAGGATGAAATGTCATTGGAAAAGCTTCTCTTACGTTACTCCATTTCATTGCATGCTCTCCTGAAGCAAGACTAGAATGTGACAGGTTTAATTTAGTTCAAAATTTTAGGGTGTGACTTTAAATTTGAAACATCTTTAAACCTAAAAGACTGCACACAATTGTCTGGGCCTGATTTTGCTCCTATTTTAGTCTTTCCTTTGGAAAACTTCTCCCTTAGTCTGTGTGAGAGAAAACTCTTGGAGCCATTTTTCCCTTTTCTGCTTCAATGCTTGGAAGAGTTGGTGCCATGAATGTGGAAGGTGTGTATATGGTTCACAAAAAGGAAAAAGGCCTATAAGCTGAAATGCAAATACAGGTATTGACAAGACTGTGTGGGGGAAACACCAAGAGCAGAAAGGGTGACAAATATAGGAGTGGCAAACTACAACCACAAACCTGTCCTTAGGAGGTAGAGGTGGCCCAGCTGCCTGTCATAAAAGGAAATTACAAAATAAAGATGATTTGTTGTGAGACATTCACCTACTCCATGGAATTTCAGTTATGGTGGCAAAGCTAACTGAACTAAACAGTTACCATGATAAATCTTAAAAATGAGGAGACATAAGTATTTCACAAAAGTGAAAAGACACTGGACAAACATGGGAGATGTTGCAACAGAGCTGGCAGAAGTGAAGTGCCCATCCCTTCTGAAGAGCTTGGATGAAGTTTTAGACAACTCTGTTCCTGGAAAATTTAAGGACAATTTTTTGCATCTTGTATTAAGTGGTCAGCAGTAAGGGGGTTTAACACGTATTTCCTGCATTTTCACCATGACTTTAACAGATTCCTTTCCAAGTATGTAATTACAATTAGCATTTGCATATGACTAGAATATGCAGAAATGAAGGGTGAGATGATTCAGAAAATTAGCACCTGAAAATGCAAATTGGTCTTAAATCAAATGCTGTTAGGGACAAATCCTTTGCTACTTAGTCGAAAGTCCCTGTTAAATGCTTTCTTTGTTTCAGTAGGTTTCAACCCCTTAAGTGTAAACCTACTCAGAGAAAAATCTTTCTCCTTGGAAATGATGGGGTTTTGGTGTAAATCTATTAGAACCAAAATTTGTGGTAGAAATGTATCTGTTCCAGTGAAAAATTTGGGAAAGATGCCTCAGCTCAAGGACAAAATCTCTGTTTAGGATGAAAGAAGGGTTTATTTGTCACTCTCACCCACTTTCTCATTTGCCTTTTCTGAGCAAAACACCATGAAAAATTTTGGTTTTGTGCTTTTAGAGAATAAGAAATTCTGGAAATCTTAAAAAGTTTTGCTGGAGTTTCAGTTTTATTCAGCCTGCACATAGAATTTTTATATTATCGGGAATAAGAAGAGGTCAATTGTAGAGGTGGGAGTCAAGTCTGCGGTTTACACACACACACACACACACACACACACACACACAAACTATAAGCATAAGCAAGGCTTATAATAATAATTCACATAAATTATGTGTGTTGTGTGTGTCTGCATCTGTGTCTGTTTCTGTAAGAGTCTGTACGCACACCAAAGTACAATTAACAAATATGACCAGATTTTTCACAGTCATGATTTTGGAGCCTCAGAAGCCAGACTGGCCAATCTGTGCATCCACATGACAAATTTTAATCAAAACACAATTGTTGCAATAATGTTCCTGCTACTTGAGGGACTCAGTGCTGTAAAAAATTCAGCCTACAGCCTTGTTCTTTGCTTTGATCTATTGCAGTGTTTGAATATTCAGGCTGCTTCGCTTAGAGCAGAACTCCATTGACAAATGAACAACACAGCCCAACGCAGTGACAGCTACTGAAATATTTGTACATCCACTGACCCAGGGACACCCTTGTATTTAGAAGGTTGGCAGCTCCTGACTTTCTTGATAAATCAGAATTATGCTGACTGCTTTGAATTGGACTCACTCATTTCCACTCAAAATTGTACACAGTGGCTGGAAAGGTAATAAGTCATTGTTATAGCTTGAGTGATTAAGTCCTAGTCAAGGATAACGACAGTAATAACTGGCTGACAAGAGAATCTTCCACATAAATAAGAGTAATATAATCAGCAGTGCTGTCAGTCTTCTCACATAGTCTCCTGCGTGGAAATTTCAGAGCCTAAGATAAACAGAAATGAAATAAACAGCAATCATGTTTACTGCTATGCTCTGCACTAAACATCTGCCATACGATGGTATCGTTTACCCGCTAGTGTTTTTACATGATGGTACAGCAATTACTTGGGTATTGCTCCTCTGAAGAATTGCTACCCAGCACCTTTGAGGCCAAGAGCATAATTAGGATTTAGAAAAAGATGAGAAGTTTATATGAGTAGAAAGCCACTGCCAACTCATATATATAAGCTACACATGTAAGAAATATTTATCCACATGTTTTCAGGCATAAATAAAATATCAGATGACAGCAGCCAGAAAATGACTTCTAGATTTGTACATTGCTGGTTTTCAAGTACCTCCCTAAATCTGATGCTGACCTGTGTCAAAGATGAATAGCATAACTGAACTACTCTCTGTTTCAGTGTGGCAATTTGTATGCTCCTATCATCATTTTTTGTCACCAGAAACATGATAATTACCATTGGTGTCCCAGTGCTGGATCTATAACATGTCAAAAGAAGAACGGAGCACTGACACATGGCGTGGGTCAAAAATAAGCATTCTCTTGGGGCCAGAAAGAAAACCTGGTATTTTGCAGCATTCAAAGAGTTTGGAAGTTCGCTTTTAAATATATGTGTATATAAAATATTCCTTTTTACCAATGCCATCAGAAACAGACAAATGGGAAGAGATTGCTGGGCCAGCAGGTTACACAGCCTGCGTGTGAAAGTACCTGTTTGTGAAATGGATTGCTCCTTTTCCACAGTTGCCAAATGACTCTTCAGTTGCTCATTTCCAGGTGTTTCAGCCATTCACATTACCTTTACTCAGGACAGTGAAGTCAGTGTTTGTGAGCTCTGATTTATTTCATTTAATAATTTAATAATTAAATTTAATGCTGTATGTAGTCTCATATATAGGCAGGACCTAAACAGGACAGGGACAGCAATTTATTACAAGGATCTTCATGAAACCCCATTAAAGCTGATCAAGAGAGTCCAACTGATTTTGCCAGGATGTGAAACTAGACACTAGAGATGGGAGCGAAAGAAGATGCTTCATCCTTCCTAACGGTGCCGAAGCCCAGGCAGAAGCAACCGTGCTGGAACTGAGCTCCTTCAATGCTTCTGGACAAGTCTGAGGCTGTATTTTCGTGACATAATATTACCAGATTGTGTTGATACTTAGGCTGATACTCAAACTTCACAGAAATGCTCTGTCTGAATTACAATATATTACAAATAATTACAAATCCTCTTGATATGTCTGTTTCTCTGCACCCTGACTGAGCCTGTGATGGGGTGGAATGTATTTGGGCTGATTATGTGTTCTTCCAGTTTATGCTATTGGGACTTAAAGCCAATCTGTAACTGATAGAGAAGAGTGTCGATGAATATTGTCAATGAATGGAAGAAATTAGTATTATAATGCCAGTTACTACCCCACATCTAAGTTTCTTCCATGGCTTGTTACAGAACTAATTTTGCATGTGGCTCTGGTGTCACCAAGCCTCAGGAGACTTTTTTTTGAAGGCTAACTGCAAATGGACCAATAGTGTTCTGTAGCTATAAACATCAACAGAATTTATTGAAAAATATTTTTTCTTTAGCATAGAGAAGAAAAATTTTCCTTTGGAAAAGCAAATCCACAATATAGTGCTTGGTAGAAGCGATATCATTCTTCATTGATCTCGACTGAACTGTTAAACAAGTGACATACTATAAGTCTTCTCCAGATGAGCCGTTATTAGATGCACTGTGGAATAGCTCTCTATTTTCAGTTTGTTTATGCAGCTTCCAGTAGCATTACATCATTTGCTCTTGGGAAGAAGAAGAGGTAGTAACAGGGGAAAAAAATGGAGAGAATGTGTCAGACAATGACAGGGAAGAGCAAATGCCTGCTTCCAGGTCCTTAAAGGAACTTGTTTGCATGAAAGCCATCTCCTCTATTAACATACTGAGCTTTCAGAAGTGAAGAGTTGCTGGGGACATGATATGAGAGCCTGGTGTCAAATTCTGTAGACTGTAAAACTTTACTTTTCTAGGGTTGGAGCTGGCAAGAAATCAAATGCTGAAGATAAGGTGGGTTAGGGATTTGTGAGGAGTTAAAATTCCAGCAACGTGGGAGACACTTTCTTTACATTTTCCATCTGAGTTGCACTTGCAAGATACAGGCAGATGCTTACAGATGAATGACTGCATGGATAAAATAAGTACCCTCAGATTTAAAATTATCTATCCATGGATAGAACCATTTTAACTTTGCACGAGTGAATATTTCCCTCTCTAAAATTCAGATGCAGAAGGAAGCCACACTTAGGCATCTGTGTTTAAATCATCAGTAGCTCTTTTGCAACAAATCAAAATGCAGAAGAAATGAGTGAGATAAGCACCAGAAAAATCCTCAGCAAGTATCAATTACTTTTGTCCCTTTTTCAGTTGGGTGAAATTTGGATTGCTGGGTTAACCTGGCAGTGTGTTATTTACATTTTTCCTAAATGGCAGCTGATCAAAATAATTACTACACTTATGAAAATAGGGGGAAAATGAAATATCTGATGGTTTTAGACTTCTCAAGCACAGAACATTGTTAACAAGTGTTCTCAACAGCAAACAGCTTTGCTCTAACTAGAAAACTCTTGTACTTCATTAGATTGTACAAATAAGTGGCTAACACTGTCCATTTGTTCTTCTCACTCATAGCCAAGAATCACAATGATCAGATTCACAGAAGTGCAATGTCTTGTACTTCAAACTTAATACAATCTTCAAGTAAAGATTCTTTTCACCGCTCAGTTTTATTGCAGTACGTTTATTCTTTATTGCTCCTTTGGTCTTCAGGTACCAATAGTTTTGTATAATAAAAAATTTCTTTCTGAATTTCTTTCAGTAATTGTTTGGGCATTTTATTTTAAACAGTACTGCTAACCCTCAGTATTATTTATGCACAAAGACTGCTAGAGTGTTAGTGCTGATTTTTTTTCTAAATCCTGCACCTAAGCTTTGATGTCTGTTATTTTTTAATTTCTCAGTTACACTTCAGTTGAAAAATGTCTTGTGTGTCTGAGAGTCACTTATCACAGCAGAATTTGTATCTGCCTATTTGCTGTCCTTACCCTTTGGGCAACATCTTCTGGAGTGAATGCTTGGCTCAAGGGAATCACTAGGAGTTTTATCCTTCATGTTGATGGGCTCAAAACTTAGCTCTACATTTTGTTTCTCTGAATTTTTTGCATGCAGTTCTACCCATATCCAGAATAACCTCAAGTAATAGTGGTCTGCTTTTTGGTTATGTTTGATTGAGGGAACAACGTGCTTCCAAGAAGAAGAAATTCAGTGAATTTATTTTAAAATTCAAATCTGTCTTTTAATATTTTTTTCTCTTTAGAGCTTGTTTTTCCCCTGCGCACTCTGCCACACTAAACCCAGCAGAAGTAGATTCATCACTTCTGCTACTTGTTATTTGCATTAATTTTCTTTATGGACTGTAATTTATCAATAATGATTGTGTGTATTTGTTATAACAAATAACTTTATCAGTAACATCACAAGTTATATATACACTGTTTATATACACAGTGAAAACCCAACACAGGCAGATCCAAAACAAGTCTCGGAAATTACTCACAAAGTTTTTGCTCCCAAGATGATGTTTGAATTAGAACCAGTGATGGCTGCACCTCCAAAACAACTTTGATTTCCATGTGGATGTTCTTTTGAACAGCCTTCTGAAAAGGATGGGACTAAAAGTTAATGGGAACCATTTTGTCAGGTGTCTTCACACTTTCAATTCAAGGTCCTAGTAGAAAACCCTCAAAAAACTCATCCCTCACTGCTGTGCAGCATTATACCTTTTTTTTCCTAGCACATTAAAAACTTAGGAGTACAATAATAACAGGAAGAGTAGGAGCTAGCTGAATATTACAAATCTTATAAAATATTTGGCTCAAAAATGTCTCCAGCTCTCTGAGGACAGTCTATTTATTTATTTTTATATTTCTCCCTCAACTGGTTTATACTTGCTCAAGTGGCACCCTGGAATGCTGTTTATAAAGCCTCCATCAGAGCTTTTGTGATGCAAGTGCTGGCAGCAGAAAAATAAGCTTTCTGCTTTCTCTGCTGGATTTCTCAAGAAGAATGATACTAGTGACACAAGAATGGTTTACATTTAAATATTTTCAATTTTACAGTTGGGCAGGCATGTAGACACTGGGGTTAGAAAGGATGAAGAGGGAGATACCAAAAATGAGGATAGATAAAAATACTTTTGTGATGGTGATAATGAATATCTTATTTGAACCAAAAAAACCTGCAGATAGAAAAACCCCACAATTTTGGAGGAAAGACTGCTCAAGAGTTGTGTATCATTACAAAAAAATCATACTGGTGCCATTGTGGCCACTACATTGTAAAAATGGAGATAAAACATGAGCAATAGATGTGAGACTTTTAAAATAAGACTTTAAAACTTTGAGTTGTAAAATGTTCAAACTGAGCTTCGGACAATGAGAGAGGCAGTACATTAAGCTGTGCCAGCCCCTCATCAGGAAACTCTTCAGACATCCCAGGTAATTCCTCCTCTCTTTACAAGGGTGTGAATTTGCAGGAACTCCAGTGACTATATGGAGCTTGGGGGAGCGTATAATGGGTACAAGTGAAACAAGGACATTCCCAAAGAACAAGACTCTTTCAAAAAGATGAACAGGTTGGACTCCCAAAGCACAGTAAGAAGTGCACTAGAGAAGTTGGTTCTAACACTGAAAATCACAGATGTAAGTAACTTGCTGTTATGGTGACTAGCTTGCTTTCAAGGGATTTATTGGGGAGGCACTGCTTATACCAAAGCTGGTAGGCTGGTTTCTTGGTTAGTCTTGAAAAGGTATTGATGGGATTAATTCTAAATAATTTTGTTGTTTCTAGCAAAGTAAACTTTCATCCATCCTCTGAAGCATAGTTAAAATTTCATTTTAATAACAGAACATCAGAGGTTCAGGAATGTTTGCTATCCCTGTATTTTGTCATGGACCCGAAAGAAATGCCATATAATCAATGAATATCCAGTTTCAATAAGAGAAGACAAATAGCTTCCATGTATCCTGAAAGATCCGAAGTGCAAACAGGATCAAGAATGAAGCTACTCTCCAGAAGTGCCTACCATTTCTTTAGCCTGAGGTTTAAGTGTATTTCAAAGACACAATCAAGAGTTTCATTGTGAGCTACTTCACACCTCAGAAGAGGAACTACGAGTAAATAAAGGAAGAAAGAATTTCAGAAATGTAAAGAAAGGGAGAAAGTGCAAGTTGTGTTGCTTCTGAACTTACTCTTTTCCTTGCAGTGGACCTGAGTACTGGATGCTTTATAGAAACACAGAATGGGTTGCTGCCCAGAGGAACATGTAGTTTAAGAAATTTCCTAATGTTAATTTTCAGGTCTGACTTGCACAATAATTACCTTGACATGAGTAGAGTAATGAGAATAAAAGAAAGAACGAGATGACCAGCAAACCCGGAGGGGTTCTCTGTCCCGTTCAGTTTCTACTCCTGGCATAGGTACCACGCTCCTGTAAAGAGAATCCTTAACAAAACCTGCCCCACTGCCACTTTTCTCAGCTATTTGAAAGTCACCATTGTGTCCCGAGCGGAGAGCGAGGCTGGACCACCTTCAAGGTGGTGCTGGTAAGCTGTAGTGACCAGCACAGAGCACAGTGCTTCTTTCTGCGAGAAATCCTATCCCCTTTTCCCGTTGCACAGCCTCAGCAGAGACAGGCTTCAGCTTGCCCTGTGTTCTCCAACACATGCCCTGCCACATCAGACAGAAAGCATGGAAGGAAAAGGACGGTGTCCGGGACCGAGGAGCCGTGCTCTGCACAGCACTGTGCTGCCGAGGACCTCGTGCTCCTACTGAAGAGCTGCTGTCTTATCTTCCCCTGCCAAGGCTGCCAGTGTCTGCTGTCCTGGCAGGTAAAACACCCTGGGCTAAGAGCAAGGTGGGAAACTCTTGCTAGTCAACAGTAGGCTTTAAAGCCCTTCCAGGCTCTGTGTTATTACAATATTGCAACCTCAGCGTAGTGTGGAATAGTAATATACTACAACAGTTGTTTAACAAATCACACCGAGAAATAATGCTATTCTATCCCTAGGAAAGCTTTCACCATTTTGTGCAGCTTCTCACAAGCACTGACTAATTACAACTTTGATGTGCACTGGCCTAGGTCCAAATAACTGAAACTGCACAGGATGTACAGGCTTTCATTTTTCAGAAGCTTGAGTTAGAGAAGCAAAAATGTCTGTATCTTCTTCTTCTTCAAACTGGCTTCAAAATCTAAAGCCTAAGGGAAAACCACATGATTATATTCTCTTTCAGTGACGAGTCATCTAGCACACACATAAGACCTTATGTAGAAAACATTTAATATATAGATAACTGTGATTAAAAGCAGAATTTTAGTAAAGTACTTTCAGTACCTTGTTAAGTTTTCTTTATTTAGTTTATATGAATGTGGTAAGGAGAAGATTATATTCTCATAAAAAATGTTTGGTTGATTAAATTGCCTCCTTGGCAAAGAAGGAGCCCTATCTAACTTTTTTCACTATAACGTTTCTGAAATTGTAAGAAGAAGCGTGCTTTATTCAACTAAGCTATCTTGTTCTAAAAAACCTTCAGGTGTCTAGAAGAGGTGTTTTATATAATTTTGTTAAGAAACTGATTGTCTGATATTCAAAATAAATCAACTTCTGGGGATTTAACCATGACAACAAAAGGTGCATTTATGTCAAACAGATTTCAAACATGCATGCCTGATTTGTTCTGTGTATTTAGTTTAATACTAGTGGTTTGGAGACTCAGCACAATAGCTTTTACTTGGCACTGGTACATATGCCGTTGCTATAACAATTGTTTTCCATTATAATTGAACTCGCCTGTTCCCTTTCAGATCAGTGCAAAGTATGTTCCTGATTCATGCTTTCACCCTGCCCAAGTCTCCCGCTGCAATAGCCAAAGGTTAACTGGGTCTCCATTTCTTGATGTCCTTGATCCCTGACAGGATGCCCTCCTTGGGGTCACCATGGGTGAACACCGGGTACCAGCCACAGCACGGGAGCGGCTGAGAGAAAGCAGCATCCTGCGGTATACAGGTCATACTGGGTGAGCTATGAGGGCTACCCTGCTGCAAAGTTTAAGCCCTTATGTTCCCATGGAAAAACTACTCAGCTTTTAAGCCTTTGAAAAACCTGCTTCCACACGTCAGCAGTGAGTAGCCAGAGGTTAGCAGCTAAATGTGCCACGGACCTGCTTTGGATTTAGCTGGCTCCATCCTCACTGCAGTGCCTGGGGTGAGGGGGGACGACTTTAACCGTGGGTTTCATTTTCTGTGACACAGAAAATGAGAGCTGAGAACTGCTTTTCCTGTGCTCCCCCAGCTGGAGGGGCACCCCACTGAAAGCAAGTCAGGAGAGGAGAGAAAGACCCTAGGACCAGGCACCATAAGGACAGAGGGATTTTTTTGGAGGTGGGGAGGGTGCTGAAAGAAGAAGAGACCTGACCACCGGGAGTGATGGAGAATGGGAGCCAAAAACAGTTCAGATAGGATCTGAGGAAAGAAATGCTCTGTAGGAGGAATGTAAAGGAAAGTAAACTTGGGGAATTGGACAAGGGAAAATAGCATGAGCGGGATGGCAGGGCAGAGTCAGCATGGGGACTACGGAGGCAAAAGAGCAGAAGCCATTAGGGTTAGATGGGCCTGTGGAATAAGGGCCCTGGTGAATGGAAGATGCCGCCTTGGAGTTAAACCTGAAAAAGACGCCTGCATTTTGGTGCTCAGCTGCTGCTGGCAAATGAAGTAGGGCAGGGCCGGGCAGGCAAGACCTCCCATGATGGTGAGTTCCTGCAGGACTTCCAGCGCTTGGCATCTGACCGGGCACACTTCTGGCAGGCTCGTTTGCTCACCTTGTTTGGATGTGGGTGAAGGAGCTACCCAGAGCAGAGGCTGGAGACCTCCTGCCCCATTTACGTGTCTGGTACCACAGGACTGAGCAGCAGCAGGGACAGACCCCTGCATGCATGCAGAGGGTGCAAAACTGCTTCCCTGTTGGAGAACCACAGGACGCCATGGAGTATCATGCCAACAACTGAAAATAAAACATGTTCATGCCTGCTGTTTTAGAAGTTGAGGGATCCGCACACCAAGAAATGTCTCCCCAGAATCTGCCTGGAGACAGAGTGCCGTGAAGGCTGCACCAGCCAAAAATGAGGAACTGCCGGAAACAAAAGCATGTGTATATTCAGCAATCCGTTCTTCAAGGCACTAATGGACTGTGTTTTGGGGGCAGATTAGGGTTTTGTAGGGCAGAAAGCTGTTGTCCAAACATCTCAATTTGCCCCACTTTGAAATGGTTTCGCTTGCTGCAAGAACTTAGAAAGACATGAATGACTGAAGGAGGGAGTGCACGCATGGGAAAGATGGTGTCACATTGAAATGCTTTAACTCCCAAGAGAACTAAAATCTCTGCTCCACAGTTGTCCTTCTTTTCCCTAGGAACTCAGACACTGACAATGAGCTTTTGAAACCAGGGTGGTCCAAAAGACTGTAGTATTTCTCCGGCAGTTTAGCTTAAATTTGGCCCAGTACTCACTACAATAGCAAGCAGAATAATCATGACAGTAAGTAACCTTCAGAGTATTGTCATGAGGACAAAGGTCCAAAGAAATAAAAGTTTACCCCACTTTTGCAGAATGAATGATTCAGGGTTTGGTTTAAGAATGTCTGATGCCTGTGAACTCTAATGACAATTTTGAACTTATTTCAGGGACATTTTGTGCCAAATGTTGTTTACAGAAAAAAAAAGCTCACACTAATGGTATTTGTTGCTAATACTGTGCAGGAAAAAGCAACAAACAAAACAAAACAAAAAGCTTCATTGTTCTCCAAGCCAGGAAGGTAGAAGTAGATATTTGATTAGTTCAGACATATTAAAGTGTGTCTTTGCAATTTAATCTCCATATGAACAGAGAAAAAATAGTGACAGAAAAATGACAAAAAAGTGGACAAATAGTCAGTTAAAAACATATATGGCAAATATGAGGTTCTAGGTGTCATGGATAATGGAATACAGTATCCCTACCTGAAAACTTTGTACTTTAAGATTGAAAGGATTTTCTCTTAAATGGAAAAAAACCCCTAACCCAAACCTAATATTTTTCAGCTTTTATATTGCATTACAAAATGGCGTTTCTAGGTCATCCAACGGAGCTGGTAGGAAGTATATGAGTAAGCAGTTCAAGAAGAATCAAATAATATATTGAAAGGCAAATCCTTCCAAAAATATTCAGCAGTAATATTGCTTATTGCTTTGCAGTAAATCTAAATGCAGCTACTCAGCTATCCTCCTCAGCACACCACAGCACTAAAGTAATTACATCACCAAATGAGCTTTTGAATCAAAAGTGAAAGATTTACTGAAGAAAACAACAAAGACAGTGGAAACTTCACTGGTGACTTCTGCATCCTGTTCTAATTTGTTTGAATCAAATCCTGGCTCTTTTTTCTTCTTTTTTTGTTTTCCTGAAAAGTTTTTGAAAGTAATTGACGTATTATGGCAGTGTTTCGAATCACCCATCTGGATGGATTTTGTTGTGTGGGTTTTCTGAGAACTATTCATTTAACTCTCTGCCACAGCAGTACTGTGCATATGCCTTGCTGACAAAAAATTTCCATTAACATTTTTAGAGAACGGCCACAAATGACCCTAAAGTCTCATTTCTGTGTGATAATACTGTGTTTATATGTCTACCATTAAACACAGAGAGCTAGATTAAAGTTCTTGTTCTTTCATGTGGATTAATTTCCATTTATCAGCCCTGAATATCATTTGATCTTCACCCAGTCATTCAGCACTGTAAATTTCCTGCATCTCTGCATAGCGGCTTTAGACTTAACTATCCTGAATAATTTCATATCCTCTGCAAAATTTGTTCCCCCACTATTTACCTTTTTTTTCCTGTACTGTTTGTGAATATGCTGAGTATTACAGGTCCTACTACATATCCTTCGAGACTCTCAATAAGCTGCTAAAATGTTCATTTACTAGTATATGTGGTTACAATAGGACAGAGACAAAAATTCTTTTGGTTACTAGAGGGAAAACTTCTCTACCAGTTTTTACTGAAATCCCTTGTCAATCTTTTTTCTTAAGTCCAAGTATACTGGATTGGCGGGTTCACCTTACCAGTAAACTGCCATCTTCACAGAATGCTTACAGTTTCACAAGACATTACTGTGACTCATCCCAAATCTATCACTTCATCCATATTTATTAATTCCATTCCTCATTACAGTTCCTCACCAATCTGGCTGGTGCTGAACTCAAAAGTAACTGGTTTATCTTTCCCAAGATGACCTGTGTCATGACCTTTGAGACACTGGTACTGTATTAACCATTTTTTATTTCCCAGATTCAGAGTCTGGGTCAAGCAGCAGGTGGGTTATTTGCTTAGTAGTTTGGCAAGTTAACAAATCTTAATTTCTTTTTAAAAATAGCAGTTCTCAGAGGTTTGTGTTCAGTTTACTGATTTCTGAAATGCCTGCTGTTGATAATTCTGACTGACACAATTCCTTACCATCTTTTTCTGCATCAGTGATAAATTCCCCACTTTCCTTTGCAATAAGTGAGGATCAAAGCTTTTAATCTTCATTGTCTCTTCATCCTACTAACTATGGCAAGCTCTCTCTGATATGTTTGAAGAAGTTTTGATTATTAGCATTCATGTCTTTACCAAGTTGCTCCTTCTATCTTGTTTTTGGCTGCTCTGTTATTCATTGGTATTTAATTTGCTACAATCCATTATCTTCTTTGCAAGCGGATACCACTGCCACTTTTAAGGGTGCAGGGGTTTTTTCAGTTCTGATACCCTCCTTTATTCTTTTGTTCAGCTCTGAGGTGTGGGAATGGTCCTCTTAGGCCCTAAGTTTCTAATATAATATGTTTTAATAGCATTTTACCTCATTACCTGCTCCTTTTAAATGTCTCTTTAACAAGCTTCCTCATTTTAGGGTAGCTTTTCTTTTCCAATGTTTCATTCTACTGTGTCGGATATCCTGTGTTTTCCTTCTCAGTACAGCTGTTAAATCTGTATACCTTATGGTCACTGTCACTGAGTGGCTCTTCTGTGTGTACATCCTGAGCCTCCAGTTCTGGGACCTCAGAGCTAATAGTTACTTGTCCTCTTGTCAGTTTGCTCTTTGCCCAAAAAGCAGGCTTTAATGGGGTGATTGCATCTTGAAATTAAATCTACCAAGGGTATATGAGGTATCTGAAGTCTCCCAATGCTGTTCTCTGTTTTCTGCCCTGATTTTCCTCCTTCCAAAATGATTTTTAGTGCAACTCCCAGATCTCACTCCCACTGACAAGTCTGCGGGAGGAAGACAAACTGTGCTTAGAAACGTTCATCTTGCTGAGTTCTCTACAAATCATCACAAAGGGAGACAAGCTGGAAAGACTGCCGAGTGGAAGGCAGATGATACAAGTACGCAGAGCCTTTACCTCTTTCCTGCCTGCCAGAAAATACCTTCTCTCTTTGCCCGCACTGCCAAATGCACATCACTTCTGCTGCACTTACCTGATACTCAACAATGGCCACAAAAACTCTCACAGGGAAAAGCTACCCAGTTCCCATAGTTTAAACCAATTCAGGACTGAAGAGGTTTATTAATTTAAGAACAAATAATTAACTGACAATCATAGAATCATAGATTTGTTTAAGTTGGAAAAGACCTTTGAGATCATCGAGTCCAATCGTCAACCATGCCCACTAAACCCCTAAACCATGTCCTGAAGTGCTTTGTCTATGTGTTTTTTGAATACCTCCAGAGGTGGTGACTCAACCACTTCCCTGGGCAGCCTGTTCCAATACCTGACAACCCTTTCAGTAACGAAATTTTTCCTAATAACCAACCTAAACTTCCCCTGTCACAACTTGAGGCCATTTCCTCTCATCCTATCACTAGTTACTGGATAGAAGAGACCAGCACCCACCCCACTACAACCCCCCTTCAGGCAGTTGTAGAGAGCGATAAGGTCTCCCCTCAGCCTCCTTTTCTCCAGACCAAACAGCCCCAGCTCCCTCAGCTGCTCCTCACAAGACTTGTGCTCCAGGCCCCTCACCAACTTGGTTGCCCTTCTCTGGACATGCTCCAGCACCTCCATGTCTTTCCTGTAGTGAGGGGCCCAGAACTGAACACAGGACTCAAGGTGCGGCCTCACCAGTGATGAGTACAGGGGAACCATCACCTCCCTGCTCCTGCTGGCCACACTATTTCTGATACAGGCCAGGATGCTCTTGGCCTTCTTGGCCACCTGGGCACACTGCTGGCTCATATTCAGCCGGCTGTCAACCAGCACGCCCAGGTTGTTTTCTGCTGCGCAGCCCTCCAGCCACTCTTCCCCAAGCCTGTAGTGCTGCATGGGGTTGTTGTGACCCAAGTGCAGGACCCGGCACTTGGCCTTGTTGAACCTCATACAGCTGGCCTCAGCCCATCGATCCAGCCTGTCCAGATCCCTCTGTAGAGACTTCCTACTCTCGAGCAGATCAACCCTCCCTCCCAACTTGATGTCATCTGCAAACTTGCTGAGGCTGCACTCGATCCCCTCAGCCAGATCGTCAATAAAGATATTAAACAGAACTGGCCCCAATACTGAGCCCTGGGGAACACCACTTGTGACCTGTCACCAACTGGATTTAACTCCATTCACCACAACCCTCTGGGCTCAGCCACCCAGCCAGTTTTTTACCCAACAAAGAGTACACTTGTCTAAGCCGTGAGCCACCAGCTTCTCAAGGAATATGCCATGAGAGACAGTGTCAAAGGCCTTACTGAAGTCCAGGTAGACAACATCCACAGCCTTCCCCTCATCCACTAGGTGGGTCACCTGGTCATAGAAGGAGATCAGGTTGGTCAAGCAGAACCTGCCTTTCATGACATCATGCTGGCTGGGCCTGATCCCCTGGTTGTCCTGCACATGCTGTGTGAACGCACTCAAGATGAACCACTCCATGATCTTCCCCAGTACCAAGGCCAGGCTGACAGGCCTGTAGTTCCCCAGATCCTCCCTCCAACCTTTCTTGTAAATGGGGGTCAGACTGGCAAGCTTCCAGTCATCTGGACTTCCCCCATTGACAAGGACTGCTGATAAATGATGGAGAGTGTCTTGGCAAGCTCCTCCACCAGCTCCCTCAGTATTTTTGCACAGATTCCATCTGGTCCCATAGACTTATGAGTGTCCAGATGGCGTAGCAGGTCATTAACTATTTGCTCCTGGATTATGAGGCGTATATTCTGCTCTCCATCCCTGTCTTCCAGCTCAGGGGGCTGAGTACCCTGAGGATAACTGGTCTCACTATTAAAGACTGAGGCAAAGACAGCATTAAGTACCTCAGCCTTTTCCTCATCTTTGGTGGCAATGTTCCCCTCTGCATCCAATAAAGGACAGATATTCTCCTTGGCTCTCTTTTTATTGTTAACATGTTTAGAAAAACATTTTTTGTTGTCTCTTATGACAGTGGCCAGATTGAGTTCTAGCTGAGCTTTTGCCTTTCTGATTTCCTCTCTTCATGACCTAACAAGATCCCTGTACTCTTCCCGAGTTGCCTGCCTGTTCTTCCAAAGATAGTAAAGTCTCCTTTTTTCCCCTGAGTCCCAGCAAAAGCTTCCTGTTCAGCCAGGCCATTCATCTTCCCCTGTGGTTCATCTTGCAGCGCATGCGAATAGCCTGGTCCTGAGCCATTAAGACTTCCTTCCTGAAGAATGTCCAGCCTTCCTGGACCCCTTTGTCCTTCAGGACTGTCTCCCAAGCGACTCTCTCAATCAGTGTCCTGAACTGGCCAAAGTTTGCCCTCTGAAAGTCCGCAGTAGTGGTTTTACTGACCACCTTCCTTACCTCACCAAGAATTGAGAATTCTATCATTTCATGGTCACTAAGCCTGAGACAGCCTCCAACCACCACATCTCCCACCAGTCCTTCTCTGTTTGTAAACAGCAGGTCTAGCGAGGCTTCTCTCCTGGTTGGCTCACCTACCAGCTGTGCCAGGAATTTATCTTCCACACACTCCAGGAACCTCCTAGACTGCTTGCTCTCTGCGGTGTTGTATTTCCAGCAGATGCCAGGAAAGTTGAAATCCCCCACAAGAACAAGGGCACACGATTCTGAGACCACTGCCAGCTACTTGTAGAATGTTTCGCCTGTCTCTTCCACCTGGTTGGGTAGTCTATAACAGACTCCCAGCATGATATCTGCCTTGTTGGCCTTCCCTCTCAACCTTACCCATAAGCACTCAAGCTTATAATCACAATCATGGAGCTCTGTACAATCATAACATTCCTTAACACAGAGAGCCAGCCCACCACCTCTCCTTCCTTTCCTATCTCTTCTGAGGAGCTAATAGCCATCCATTGCAGCACTCCAGTCATGAGAGTCATCCCACCACGTTTCTGTGATGGTGACTAAGTCATATCTATCCTGCTGCACAATGGCTTCCAGCTCCTCCTGTTTATTGCCCATGCTGCGTGCATTGGCATAGATGCACTTGAGCTGGGCTATTGATTCCACCCCCAACATTGACATGCCACCCCTAGGCTCATCTTTGGTGAGCCTAGTTTTATCCCTTTCCCTCTTCAAACCTAGTTTAAATCCCTCTCTATAAGCCCTGCCAACTCATGAGTAAGAAGCCTTTCCCCCCTTTGAGATAGCTGGACTCCTGTGATGGGTTAACCCTGGCTGAACACCAGGTGCCCACCAAAGCCATTCTATCACTCCCCCATCCTCAGCTGGACAGGGGAGAGAAAATATAACAAAAGGCTTGCGGGTCGAGATAAGGACAGGAGAGATCATTCACTATTACCGTCACGGGCAAAACAGACTCAGTTTGGGAAAATTAACTCAATTTATTACAAATCAACCAGAGCAAGGTAATGAGAAATAAAAGGAAATCTCAGAACACCTTCCCACCACCCCTCCCTTCTTCCCGGGCATAACTACACTCCCGGATTTCACCACCAAGCCCCCCCAGCGGCACAGGGGGACAGGGATGGGGTTTATGGTCATCACACGTTATTTTCTGCCGCTTCACCTCCTCAGGACGAGGGCTCATCACACTCTTCCCCAGCTCCAGCGTGGGGTCCCACCCACGGGAGACAGTCCTCCACGAACTCCTCCAACATGGGCCATTCCTACGGGCTGCAGTTCTTCACGAACTGCTCCAGCATGGGTCCATTCCACGGTGTGCAGTCCTTCAGGAGCACACTGCTCCAGCGTGAGTCCCCCACGGGGTCACAAGTCCTGCCAGAAAACCTGCTCTGTGGACTCCTCTCTCCACAGATCCGCAGGTCCTGCCAGGAACCTGCTCCAGCGCGGGGTTCCCATGGGGTCACAGCCTCCTTCGGGAACCCACCTGCTCCGGCGTGGGGTCCTCCACGGGCTATAGGTGGTGATCTGCTCCACCGTGGACCTCCCTGGACTGCAGGGGGACAGCCTGCCTCACCAGGGTCTTCACCACGGGCTGCAGGGGAATCTCTGCTCCGGCGCCTGGAGCATCTCCTCCTCCTCCTTCTTCACTGACCTTGGTGTCCGCAGGCTTGTTTCTCTTACATGTTCTCACTCCTCACTCCGGCAGCAATTTCTCCGTCCCAACTTTTTTCCTTCTTAAAAATGTTATCACAGAGGCGTTACCACTATCACTGATTGGCTCGGCCTTGGCCGGCGGCGGGTCCGTCTCAGAGCCGGCTGATATGGGCTCGCTCTCTCTCGAACACAGGGGAAGCTTCCAGCAGCTTCTTACAGAAGCCACCCCTGTAACCCCCCCGACTACCAAAACCTTGCCACACAAAACCAATACAACTCCATCTGTTGCCAGCAAGCCTGGTGCCGTGTAAACCTTCCCATGACCAAAAAACCCCAAATTACACCAATGGCACCAGCCTCTGAGCCACGTAATCAGCATACCATGCACACAGAATGAATACTTGCTGCTCCCTATAACCCACTGATCCCCATGCCAGTGAGAAAGCCCACCACAAAGTTGCATACATATGTGCGAGGTGCAGGTCCCTAACTTGCTGGACCCCATAATCCACTAGCCAGTTGAATGCTACTCACGGCATCTGCTGAGGTGGCTGCTCCAACCTGCTGAGCAAAGGTTGAGATGACAGCAGGGCAGCTTCTGGTGGGTTTTGACTCCTGCTGTTTCCATTCGCATATCTTTGCAGCTATTGAAAATTTTCATTCTTCTTTTATACTTCTTTTCAGCCTTACTTTTTCTTAATTTCTAAAGTTCCTTTGAAATTTCCTGGTTAATCTTTGGCCTGGCTAATGTCCATCCTCCTCTTTAACTTAATTGGTTTGGGGCCAATGCCCCCCCCCCCCCCCCCCCGACAGTTTTATGTATTTGATACATGCATATACCATGCACACCCGTACTCTTATCTCAAAAGCTGTGGTTATGCAGGCCACTTGCCAAGAGGATGCCATGCAGGCACCTCCACAAAAGCAAGTCAGGGATCTCTGGCTCTCAGTCCTGCCCTTTGCAAAGGAAAAACAGACAGTGAGCCATTACTTCACTTATTTTCTTGAGGGCAGAGATGAATCAGTCTAGGTGAGCATAGGAAAGGTGCCTCCTTCCTTTTACATCTCTCTGGACTATCCTGATAGTTGTCTCAAGCAGTAAGGCTTTTCCTTTCATGTCCTATGGGAACGCAGAGCTCTTCCCCCTATCCTGAATAAGACTCTCCTGCAGGTAAGTTGTATTTGGTGCATGGAAGAGAAGACTGTTGACAAGCTACAAGCTAATTTCTAACTTACACCATTTGGTTAATCAGGAACGGTCAATGGAGAATGAAGACACAGAAGAGCTACCATCTTGTAGCTGTTCCCAGTAGGGTTCATCCCTCCTATGCCAAGAGGGGAAGTGATACACGATCTGCCTTTAGCCACATAATGCCACTGGGGATTTCTCCTTCATGAGGGGAGATTTTTGTCGGCAACTTGTCGGCTGAATCCAGGCCACTTTCCTCATGCAGATGAGGCGTAGATGTCTCATCCTTCATTCTTATGGCTAGTTCAGCTTCATGTACTCTCCAAGTTGTTGTGTAACAAAAATCTAGTGAGGTATTTTTTCTTTTAAGCAGAAAATAGTATTCATAAAAATACTACCATATAATACTATATAGGAACTCACATGGAGAAAACATAAAAAGAGGGGGTTTTAGATTCTTTTTCACTTATTTGATCTATAACATAGAAATTCAAGTTGACATGATTGGAAAAATAATAAGGATTTTGTGACATGAAAACAATGGAGTCAGTTATTATCGTAAACTTTGCAGTTGTCCACTGAGGAAAGTAAGGGATTACTGAAACAAAATGGTCAGTAGGCTGAAAATGAACTTACAGTTCATTTCAACATTAGTTGATCCACACTAAATCTGGCACAGGGTAGCTTTCTCCAAAGCTGTGTGCGCTGAAACAGAGAAAAGCCTCTGAACTTTCCTTTAGAGGCTCCTAACTTCCTTAAGAGACCAGGAAAAGAATTGAAAAGGCTGAAAAGGATTGGCTGCAGAAGGAGGAAGGCAACAGCAGTCAATACTGAAAGGAAAACAAAGTTTTAAGCAAAACCAAGACACTCCAGTGTCAGAACTTGTAAAATTAATTTTATTAGCAAATAAGGTACATTGTGGAAACAGGGAATAAACATATTTTTTGTAATCAATTTTTCTCTCCACCACTATAAAATAATCAGCTTGATGAAATGCAAGTGGGACATTTATCTTCTTTCTTTACAATTTGTCATGTGAACTTCTCTCTCCTGCCAATTAGTATTGATGTTCTTCACTTCATGTTTCCATTCTAAGAATGAAGGAACAGAATCTGACACATAATTTGCTGAAAAAAATTTTTTATTACACTCCACCAGACCTTGTCAATACCTTAAGACAGTAGGCAGTTCATTGTTTGCAATCATATCTAGCAGTGTTGTCACATGGCTATAGCTCTTCATTTAATTTCTTTATAAAAATAAGCTAGTCTGCAAAATAAATATGTTTTAGAGAAGGTTTTGAAGTTCAAGTTGCTACCAAAGTTAAGTAGCATGTGGCTAGAGGTAAACGCTAGATGATAAATTGCTTTGATACAACAGTGATATTTGGTCTGGTTTTGAATTGTTGCTTTTTTTGAGACAGAAGCAAGATGCATCTGCTTTCAGACACAAGCTAAGCCACATTTATATTAAAGTCAATTAAAAAGAGTAGGCAAGCTAGCATAACAATATTCTCTTCCTGACCTGTGCTTCCCCAGAAAATGTTTTCTTTTTTGTTGTCTTACAAGGGCTGTAATTCCAACGCATTTAAAAAAATGATCTCATCAAATCATTGGTTTGATCTTCCAAGCTCAAGATCAGTGCTGGGCCTATGCACAAATGCAAATACCCTTTCCACTATATAATTTCTTCCCTTCTGTTTTCAGGGATTTCATTTATACCTTGTCCTTTCTTCTATACTTGTCTGCTTGTAATTCTATCTTTTGTGTTACAGTCAGCTTGTAAGCTCCTTAGGGAAAGGAATCATTCTTTGTTCTGAATCTGGGCAGGGTCTCATTCAAAGGGGTCACGGTCTAGGACTGGAAACACTATTTGCATGGTGCAAAGCCACCAGACCTCCAAGTACTCTCATCTTACAGATCTTCTCAAGAACCTCAGGGGTAAGGGGAACAACAAATTTGGTTGGGGTAACTCAGGTAGAATTGATCCTGCTTTGCTCTGTGTGGAGATACCTACTTCTGAGATGATAGACAACAAAGCTTCCACTACAGTCAGTTGCAGACTGTGGATACAGTTAGGATCTGATTCACCTGACCAAATGGTGGTATCTGGTTTTGAATTATGTGAATTGCTTCCTGGCTCCTACTGGCCTTTTTACCTAGACCTACAGAGACTACAGAGGAAGTCTGAACACGTTTATTATATGTAGACATAGACCTATGCAGGAGTGTTGGTCCTCACACTCAGTTGAGTAAATGTCACACTTTGTGTCTTTGTTAGTATCTGCCTGCAAATGCAGGCAGTTCACATCCTTTAATTTTGAACCTGCCAGAATAATGAGAGTTCAGTTTTTCTCCTCCACTATCCTGAATTAATGAGAAAAGACTACAATCATGACATGATGGGTTTGACCTAATCCCAGTGGAATGATGGAAAGAAAGGTAAGCTGCATTTTTGGCAGAAATATAGTAAGAAGGTCCTCTGAACACACAGGCATAGAATGGTACAGCATATGTGATGGAAATAAAGATATCTTTTAGGCTTGACCCACGGACTTGCTGATGTCAACTGAGACCACTTCCACTGACTTCAGTTGGTGGTGGATCAGGGCCTTTAACATGGTGCATCACCAGTTCCCAACCCTGCAGCTGTTCATGACAAACACAAGACCAGAAGAAATGAGGAAATAAAAGGAACTGATCATACAAATTTACAATATTCTTAAATTAAATAATAACAGTAATAGTCCTGCAGTAGCTCCATGGTTTCCTTGATAGGAATCTGTCATGGTTTAACCCCAGCTGGCAACTAAGCACCACGCAGCCGCTCGCTGACTCCTCCCCACTGGGATGGGGGAGAGAATCAGAAGAGTAAAAGTGAGAAAACTTGTGGGTTGAGATAAAGACAGTTTAATAGGTAAAGCAAAAGCTGCGCACGCAAGCAAAGAAAAACAAGGAATTCATTCCCCACTTCCCATGGGCAGGGAGGTGTCCAGCCATCTCCAGGAAAGCAGGGCTCCATCACGCCTAACGGTGACTTGGGAAGACAAATGCCATCACCCCAAACGTCCCCCCCCCTCCTTCTTCTTCCCCCAGATTTCTATGCTGAGCATGACATCCTATGGTCTGGAATGTCCCTTTGGTCAGTCAGGGTCAGCTGTCCCAGCTGTGTCCCCTTCCAACTCCTTGTGCAACCTCCAGCCTGCTCGCTGGTGGGGAGGTGTGAGGAGCAGAAAAGGCCTTGACTCTGTGTAAGCACTGCTCAGCAGTAACGAAAACGTCTCGGCATTATCAACACTGTTTCCAGCACAAATCCAAAACATAGCCCCATACTAGCTACTATGAAGAAAATTAATTCTATCCCAGCCAAAACCAGAGCAGAATCTGAAACACACCTGAAGTTATGCCACATAAATTAGTGCCCAGAAGGTAGACCTTCATTGTCTGTTCCTGACATGATGAAGAATCTGTGTGGTTTTATAATGCTAGTTAACACAAATACATGAATAAATAAATTTTAAAAATAAATCAACAGTCAGGCAGGCCTGAACATGAATGCGTATAGCTGTGGTTATGAAGTGTACTGGTCAAGATTTCCCCAAAAGATCAAAACCAACATAAAAACAGCCTCAGTAATTACTTTGGCACTGAGACACAAATGGATATCTAAAAGTTTCTAAGCAAAATGAACCAGCTCATAATCCGTTCTGAATGTAACCAAAGGGCAATTACAGACCACACCAAGCCACTAATAACCTCACAAAAGCATGAGAAAATTTGAAAACAGAAAATCATCAGGGGAGTCTTCTGAGTAGGAAACACCAGGTATACAGAAAAAAACCCCTCTAAACATACACTTGCACAGGAATCTGTGAAAATTAAGAGAGAAATATAGTTCTAAGGCAGGGTTAGTAGCACAAAAGTTAGCATTTTCCACTTTATTCTGTATTTTCTTCTCAATCATGGAGGTCCACCTTCTTCTTCTAATAATACCCCTACATTCACTAAGCTATTTCCATGACAGATAAGCAGATATCCTAATAATTTTTATCCAGAGTTATTGTTTTGCCCTCTGATGACAAACTGTTACTTAAAAATGTCAGTGCTAATAAAGAAGTTAAATTAACTGAGATTAAGGGAATTCAAGCAGCATGAGGCTCAAGAGCAGCCTTCCAGATCAATTATTTCCTCTTTAAGGTATTCAATTGTACTTGCATCATCGTAGCACCAGTATCCACAGCACTGCCAAAAGTCACAGGGTTTATCTTCAATTTGCTACAACTGCAATTTTTCCTTTGGCTCCTGAGATAGTTTATTGGAAGGTTTCAACTGGCAACCACACAATCCCAATGGCCCTAAATGGCTATGGTCTTAAGCAATCTTAATAACCAGCAAACAAGCAAAATATCTAAGGTCAGTGTCTCCACAAAAAAAAATAGAGATATCTTCACATCTTCAAATACAGCAGCAGCCATTCTTTGAATAGCAAAGCTTTGGACCTTTTGTTGGATCTTAAAAGAATAAAAATCAAAATAAAAATGTGTGCACTAATGTAACCCAAACAACACATCCACTTTCTGGCAGCTTTCCTTCAGCTACAATAAATTAGACCCTTTATGGGAAGTATCCTAATTTTGAGGCAGACCAGCAATGAGAAACTAAAGCAATGTTTCTGATGCTGTTGAATACATTAAGACTAAGTTTGCAGCAAGCTAGCTTTCAGAGATGGTCAGCTGAAAGGCATCATGAAAGAATGAAAGGAAAGGGAAGATTAGTGTAATATTATTTAACTCTGCACATGATTGTAAGCCATAGATTCTAAATGTCCCTTTCATTTCAAAGGGAATGTGAACAAATCATCCAAAAATATATACAAAACCAAAGATTGCCAGAATAATTTGATGAACTAGATTTGATGCAAAACCATAGAATTATTGCAACCAAAAATCTTAGTTGAAATGGACCCCAAAAAGTGTCTCTGGATGCAATTACTAGCAACATTTGCTGAGAAAGGGAAAAGAGAGAAGAGCAACCAGAGAGGAGAAGATGCCAGCAAGTAACTAACATTTTAACCCTATTAACAAGATTTTAAAACCTTTACTGCATTAGTTTATCTCATGTAGTCCATGTATTGCATAATATTTGTAATTACATATTACTGCTGAACTTCTTAATCTATATAGAAACTATTAAAATAAACCAAGTGAAATAAAATGGTGACATTGGACCTTTGTACTTGTCATGCCACAGTACGTACCCAAGTGATCATTCTGAAGACAAAAGGGTATGGACTCAGCTCATTCAGGAAACAAAGGCAGGCAAGAGTAATTTAAGTGTTAAATTAACACACAATCAGTGTAAAGTAGTTGCATATAGTCATGGGAGGATGCCCAGGAAAAGAAACTTCAGTACAGTCAATCAGTTAAAAGGGTAAGCAGAAATCTCACCATATGAAGAAAAGAGAGATCAAAGACTTGTTGCATCAGGACATCTGTTTCTTTGATCATAAATTAAGGAATACAGTGTATTGCTCTGAAAAAAATTGGAATTTGAGTAATCCTGGGTTTCACTATTAATTTCATTTTCCCATGTATGGAACAAAACCAAGCATGCTCTTGCAAATGGAAATGTCTAGGAAGAGAACACTCCAGCCAGAAATGGGAGCTGGCTTTCCTTTTTTTGCCTTTTTTAGTTTTTTTTCTTTTTTCATGGGTCCTATTTTTACTTTTGCAAAACACATTGAAGGGTGCCTGTTACGCCTCTGTATAAATTGGAAAGAATTTTTGAAACTGTAAATACTTTGCAAAAGACAACTCCTTGTTTTCTTAGCTAGTCTTAATCTCTCCTACACACACTAGATTATTTTTTAAATCTTCAGTTTAGTTTGAGAAAAAAAACCTGGAATGAAAAACAATGATGTTATTACTTAAAGCCTGTACTTTCATTTAATTATTGTATGATCGTAGTTTACTAGATGGGGCACACACAACATGTTAATAAAATGTTTTACCATTAAAACCACTGAGAAACACTCCCTCATTTTTCTAACTCTGAGAAATTGAAACTCTAAAGTCTCTTCACCTGGTTAGCCAGTAGCCTAAGTGAGATTCAGCTCCAGATGTATGCTCTAGTTACTCTACCTAGACTACTCCAGGTGAAATTGAGATGTCTACATGTGAGTTAAAGGTTTAAAGCTCCTGAGTCTAAAGTTCTTAACCTCAAGTAAATGTATAGGTAGATGCCTACGTGAGCAGTATCCTACCCGCAAGTTATTTAGGAACCCATTCCTTCTTTCCTTTCCAATTGAAGTACCAGCAGCGCCCAGATTAAAGTCACATTTAAATAGATTTTTGTCATTCATGCCCAGTAGTTTTATTCTCCAGTGAGAGACAACACTTCAAGATAGCCTGATTTATGAAGAAATAGCTACCTACATGGTCATATTCAAAGTGAGACGTGCAGACATTCACAAACCTTCGTGTCTTAAAGGAAAGTAGGATTAAAAGAGCAGCTTCTATAGCCTTGTGAGGCACTGTTTGCCGGTCTCAAGAATAAAGCTAAGAGCACTAGATCTGATGCCGACACTGGCACCTGCTCAGTGGTTTCAGCAGCTTTCTGTGTCTCGGCAGGGAGACTGCACCTGCAAATTATCGCTCAGCTGCTGATCGCAGGTTTAAGAGCGGCAGTAGCCTACAGTCATTGACTGGCGATGCTATTGAGCCACCTTAACAATCAGGATTTGTAATAAAATCAGAACTAGTCCCCAGTTGGTCACCCAGCTCCTGGTGTTTGGAAAGTTACTGCTTTTTAGCCCTCCTGCTGGGTCCCAGTCATTAGCCAAAACCAGTGCCCTGGTCGGTTATGGAGAATCCGTTTCTCCGGTGCTGTGACCAATGTTTGCCAGAGCAGTGTTTTTCAATAAGCTGTGTAAGCACATTCTTGAAATTCACCACATTAATCATGTTGCATTTTGTTACTAGGGCAGCACACTACAGTGGTGGTTATGGAATCAATTTTGACAAAGGGGAGAAATTCAGGCTCAGAAACTCCCAAATGTTAGCATTTCCCAAGAACATTAGGTTAGGCAGCTTCTTCCTTACACTCCAAATCTAAAAGAAAAACACAGATGATTCACGAAAAAACCCTGACAGTAAACTTCATTTGATTCAGGTATTATACTCGTGAACTCTGGATTAGCTGAATTTGAAGCTTGCAGCCTTTATATTAATCTCTTTGTCAGGGCCCATACCCTTCTGTTCCTGCAGCAGACAGAACATGTAAAATAACAGAGACCATGACACCTCATCTGGGTGGGGAACAGGTCCAAGCTCTGCAACTGTTATGCACATTTCTGTAATTTACCTAAGGTTCACAATATTACCAGTTCCACCCAACTCTGTTGGCATTGCAAATTGTGATAACTTACAGCATCTAAAAGAAAAATGAAATTTCTAGAGCAGCACAACTAATAATACCCACAAAGAGGATTTCATGAGGCTTTTAAAAAAAAATAAAATCAAAATGCTGGTTTTTAAACCCAGGTTCTGCAAAGGACACTCTGTAATACAGAATTAATTCATTCACTTAAAATGCCTGAGATCTGCCAAACTATGAATTAATAATGATAGCTACTCTTTTATGTCAAATCAATCTCACCACTTTCCCTCCCCCAGGAAAGTTCATGACATTTTGTCATCTGCTTCAAATGAATTCACTGGACTTTAAGCATGTAAGTTCAGCAGCGGCTGTTTTTGAACCCTGCATTGCCCTTCTCCGTGAAGCAATAGTGAAGTCTGTGGCATTCATTTGTTTGTGCTTGGGTATGGGGATCTCTGGGCTGTTACTCTGTCCCTAGTGGGAACACTTCCAGTAGCTTCAATGAGCGCAGGATCAAGCAATTAAGAGTAAAATAGTATGGGGGGGAAAGCATGTGACTTTGGGTAAAAGAGAATAAACTGTATGTTGTTATAGGCTGCAAAATGGAGCAAGGAGACAACCAAGGAAGAAGGACAATAGCCCATCAGCCAGGGCTGAATTTCAAAGACTGACATATCCAAAGGGAGAGAGAAAGAGGGCTTGGTTTTATTAGCATAAGCACAGTCTGCGCAGAAGAAAAGATACTTCTGGGTCTTTGCCTTTGAGAAATCAAGGCCAAAGGGTCAGACCCACAAAACAAGTTGGGGACAGTAAATCCCAGACTGTAACCCTAATCCTCCTCTCCCTTTACCCAAAACGACTGCCAGACTCTGTTTAAAGATAGCACTTGTGGTCCTTAAAACACAGCACCGCAACCAAGCAAAACAGTTTGGCTTTTATGTAGCATATTCTAAAAGAACTGGAAGGACATGCTCTGTGCTTATCTGCTTTCCAAATACCTATTGCCTGGTCCTCATTAGCGCACATTAACACAAGCTGGGGAGACAACCTGGCATTACGAAGGACACTGAGGGATTATGAGCTGCTGTGGTTTATAAAAAGTAAATTTACATTTGAGTGCAAGCAGGGGACATCAGATATCTCTGTTCCCCCTGTAGGGGTTTTTGGAAATTACACAATATCAGATCGTGCAGTGGAAAATGCTTTCAGGCCTGGAGCATGAGGTAAGGAGTCAACTGAGCAACACAGAACCCAAACACAATATATTTCTCAATGACTGGATGGAGCCTGACTCACTAAGAGAGGGATATTTTTTAAAATCCTATTGGGTGTTTTATTGATGGTACTTTCATATTCACACACATGCAGTCAATGGCCTGGTGAGCATTTGATTTATTGTGAGTTTCACCAGCGATAGAAGAGCTATTCTCCGCTCAGCTTTGGCAGATTTAGCTGAGATTTCAGCAAGGGGTGACCACAATGTACCTTCATGTACCTGAAAAAGCCTCAGATGGATTCCAGGGAAAATAGAGTTCATGTTTTTACTTCCAGTGTTTTTTTCTGAGCAGGTAGGCAGAAATGCTCAAAGAGCACTGTCTACAGGACACGGGTTGTTTTGCCTGCTCTGAGCCCAGGGGCTCTGCTGGGTATTCCCTGTACCTGATAGTTTGTGGCAGGGCTGAGCAAATGAAATCTTGAATTGGTTATGTGAAGAGCTTTCTTCCTTGCTGCAGGTAGGTTGTTGCAAGAGGTCCTGCTTTTAACTTCTTAAATATATATACAGACGAAGGATAAGTCTACCCAGCAAAATGAAGGTATGATTCCAGCCCATCTGACAACCTTTATTCTCAGTGCTCAGGCAGATAACAATACTATTTGAGTCTTAGCCCAAAATTATTTCAATGTGATCTAAGCTAATATGTTTTTCTTTGCATTTCATAGGGGCTGAGCATGTACGAGTTCTCAGACATAGCTGAGCCATGGAAGCGTGATTGTGCGTGAGCGCCCTATGCACCAGCGGCAATGAAAGCTGCGGAGCGAGGGTGGCGTGGCACGCCTGAAGGGTTGTGCTCAGAGCACACACCCCCAGTCCCAGGGGTTCTTGATGCTCAGCCGATAACGAATCCCATCAGATCCTCATCACCACGCAATGCGGTGAGGACACCAGCTGCTCCGCGGTGCAGACGTCCACGTCGTTGTGTGCCGGAGCCTGCCCTGCGGGGTGGTGGGAAACACCACCTCGGGCTTTGGCTGCGCCGACAGCTGCTCCGCACTGGTTGACACGAATACCCATTTCACATCTAAATCTTATTACATCCAAAGCCTGTGTTTCTTTTTCATTCAGTGAGAGGAAAAGCAGTATGATTTGGCTGTTTGTCTGAGCTCAAGTAGCATAAATCATTGGCTGATGCCGATGGTGACAAATGAGCATCTTCCCCTGTCAGGAGGAAAGCCTGTGGGGAATGACAGCTATTGCTGAGCCTGCTTTGTACCAGAGAGCCTCTGAAAGTCCTTCCTCTCTGCTTCTGTATGAGGTTATGCTGCTTTGAGGAAACATTGCTAAGGGCTTGTATGAATACTGACCAAGTATAAGCTGTGCTTTACAATGCTGAATAATTCACACATCAGTATATGGGCAGAAAGCTCCAAATTACCTCACACTCAGATGAAAGATGAGCACCCTTATTATGAGAAAGTAATTGATATAAGGTTCGCTTGTATGGCGGACTCCATGTACAAGACTAGCCTGACCAGATGGATACACACACAGTTCCAGTCTCAAGAAATTGCATTGCTACTGATCTCAAAGTATTTTACCTACATAATCTACAGTTATATATCTATGTATCATAGTGCTATTTTGTACAGAATCTCAGAGTTATACAACAGCATTTAATAAATACCGGCTCTTGGCATTAGCTGGATCGTCATATACTTTGGAAGAATTTCAAGTCTTACTTCATTTAGCTCTACTGTTGCTACGATGCACAGAGGCACCGTGGAGTCACTGCTCTCATGCCGGAATTCATCTAATCCCCCCAAGGTAAAACAAATGTCACAGGTAGCAGCCAGGTCCTCCTCCCCTGAAATTCCTCTTCTGTATGCTTGGTGTCAGGAAACAGTGCCAAGCTGTGCTGAGGCATTTTGACTTTTGTTTGATGTTGCAATGATATTTCCAGCACCCCTGTTTAAAAGCATGGGCTCAGCTCAGTTCCTGAGCCTGTTCCAAGCTGGAGAACACATCTGTCCTCCACCAGAACCTGCTGTGGCCTCTGCTATCATTTATTAACTGCACATATCTGATTTCAAGGTCTTTGCCTCATAAGAAATTTTTTGGAGCTTCAAGTGGAAATCTTTCTGACAACCGACACAGTTTGGATATATCAGAAAGCAAATCTTCCAGACCCAGACTGAAGGATTAACCTGAAACTATCCAGATCCATAGATGTGTGTTATGTGTCCCCCTCCCTAATGCTGTCTAGTGGATCAGATCTATACAGGACCAAAGGGGAACTATGGTCCATGCAGGAGATATGAAAATATAAAGGTAGAAATTTTATCTCTACAAATCATTCCATTAATAAAGCGGAAAGATTTGGTCAGATCTCTACAAATACCTGGAAAACTGCACAGGCACATCAGACTAGGTGGGAATTCTTCCATCGTCATGCCCAGTTTCCCAAGCATATGGAATAATCCTTTACACCTGCTGCCTTTATGCCTTCTGCTACTGATTTCTCTCCTCCTGGCTCCTCTGCTGCTGAGTCTGACTTTGCCCATTTCTCATACCATGATCTCCCTCTTATCACACAGAGGGAATTCACATTACAGAAGGCTGCTTACAAAGAGGTAATGGGACTTCTGCTTGTGCTGTTCTGGGGGGCTTTCCCTGTAAACAGGAGTAGAGTCTCTGCCCGGTAAGGACTACTGCTGCAACATCCACAGACAACAATGCCACAGTAGCTGACATATCCATTTTCCAGATACGTCCATGTTCCAGATGGCTAGAAGTTCCTGTGGAGAATGATGTCCGTAGCTGCGTCTGTGGTTACAGTCCACCCTTATGCAACATTATACACTGTAGGCATTGCTAGTATTAACAGTGGTAATGCCTTGCTATTTACCGCCAATTCTCAATTTGCAAAACGGTGCCTGCAAATTACCCTTGATTTGTTTGCATCATTTACAACAAACAAACCTCCCAAAACACAAGTCAACATGTCCATCTTATTTATCGTTGCAGTTTATTTTTAATTCAGCATTTTGGAAACACTAGATTTGCTTTTATTGCTGTCTTAGCACAGAGTAATGTCCCACTATCATACTCTTTATATCAGAAAAGAAATTACCAAAGGGCAAGTTTGAAAACCCAAAGCTGGGTAACTATACACTTTGACTAGCAACTATAAAAGGTTGCTCATAAAATCAAATGGCCTGGAACTGCAGTTTCACACTTCCTGATATCACAGATGTCCTGTTACTATGCCTCAGTCAGCAGATATGCCAATGGCAAGGCAGCTACCAGGCTTTATAAACTTGGTCCTAAATCTGGGTTACCAACTAGTCTGACCATCATGTGGAAGCCAGTATAAGATACAGAGCCCCATAATTAGTTCAAGCAACAAAATGCAATTATTTGTAAGAGGTAGGAATCTGTTGTCTACAAGCCAATATTTCTGTATTAGCAAAACATGAATAGCTTCCTCAGTACATGAGATGCCTTAGCATTAAGGAAAGGCCAAAAATAGTTATAGTTACCCCAGGTGGAATGATAGAAATTTTCTTTCAGACTTGTATCTGTAAATTAGCAATTACAGACCAGCAATGGTTGAGTCCAGTCTGAGGATCACTGATATACACTGCAGTCCAGAACTCAGTAGTGAGGTATTATTGACCCAACTGAAATACATATTTTATCTATGACTGTGAAAGCTGTGACTTGAACTCCTACTTCTTGCCTGTCCTTACTCTTGCCATGAGGCTTGTATTTACTACTGGCTGGCTGAAGGCTAAAATCTCTACAAAATACTGTTTTGCTTATTTTTACTGCCACGTTGATAGAGCTTACCTGTTTTTCTACGTATTCAGCCACTGTGTTTTTATTAAACACTAGCAGGGATCACTCCAGAGAAGAGACTCCCTTCAGTACTTACATTAAACAGGGCTCAATAGGATGAGGTTTAAGTTCTACCAGATGAGGAATATTAAAGGACCATGACTGTGTGGTTGCTAATGGTTCCAGCAGGATAATACTACAGAAACATGACTGAAGTAGTAACTCTATACTCATATCTCCATCTCTTTGTTGGTGTGGTTCAAGAATCACTGCAATTTTGTCTAGTGCTGGTGGCTGCACTCTATTCCATTGTCTTAGGCTGAAGCAGCCTCCAGGTACAGTACCAGTTCCAGAGGGCAGGATGCTCTGTCTGCTCAGGGCTAAAATTCACTGGTAAAGGGTCATAAAAATACTGCCTGGCTGTTATCCATGTTATTATGTCTTGCCTGTAATTAAATAGAGAACTCAGGTTTCCAGTTTGGTCAATCCAGTCTTGCCATAAGCAATACATTCACTTTAACATTTTTTTCCCCAAAGTGAAAGATTAAAATAAACACACAAGACCCATTCCCTCCGAGCTATGCATTTAGCTCCTTTAATAGTTTCAGAAACCACATTCTTTTCTCCTCCCTCTCCCTCCTCCTTCCAAAATCCAATCTTGCTGCTAGAGATTGATTTTATTCTGTTATTTCCTAATGCTCTGGATAGTCAAATCTGAAGTGCTATTTCTACTTGGCTTAATTCTTCTCTTCTTGAATTCATGGAGTCTTTTCAAGAGCAAAATAGCATGACTATTTAATAAAACATTCATCTAAATTGAAGGAAAAAGCAGGGAAGTATGACAACAAACCTTCTGATACTCCAGGACCCAATACATAGATTGAAATTATTTAACCACAAGAATTTGCTGTGGGGTCTTGCAGAGAATGTGGGTACAGAGTCTTGATGATAATTTCACTCATTTCCCATAGGGAACCGTTCTCAACTTAATAAGATCGCTTCTAACAAAAAGAGAATAACAAATGCTCTTTTCACTAACAGACCGAGGAAATATAGGAGAATTGCTTGCAAGTTATTCTTGACACTGATACAAAAATAATAGGCAAGTGAACATTTCCTTTGCTTATGAATCCAAGCCTCACTTTACTGAGATTCTGGTGGTTTTAAGAGATAGGTCAAAATAAGTTTAAATGATTCCCTGTGGCTTCATGGTGTATTATTTTGCATTTGAAATTGGGCAGCAAAAGCCTCCCAAGGAAAATGGTAAGGCAAGTGGTTTGCCTCCCACCCAGGGAGAATTTTGTGGTCCTGATTTGTTCTGACAATGGTGTGCATGTCCTCTGGGTGAGGTGGGGCACATCCGTCAATAATGTCACCAGGGTCTGCTGCTTTCAACCACTGACATGCAGTTGAATAACTCTTCAAGGATGCTTCAGTGTTCCATTGGATTATGGTAGTAAGTCTGTTAGGAACAACTAGGATCAGCTGAACTTGCTTCTCGCTTAAAACACTGACTGTCTTTGCTTTTCCAGAGCAGGGAGAAGCAGAACTGATACGTGCCTGTCCCACACTTTCTCCAACCCAAAGACACATCCCCTGCCGGTTCCCCTTGCTCCCTCTGCAGCTCTAGAGGTTCTTCATCACCTCCAAGACCTGCAGAAGGGATGAATCCACAGAAGTCCTTTTCTCTCCTCTGCCAGCACAAAATCCTCAAGGATAGACAGGGAGGGGGGAGCAGAACTGCTTGAGCACCACCCTCTGTTCCTCTGGTGACCCTTCTGGTACCCCAAAACAGGGCACCCAGAGACAAAAATGAAGGAGAGACATAGAAAAGACAGAAGAATGATTTCTTCCTCATGTGTTTGCAAAATATAGTCACTGAACATATAGTATAGGCCAAAACTGTGTTTTCTACAGCTAAACTATGAAAATTATCCATATATCTGAATCAAAAGGAATATACATTAAAAAAACACTTAAAGTTACATGACATCCAGACTTCTGGAATCTCCTAACTTGTTTTTGCATTAGCAATATTTTGCCATTCCTTTCTTCTTTTTTTTTATGTGGACTTAGGCAGACGCAGGGTCCAACCCTTCCCTACACAACCTGTTGAAGAAAAATTAATTACATAGGAAACTCATGTAACGCATTTGTAACTTTGCGTACTTGCAATGTTGCATACTTATTCTCACGTATACACAGAAATACACCATCCATACACTGCATATTAAATTTACAAGTTCTGCCTGCCTGCAGAAAGATTAGACATGGAAGACTCCAGCTGACAACCCCAAATGCTTTTGCATTCTTAGATAAACTCCAGTATATTATTTTCTATTATACAAAAAAGTTGCAGAATGAGTTGGTGTGTAAAAGATTTTCAGTTGGTCTAGAAGCATTTGAAAAGGCCATAATTATTTTCCCTTGCATTGAAATCCTTGACTTCACACATTTGCTTTTAACCACGAGTAGTAATAATAATGGACAATTTGGCAGTAAGCTAGAGCTGGTGCCTGTTTTACATGCTTAATTTCAAAATGAATACTCAGAACCTGTGCTCAGTTGCTGCCTAGTCTTGGAAGCATCTCATTGCATTGAGAGCTAAGTTTTCAACACCAGCATTTCTCAGGCACCCCAAACTGCCCCAGCATGGATGGTAGCTGTGACATAACTTTCATCTAAGCCCTCCTGGGATACAGGAATGAGGTGCATTTCCACATATATTGCTCCAGAGCCCTGATGCATTAGGTGTCCTCAGAAATTGCCACATTGATGCTCTCATCCAATAGTTCAGTGTCGATAGCATTTTTCTATGATTGGAGAGACTATAGTCCCATACTGTCTTCTGTCTGAAGGGAGTCAGATCTACATTTTCTACATGAACCCCCTTATCACTAAGCTACAAATTGTTTTGGGAAAGGGTCAGACAGGCCCACCCTACCTGTTGAGGAACAGGAGAGGCTGAGGGAATTCAGCTCAAGTCAGGCTTAGCTTATAGTGTTAGTAGAGCCTATGATTCTCCTGAGAGTAGGCTGTGGCATTCTCTGAGGAGCAAAGCAATCTGCATTGCAGTCCTTGGCTGTTTTATTTTATATCAAGGAGTTACTTGACTGTGACAGGAAACTGCAAGTGAGAAGGTGCAATGACAGTTGTGCTGCTGTCTCACCCTTGTGCTTACTTCCTCTCTCTCTGGGCAAATGAATATTTGATTAGCTGATATAGAGTCAAGGAGTTTCAGACAGAAAAATGAGGATAGAGTCAGCTGCAGAAAACAGACTTGATATGTACAGTAGCAGTTGTCTCCCCTCAGCTGAAAGGAAAAAAACCCCCAAACCTATCTGTGAGCACTCCTACTCTATGTGAAGAGTAAAAGCAAAATCTTGAGAACCACTTTTATTGGTGCTTTAGGAGAAGTATTGCCCGTTAGAGGAGTCAGTGTATCTGCTGTGTTTGGAAGAATAAGGGGTCAGCAACAGCAGGAAGAGAGCAAATAGCATTACCTCATGCATGGAGGAAAGGTTAGCTCAGGAGGCACTCACAGGAATGTTTGTAAAGCCCAGAGGGGACTGTGATGAGTGTGCTGTGTTATTTATTTAAAGCTAACAACGTGTGATGTCTTTTGAAAATCTAGTTATTACTCGAGGCACTGCCCAGATGCAAAAGATGTACCCTCAGGAAAATGAAAGGTAAAGGTTTTCAAATAGTATGCAGCTGCAGAGTATGTTAGACATTCAACATTTTCTGGCCATGTTTGAAAGGTTCATTCCAAATTTATCAGAGTCAATCAGCTTCATGGCTGCTGTATTAAAATAACTAAGTATACTGGACCAAAAAGAAGATAAAAATCTTGGAGGAACTGGAAAAGTAATGAGTAGATTCAGGCTAGTAGCCCATATTTAAGCAGAGTAACTCATAATAGTAGGATGTGGTACTTTTCTTCTGGGAGATATAGGCTTCCACTTCACTGGCTTATAATGATGGGCATTTAAAAATAACTTGTAGAATCAACTTCAAAGAGGTACTGAAAACTGAAAATGAGAGTAAAGAGGCCCAATGTGAAAAAGGCACACTGGGTATAATTTGGAATCATAGAATCATAGGATCATTTAAGTTGGAAAAGACCTTTAAGATCATCAAGTCCAACCGTTAGCCTAACACTGCCAAGTCCACCACTAAACCATGTCCCTAAGCACTACATCTACACATCTTTTAAATACATCCTGGGATGGTGACTCAACCACTTCCCTGGGCAGCCTGTTCCAATGTTTGATAAGCCTTTCAGTCAAGAAATTTTTCTTAATATCCAATCTAAATCTCCCATGGTGCAACTTGAGGCTGTTTCCTCTTGTCCTGTCACTTGTCACTTGGGAGAGGAGACCAGCACCCACCTCACTACAACCTCCTTTCAGGCAGTTGTAGAGAGCGATAAGGTCTCCCCTCAGCCTCCTTTTCTCCAGACTAAACAGCCCCAGACACTCCTCATAAGACTTGCTCGTCAGACCCTTCACCAGCTTCGTTGCCCTTCTCCAGACACGCTCCAGCAGCTCAATGTCTGTCTTGTTGTGAGAGGCCCAAAACTGAACACAGTACTGAGGTGCGGCCTCACCAATGCCGAGTACAGGGGAACCATCACCTCCCTGCTCCTGCTGGCCACACTATTTCTGATACAGGCCAGGATGCCGTTGGCCTTCTTGGCCACCTGGGCACACTGCCCGCTCATGTTCAGCCGGCTGTCAACCAGCACCTCGAGGTCTTTCTCTGCCGCGCAGCTTTCCAGCCACTCTTCCCCAAGCCTGTAGCGCTGCACGGGGTTGTTGTGACTGAAGCGCAGGACCCGGCACTTGGCCTTGTTGAACCTCATACAGCTGGCCTTGGCCCATCGATCCAGCCTGTCCAGATCCCTCTGTGGAGACTTTCTGCCCTCAAGCAGAGCAACCCTCCCTCCCTACTTGGTGCCATCTGCAAACTTGCTGAGGGTGCACTCGATCCCCTCATCCAGATCATCAATAAAGATATTAAATGGAACTGGCCCCAATACTGAGCCCTGAGGGACACCACTTGTGACCAGTCACCAACTGGATTTAACTCCATTCACCACAACTCTTTGGGCCCGGTCATCCAGCCAGTTTTTTACCTAGTGAAGAGTATACTCACCCAAGCAGCCAGTTTCTCCACAAGAATGCTGTGGGAAATGGTGTCAAAGGCCTTACTGAAGTCCAGGTGGACAACACCCACAGCCTTTCCCTCGTCCACTAAGTGGGTCACTTTGTCATAGAAAGGGATCATAGTCAAGCAGGACCTGCCTTTCATAAACCCATGCTGACTGGGTCTGATCGCCTGGTTATCCTATAAGTGCCACATCATGGCACTCAAGATCTGCTCCATAACCTTCCCCGGCACCAAGGTCAGACTGACAGGCCTGTAGTTCCCCAGATCCTCCTTGCAGCCCTGCTTGTAGAGGGCATCACATTTGCTTGGGTGGATCCCGTCCAGCCCCATAGACTTGTGTGTGTCTAAGTGGTGTAGCGTGTCACTAACCATTCCCCCTTGGATTATGGGGGCTTCATTCTGCTCCTTGTCCCTGTCTTCCAGCTCAGGAAGAGAGAACCTGAGAACTACTGGTCTCACTATTAAAGACCGAGGCAAAGAAGTCATTAAATACCTCAGCCTTTTCCTCATCCTTTGTCACTGTGTTTTCCCCTATATCCAATAAAGGATGGAGATTCTCCTTAGCCTGCCTTTTGTTGCTACCGTATTTATTGAGACATTTTTAATTGTCTTTTACAGCAGTAGCCAGATTAAGTTCTAGTTGTGCTTTGGCCCTTCTAATTTTCTCCCTGCAAAACCACATGACATCCTTGTAGTCCTCCTGAGTGGCCTGCCCCTTCTTCCAAAGATCAGAAAACTCTCTTTTTTTTCCCTGAATTCCAGCCATAGCTCTCTCTTCAGCCAAGCAGGTCTTCTTCCCCACCAGCTTGTCTTTCAGCACATGAGGATGATCTGTTCCTGTGCCTTTAAGATTTCCTTCTTGAAGAGTGTCCAGCCTTCCTGGACTCCTTTGCCCTTCAGGACTGCTTCCCAAGGGACTCCGTCAATCAGGCTCATAAACAGGCCAAGTCTGCCCTCCAGAAGTCTAAGGTAGCAGTTATGCTGAGCCCCCTCCTTACCTCTCCGAGAATCCAAAACTCTATCATTTCATGATCGCTATGCCCCTCCTCACTTCTCCGAGAATCGAAAACTCTATCATGTAATGATTGCTATGCCCATTATGGCCTCCAACCATCATGTCTCCCACAAGCCCTTCTCTGTTCACAAACAAAATGTCCAGCGGGTGTGGCAGTGTGCTCCCTGCACTCCCCAACCTGACCTGTATTTCCCATTACCTCGCTCAAGTGATAACTACCAGTGGTGGTTGTAATGGCTGCATCTGGTCGTGACGGCTGCATCTGGCTCAAAGTGGATTCAGGAGAGACAGGTAACAGCACAGTAGCCAAGGGCTAATTTGAACAATGCACCCACCTAACCATGGTGCTGGTCAATGTCTGACTCAAGCCAAATTTGGAGGAAACTAACACCCGTAGTCAGTATGTAAATATGACTATAAGTCAGTCATCTTACTCCATAAACAGAAAACAGCCCAGGGCCCATTGAGCTCTCCTGCATGGCAGCAGGCTGCACACCAGGATCTCCCCTGGAGTAGGGACGCCTCTCAAGGTTGCTCCTCAAGGCAGAGAAAATCCTTGCCACAACAGATTCTTGGTAAGTGATTAATAGCATGCTAAACCTTGAAATCCTAAGTGATATAAAGGATTGATTGTGCACATATAATCCTTTAGACATAAAACATTGACCAAGTCTAGGACTAAGTGTGGATCCAGCTACACCTAAACTCCCATCTGAGAAGGAGTTTAGAACCCAAGGGGGTCCTTTCTGAACCTCATGTCTCACTGAGAGGGTCTCCCTGACAGTTTTGTCTGACCCTGTCCTCTATACAGTAAACAATCAAGTGTACCTTACCATCAAATCTTGTTAAACCACTGTTGCATTCACTGTTGAACTTTGTTAAATTATTGTTTTATATCAATAAACATTGCTGCTTCTCTCTTATGAGTGAGGTGCATTACTCCATCCACGACATGGGTCACCTTCCCCAGTTGGCTCACTCACCAGCTGTGTCAGGATGTTGTCTTCCACACACTCCAGGAACCTCCTAGACTGATTCCTCTTCTCTACATTATATTTCCAGCAGATATCTGGTAGTGCCCCATGAGAACAAGGGCTAGTGATTGTGAGACTTGTCCCAGCTACTTATAGAATATTTCATCTGCCTCTTCATCATGGTTGGCTGGTCTGTAACAAACTCCCACTGTAATATCTGCCTTGTTGCCCTTCCGCCTGATTCTTACCCATAAACACTCAACCCTATTGTCACCATATCATAGTTTTCCTGCTGCACAATGGCTTCCAGCCTCCTGTTTGCTGCCCATGCTGCGTGCATTGCTGTAGATGCCCTTCAGTTGGGCTATTGATCCTGCCACCTTTTTGAGGGAAGCCCTAATTCCTATGTGACCATTCGGTGCTTCCGTGGTTTCTAATGCATCAATAACACTTGCGTCTTTGCTGCCACATGGATCTCCATTCCCTGCATCCTCTGAGATGGAAGACTGAAAGACCTCATTAGCACACCATTCCTCAAATGTTGATGTGCTGCCCTCAGGCTTATCTCTAGCAAGATTGGTTTTATGCCTTTCCCCCTTCAAACCTAGTTTAGAGCTCTTAAACTTGGTGTACTACTAAATTTAACAAGTTACCACCTGGAAGGAAAAAAAAATATATTGGTCTAATCAAAAACTGGATAAGCATCTGGGTCCAAATGTAAGCAATAGCCTGTGGTCAGCTGCCAGGTTGCAGAGACCAGCTTTGATTTCAGCAGCTCACCAGTACGACTTCTGTTATGCAGCATCAGAAAAACATGGTTTTACAGACAGACTATCCTTGTTGTTCCAGGTCCCCAGAGAAACATACACAGAAAGTGCATAATTCCCCTAGATGACCTTCTTAATGCAGGCTAGGAAATAGCCCTGGAAACGAGGCACACTTTGAACAGGCTAATGCATTATTCCTCTTAGGGATGATCTCATCACCTGGCTGAAAAGAAATGTAGCCTCAAAGTTTCTGGAAACTGAAGCTGTCAGTGGAGATCAGCTGTTTGCTGTGGGGATTAAAATATTACTACCCTGAGGAATGTTTACAGAAAAAAAATACCAGTAGAATTCTGTACATGAACAGGACAAGAGGCATTGAAAATTCGAGGGAAGGCCAGGAGTGAAATGTGTTGGCCAACTTCAGACACAAACATAGAAATAGAAAGTGGTTGTTAAGTAAAACCCTGTAACATGCTAAAAATGGCATCACAGCACCCAGGAAAGCTGGTGACAGCTTCACTTGAAGTTTGGAGTGAAAACAGCAACGCAGGCAAGTGCATTTCATCATATCTGTTAGCTGACATGGCTGGCTGTTACTCATGGTCAGAAATAGCGCATATGACAAATTTCTGCTGTATACAGTTGATATGATTCAGAATACACTTTTCACCCATATGATGCCTGAAATTGAGAACTCATGAAAATACAAGTTTCATTCATGATTAAAGGTGCTTGCAACATGACAGTTTAAGCAGAGTCCAGGTGAATGGTTTTTTTCTAAAATTGTTTAAAAAGCAAAACAAAGGAGCACAGTGCTTTCAAAAGAGTGCAACACAACAGATTTACTCAGCATCTGGAACTGTAACCTAAATGTTACGTCATGGTCCAGGCATGTGAGAAATGAGATTTTTCATTATATCAAGCAGACAAGAGCAGTGAATTGGGTCCTCCAGACTCCTGGTGATGTTCAAATCTAAGAAAAGATGAAGGAATAGTGGAGTTTTTCCTTTCCATGGTTTTTTGAAAGATAGCACTTATCATTCATTTTTTCCATGCTTTTAAAGAAACAATAGCAGTGCTGTACTCTAGAAAATGGTTCAGAGTGGTAAATCCTAAACAGCAGAATATTCTTCTTATAATTTGATACTTGATGGCTAAGACCCAGAAAAGGGCAGGATTTTAGATTCATGTCATATGTCATATTCAGATGTATGGTGGGTTGACCGTTGTTAATTTTGGTAACAACCCCTGAGAAGCCAATGAATCCAACAGAGGAGTGATGGATGCTACTTCAGTGTGAAGTTCGTCATCTCAAGACACAGTGCTGATGACAACTCTATTCTTGATAGAATTTAATCAGTCTGCTTCCATTAAATCCCTGGAACAGCACTACACATACATATGGCCTATGTTTCATCTCCTATGATTAAGTGTCTCTTAAAAAAGTAAAAAGGCCTCTTAAATGAAGAAGGGGTGAACAATCATTCTTCTTCTAGCAGAATGACAGGTCTCTCACATTTCCTGATTTTTCTTGTGGCAGGAGCTGCTGTCTGAGTGAACGCTTTTGAGTGTCCCAAACAAGGGTACAGATGTCAAAAGATGGAGCTTCTGAACTATTAGAGCTGTTAACACAGAGCTATTCAATTTCATTCCACCATGCCTAGAACTAGGAGGTTATTAGGAGGGTTATTTTGCAGTCAGCATCCCTGTGTGTTTGTGTATCCCATAGAAGTGACTGATAGCATTCTTCACAGAAAGAGGATTGCTCTTAGGATCAGCTGCTTAACCTCCCTCTGGAAGGTTAGATGGTGTATTGTCTCCAGCTGCTACACAGGGTAATCTCTGTCCTAATCCCTGTCTCCACCACAACCAAACACTACTCTTTTCTGGTGTACAGCTAGTAATGCTCACAGGCCTGCGCTCAGATCTTCTGTGCTTGCTGTGCGTACCAAACAGAAGATGCTGGTCCCGACTGAGTAATTTTCTATGAAAATTAAGCAAGCTTTTCCCAGCCAAGTCAACAAAACTACTTGCCTGAATATCTGATCATCATCTGGAGCAAAGACTGCTCACCTCTACTTTCACCTGCCTAACAAATAACTACTGGTGGTTGTAATGGAGGAATGCAGAAATGGCACCTCCTCAAATACCTATAGATAAAATAAAAGTGTGTTATGATTTTGCTTCTTCTATGTTGACCCAGTAGAATAACTCAACTGTAAGGCTACAGAAAAGTTTCCAGAAACTTCTGAGTGCCTGACTGGATGTTTTATGAACAAGATAACAAAACCGTTCACTGACTATAAAGTAGCATCTTTGATTTAGGTATTCCACATTCACTCTTATCAGCATTTTAAGGTTCTTTGGCATTTGTCTGTTGGTTTTTTTTCAATAAGCAGATGCTTCCTCACTCAATTTTTGTATCTAGAAATAGAAACTCTTCATTAATTGCACCTAGAATGTAAAAATGTCCAAAAGAAAACCCTGACAGGCAGCTCTTTCAGCAACTTTATGAAGCCTTTCTCCACCCAGCTTTAGCAACTTTGGACAAAAAACTTGAGAGGAAATAAAATCCCATAATGTTGATTAGCAGCAATTTCTTTTCAGAAAGAGAAAAGTGTTTAATGAAGATTGAATTTAAAAGGAGAAGTGGTGATTTCCAAGGAAACTTAACATGCACCTCTATAAACATCAATGAATCCCTTTTGTGGTTTTTTTTTTTCTTCTTTTTCTTTTTCCTCCCTGTTGTTGTTGAGGTGTTGGTTTTTTTCTTATTGGGTTAATCCAAAGCAGGAATTCCAAACCATTTCACTTTTTTCAAATAGAATGTGCATTGACACAAACACATACTGGGAGGTGTTAGGCATGTATAAGGTGTGTAAGTCCTGTGATATACATTAGACTTGATTCTGGACAGAAGCATGTCAGGTGATCAGAAGAGAGTGGGTACCAAAGGCAGCAGAAGCAAACATGAATGTGACAAGCAGAGTGTAATTAAGTGGCATTTATGCTGGGGAGCAGCATTTGCCCAGGAAAGTGTGTGCTCTTTCTGTCCATGTGCTTTGGGTTCCTCCCGGAGCAAACCAGGGAACACAGCAGGATGGAGTCCACCCAGACCTTATCATGATAGGCAGTCAGGAGACAGCTGCAATGTATATCCCGGGGTAAGGACAGCACAGCAAAGTGGACCTGCCCCTTTGGATAGGTACAGCTGCAGAGTCTGTACCTAACTGGAGATGCAAGGAATCCGAAAGTATAGTCATCTGTGTTAAATGAATTATTTTTCCACTTTTTCCTGTCATCTGAAGATCTGGCTGCAGTGATTGGTGTGACCTGTCTCACGGACTGGGCTATTACAAGTCGCTTCTAAACAGCTGGAGCACATAAGGATGTTTGGGTAGGCACAGGAGTCAGTGCTGGCAGCTGGAACTGCTGAGTGGTGGGGTTTGGCTCCTTTTATATTTCTGTGTGTTGCCCCTCTGGGTTGTGGAATAGGGCAGTGAGCTCTGACTTAGCAGAAGGAGCTCATTGAGGCATGTTTATATTGTCAGAATGTAACGTTGAAATCCTCCGTCAACTCTGTGTTGAAGTTTCCACTCCCCAAAGAAAGGAGGACAGGAAAAAAAGAGCAAGTTACCAAACATTTCACAAGAGAACTTGAGAAGCAGAGCAAGACATTTTCCTTCTAGGTATCATTCTACATCCCATATGTTGTAGCCAGAGATGGATCAGTAACTGTGAACGGACAGGTCATGTTTTATTTCTTGAAGTCAGAAGGGACCTATAACATATGAAAACTGAAGAAAATAGGGACAAGCACAGTCAGTAAAGATGATCAGACAAATCAAGGCTAAGATTTTGGAAGTCTCATTAGCTTAGAAGAAAACAAACTGATCAGGAATGGAAGACGTGAGACAGACAACACGTAGCTTTGCATACTGTAACATTGAGAGGCTTGAGGGTGAGATGGCATCCACAAGGAGAGGAACAATATGAACATGGTTGTGCTGGGACTACCAAAGTGCAGAGGACATGAGGAATTCTCCATAGCACTCAGGCATTACCAGGTACTCAAAGAAACTACAGAAGTTATCTTGACAGAGCAATATGGTTGAAAGCAGACAAATACCCCATGATTGACTGCTGTTTGATGCAACCTTTAAGCAAGCTAAGATTGCATCATGGATGCACAGACTGCAGATGACTTACAAAGAATCTGGAGGGATGCTGAATATGCAAGGACGATATCCAAGGACCAGCTTTTGCTGTTCTCTGCAAGAAGCAGTGTGTTAGGCTGTGGAAGTGAACTCCGGGGGGGGGGGGGGGGGGGGGTGGGGGGGTGGGGAATTACTTAAATAGAGATTTTTGTGGAAGACTAGTCTCTCTTTAGAGGCAAGTGAACTTTTTGGGTAACCTGCAGCTCATTGCTTAAGGGGGCAGAAGGAGGATAATTAGGAAGGTATTCAATTAATAAAAGAGGAGGGGATAAATAAGCACTAATTTAGCATAAAATCAAGATGTCAAGAACAAAATTAATCAAGGCACCCAGGGATAAGAGAGGAGAGAAATGTGCTAATTTCCTATCCACCAATGCTAGTGACTTGTGTAATAACAGGTATTGGAATGTATTCATGAGCATAAATTCAGCCTTGCAGGGAAGAACAAAGCCTGGTGAGAAGACCTGCATGACTGGAATGCTAAAGTCTCCTATTACCTGTTTAGGAAGGGATGAGTGGACTAAGAGGGAAGTGTTACTCTATGTCAAAAATAATATTGTCTATTCGAATCACTGCCAGCTCAGAAGCAAACATTTAATGAATCCTTACAAGCCAGTATCCTAACAGGTAGGACATAGTGCCATAGACCAAAGACTTGAGGACAAGCTGATGGGGTTTTTAAATACTTACCTCTAAAGTGCAAGCTAAAACGCCTGTTATCATGGGAAACATCAGTCCAACTGATACGTGCTGACAGTCTCATTCTGCCAAATATCCTCAGATGTCTAAATTTTATAGAAGATAATCCTCAATTCAGAAATGTTGTCTCTGTCACAAGGGAATTCTATATTAGATGCCTTCTTGACAGCTAGAGAGGGCTTGATCGCACAGTTCAAAAGCCCTAGGAGTTGTGAACATTGCTCTGTGGAGTTTGGCTCAGGGCATGGAGGCAGCACGATCACATTCCCTCCACGGTCTGTCAGGCTGATACAACTTACTCCTCAGCGTGGCTGGGCTGCACTAACACAGCTGCATGCAGTACTCGGTGTGTGAGTGGCTGTGGAGGTGGAAAGACAGTGCTTTCATAGACTTTCAACTGCCAGCTCCTCTTTCCAGGGAGATGCCACTGACTCATGATATTTTGCTTGCTCACAACTCAACGAAGCTGTGATCTGCTGTCTCTCACCAAGGTCAGGTGCTGCTGACCAACAGATTGGGTGTATCTTTTGTTCTTTGAAGCAGGGTTCCGAGAGCCTCCCTGAGTTTCTCAGGTGGGAAATTGTGGGAGCACACTGGATTCTCTGTGCACTGAGGGAGATTGCCTCTGCTCTTGTAGGCAGAGAGGAGCAGACTGCCTTCTGATCCAGAGCCCAGCTTCTCTGAAAGAAGTTAATGATGAGCTCTCACCTTACTCCATGAGCAAGAAATCATGTAGGTTACTGAACCATACAAAATGAGGCAGTCAAAACAAAGGGAGGTGAGACTGTGAGTTGATACTCATTAGTAATCGTTCAAAGCAAAGCATAGAAATCATCCAATATTCAGAAAAAAAGTACTTACATGGCAAGTTATAAAAATGCTAATAGGAGAAAAAAAAACTAAAAGAAGAGGAAAATAGCAATACAGCATGATCAAGAATCCTCCCTTTTCAAAGAGCAGTATATTGATGACTGGTTGGTCAGCACAGACTCATTGGGTGCCCAGCAATGGGGATGTGAGTATGTTAATGGTCAGGCTAATAATGGCTAATTCCAGCCCATTACAATGTGTATAAACAATAAATGAGATGATGGCTATGTACACACAAGCTGTGTGCCTGATCTTGCTCTTGAGCCTCTGCAGCTGGCAAATGATGCCAGAATAAAGGTAACTTCAGTGTTACACCCTCACTCATCAGTATTTGCCTCTTTACAAAGCAATTGCACCTGAGCCAGCTTCTTTTGCACCTTGCCAGAATATTTGACAGCAACTGCTGAAGAAGTCTTGCAGTTTTTGCTGTTCAGAACATAGCTGTCTCCTAAAAAAGATAACGCTTGATATTAAAATGTGAACACAGGGGATACTGCACCAAATCACCACACAATCAGCCTTATACTACTAGTCTGTTTAGAGCAAGCTCAGATAACTCTGTGTGATGCTGCACTGCTCTATGTAGATGCAACTTCAAGTGATCACGACTTGTTCATGTGCACTCTGCATCTGTGAGCTCTGTGCTTTATATGAGCAGTTTCACAGTGGCACAGAGCTGAGGACAGCTTTGACCACATCAATTGGAGGTAAAAAATCCCAACAGAAAAGCGTGAATAAAAATAAAGTTAAAAACCCCAGAAGTCTGTGGCTGAAAATGAAATCACCCCACCCCAGCTAAAAAGTCAGACCTAGGCAGTTGTCGCAGATGGAGTGACGCACTTCACCCATAAGAGAGAAGCAGCAATATATTTATTGATATAAACCAACAATTTAACAAAGTTTGGTAGTAAATGTGACAGTGGATTAAGAAGATTTGATGGCAAGGTACACTTGATTATTTACTGCATAGAGGACAACGTCAGACAAAACTGTCAGGGAGACCCTCTCAGTGAGACATGAGGTTCAGAAAGGACCCCCTTGGGTTGTAAACTCCTTCTCAGATGGAAGTTTAGGTGTAGCTGGATCCACACTTAGTCCTAGACTTGGTCAATGTTTTATGTCTAAAGGATTATATGTGCACAATCAATCCTTTATATCACTTAGCTAAGATTTCAAAGTTTCAGCATGCTTATTCACATAACAAGTACCTGATGCAGTAAGTATCTCAGCCTTGAGGAGCAACCTTGAGAGGCGTCCCTACTCAAGGGGAGATCCTGGTGTGCAGCCTGCTTATAGTTGATGGGCTCATAAGTAAAATTGACTAAATACCACCAGGATTGGAATTCCTTTTCAAATTTAGTAGCATTATCCCACATTACCTTTCAAATTTCAGTGGGTAAGGTGCCATCTTCACCTTCTGTTGTAATTGCTGCTACTGTAGATTGCATCCACAGTTGAGCTTGGATGCAACTAAGAGCTAGAGAAGCATTATTTTGGGCTGCACCAAGTGCATCCACAATTGACTGGTGGTCCCTTTCATTAATTCTCTCCCACTGAGGCAACACATCAGGTTTGAGCTATTGGTTAGTTCCCAGTGCTAATAGAGAAGACCATGTGTTCTAATTTGTTGAAATCACTTGTTGTGCACAGTTTCTTTACAAGTACTTCAGCATCTATACTATTTAAGACTCCCAGACCTGTCCCTATGGCACCAGTCACACCTCTCCTTGTTCATCTTGGAGACGTGAGGGTTCACCCATGTAACCATGCTAACCATCCTGAATAGGATGTACTGAGGAATGGTGAGATGGTCAGTTTGATTGCAGAGATATTAATTTGCATCAATAGTTCTACTTGTTTAAGGGACCATGATAGGTTAAATAACACTTGTTGTTGGCCTATATTTTTGATTACATATGGTCAACCTTCAGAAATTTGTGGGGATAGTTTTCTTATCCTTTACAGTCAGGGTGGATTTGAGTAAGGAGTCGTGGATGTTGCTGTGCTAGGTTCAGTAATGTCTATTTTAAATTTAAATGGTAGTCCTACATCCCTGCAAGCCCAGAGGCAGATTATGAAAACAGTTTGTACTGAGGTAAAGTTGTACTAGCAGTCCGATCTTTCAGAGGCACAACGTTTTGTATCTGCGGTGTTTGATGTAATGTTGTGCACAGAAATCTCAGTTGCCTTCTCATGGGTAGGGCCATTGATCATCCAGCATCCTATTTGAATTTCTTTCCCTGCCGTTCCCCGAAGTCAGGGAACTTTATTAACATAATTTTCATTTTTATCCCAGCTCCATTTTTTTTCTAAGTATACTTCAGTTCTGTGTATGACCACAGTGGAAAGATTTAAATCTCCCCTACTAGGGAGTGTTCCCATAGTCACAGTATACTTAACACGAGCTTGAGACCGTGGCCACTCTGGTGTTCTTTGACCACAGGTTAGGAGAAGCAGCATTGATAGGGTTCCAAATAATAATATGAACACAGCATTTCTGTTTGCCCTCCTGTGGGCTGCTGTAAAAGAAAATAGAGATTTTTTTCAGTGGGGAGAGTCCAAACAGGTTACCCCATTAAAAAGAAGGAAAAATCCATTGGGCACTAATTCTATGTTTTGCACCATTGCTATCAGTAGCTTCCCAGGCAAGTGGGCCATGAAGTGTAGTTAAAGTCATAGGCACATACTGATGGATGGTAGATTGACAATCACAGGCTGGCCTGGCTGTAATGTCGTTAGATACTTTCTTTTCCCAGTAAGTGGAGAGCTAAGTTTAGTTTTTGCAATGAATGCTTGGTTTACAGGGCTTCCAGTGGGCCCGTATTGATTATTTAATTGATGGAGTGCTTTGGGAAGTCTCCTATCCCATTCAGCCTCAGCTGGTTGAGATTCCTTTTTCAATAAGCCATTAGTTCTTTCTACCATCCCATTTGATTGAGGGTAGTATGGGGTGTGTAATACCCATTTAATTCCCTCTTGTTTTGCCCAATCTTGCACTTCCTTACAAGAATAATGTGAGCCATTATCACTTTGAATAGTATCAGGAGCAGGTGGATTTGAGAACAAAAATGATAGCCCTTGCACCCTATTTTGCCCATCAGCTTTCCAATGTTTAGTTGCCACAAGCAAGCCAGAGACTACTTCCACCCCTGTGAGTATGTATCAATATCCCACAGAGGATTTGAATGGTCCAATGTAATCAATGTGCCATAAAGACCATAAAGTTTTCCCTTCACTGATATGTAGAGGTGGTGCTTTAGCAGAGTTGGTCTACTTGTCAATCTACACTGGGGACATTCTGTAAGAATAGTTTCACAAGTTTTTCTGTTTATAGGCCAGCCTTTATTCTGTGCAGCAGAGTGTTTCTTTACCTGTGCCGCCTAGGTTTTGATGTAACCATTCACCCAGTCGATACTACTCAAGATTTAAGGTGATTTTTCTAATTTTAGTTAGCTTATCTACCTTTTGATTCCACTTTGTGGCTAGCTGATTACCCTTAGCATGAGCTTTCACCCATACCACCTTGAAAGGTGTTTTCCTGACTATATGTAGTAATATTTGCAAATCTTTGCTTCTCCAAACTGGGAATCTATTCACTTGCCAGTTCAAGGTTTCCCATTGACAGAGCCACTGTGTGGCACCAGCCCATGCAGCGTAGTCTACATATATGATTTTTGCTTCGTTCTCTGCTGCCAAAACGATTGCTGTTATTTGTCCTACTTGTGTACTGCCTTTGCCTTCTTCTGTTATTTGTTTGCCAGTGGTAATATCTAATGCAACAGCCTTATATTGCCATTTACTGTTTACCATTTTTGCTGAAGCATCCGTAAACCAAATGTTTTCTGTTGGTGTAACCTCAGTGAGGGGCTGTGCATCCAGAATGGGTGAAGGTTTAAAAGGCTGTTGTAACACTAAAGGGTCTGTGTTTACAGGCATCTGCAATTTAGAGACCTGAGTGAGTCCTTCAGTTAATTGCACATTTTCTGCAACTCCTGTTAGGTAGACATACCATTTTCTGATAGTGGGGTTTTGTCCAACTCCTTCTGGGGGAGCAGGAAGGAAAGGGAGCAAACCTTTAGGATTGCTTCTAGTAAATTAATTGGTCGTCTAATTTGCACAGGTTGTTCCTGATGTATTTTCTCAACTTGTTTAACCGCTCTGACTAAGATAAAAGTCCCTTTTCCCATTCAGAGTATTGTTGTTCTGTTTCTTTAAATGCGGTTTTGCTAAACAAGGTCTTTTTGGCCCATGGGGCCAGTTTGGAACAGGTTAAAGTAAGTAGCATGTTTGGCGAAATCCCATTCAGCTATAATAGGGTTGGCAGGGATGTACTGGTCCCAGTGACTGATAAGTTTTTAATTCTTCAGTCAGAGTTTTGACCACCTCTTTATCTTCTAGTTTCCACACCCAGGGGTTTGCCTTTCCATAAGAGTGAGTATAATGGACAAGAAAGGATAGAAAATCCAGGTACATGCTTCCTCCAGTATCCTAAAGTTCCCATTAATTGTAATTCCTTTCCTGATTGGGGCATTTGCAGCTCTTCAATTTTCCAAAAGGTGTCTGGAGGAATCATTGCACTGCCTGCTGTCCACCAAGTACCTACAAATTTTACTTCTTTAGTTGTTCCCTGACATTTTCTGGGTGGAATCTCAATTTCTGCTTTATTTAGTGCTTGCCATACTGCTGCTGCTGCTTCCCCCACCTTCTCAGAGGAAGTTCCTCCAATCAGAATATCATCTATATATTGGTACAGTTTCACATCTTGGGGGAGTGAGACTGTCTGTAAAAGTTCAGCAAGCACAGCATGAACAATTGTGGGTGAATGTTTATACCCTTGTGGGAGTCTGTTAAAGGTATATTGTATTCCCTCCCAAGTGAAAGCAAACTTCTCTTTATCCTCCTCCTTCAAGGCAACCATAAATAACATAGCTTTTACATCTAAGGCCGCCATCCATGGGTGTGCAGCTGCTTGCAAAGTAGCTGTTAGGTTTGCAATGCTTGATACAGCAGCTGTTAATGGGGCTGTATTAGCATTCAGGTGCAGATAATCAATTGTTAAATGCCACCTCCCCTCTGGTTTCTGAACTGGCCGGACAGGTGAGTTATATGGGGAGTGGGTTCTGGAGGTGATTTGTCATTTCTCCAAATCAGCTGTGACTGTCGAAATTCCATTTCGTGCCACAGCAGAAATCGGAAATCGCGGTACATTAGTGATTTTTGAATTAGGGAGTGCAGGGGCTGTGCGAAGTACCTGCACCCGCCCTGCAGCCTCCCGGTTTTGGGATGGATGTTTGAGTCGAAGGACCACACACTGCCCTTCAGCAGGCTCCAAGTTTGTCCATTTAAAATGTCGAAACCTAAAATATTTTCATGGTGATCTTTAATTGCAAAACGAGTAGGTGACGTGCTTCTCGCCCAGGAGCCATAAATCGACCTTGGCAGTTTGACACACAACATTCACTCTGTTCACACCGGTAATCTTAACTCTTTGCTGTCTGGATTGCACACCCAGCTTCTCAGCATCTTGTTGTGTTAGTATTGAAATTTGTGCTCCTGTATCTATTAAAAAAATCACCGAGGGCCTCTGAGGACCAACTGGCATTAAAGTGTATGGGCCATCATCACTTATCCGCTGATAAGCCTCCAATTCCCAGACAGTCAGGGCCTTCCAGACATCACAAGTTTTTTGACTTCATGTGCTGCAATTTCTCTCTAAGGGAAAGGAAGGGGTTGTCTCCCTTTCTAGGGACTGCAACAGAAAAGTTGAAATATGCTCCTTCCTTTCACCATTAACTTGTTTCTGGAATGCTTCAATCAGACTCAAGATAATGCCGTAGGCTGACCTTGAATCACAGCTCTGGGAATGCGTAGGGTTAATGCATTCCCCCATAATTCATTGCCCCATTCTTGAGATTCTGTTTGTGGGTATTTAAATTTGTTTACCTTTGATCTAGTATGCTTGATTATTTACTGCATAGAGGACAGGGTCAGACAAAACTGTCAGGGAGACCCTCCCGTTGAGTCATGAGGATCAGAAAGGACACCCTTGCGTTCTAAACTCCTTCTCAGAGAGGAGTCTAGGTGCGGCTGGATCCAGACTTAGTCCCAGACTTGGTCAACGATTTATGTCTAAAGGATTATATGTACACAGTCAATCCTTTATATTGATATCAATAAAGATTAACTTAGGTCACTTTACCCTAGCAATACTTTGGCATTGTAAACCAGGATATTGATGTCTAAGAACAAAACCCCAAATTAAATGATAGTCTGCTTTGTTAAAGGTCTGTGAAGGACTGCTTAGTGTTCCCAAATTTAAGTGAAACTAGAGGAAAGGTAATTCCGACAGGGGGAGATCAAGACCACTGACTTAAGGACCACCCACTCAAGAAACCCACCGACACAAAAGGTTAAGGAAGTAAAGGTCTCAAAAAATCATAGCAGGCATGCGTAGTTATTTACATGATAGGCAAAGAATTTTAACCAATCATTTAATAGAATAACAATGAATATGTATTAGCTGACTAAATTTTGTGTGTAAATAACTGTCAGTTTGTACGGACGGTGCGCTGGTTTGTGCCATGCACCTATATCTGCGCATTTACACGATAGAAGAAAATACCTCGACTCTGTGTAAATTGGGTGACGCGCACCAGGTAATGCACCGTGGTTAGGTGGGCACATTGTTCAGATTAGCCCTTGGCTATTCTGTTGTTATCTGTCTCCCCCAGTCCACTTTGAGCCAGATGCAGCCATCACGACCAGCACTGGGAGTTATCACTTGAGCAGAATTATGGGAAATACAGCTCAGGCTGGGGGAGGAGCGCACCACCACAGCAGTAAAATGAGATAATGGTAATAATAACGCTAATTAATGTGTCACATGCATTACATATATCATAAAGGAAAGAAAGAAGAAATTTATATCGAAGAATATAAATTAGGACATAAAACTCTAGGAACTGGGAAAGGCATGAGGTAAACTACGTGGTCAGCAATGTTCAGGATAAAAAGGAGATTGGGAAAGTAAATTTTGAACAGAAGAATATGTAAAGAAGTGAGGGGGTTTTTTAAATAGTAGATGATGTCTATGAAATTGTCTACAATATGGCAGAAAAGACAAGGTTCTGTACATGTTTCTCTTGGGCTTTGAAGAACAGTCAATATGCTGTGATGGCAGCGCATCTTCTAGTGATGATGATGACAATGATGGCATATTTTCTATTCTGACTGCGACTCAAAGAAATGTTAAAAAGCAGCTATTGAAGTTAGATATTTTCAAATCAGTAGGTCTGGATAGCTTGCATCAGAGAGTTTTAAAATGCTGTTTGAGCAGCTCTCTGGATCCTTAACACTGAATTTCAGTAAAACTTGGAACACTAAGCTAGTTTCAGAAAATTGAAATAAAGCCAATGCTGTAAGAAATTCTGAAAAAGGTGTAGTGGGCAATCTGGTGGGCCTACTGGGCCTTTCAGCTCTAAAGAATGGCCAAAGCAAGGATGAGTAATAAGATTATTTTTCATTGTCAAGGATTCGTTGACAATAGGCTGTACTAGTTAACTTGATATATTCTCTCAAGGAGGTCATAAATTTGGTTGAAAAAGTAATAGTGCTGATGCAAGCACAGAGCCTTCTACAATTTCAGACCACATTTTCATTAGAAATTAAAATATTACAAAATAAACAAAATGCCCATTAATTGGGTATTTTTCAAACCTGAATTGAAAACTTAATGCATGGATCTCTAAATCCAATCGGACAATGAGCATGATACTATTTAGCATTTTTATTAACAACCTACTGAAAGGATTGACAGATGATATAAAGGTGGGAGAGTCGTAAACCGTGAAGATGACATGTCCCACAGCAAGTCTGGCACTAAGACCCCAGGAAGTAGAAGGCTGGCCATGTTCACTGAGGCTGAAGAGGATTTGGGGGGGGTCACAGCAGATAGAGACATGAAGATGAGTTCTTGCTATTACTGTTCTATGGTGTTTCCAAATATTTCCTCTCATTGGCAAAGACCTGAAGTGTTAACAACTGAGGGGGAATTTTACACTGAGAATTGCACTAGTGAGAGACCATAAATGTGAAAACAAGACAGTTCTTTTGAGAAGGATTTTGTTAAACAGCAGACAGTACAGAGAAGGCACATGGGAAGGATGAAAAGATTGAAAATCATTCTTTATACTGATACAATCAAAGAGCTCCGCTGGCTTAGATTTATGCAGAGAAGATTAAGGGGATGACTTCATGTAGGTTTGTAAGTACTGACATGAGAACAGAAATCTCATAATAAAGTGCCCTTCAGTACAGCAGACTGAGATGTGTTGGCTGGAAGCTAAGGTTAGATGAATCAGATCAGAAAAAAAGATGCATTAAAGCTATTGGACCTATCTGTTGCTGAGGTATGTTCTTGATCATCAGAAATGTTTATATCAAATTTGCTTTACAGGGAACACCTCACTCCACTGAATAGTTAAACATTACATTCACGAAGCATGATTTCCCCAGGATTTTCTAATGCTAATTCAATGCTCTGGACTCAGACTTTGATTTTCACAGAAGTCAAAGAAGTGAAAGATAGATGTTGACAGGTCTTTAGGTGTGTTCCTGAATTTGATGCCACACCTTCAGGGAATTTCATTTTGGTTTTACTCGGTGTCCTTTCAGAATATGTTTTTATGCACAGTTTATATTTCTAGACAGGGAACACATGGCTGGAAGCCCATGACAGCAGAGGAGTGTCCTCAGCAGGGCAATGAGTGGCCATAGGAAAATAGAAAGCTGAACCAAGGCCTAACTTCTTTGCACACACCTTGCAAAATTCATGTTTTTTCTAAATGTCTCTATTGCCATCTTTTGCGAATGGGCGGGCTGTGACCGTGCATCCTGGGTGTCCCATATTAATGTTGTGGCATATATCCACAAAATGGGAGAGAAGGGCTGAGGGGGCTGAGCCCACCCTCAGCTGACATGTTTAGAGAGCTCCAACACTGCTCCTCCTGAAGCTGAGCCATTAGCCAGCAAGCATGTACGCTTAGATGGTGAACAGGCAAGAACTGATCTGACATTGGTTGAGTGGAGAGTGCACCAGATGGCAGGCAGGGAGAGCTACAGCTTTTGTCTCTGGTCCTGAGTATTATTTTTTTTTCTTATTCCACAAAGAAATCCTTTCAGGAAGACTCCATACTCCCCCCCCCCTTCATTCACTTTCTTAAGGAGTTGGTGAAACAGAGTCTGGATTAGGCTAGAACATAATGCAATTAGGATGCAGCCTAACCCAGTTACAAGTAATCATGGTAAAAGAGGGAAGAAGACAAGAGGACAGAATGACACAATTGCCCCATGGGAAAAAAAAGTAACAAAAAAACATTTCTAAAGAAAAAAAATATGTCCTTAGTCAGTGTTAAGTTTTCCACACAGGCAGAATTCTTCCAAACTCTTCCTGGAGAGTGAAAGCAAACAGAAAGTTAAAAACATGAAGATGTGTTTCCCTGATGTATGAATAGCTCACATTAGCATTAACCCCACACCTCATAGACTCAACAGGCTCAATATTTAAGTTGACTCCGTGGGAGCTGCAAAGAAAACTGCACAGGAGGCTCCTGGAATAAATAATACCGTAGGCTAGTAAGAGTTTCCTTTATTTTCTTAGGACCGCCATGAAGCTAAATATGTCCCTTGGAAGGTGAATCTAGATAGTATTGCTTATATAGACAGGAGGCAAAGCTAATTTTTTTTAAGGGCAGAGACCTTATGTAAAACCTAGTGAAAATGAAAAACAGAAGATAAAGAAAAAAACATGTTATTTAATCTGTGAGATACCTTTTTCAGCTTTGTCAGTTACTATACCAAAAGTAAAGTGATTTTTTTTTCTCTTCTAGTTCTTTGTTGTGTGGTTTTTTTAATAGTTAGAATATAATGGAGACCTATTCAAAAGCAAGACAGCCTTTGGAGGGAGATTTCCATGTTACTCCAGAGAAATAATCTCGTGCAACAGATTTCTAGATTGGTAAAACCCACTTACATATTTCTGTCAAAAACTTGTGCTTCTTCAAATTCATGTATTCTGCCTGTAGAATGAAATCAGTTGCTTCCCAATAGAACTCTGTCATTTCACTCTTTTTTGAAACAGCTGTGTAGAAAAAAAATGTAAATAAGTAAAATGACATATTTTAATTTTGTTGAGGTATTTAACCAATAAATGTGCATTTCTTGATTATTGCTGAATGAATACATTTTAATTGTAATACTCCCCAAATTATTAATATCATCAATGTGCTAAAGAAATAATCTTTATAGACAGAACTACCAGCTGTGTGCTAAATACAGTCTTTTGCATGCATTTTTTAGTTAATTTTTTAAGTATTAATGAATGCAAATACACAAACTAGCATTATTTTTAAAGTATAGAGTGAATAAATTGGACATTCAAAACATGCTTTAATTATTTCTCTTGATCAGTAGCCCATACAAGCACTTTCACTGACTTAGAAGGAAGCTGTATGAGCAATTTCTGAATAAAGGATGTGCAGCATGTTTAAATTTCAAAAATCACTATTGTAATTTCTGTTATTACAACTGAATAATTGGGTCAAAATTCTGCTCACATAATCTTATTGCATTCAGGCTACAAGCTACTGTAAATATAAGGAACTTGTAATCTATCTCTCTTCATTTTCTTTGTCGAAATAGTGATGATTTATAAGATGTATCTTCATTAAAGTTTTTAGTTTTTCTTTTGTGAATGTGAAATGCAACCTCAATGACAGATGGCACCAAAAGGCATAGATATTTAATAATTTTCCTCATTAGTCTTCACTAAACTGAGAAATAAAACATCAGCACAGAACAGGAAAAGAACAAGTAACACTGCTCTTTGACAAGTTGAATCATTTCATAACTGCTGGCCCTGATGGATTTAATTCAAGTTAGTTAAAGAAATGACTGAAGCAATCTCAAAGCCATTTGCGACTATTTCTGAGAACTTCTGGGGTGGGAGGGTAAGATACTGTAAGACAAAAATAGCTCAAGCTTTTAAAAAAATTCTGGAACAAAAATAAAATTATATGTAAGAAGCCATAGGATAATAAGGAGATGGGTAAATTATGTCAGACTGTTATCATTTTCTTTTTTTAATAGCATGATTGGCATCATGAGACAATAGTAGTAGCACTGAATCACATATGTCTTGACTCGTTCCTGGAACCATCTCACACGATATTCTCATATGAAAGGTAGGGAGACATGGGCTAGGTTACACCCTTGTAGGGTGGATATAACGCTGGTTACATACTCATTCTTGAGGAATAATTATCAAAGACCCATTCTTAGAACAAACAGATGTACCAAGTGGGATTTTGTAATGTGGTGTTCTTGGTCTAGGATAGGCTTTGATGCTTCGGAATAATCAGCAGTGGAAGTATAGGATGGGATTAACTTCTGAATGGAATAGGCAGTTCTTCAGGACAGGAGGGAAAGCCACCACTTCATGTGGTGTTACACTGGGACATGTAGCTCGGAACACAGCCTGCAAGGTAAAGGAGGGAGCCCTTCCTCTTCCACAAGGATCAGAGCATTCATTTTTAGGCTCTGTATTTCAATAGATATGTTGAGATATCGGAGACAGTACACAGGAGAGCTGCAGACCAGAGTCCTAAAAAATGCAGCCTATGGGAGATTTTGGAGGCTTGTACAACTTGGATAAGACTGAGGAGAGACAAGACAATGATTTTCTGATTTGCAAAAAGTTGCTGCCAAGAATAATGGAAGAATCTGTTCTCCAGCCCTATGATGAATTCTGGCAAGAAAAGTTCAGATTAAATATCAGGAAAAAGTGCCCAGTAGTAAAGTTAGTAAAACTGTGATATGTTGCTCAACTATAGCATTATGCAACATAGTGTACATGCCTGGGTGTAAGTAGGAATGGTATAGGTATGGGAGCTTCTGCCTTTGGCAGGGGATAGACTAGATGAACTCTGCAGGCTGATATTTCACCTTTGTTTTCTATGATTTGTATGCTCACCTGAATTTGTTAATGAAAAACAGATTTTGATAACTTGGGAACAGTTAGGCTGCTGAAGTACTGAAGCCATTGCCTAGCACACTGGGTAAAATTTTTCCATTGTTTCTATATCTATTTGCAATCTCTTGATTTATCCTAAGCTTATAAACGCTCTGGGGCATGATCTGCCTTTTTTCTTCTGTAAGTGTACTGTCTAGTGCATCTAGTACATTAATTCCAGTTATTATAACATATACGATTACTATATTGGTCATCATTATCATTGCAGCTGTGGGGCACACTCTGAGCCAGTGTTTGGTGCTGGTACAAAGCATAGATGGGGAAATGAACAGTCCAGTGACCATTGCCCTCTCCTGAGGCCAGTGTCGCCAACACACTTCCATAGGGGTTAGAAGCAGTCATCAGAGAGTGCAAACCTAATCTGTAAGAGAAAATTATTTGGGGGGGATTCCTTGGGAAACCACTTCTCAACTAATAAACGTCCAGGAAAGTACACAATGTGCTGGCTCATAATCATTACCACTGGTATTGTTTGTCCATGGGACAGATATCAGGTAGTGAAGGCAGGTGAAAAATCTTTAAATACCAAGCCATGAGAATGGAACTGGAAAGAGGAGAGAAAGGAAAGATCAAAGCAGTGTTTACTGTCACAAATGCCATTACAACCCTGCCTGAAACCAGACCAATATCATTTAAATGGATTAGAAATGTCTATCTCCATGTAGGATCTGAGAAAAGTTATTATCTGGAAGACATCCTCTGTTTTGCAATAATACCTTGTCCTAAATAAATCTGCCTGATTCTAAGATGAGCATGACAGAATGCCAGCTCTCAGTGACATCAGTCTTTGAGGCTGGGTTATGAATAAATGATAACAATAATAGATATAAATTTAAACTGGAGCTAGCTGGGAAAGATACATTGTTTTAACAGAAATATTCAGGTTTCAAAACTTTTTCATTATTTTCCAAGAGGAAGAAATATGACGTGTTTTATAACTTCTCCTGATGAAATGAGAAATGTTTGTCACATAATAAGCAGAGCCCCAGGATCAGGGGACTCACCTGGAAGTTCCAGATTCAGGTCTCTCATCTGAATTCCTTCTGAGGAACTTTGTACTTCTGACAGAAGACAGTATTAGTGAACGTTTTTAACACTGATAGCTTGAATCAAAATTATTAAATGTGGAGCAAATAATCTGTTCTGTTCAGTCTTCACTGGAGGAGTATTGCTTCATCCACTGAGGCAACATCAAAGTAATTTTTTTCTACCTGAAACATGGCCTAAAATATGTTTTGAAAGGCATGTATCAGTTTGGGTTTTTTAATTTTGCAGATACAAGCTTTAACCTTGAATTTTATTAGAAGTTTTGTTCTTCTTCTTTTCATACTTCCTTAAATATCTTAGCTCAGGTAGACATTATCAGCCTGCATTTGATCTTATAATTATTCCATATTGGGACAACACGACTGACTTCTAGTCCTGATACAGACTGTTAAAGCATGATCCAAACCAGGTACCATTTGCATTAATATGTGTATAACAACATAGACATTTGAGGGGATCCGGTCCTCTAAAGTCATCTGTGACAGAGACATCTATGTCTGTGCCATCCTAAAGTCCAGTTTCTGGCCAATGGAGGAAAATGTATCTGACCAAATGCAGGTGTCTATTTTAGGATGAGATACATGATATCCGAAGAGCAACTGATTCTGCCCATTGACTGAATGAAGAACCCAGGACTGCTTGACAGTCCGCGAACATCTACACTTAATCAGATGAAGTCAACTTTCAGAGGCAATGACTGAGACTAAGCTCCTACCTGGGCACAAGGAAATAATGAAAGCAAGCCCTCAGGAGTCTACAGCTTGGAGCCCTGATCCAACTGGCTCCTGTACACACGCAGTCTGATAGATAAATCAAAAAGTTAAAACAAAGCATGGGAAAAAGACGGTATTATTATTTTTCCTACATCCCCAGAAGATGTTAAACATGCTAATACTCTGGGTTGATCTTGTTTCTTTTAGCATGGGATCTCTCATCACAACTCACTCTGCAACCTTGGGTAGTCAGAGCATTACACACCAGCCATACCACCGCCTCTGCTGAGCAACCCAACTCTTAAGCCAGAATGAGAGTCCCCGCCTTGTGTCAGTCTGACTCCCAAACCGAGTCATTTTGCCAGCATTCACATTCTATTAAGGAACATCATCTAATTGTTTCATTCATGATTACACTGCCTTGGACTTATATTAATATGTTCTTTGGAGTAGGTTTAATATTGCGTGATTAATTTTTCCAAATCCCTCTTCTGTAAACCAGCAACTTCCCTTTCCAGAAAAGTAAGCACTCAATTTAGAAACCACAGCATTTGAGGGGTACTTATAGTTACAGTTTAGCATTTTAGCACTCCCAGTAAGAAATAAGTTAGTAAGACAGCCTGACGATAGACTTCAGTGGAGTTCGGAAAGTCTGGTCCCTTGCTGCAGGGCCCTGCACTACTTAGTACAGTCCACATTCTGTAGGTTCTTAGCATGCCTCATTATCGTATTATAGTAATGCTGCAGAACAGTGCATTAAAGTGGTAAGATGAAGGAATAACCACTTGAATGCTAATGATCAAGGTCATTCAGAGCACTGTAGTGAACGTAGACCCTGTTCGTACATGCACAGGGATCTCATATGCAATAGACCATCATTCAGTTAGTTTTACAAAGAGGTTCCTTTTGGACTACAACCCTCCACGTGATGACGACTAAAAGGATAGTCTTTACTGACAGAAGAAAGTGCCCAAGAGGGGTGCTGAAGACTTACTGTCCTTGGAGGGAAGCTGCTGGGGAACAAGAGATAGCAGTCCCTCTGTACTGAAACTCTAGTCCTCTGTATCATGTAACTATCAAAAATAGTAGTCTCCAAAGCCTTTCATGACCCTCCTTTTGGTGGCATGTCAATCTTCTCAAGGTCTGAGCATGATGCAGCACCTTGCTTTGATCCTTGAAAAGCTAATTTTCATTTCAAGGCAACAGTTGGTTTTAAAGTTGATGCTGTTGCTAATGCTGGCTTTGATGTAATTATCACTGCTGGATTGACTCAAAATGCCAATTTATTCATATAGTTCTGAAGAGGCTTATGTATTTGAAAGTTTTTCTGTTTATTCCAGCTATATCTGCTGGTCTAATGAAGGATATTATTTCTCTCTAAAACCTCGTGATCTTTGTATCCATAGACCTTCATTGCCATGAGGAATCTCCATCCTTGGGAGACTTTCAAAACTTAGCTGGACAAGCTGATCCATCTTTGAAGATGGATTTGCTTTGAGGAGGAGGTTGAACTAAGTGGTATCCAGAAGCTCCTTCCAACCTATAGCAATCTTTGACTTTATAAGGCTTAAACCTGGTAGGTTTCAAATCTGCCCTTCTTAAGTCTTTGTAATGAGGGATCTGATCAAATATTTAATTCTGGTAGTAGCTTGATCAGTTTAAAAAGGCAGATTCTCAGGAAGCTATGAGGAAGTATGAAGCAACATGAGTTGAATTGCCAAGTATACTGTAAGGTTCCTTTTAACTGCCTTGGGCTTCCCAGATGGAGAATGGAATTCCAACTGGAGACTGTTTTCTGCAGGTCTGACAGTTTTGCCCTCAATGAAAAGTATTGTTCAGCAGAGAAATGCAGGGTAGTAGATACATTCAGTCCAAAGAATATATATCAAATGCATGTATACAGTAGAATATGCAGCAGCATGTCTTGAAGAGGTATCTCTGTCATATGTGATAATGCCTTTCCCTCACACTAGAAACAGATTTGGGTATGGAAGGCAGTGATGTAATTTGTCATGGCTGTATTACATGCATGTGTGTTTGAGGGTAGTGGTTGGACAAAGAGAAAGAATTTTCTCAGAGGATTGGGGCATGGCTTTATTTTTACAGGACACCACATATGCTATTTTCAACTGCAACACCTAGTTGGAATTCCACAACAGAAAAAAATCCCAAACCTAAGTTACATTAGAAAGAAATTTATAGTCAATTTCAAGTAAGAGTTTTCTAAACTGATAATTCAACATCTTTTACATCATTGGAGTTGAAAGGGATCTTTCATTTTCTGCAAGTATTTTAGAGTCTAATACTGTGCATTTATAATATCCATATCATATTTAGCATTCACTTTAATGGTTCAAATATTTCCTTAATTGAAAAACAACTCCAGTGCAGCAAGGGTAGTTGAGATTTTTACTTTAAATAATGTTTTACTTCATCTAAAATTAATGATGGCTAGCGAGGGCTTATTTATATAGTGGAGTGTAATTTAAAATGATGCACTGATTTGGGTTATTCTCTATGGCCCTGATCCTGCAAATACACATGAGACTAACTTTATGCAAAACAGTTTTTACGCTAAGCTCCACAGAAATATTCAAGCATATAAAAAGGCTCAGAAGAAGAAGTGTTTTTAAAATTAAGATATACACAGACATATTCTAGTGCTCAGGATGTTCTGCAGCATTCATATTGCTCTCACCGAACATCTTTACCTGCTCAGCATCAGTAAGCCAATATTCTTAGTTCATAGAAAGAAAACCAAACATTATGTCTCCAGCAAGGATAGGAGTTGAGATGGGGGAATCAGTGGATGAATTTTTGTTAACCAAAATTAATTGGTACCTGTGGCTTTGATTTAAAGTAGCAGACTAAAATTCAATCCAATATTGCCAACCCAGTTCAGAACCTTGTGAAGCCAAGATTTCACTCACCTCAAACTCCAAATGCCTCATGTGAAAAAAAAAAAAGAAAAAAAAAAAAAGAAAAAAATAAGAAATACAAAGTTAGAAATTTACAGATCTTGGCTCACATCTTCTTGTAGCACAAATCATTTTGGCCCAGAATTTATTGGATGAAACATACCTCCTGACATTCTGTGTAGGTGATGGAAGCTACAAAAACATTTACATCTGACAATATGAGCTGCCAAAGAGAATAAGTTTCAAAATTTTGTCCATAAACTGCAGTGGGATTTACTGGGGGGATGCCATCTGGTGAGGATATTAGGAATTTTTAGGTCATCAATAATGGCCTTTTTGCTGAGGTGCCTCTAGCAGTCTGTATCATATACAGAACCAGACGTTGAATCCCATGCGGTGTTGACATATGAGCTCTGAGCTAGAAGGCAGGAACCAGCGCCAGTCTACTAAGACTTACTGGTCGGGCATGGTCAAATCTATCTAAATGGCTTTGAACAGGAGATAGCCCCTGTAAAACACTCAAGAGACCAGGCACAACTAGTACGACTGCCTGCGTCAGGACATGTAGATGTGACTAATATGTCCTCATCAGCTGCCTAGACCTAACAGTCTGTGCTGGAGGTTTGGGATTTTGCATGTCAATTCCCTACCTGGTTTTTCTGTACAAAAACGATGATGAAAGGGACCTGTTTTAGCTGATAGGACATTAAAAAATGCATCTGATTATAGCTTTTAAAATCATGCTTATAAAGCCATAGATTAAAGAGGAAACATGACTGATTCCCTTCTTAACTTAAGAAAAAGGCCTGCCCAACATATTTGTTTCATTCACAGCACACTTAATAATGTCTGAGCAAATGTTTCCCCAGGCCTCATTCTGGACCACTAAGCATGAATAAGTGCCAGAGTGCTTTTGCTAAATGACCAGACCAATACAGCGTTGGTATAGTTAATGCATCATTTGTCATAGTCACAAAGATGGCAAATACTTTCATGCATTTGTTTTTATTTAAAACTGCATACATTCAGAAGCCATACTCAGCAGGAAAGCTAAGATTATTAGAGCACTTTAAGCAATCTTTGGAATCTAGACAGAATACAAGAGATGTCTATCATATGTTATGAACAGGAAACTAAACTCCTTGCAGCTGTCTTAGAATACACCTGTGCACCTTCATCAGTCTTATTTTGAAAGTATTATATTATTCTTCAAGATTTCTGAGCTTTGGTGTTTGTATATGTTAGGTCTAGAATCTCATTCACTTTGTCTATATGCACATTATTCTGACCAATGGCAACTACTACACTAGCAACACACTCAAAAAAGTATTGTGTGTTTATTAGAGATGGTCAAGTCTATGGCAGGCACAAATATTGAAGTGTCAGAAGGCAAAAAAATGATATGCATTTTCAGAAAAGCCCAAGCACATCCAGCCACATGTATGAAAACATATTACTCACATGAAAGAGTGAACAGGTCAGGAATAACAGTGCTTAAATCACGATCAGAAATCCAGTGAAATTAGTAAAAAGGATTCCATTACTTTCTGTGAGCTTTTCGTAAGGCTTCGGGGTGTGATAGCTGCAAACTAAGCAACAGATATTTAACCAGCATCTTCTCCGCGGACATAAAACTACAGCTGCTTCGTTAAAGCAAAGAACCTTTCCCTTTATTTACTGCCTGAGGGGAGTGAGGATGCTGGATGCTGCAGTAGCCCAGCCCATGTGGTTCGAGCTACACAGCTGCTTGCTGCACTTGTCTCCTGCTTGCATTTCAGCATTACTCAGCACATCTATTTGGAGCAGAATTAAAGTGTTTGCTCTCAAAGTGAACCCGGAGGAATGCAGAGGGAATGAAAGGGCCAGCAGGGTTCCTCTCTGAGCAGTGACTGCAGTGCCTGCTCCTGTTTTTTCCTATTTCCTCCCATAACTTCTATATTAAAATTATTTGATTTTAACTTCCCAAAGAGTTGGGTGTGTGGGTATGTGATGTGTAGGTGTTCATTTGTGATGGAGGGAGTTGTAGATAAGTCCATTTTCAGGTGTAATTCCTTCACTTCAGACCATTGTTTTCCCCTTATCACCCATTTCTCCTCCTCTCAACTTCTTTCACAAGGGTTTTTCTTTCTAGTCTCCTAATCTACCAGACTACCTCTAGTTCATGCCTAAACCCCAAAACATTGTATTTTTCTTTCTTATCATCTTTTCCCACTTTCACTGGTCTGTCCTTCAGATGATGGGTTTGAAGGAAATACTGTAATCCGAAAAAGTTATTTTAACTTTTTGGAAGATCTGTTCTGTTGTTTACATACCTCATTGCAATTCCTGTCTGCCTTGTGGGCTGCCTGTACTGGACGAACAACAGCATACTACTGATTCCTTGGATCTTGCAGAAAGGTTTGTTTGCTTAGGGTTCTTTGTTGCATCTGAATTCATTTATCAAAGCCAAATGCTAACCCAGAGATTAACATTTGTTAAGAACTTCCTGGGTCTGACTGGTAAAATGATTAAGGAAAAGAAAAGATGTTTTATGATGCTACAGAAAATGCAAATCTTAATTTTAGCAGATCTAAGATCTAAAGCTGAAATGAAATAACATTTTAAACGGCCAAATTGAATGAACTGCAAAATGCACCATCCGGAAAACATTCCATCTGACTCCCAATTGACATCTTAACTAAATCATTTTAGTAAACAAATAAGAAACAGAATTGAAAAGAGACAGATTGAAAGGGAATGAAAATGTCTGTGTGAAAGCTGAATCCCATAGTTTTATGAGTTACAGCTGATATCAGAGAAAAGCGATAATTACTAAGTAAATCTCTCATACTCATCAAATGACTGGAAGGTCTTTAATGCTGGCAAAACAACTACTGATCTTCCCCAATCAACTTCCACATTGCCAGAGAAGGGTGATATTTTTCATCTTTGGGCTATTATGCAGTTATTTCATTGCCACTTCTATTTCTCTTTTCTAATGCATTGAAGAAACTATTCTATAAATATTGTGATTTTAGAATCCTTTATAGTTAAAGAAACAAAGAGATGACCCATTTTGACGTCCCAGTGAAACGTACTGTGATTGCAATGAATTCTTAAAAAATCTCACTGACTGTCCTCATTTCCCTGTGCCAGCACCCCATGAGTATGCAAGCCATGGATAGCGATGCCCCCTCATAGCAGGGTCTTCCACTGCATTTCATGTGTTTGATCATATGGTCTGTGTTCATGAAATCATCTTAATTTATTCCCCACTAGCTAAAGCAACTATCTGTAAGGTTTCAAGGTTCGTTTCTTTATTTGAAAAAAATAGTTACTATTGACTACAGGCTGGCAGATAACCTGTTTACATTTGTAACGGCTTTTCTCATGAAACTAGCAACATCTTTCAACGTTGCTCCTGAGACTCTTTACCATTTATAACACCTTATATAAGTTTTTCTCAAGAGTGAAAAGTGACCTTTCTCTCAGTTCCTAAACTGTTCATTTCTGCCCTCACAATTAATATTCCCTTTATATATATGTAAAAGATGATGCCTGATGAAGGGAGTGGATAATTGTAGTTGTCTGGCATGATAGCTTGTGTTATGTATCTCTGGTTTTTACCTGGGACAGTGTACACCACTCAGGGATTTTTCTTTCCTAAAATTAATGGATGTACTTGAGTCACGTCACAGTCATTTCTTTCTAGCTCACCTGAAAACGTTTTGGAGCAAAAGAAAGCTGTGGCTTCTGGGCTTTGTCATGACTGTAAGATTGCAAAGGCCTGAACCAGTGGTACTGAAATGGAAAAGCTTCTCACTGACTTCAGTAGTCATGCCTTCAGCTACATGGCCTGGTGGAAGCCCCCTAAAAGCTTTTGTCAAGCAGCACATTGTTTTTCCTCTGAGGAAAACGCTAGTCAGTTCTTCCAGGAACAGAGACCAGCCCTGCATCCCCATGGGAAAAGAGAGAGTCGTGGATGTGCGTGTCCCACAGTGCAAGTGCATCCTACACCTACACCTACACCTACCCCGTGGCTGCCACAGCTGGCACCGTTCTACACCGGGGCTGGTCCCTGCAGGTGTGAGGCTCGTCCCTGGTAGGAACTGCAGCAAAGGTTGCTAATAAAGCGTTGAAGTTAAACTGTGCAGTGGTTCAGAGGGAGAGTGAAAGAGCGCAGGACGAATAACGAACAGTTCTTCAATGGGGAGGGATTGGCGGCTCCCTTCATCATCAAGCCGGATGCAATATATTCTGTTCTCAGCCGCTTTAGTACCCCAATAGATCAAACCTATCAACCTTTGCTTTTACTGGAGCTCTTTGCTAGAATTATTCCCTTTAATTGTATGTTTAATGCTTGACCACTGAAAAGGATGAAAAGAACAAGTTCACTGCCTCTCACTACTTTCCTCAATGAAGCTGATGAATATTTTTCCCATCTTTGTGCTTTAACAATTACTTAATAAATCTTTATAGACTGAGAAACAGTAAAAGCTCTAGCTCTCTTTTAGGAGGAAGACAACAACATATATGAGGATAAATAATTTAGTTTAACACATCTCATTCTCACTAAATAATGTTAGCGCACTATTCAGAGAAATGCAAGAATGAAAATTAACTGAGACATATTAAAATATTAAACACCATTTGCCTGATATATTTATTAATCTTTATGCCTTCCACATGATTAAATAAAAGTACTGTCAGGGGAGAATCTGGATGACAGTAATACAGAGAAGCAGTAATCAAGACACCTATGTCAACACTGTTTCTGCTTCGAGTTGATAGTCACCAGACTCAGTACAAACACATAGTTCTTTCAATTTATCCTATGTATGGCAAAACCAGTTTTTATATAAGGTATTTAGGTGACAATGTACTGAGGAAATGGCAACTTTTTTGCAATGGTTTCTGCAGATTAAAAGGTTGACTTAAGTATGCATTGCTAGAGGATCATTATTTAAAACTCAAATATTTACCAAAAAATTACCATAATTTAGATCTGGATTTAGTGAACATCCCTCCATTTTAGGTGCAAAGACAAAATCAGGGTATTTTTCAGTGTAATATCTACTGAAATAGACATGATTTCTGAGATGATTAATATGTGTGGTCTCATTTTGATGGTTTTAACTCATTTTAACTACTAAAATGGTTTTTGAAAGGCTTTTTGGATAGATTTCGGTAAACAAAATAAAGCAGAAAATCCCTCTTCGGTTTTTCAGGCACTTCCAACTTCAGTCAGAATAAGGAAACTGCTGCATTTTATTTCTACATCTTCCTTCACTGATGATACCATTCCTCCTCCTTCCTGCAAGTGCATGTGCATTCACACATTCAGATCCAATTACACACGGCCTAGGGTTTGGTGGTTTTCATTTTGGTTTTTTTTTTTTTTCCTCTTTGGAAAGGAAAGGAGGCTGGGAATTCAGTGCTGTTAAAGCCCATTTCCTCCTCTGCCTGGGGGAGTTCCAGCCCCCCCCGCTCCTCCCTCGCCAGACAGACCAACCACTACCTGCTAACACCCCTGAGCAAGGGGAAGGAAGGGGATTTTCAGCTCCCCTGCTAAAAGTCTTCTGTTTGAGAGGAAAACAGAGCTTGGCCAGGGGACTAAAGGCAAGTAAGCCAATCTTTCTAAGTAACATTTGGGGCAGTCAAAGGGGAAGAAGTCTGGATGCCACTTCTTACATTAAGGATCATTGCATTAAAAAAAAACATAAAATAACCTTGAAGCAGGGAACAGAACTCAAAATAGCACCCTGTTCTCCACATGACAGGCAACAAAATGGTTACTAGTCTGACATAAAAGTATCTACCAAAGACAAAAAAAAAAAAGCTTCTGCCAGAGAATCAACCGCATACCTCGAAACCTCAAAGCACAGCTAGAAATAAATTGATAGAATAATCACTGATTCTAACTAACGGTAATACCCCACCATCATTTACAGGTAAGCAGAGTTAGACAAATATTTCTGATAGAAAATCCACAATACTATTGTGTTTTGCAGGAAAACTCTGATTTCCATAACTTTTTCTGAAGAAAATCATTAAAATAAAACATGTTTATATGACTAAAACAAATACGTTTGAATATTTCAAAGAAGATACATAAATTCTGGACTTGAGGCTTGATTCATTTGCCTAAATTTTGGCAACATAGGCCTAAACAGTGCTGGCGCAGCACCTGAAGATTAAGCATGATTTGCTATGGCATCTCCATTGGCACTAGACACCTAGGTTTAGGCAACTGAACCAACTTTTTGTCTTGTCCCATTTGAGGATGAAACCAACAATTGAAAAATCTCAAAATATCTTATAAGATCAACACTCAAAACCTTAACTCAACTGTAGAAAATAAGTACTTTCCATTAATAAGGTTATGACTGCTTTTTTAGTATCGTCAGCTGAGACCCACAATATTGTAAGATTACAGATTAATCATGACCATATTCTTTGAGTAAGATACATGGACAGTAAGGACCAGACTAAATACATACATTTACACTAGGAAAATCTCTCATATTATCAAACATTCTATAATGACGTTACATGATTACATCTGCATCTACTTATCTTGGCTGTGATGTTTCTTCTTTCTCCTGAAAAAGTAAACTCTCCAGATTACTTTAAAGAAATCTTTCTTCTTAATGACTCCAAGTTTTAAACATCCTTTCCAGTAAATGCAACCATCAAGGGCTTTACTGCAGATTGCAGGGAACATTAAAATGTCAATAATTAAACACTGCAGGAATAGGAATTTTGAATGAAAATGGCTCATAAGGCTTGTTCCTTTCTATCTTCAAAGTATTTTAAAATGATTTTCCAATAAATTCAGGGGATTTGTTCTTTTTATCCTTAATTTTTAAAATGAATGCAGGAGATCCAGAAAAAGGATTTATTTTTTTTTACCCCAAGAAACACCAGAGTTCCAGGGACACCTTATTTGTGCTTATTTGTGCTATTGCTAATTTTGAGATGTTTTATTTTGTGATAACTCACAGCTTCACGTGAAAGAGGTTGATGAATATAGGATTCCTCTACAACATTGGTTAGATTTATTCACATTAGAAATGCATTGCTTTCTTCGTTGGTCAATATTCATTCTCCTGAAATTTCAGATTTTTATTATTTGATGAATTCTACAAACATCACAGTGCTTTCAAATCCAGAAGTACTGCAAACTCGTAAAACTAATGTTTGCCTCACCTTTTGTTATCAGGATCAAATACTGAAGATATTTGAATATCATTCTATTCTCTTCAAGGTATGGAAATCATAAAGTACAGTCTGCTGACATTTTCTGGTTTGTTCATTGAGTGCCCTCCTTGAGACTTTCAAAATAAGACAGAGTGGGACACATTCAACTAAAATTTACTGTCAGTTTCTTGAACCATTCATACCAATACATTTAACTGGCTTATCATAGATATTCTAAAATATTTTTTCCTTTTCCTTTTAATGGTGGATATACATCTTTGCATATTGGTCATCAATGAGAAGCCCTTGAGATACACTGCTTTAAGACAGTATGCCGAGAATAAAGTAGCACTACCTGCAATAAAAAAGATATATTAGAAATAAAAGGAGATATGGCACCAAAAATGGCAGACTCCTGCTTTTACCAGTGAATGTAAAACATGGATAAGTGTTGTTCATTTCAGTAGCAATCAATTCATAGATATACAGACATGGATTATTAGCATTTGCAAACAAACATCACCTCTTTTCCAAGAGCTGAGAACTTCAAGTGCAGTGAATGATGCTTTTCATATTCCAATTCAATATATTTTTTATATTTCTTTTGTATTTGCTTTCAAAGTAAATTAGGACTGCAATACTATTATTATTGTTCTTCAAAATATTATCCATAAAGGTGCATGCCCAGTCACACAATCTGGTATTTTAGTCTGCTCTTGAAATTGTTCCTTTTAAGTCTCAAAGCTAAAAAAGAAGATAACAACCCAGTATATACTTTATCAGTAACTGATTGTTCACAAGACTTTTTTCATCATACAGTCTACAGGAAGTGACAGCAGAGGCCACTTATTTTTCATATGCGTATGGCCCATTAAATATTTTTGGCAGTCAGTCACTGATACTGTTATTGGAAAGCCTGAATTAAAAATGTCTTCTGTTGTGCAATCTTCCCTGTGTCTTCCCTGTGCAACCATTAAGGGACAGTCTGCGACATCGGACAAGTCAGTGCATACCCCATCATTCTGTTCTTTTCTGGGAATTATAAAACACAGTACAGCTGGCTGACTTTTCCACTGTTCCGTCCCTTTAGTGTTTTCCTTGTGTCTTTTAAAACACAAGTGTCTCACATTCTACCAAAATTCAGTTGTATCTCCTGAGCCTCATGTTTCCATGCGGTTAGGTGTCTCTGGAAGCTTTCTTCTCATTTAGTCAATAGCAAATTGGGTGGTATTTAGGTCTTCCAAATACAGTCTAGATTACTGACCTCTAGCATTACACTAATGAGAAATGTTTGCTGCTTTGTTGTTCAGTAATGCTTTCTGCCTGCGGAGCAAAAGCTTCAACCTTCACCCTCCAAACAAGAAAGAGAGGCATTATCTTCTCCGGACCCCCAAGCCCCAGGCTGAGTTCCCCACCACGCAGCAGTGTACCAGGGGCTCTGCTGCTGCTTAGGGATCAGGAGACTGCCCTAAACGTACTGCCCAGCTCATCCGACACAAAGCAGGGTGCCATGGCCCTGTATGCCTCCTGTCTTGGAAGGGACATGTGGTGTGTCTATACACGCCTTGGGGAGCAGGGGTTGGGTTATAGCAGAGGCACACACATCAGACAGCACACCAGAATGGCCCAGGGTGTTTTCAGCAGGAAATCACCATGGGCAACATTACTGGCCAGTTCGTTACTACGTAGAAACACATACAGGGCTTTTCTCTCCAGCGACTTGCTGTAGTATAAACCAGGACGAATCCTGTGGAACGTAGTCAATTCAGGCTGACACTAACCTGGAACAAATGTCTATATCTAGCCTCTTTATGTATACTGAGAGACAGGGCTTTGTTGTTGTAATTACATTTTTTTAAAGATGTGAGTCGCATAAATCTCATAATCATTTCCTCTGTCTATAACGGCTGTTAATCTGCAGTTCAAGAAGATTCCTAATTAATATTATTTCCCACCCCGCGCACAGTGTGTTTTGGCAAGTAATTAGGTCTGAAGGGATGGCCAAACACAGTGATCTTCAAATTTCGAACAATTTAATTACAGGCTTGTTTTCTGTGTGGAGCTGCGTAAGCTATGAGTTTAGTAGAGAGCACCGGCGCGGTCCTGTTACTGAGGCTGTCTCTGGAGCAAACAGCAGAGAGTGCTCTGCAGGAGGGAGGGAAGGCTGCTCAGGCCTTCTGCCCAAAACCGTTTGATTTAAATGAAAGCCAAACTATCAGCTTACGGGAGTGACTCTTTACCTGGAGGCTACTCTGTCAGACTGCTGAGTTTGCTGCACATGCCTTCCTGGGAGAAGCTGGCTAACAACTGAAAGCAGAAAGTAGCCACTCAAAAGAAGGAATACTTTAAATTTTAAATGAGTTCATCAACAAAGAAGCTGCCTTTGTTACAGATTTACAGAGTAATTTTGCATGACTTCGGACATGAGAAATTATCCTCTTTACTCTTTTAGAAATTCAGCCCTTTCTTAGATATTTTTAAATTTATTTCTTAGTATTTTTTACTCATTAAGGTAGATTGGCCAATTCTGAGGCCACCTTTATGGAGAAGTTACTGTTCTAGATAAGGAGGGAATATCACCTGTCCCCATCTGTCATTCAGTAGACATTTTTTTCATGCCAGGTAATGGGACCTTCACTGGAGGGGGGAACTCTGAACCCTTTACCGACTCTCTTAACACATGTTCTAAAGAAATCCTGAAAATTAACATCAGTAAAATAGCTGTTATGGGTCTCACTCAATTTTCCAAAGACAGAAGAGAATCCGTATTGCCTCTGCCCGGTCAAAGGTGTCAAACCAAAATGATCAAAGTACCAGAAGGAACAAGATTGCTAACTTGTTAAGGACTTCACTGATGGAGAATGATAATACAGGCAAGTAGTTAAATGTGTAATGGTAAGTAACAAATGCTACATAAATGATTAAATGTGTTTTCACAGGTGCTTCAGGAAGGCCTTCCTTGTAAACCCTTTACTTATAACCTAACTGTAATTGTGGTGGATATGAGCCAAGATTTGCACCTGCTGGAATCACTTAATATAAATAGCATGAATGAGAACATCTGACTGGGGTGCTCATGATTAAAGATTAGAGAGAGAGAAGAAAAAAAAAATCAAAAATAGAATAAAAAAAATCTATGATTCATTGGTATTTCCTCACACGATACTCCCTGTGCTGTCAAGCATGCTTGCCTACTTTGCTATGCAAAGTATTTACTCACTTAAATGATGTAACTGTTGAAGAATAATTGATCTTGAATAGTTGCAATAAGAATGTGATCCATACCGACACTCTGAGTCCTTACACTTGACCCTGCTATGCTGCAACATCATTACTTTACGGCTGTGTCTTCCCCTGAGAGCTCAGGAGTGCTCCGGCAGGGAGGCTAGCTTTAGGAGGGCAAGGTTAAGAGACAGATAGGTCTCACATGTCCCTCTGCAATGAACACCAAAACGCGTTTGAACAGGAATGTGAGTCTGTTTAAGAGGAGGAACAGTTGACAAATGTCATGGGTATTTAGTCTGTTTATAATAACAGTGCATGTCTGTTGGTACTTAATGTTTATGCTGGTACACTTTAAGTAAACATTCACATCTAAGTAGGGGCCTTTTCTGCACTGAGCTCTGAACCAGCTATTCGTGATTCGTAAGTACCGATGTCAGTTCAAGAGTTTGAGTTAAATTTTGATTCTGCATAGTATTAATAAGACTTCAGTATGAATTGAATTTTTTGTTTGTACAACCTATAGTTGTATGGCTTCTGTGTTTTCATTCTCAAGACTGAAAGATTGTTAGAGTTAGCTGAATCTTATACAGCTATGGCAAGCAAGTAGATCACAAACAAGAGAGTGTTAAATTTTGTGCTAAACCGGCTTCCATTTCCAATAGCTGCAGTAACTTAAATGATCAAGGACTGGAAAGATACCATAGGTTTCTGATTATGGTCTTCCTACTGCTAATCGATGATTTCAACGAGTTATACCTTTTTCATCTCCTGAACTTTCTACGAACTTGAAATCAACATTTCCTTTGCATGACAGAAAAATAGCAGGCTACAGCACTTGCTGCTACTCCTGCTGTGCATCTTTTGTGAGTTAAACTATTCTTATTTGGAAAAGCCTATGTTCACCACATTCAGTAGATAATTTGTTCCTAGAGGTACACTGCAATTTTTGACATGTTTTACCTAATATTCTTGACGATTGCCATTAGTCTAGGTGCAAACGTAGAGTATGAACTACTGCACACTGTGGTGCTGAAAAAATGGATGAGATCAGAAAAACCACAGCACATGAGTCCACACTCTTCAGATGTTTTGTGAAGAGGGGATGAAAGCCATTTCATCCCCCTCTCCCTCCCTTGCTTCCTCTCTCTATGTCTTCCTTGCTTCACCTTTCTTACTGGCAAACGTGAATAAGAATGAGTTACATGAATTAAGAATTAATTTTATGACACCTTTTCTGCTTTGTAAGGTGCTTCTAATGAGCCATATTCAGTTAAAAACTTTGCTGACACTTATTTATTGATATTTACTGATTTGCCATTTCTAAATACAAGATCCCATTCATCAAAACACAGAAGGACATGCATAATTTTAATTACATGCTTGAGTTCAAATCCAAAATAGACAGTAAAATGTCAAACGCATCTCTTTGACCTGAAGGTGATTCTCCAGTGGGTTGCATAAAGTGTACTGAGAGATACTGCTCTAGCGGGGAGGTAATGCCTGCTAGAAGTCACTGCTCCCAACTCATTCCCAATTTGGGGCTCCTATCTGGACTATACAACTTGTAATACAGGCTGGAAATAGTCTCAAGTCATCAAAGAAGTGAAATATTACAACAGAGACAGAGTATCAGAATTCTTGGCAATATTTTAAGTGCATGTGTGAAAATGACTACCATCCAATATCAAGTTGGAACAAATGAATATGATAAGAAAAAGAGTAATATTCTTTACAGGGCTTTTACTTGTCCTTACTGCAAGGTCCAGTCTGACATCAATGATGTGTTGACTTGACAGATACAGATACAGTATATACACAGTCAAGGCTCACTTGACAATAGTGAAAAGGCTTCTTGACTGAATTGTCCTTTTTGGTAGAGGGACACTATTCCCTCAAAATTAATTACACGAAGAAATGCTGGATCTCCTCTGACAGCATTACCAGAAATCAGGTAGCTCTTTTCTGTATATGATAAAAATCTCAGACACTGGGGGCATATGAACATCAATTATACATAGCCACTGTGAAAATGAAAAAAAGATCAGGAAAATATTACAAGAAAGATTAATAGCTCTAAAATGAAGGATGAATACGTAAGGAGTGATTTTCAATTGTAACATTAAAATAAGCTTTCAGATATGGCAGAAAATGTATTTGACATTATACAAAAAGAATTGGAAGCCATTTGTAAATTTTATATTAATACAGCAGAGATTGTTCTTTATTAAAACTAGGAAAGAAGAGTGGATAAGCAACACCACATGGGATGCTATTACAGAAAAAAGGCAGGATAAGTTAAATCTACTCAATACATTAAGGCCAGAAAGGTAAACAAAGAAAAAAGGAATATAGGAATAAAGATAAAGCAGTAAAAAGATCAGGGGAAAAAAAAAAAAAAAGGATAAAAGAGGCTCTGTTGATAGACAGGCACTGAAAGCAGAAACAGCAGCACTGAAGGGAGACATGAGAACATTTTACCACACTGTTTAAAGATTTACTGGAGATTTGAAGCCACAACAAGGAAAGTGCAGTGAGGACTAATGACTGGAAAAAATGAACCTCATCTTATTTTAGAGGAACAAAAGAATAGAAAGGCAGAATATCTCCCAAACACTGCCAGAAAAAAACACCTTATTTTCCTAGTGAAAGATGGCAGAACTTGATGCCTGTCTTGAAGAAATCAAATCTTCATGAGCTTAAAGTAGCTTCTGAAAGACGGAAGAATGCTAGATTAACAAATACAATTCAAATCACTATAGCATAGATATGAGGAAATGAAAAGGACAAGATGATATTTGGACATGTCCCTAGGGTTTCATGTGAAGCAGAAATAATACAATCTGCTCTTGTTCCCATGGAAAGTCTTCAGTGTAGTCAGCTACACTGCTTTGAAGTTGCAACTCATGGCAAACACAGGAAACATGGCAACATTTGCTCTAATTGATCTTGTGCAGACAAGATATTCCCCCTGCAAAGCATCGTAGAACAATGTACAAGACAGTAGATGCCTCTTCTCCCAAACTGCAGGGGGTTTGACTTAATGATGGATTATCATGGCAAGTAATACCACCCTTGGAAATCCCTCTGATGGCGATTCAAAATATCAAGCAGAAGTATGCCATGAAGTAGATGCAGCTGGGAAGCGATGAACCTTGGTGACAAAGACTGCATCTTCTTCTCCCCCACCTTCACTAAAATCCATTGGAATGGATTCTGTTACTTGATCATTACTGTGGAAATGGGTATTTCAATATAAATGAAGAGAGCAGAGATGTGAGGGTTTGCAGCCAAAATCTGTCTCCTAACTAAATCAGTTGAAAATATGTCATGAAAAACGCTGTCTTACACTTATGCCAAACAGGCCCTACAATTAATAAATTAGAGATAGGCAATGTCACAGATGATACATTATCTAGACAGAATTTTCTCTATTTAGAAGATGAAGCTTTTACAAACTTGCATAACCTCATTCAAAATGCAAATAAATGCAAGCTTGGTATAAGTTCAGAACAATAAACTAAGTACTTCCAATATATACTACTGTGCAGAAGTCTTGCATCATTAAAAAAACACTGAAATCAAGGGGAGGAGTCCTCAAATACAGTGCAGAGTCCTAGAAAAATAATGCATTCATCTTGTGCAAATGGCACAGCTATCAGTACAGGTGTCTGTGAAGGCTATTTAAAGTACTGACTTAATAAATAAGAAATGAAGAAGCCTTAAAATGAGAACAGATAATGGAAACAGTACAAATAGGAAAAGGGAAGAGAGGGGACATAGATATATTTTTCATGACTCTTCAGCACAAATAGGAAAAGGGAAGAGAGGGGACATAGATATATTTTTCATGACTCTTCAGCAATAGGGAGAATCAAACAAATACTGCTGTGGTAGCCCCAGGTTTGGTTCCAATGGGCTGAATCAGTGGCACTCTGCAACACAGTTATGGTTGAAGTGATCCTGTTACAAAAGCAAAAAAGACTTACAGAAACGAGCCAGACAGGATATGGCTAACATTATTTGACTTCTGTTTTATGGTTTTACCAACAACAATGACACTGTTTAGTAAAAGCATGAAAAAGGGTTACAAATATATGAGATATGAAAAATTGCATTACAGAGCTGAACCAATATATTTCTTCATTCAATTTTAGCTAAAGCATAATACTAACTTCAACGTGGCAATTAAGTTTTAGTTCCACATCAAGGAAAAAAATAGTGAATAAAGTGGTTTATGATTTGGTCTTGATCCCTTAATTGTCAGTGAAATATTCTTTCATACAGAAGAATGAGTTTCAAACAGACTCATTTCAATCAAAATTTTCTCCTTCTCTGGACATTGTACTAAAAAAATAAAAACTGAAAAAGATGTTCATGTCCAAATGCTGCTTTTAAAAAACAAAAGTGGCTTCTGAAAACTGTTTGGATTCCTATATTTCTGATGAAATATTTCAAATATTCACAAATAAACAAAAATTCCTGTAGTATTATTCCCCCAAACATTTATTCCCATTTTATGGAAGGCTTTAAATAATAATGAATTTAGGATTTAAAATTACTTTGTGATTAATTTGGGGGGGGACCGGACAGTTAATAAAGAAAGAACATAACTGGTCCAAATTACATTTTCAAAAAAATGTCAGGTGATGCCTAGATTTACAAGAGTTCAATTTTCATATGTCAAAGGAAAAATGAACAGATGCTGTCACAAGCATCACAATGGAAGCAGGTTGACACTTTGATCTTTTGAAAGTTTGGTCCACTTGTGGATACTAAAAGCTTGGTGTCATCAGCAAACTTGCTGAGGGTGCACTCAATCCCACTCTCTATGTTGCCGACAAAGATGTTAAACAGCGCTGGTCCCAATACTGACCCCTGGGGAACGTGCACTCATGACTGCTCTTCACTTGGACATTGAGCCATTGGCCACAACTCTTTGAGCGTGACCATTTAGCCAATTCCTTATCCACCGAGTGGTCCATCCATCAAGTCCATGTCTCTCCATTTTAGACACACGGATGTCGTGCGGGACAGTGTCAAATGCTTTACACAAGTCCAAGTAGATGACATCAGTTGATTTTCCTTTATCCACCAGTGCTGTAACCCTGTCATAAAAGACCACCAAATTTGTGAGGCATGATTTGCCCTTAATGAAGCCATGTTGGCCGTCACCAATCACCTCCTTATTTTCCATGTGCCTTAGCATAGTTCCAGGAGGATCTGCTCCATGATCTTGCCAGGCACAGAGGTCAGACTGACTGGCCTTATTTCCCTGGGTCTTCCTTTTTTCCCTTTTTAAAAATGGGGGTTATATTTCTCCTTTTCCATTCAGTGGGAACTTCCCCAGACTCCCACAACTTCTCAAATATGATGGATAGTGGCTTAGCCACTTCATCCACCCGTTCCCTCAGGATCCTCATATGCATCCCATCATGTCCCACTGACTTGTGCACTTTCAGGTTCCTTAGATGGTCTCAAACCTGATCTTCTCTTACAGTGGGCAGTTCTTCATTCTCCCAGTCCCTGCCTTTGCCTTCTGCATCTTGGGTGGTGTGCCTGGAGCTCTTGCCAGTAAAGACTGAGGCAAAAAATTCATTGAGTGCCTCAGCCTTCTTCATGTCCCAGGTAACCAGGTCTCCTATTCCCTTATGGAGAGGGCCCACATTTTCCCTAGTCTTCCTTTTATCACCAACATACCTATAGAAGCTTTTCTTGTTGCCCTTGAAGTCCCTGGCCAGATTTAATTCTATCAGGGCTTTAGCTTTCCTAACCTCATCCCTGGTTGCTCAGACAATTTCTCTGTAATCCTCTGATGCTATCTGTCCTTGCTTCCACCCTCTGTAGGCTTCCTTTTTTGTGTTTGAGTTTCTCCAGGAGCTCCTTGTTCATCCACGCAGGCCTCCTGGTGTTTTTGCCTGACTTCCTCTTTGTTGGGATGCATCGCTCCTGAGCTTGGAGCAGGTGATCCTTGAATATTAACCAGCTTTCTTGGGCCCCTCTTCCCTCCAGGGCTTTATCCCATGGTACTCTACAAAGCAGATCCCTGAAGAGGCCAGAGTCTGCTCTCCTGAAGTGCAGGGTAGAGAGCTTGCTGTGTGTCCTCCTCACTGCCCTAAGGATCTTGAACTCCACCATGTCATGGTGCCCTTGAGCTTCACATTCCCCATCAGCCCCTCCTTGTTGGTGAGAACAAGGTCCGGCATAGCACCTCTCCTCATTGGCTACTCCCATCACTTGGAGAAGGAAGTTGTCATCAAAGCATTCAGGAACCTCATGGATTGTTTATGACCTGCCATGTTGTCCTTCCAACAGATATTGGGGTGGTTGAAGTCTCCCATGAGGACCAGGGCTTGTGAACGTGAGGCTGCTCCTGTCTGTCTATAGAGGGTATCATCTGCTTGGTCTTCCTGGTCGGGTGGCCTGTAGCAGACCCCCACTATAAAGTCACCGGTCCCTGCCCTCCCTTTAATCCTGACCCATAGTCTCTCGGTCAGCTCCTCATCTATCCCCAGAGGTCCATGCACTCCAGCTTGTGACTGACAAAGAGGGTGACGCCCCCTCCGTGTCTCCCCTGCCTGTCCTTCCTAAAGAGCCTGTATGCTTCCATTCCAACACTCCAGTCACAGGAGCCATCCCACCATGTTGCCATGATGCCAATAAGATCATAGCCCTGCAGGCGTGTGCACGTCTCTAACTCCTCTTGTTTATTCCCTGTGCTACGTGCGTTTGCATAGAGGCATTTAAGTTGGCCCCCCAATGAAGCTGCCTGACTGCCTGGAGTGGCTGGAATTCCTTTGTGCTGCTCTTCAGGCGCTTTCCTGCTGACCTGTGATTCCTCTCCAGGCTCTGGGCATCTATTGCCAGCACTGGCATCAAACTGGTAGGAATGGGATGGATTGAGGTTCTCCTCCCGCAGCAACTTCAGTTTGAAGCCCTCTTCACCAGCTTGGCAAGCCTATGACTGAAGGTGCTCTTCCCCTTCTCTGACAGATGGACCCCACCAGCCCCCAGTAGACCAGGTTTCTCAAAGTGAGTCCCATGGTCTAAGTAGCCAAACCCCTGGCTGTGGCACCAGTCCCGTAACCATGCTATCACATGGTTTGTACTGCAGCTTATCTCATTAATGACTTACAGAGATTTCAGCTAGCCCGTTCCATTTGATCATGGCATCCTGAGCAGATTTATAACACAAATTGTGTCTCAGAAAGTATATAGATGTACAGAATGTTTTCAGCAGACAGTTTCTTGTATGGTTGATAAGACTGCATAATTTTGCCTATTGATGTAAAGCTTAGTTTGAGAGAGAGCACTTCCAGATGTTTAGTAAATCAGGCTGTCCTATAAACCTTTTTGTTTATTTAAGACACATTTTCAAAGTCACCAGGGGAAAGCAAGGAAACCAGTTCCCACCGAAAATCAATTATCACCCCCTTTATTAAGAAAGCTGACATATTTCCTCTATAAATTATAACATTGTTCTTCTGTGGAAGGAAGATTATTTTTTAAAAAAATGCACAAAAGAGTATTTAATAGCATGGTTACAATCGTGACAACCTAAAGATATAAAGTATAACAAGACAGGTTTGTAGGAGAAGGTACTATTTTCTACTAACTCATCTGATATGTTTGGGAGGAAAAAATAGACAAGCTTTCAGGCACACAAGTTTTTCCTCAGATCTTGAACAGAAGAGGCAAAACATGTTTGGAAGTGCAAACCAGCTAGAACACTTTTTTTTCTCCTAAATCTGTGTGTGTGCAAGGACAGTGTGCGCTTGTGACAGCACTATTCAAAGCAAATGTTCTTATACAACCTAACAGAAGCCTAAAGGTTCGGGTGTCAGCAGCAATCTTTCCACCAACTTGCGCGGCTGGGTTGATGTCACATTTGGCAGTTGTCCCTGAGTTTGGACTTGAGTGTCTGAGGCCACCACTGGCCAGTTTCCCAGTGACAGCTTTGGGGTTTCCCAAGACTTAAGCCCAGGTGGAAGTGGTGGGTCTCTTTGGCCAATACAGTCTTCTGGTAGCTCAAACTGAATTAAAGGTCAGTCCAGCTTGAGAATCCAAATACCAACAATAATTTGAGACAACAAGCAATAAGAAATAGTTCTGCTCCTGTGGGATCTTCTCAGCCTGCTGTGATGGGCAGTTTGTAGTGGGATGCTGGATGAGGGAACCAGAGCAGCAGTGACCGTGTGCAGTGGATGGATGGGTATAGCACAGTATCTACTGGATTACTTCAGGAAGACTCGGCTTGGATCAGTTTAAGCCATGTCCAGTTTATTACCTAGAAGAGCCTCATCTGGCATCTGAACTGCATTTTTTTTCTCATGAGAGCCTGTTAACACCTACCAAGCATAAGCTCAAATGAAGGCCAATGGTTAGGAGCTGATAACTCTTGGGAAGCCAGTTTGGCTTGAACATAACATAAATGCAGGGTTTTGGAAGGAAAAAAAAAAGCAGCAAGCTGCCTACCTATCTTGCCAAGGTTCTATAAACCTTGACCTTTGTGTTTTATACTAAACCACTGATTTCCAAAAGCACAACTACATTCGACTTATCCGCTGTGATTCACTCTGTTCCTACCTTTGCCTCTCAGTAGACTATGCAGATTTTCATGAGGGTAGATTTCTTGTATCTATGCCCATGCTTCATTCACCTCTAGACCTATGAGCTGGAGTGACATACGGCTATTTATGCAAACTGGATCTCAGTTACATACATGAAAACCCAAACGTTACTTTCCTGGCTCCAGTGGAGTTATATACTGAATTGTTTCAGCATCACATTACAACTTCAGTGCTAAAGAAACCACAACAAAACATTCATATTTTGCTCCCAATTTATTTTTAATTTTTTTCCATATCCTAGTTGGCATTTCCTCATTAGAAATGCCTAATAATTGCTCAGACATTTGCTTGTCTCATTTCTTTTGTTACGAAACTTCTTCATTGACTCATGTTGAGCAAAGATAAGTCTTAAAAAGCTTCAACTCTTTTAATCTGAAGCCCCAAATCATTAGCTGAATGTTTCTTTCAAGTTCCAGTTCATACAACTTCAAGACATACTTGGTCAGTCTGACTTCGTAATTACCCTAGTAAGAGGATTGAATATCATGGGCCTTATATACCCCTTTTTTGACAGTTAGTTCCTGAATCCCAAATGTTCATGTCATTTTGCGTTTTGTATTTACTGTATTTTAAACCCAGATGGAACCAGTTAAATCATACATTCTAGCTTTCTGCCTAATGCCAGTCACATCAAAGGTTAGACTTTAAATTCCTGTACCTCGTCCTCTCAGTTCATAGATACCATTAAGAAACTTTCAAATATGAAGAACTGACCACAAATATTAGGAAGCTGCTTCAGTGGTTATTCAAGTTTCATGTTAAAAATACGCCATTTACTTCCTGTTTGAACTTTACTAACCTCAACCTCCATTCATTTAATATGTCCCATAATGTCCCATAAATTCCTGTGGCTTTGCAAGCTTTTTTAAAGAGCCCTCCATATCAGATTGCTTGTCTATTTAGGAGGACTTGAGGGGACATCAGGTTTCTATTTCATTATGTTCTATATGTCACACTTTGGTTGTTTAGGTGATTACTGCTTCTGCATTTCAGTCTTATTAGAGTTTGTTACCTGACAAAGTTTAGTTTCAACATTATGTCCTTCCTCTTTTAGATGCAGCCACCACATGATTGTTAATTAGTTTTCAAATGAAAAAAAAAAACTTCAGAGTAAATTGCTTACAAAGTAGATTAATTAGATCATAATCTCCAGAGGAATTTTCCTTCCTATCAGAGCTGAGCATATTCTCTTCCAACCCTTCATCATCCGGTCTATGTACCTACACAAGCAGACGGAGAACAGGGGAGCCAGCCCTGGTTGCACCAAAAAGGTTAACTGGAATCAGAGTATTCCTTATCACTCCCCAAAGCCCCAGGCTGTTCTATTTCAACTTGTGGACCATTACAACATCAAGTATTTTATTATTTTAAACATTATACAGTGAAAAAGAAGTTCTCTTTGGTATACGTGCCTTCAGTACTCACAGTTTTGTGTTATAAAGAGTATGATCCTGGCACTAGTAAGCAGAACATGTGTACCAGACTGCAGTTCTCCAGATGGGAGACATCTCGCATTCTGAATTGGATCAAAATGATTTTGACATCATTTGACCTAGGGACACTGCATTTCTGGGCCCAGATGGGGCACAGGAGGGAGGCGTAAACCAGCTGCTCAGACTGGGAATGCCCACAGGCAAAACATCAGGTTCCTCTCTTTAGAAGTCAGCAGGATGATGAAGGAGTTTAGGCAGCTCCAAATCCAGGTACTAGCCATGGAATCCAGTCAGGCTGTGGTTTTCAGCATCGCTATGCCCTGCAAGTTCTGCTGTAGATATCTACCTCTTTCACTGGATCTTTTCCAGTGTCACAATGGGAAAAAGCACCCATCCCACGCAAGCCGGTAACTTCGCCACACAGCATAAAAGGAATAATTATTCTGGATTAAAAGCGAATTAACCGGCTATGGATGAATTCACATTCTGGCTAACCTGAAATGAACACAGCTAATCCTGTGGCTAGGGTTACGCTACTGTTGTCAGAATTATATAAGCATGGGCTCTTTGCAGCGTGGCACAGGAAAAGCAAGTGCAGGAGCAGAGAGACCAGTGGGACAGTCCTTGCTTTGTAGAACTTGTGATCCAAAATCCAGGCACCGGGAGGGGCTCCCAGAAGAGGCACGCTGCACATAAGGCTGTTCTCTTTACCTTACTGTTACCGTAATCTCACAGTGTCCCACTGGCAATCTCTGGAGGAGGACCTGGGGGCTGGAGGACGGAGGGAGAGCAGGTGGAGGAAGGGGCTTGGGGAGAGAGAACATATTCCCCGGCGCAGGGCAGTGGCTTTTCTCGGGACCACGCACCACCAGAGAGCAGAGGTACACTGAACTACCTTCTTCTCCCCTCCGCTGGGCAGGTTCAGCTAAAGAAAGAGGCATTAAAGCAGCCCCCCCACCTCATTTTTATTGTCAGTTCTGAAATTTTCTTGCCAAAGGAAGGTAACGTAAGGCACAGGGCTGTCAGCAGAGGAGGTCTGAAGATGTGTCCCTCAGACCCCTCGCAGCAGGCACGTAAGACGGGTGGGGATGAGGGGGAAGCCCACGGCTCCACTCCCCACCTGCCCGCCTCTGCCGGGAAGGAGCGGACCGAGCCAGCCATACTCCTTCCGCACCGGCTGCCTCCGGCTCCTGACAGAATCGACCTCTCCTGTATCTTCCAGAGCAAGTCCGAAAGTCCAAGCAGCGGCAAGACGACTCCAAGTTCCCTCACAGCGCTCGCCTTCCCGTACCATCGAGGTTTCTCTGCTTTCCCCACTAAAGCCCAACACCCCTGAGAGCTTCCCTCCCAGGCCATCATCACTCGCCCGCTGCGGGCTCGCACCGCTTTCCAGCGGCGAAGCGGGCTTTATCCGGGCCGAAACATCGCCACATCACCCGCCAAACAAGCCGAAGAGCCCCCCGCCCTCGGCGGTCCCCTCAGGGCGGCGCGGCGCGGCGAGGCACCGCACCGCCGGCCGCTAACGGCCGCCCGCCTCCCGCGGGCGGGCAAGGCCGCCCCCTAGCGCGCGAGGCCGGCGCCGCCAGCCCGCCGCCTGGCTGCCGGGAGGCGAGGCGGGCGCCGCTCCTCATGGCACCGACGACTCCTTCCCCGGGGCGGCCTCCGCCAGGGCCGTTTCCCCTCAGAGCCGCGCCGCGGCGAGGAGAAACACCTGTCGGCCGGCCCAGCGGGGCCGGAGGCCGCGGCGGGGCGGCGGGGAGCGCCGCGGCACCGCGCCGCCGTCCCCTCCCGGAGGCCGCCGCCGCGGCTGGGCGCGGGACGACGACGGCGACGGCGCCGCCGCGGGGAGGGGAAGAGAGAAGAGGAGAGGAGAGGGCGGCCCGGCCGCGCGGCTCCCGGGGCGGGAGAAGCGGCGGCGGCGGCGGCGGCGGCGGCGGCGGTCGGGGCGGTTTTCCCCCCGCCGGGGGGTTCCGCCGAGGCGGGCGCGGCGGCTTCACCTGGCGGGACTGAGCATGCGCGCGGCGGCGGGGCACGCCGCCGATTGGGAGCGCGATGCAAGACTAGGACGGAGCCGCCGGGCAGCCGCGACTTCGCCGAGAGCGCGCTGCCGCGCCGCCGGAGAGGGGCCGCCGGGAGCCGCTCTCCCTGGGACTGGATGCTGCCGCTGCCCCTGCCCCGCAGCCCGCTCCCTGCGAGGATCCGGCTCCCGCCGCGGACTCCCGTCGGCCGGGCGGCGTCTTCTCCGGAGCGGCGGGCTGCCTTGAGCCGGGCGCGACCGGGCGGGCGGCGGCGGCGGCGGCGGCGGGGGGGGCCAGCCGTGCCCCGCTGCCCCCCTGTCCGGGGGCCGGGGGGCGGCAGCGCCGCCGCGCTGCCTTGGCGCGCCGGGGCGGCGCTGCCCGGCCCTGCCCTGCCCTGCCCTGCCCTGCCCTGAGGCGGCGGGGCGGCGAGAGGGGCGGGCGGCGCGGCCGTGGGGAGCCGCGCGGCGGGGCGGCCGTCGGGCCGTGGAGCGGGGGGCGATGCGGGCGGCGGGGCGGCGGCGGCGGCGGGGCGGCCGGGCGGGGCGGGGGCTCCGCGGGGCTCTCTAGGACGGCCGGCGCCCCGCACACCCGCCATGGATCTGCTGCTGGCGGGGAACGCGAGCCTGGGCTCCTCCAACGAGTCCCTGGCGCTGCCCCCCTCGTCGCCGTCCTCGTCGGCCCTCCTGCAGCCGCCCTCCCCCTACTCCCCGGCGGCCGTGGCCAGCCTGGCGGCGGTGGTGGGCTTCCTCATCGTCTTCACCATCGTGGGCAACGTGCTGGTGGTGATAGCCGTGCTCACCAGCCGGGCGCTGAGAGCCCCCCAGAACCTCTTCCTGGTGTCCCTGGCCAGCGCGGACATCCTGGTGGCTACCCTGGTCATGCCTTTCTCCCTAGCCAACGAGCTTATGAATTACTGGTACTTCGGCAAGGCTTGGTGTAACATTTACCTGGCGCTGGACGTGCTCTTCTGCACCTCCTCCATCGTCCACCTGTGCGCCATCAGCCTCGACAGGTATTGGTCGGTCACGCAGGCGGTGGAGTACAACCTCAAACGGACCCCCCGGCGGATCAAGGCCATCATCCTCACTGTCTGGCTCATTTCAGCTGTCATCTCCTTCCCGCCATTGATCTCCATGTACCGGGACCCCGAGGGAGATGGCTTTCCCCAGTGCAAGCTCAATGACGAGACATGGTACATCCTTTCTTCTTGCATCGGCTCTTTCTTTGCCCCCTGCCTCATCATGGTGTTGGTCTATATCCGCATCTACCGCGTGGCCAAGCTAAGGACCAGGACCCTCTCTGAGAAGCGTACGATGCCAGAGGGGTCCTCCCAGACTGAGAATGGCTTGAGCCGCGCTGCTGGCGGCTGCACGTCCCTGAGGATGCAGCTGGGAGAGAACGGACATTATTCAGTGCACCACTGGCGCAAAGCCTCTGAGCTGGAGGACATCGAGCTGGAGGAGAGCAGCACCTCAGAGAGCAGACGGAGGCGGAGCCGGGAGGAGCATCCCCGCAAAAGCAGCAAGAGCCAGTCCTTCTCCTACTCGTATTCCTCCAAGCACTCTAGTAGCCGTCTGTCCCGCTCTAGCAATCGCTCCATGCAGTTCTTCTCATATCGCCGTCGCCGGAAGCGTAGCAGCATCTGCCGTAAGAAAGTCACCCAGGCCCGGGAGAAACGCTTCACTTTTGTGCTGGCCGTGGTCATGGGGGTCTTTGTAGTTTGCTGGTTCCCTTTCTTCTTCAGCTACAGCCTCTATGGTATTTGCCGGGAGGCATGTGAGGTCCCTGAGACTCTCTTCAAGTTCTTCTTCTGGATTGGGTATTGCAATAGCTCCCTCAACCCGGTCATCTACACCATCTTCAACCAGGACTTCCGCAGGTCCTTTAAACACATTCTCTTTAAGAAGAAGAAGAAGAACTTCCGGCATTGAGCTGGAGGGATGGATTTGCCTTGAGCAGGAGTGGAGTTAAAAGAGAAGGAGAAGGCTCTGTGCTGAAAAAGAAGGGAGGGAAGAGAACACAGGGTTTGGGCTTAGAGAGAAGGAAGAGGGCTCGCCCCCTCCGTGGAGCAGAGCGATGCTGTGGGGTTCGGGGATAGTGCCGGGGAGGCTGAGGACATTCACCATGATACAGGGTGGTGACATGGGGCTGGAGGAGCGGTGCTGGAGTGTGGATGGGTAAATGGGGAGGGGAATGATTGTCTTTGAACCCTGATGGAGGGCATGGGGAGTCTGCAGAGGAAAATAGGCTAAGACACTGAGTTTGAGAAGCAGTGAGCTTTTGTGGGCTCTGGAATTTTGTGGTAAAACAAAAAGAGATATCAAGAGGAAAGGATTAAGTGGCAGGGGTGGTGGAGATTTCAGTATTTATAATGTAAGCAGCTGGGGGCCTATGGTGGGCTCGTCCCAGTAAGAAATTGGCTTTTACTGCTTACGTGGGGAAAGAAAGTGCAAAGTACCAGGCACTGACAGTGTTTTGAGTTATGAAAGAATTTAAATGTCTGCCAAAAAAACCCAAAAGAACAATCCAAACTCTTTTCTAAATAAACCTTTGTACTGTTAAAACCTTCTGAATGATGATTTTACGCAGGGCTTAAGACAAACAGAAAGCATGGGGTTTTCTTTTTCTTTGGAGGGGTCTTTGCCTATAGAGCTGGATGGGAAAAGTTTTTCCTATCTTCCCACAATTTTTGATTTGTCAGTGGGACAAACCTGGGAGTCTTGCATGTTTTCATGAAATATGAAAAAGAGCACATGTACCCCATGACCTTGTTTTCCCCTGTTGGATCTCCAGGCAGTAAATTCCTGCTCCATCCCTCTCAGATCAGTGGCCTAAGCACCTTGCTATCCTGGAGCAGGTAGTGGAAAAAAAAATCATTTTGGTGAACTCGCCTAACATTTTCTGAGTTAAAAGAAAAAAAAAATCAGATTTTCAACCAACTCAACTTTCATGTGCCCTGGGGAACTTCCCCCCCCCCCTCTTTTTAGGTCCCCTTCAAAAGGCTTATCTCAGGGGCTAGATGCGTGCTGCTCTCAGATGGGCAGTCGGAGGCAGTCTGCTATGCAGATTTTCAGAGGAAGGGCAATCACCACACCACTAAGGTCTTTAAATCCTTTGTATTTACAGTCTTAGAGCAACTAAATCCTTTATATTTATTTTTTTAATGAGAAGCATACATTGCAGATTGTCAGTGCTGTATGTGAACAAATCTCAAAAGACAGTGCAGCTGTTCCAAACCTTTAATATTAATGCTGCTTTCTTTCCCTTTTCTTGCTTGCATTTCTAGTTTATGATTTCAGAGGATTTTGTTGGGGGGAGGGGATGGAAGAGGGGAGGAGGGTTTAAATAGTTATTAAAGCAAACTGTATTTCCCATGGGTTTATAAAATGTCATAAACTGTAATGAAGAGAATGAGAGACGGGGACTGGTGTCTGTACATTGACCACTGCATACCAAGTGTAAGACTCAGCTGAACATATACATCCCTTCTCCAGCTGTGCTGCTGCAAGGTGTGTGTTCTGTTTGTGGGGTAAATACTGCTCCATTTTATGTGTATCACTCCTTCCATAGGCAGCAGGATTTGGCATCTGCCTCAGATGAACCTTTCCATAGTAAACAGCTCTTTGAAAAACAGAACAAAATCTTATCTCATACAGCAGGCTTCTTGAAACAGCTAAATTGAATCCATACCTCAGAATCATTAGATATCCCCTTCTTTACTCCCTCTCTTCTGTCTGAAAGGTGTCTGTAGCCTCTCTTCTCTTGAAATCTTTATGGCATAAGGAGAAATGATAGAGCAGTCATTTTGTTTCATCAGTTTTTCATAATAAGCATTTGGTTCACTTAACCCTAGAAAAGGAGGTGGTTGGTGGCTAAGATTCTGCTGTTTAATTCAATAGACAATTTAACTTCAGGGCCAACTCAGGTGGGAGTAAGGAAGTAAGGATTAGATGATTGCACCAAATGCATTAGAAGTTTGCTTGATTTCACTAAAGAAACAACTGAGACATTTTCAAAGTCCTAAGTCCATAACTCATTAGATCCTTTCTTGAAATAAGGCTTGGAATTTTGAAAAGATTTGAGCCTTGTTTAAACATCTGCACTTAAAGAAAGGATGTCAAGACTCATTTTCAGGAGCATCCCTTTGTAAATAACAAATGGTTTGGTACAAATACGTACCTGAGACAGATAAGAGGAAAAAAAATAGCAACTGAGAGGAGGAAACTACAAGCCATTTTTTCTTTTGCAAAGTGGAGAATTCTTTTTAAAGTTACATCAAGAAGAGCTGAAACAAGCTCATATTGTTTGTAGGTAACGATGTAGCTAAAAAGTTCAGGTCTGTTTTATCTGAAGAAACTATATAATTGCCAGAGCAACCAAAGCAACATATGGTACATAGCTACTACCTCTGAGCTACTGGACAGCTTCATTAGAGATACCTGCTCCAATCAAGACGAAGGTCTGCTTTTGTCACTTAATGCTGCTTTAAGGTGGTTTCCTAGTCTGCAGACACACAGCAGTTTCACTGTTGCACTGCTTTTGAAATGAGATTTGTTGCCTGCAAACACAATCTTTCCCCTTTGTTTTTCCTTTAGAATTCAAGGAGTCTATGGAAATGAAATTTAATTGACAGTCAGATTTTAGTGGACGTGAAGTATATATGGAATGACTGATGTGCCTTAAAAGTAATTTCTTCGCTATAAAATGATTCTGTGGTCATTATAAACATAAAGGAAATAATGCTTTTATTTTTGTTTTGCATTTCCAAATGTCTAAAAGGGTTCGGTGCAGATCCTGAACATCTATGTGCAGCAGCATACTTAAAAACAGGGCATTTTCTGTGGTTTTAATTTATTTCTCATCACAGTTACTCATCTGATTCAATGCCTCAAGAGGAGCTTATTTCTTCTGAGCTAGATAAAAAGTAATATTCATCAATAAAGATGTGCAGTATACTCCCCTTTTAAGTGCATTTCCCTCTAAATTAGTGAATACAGAGGATTTCTATAAAAATTGTTTTTAATGTAACTACTGAATATGCTTCAAGGAAGTAAAATGGGGCTGATTTATTTTTTTAATTACAGTGTTCTCTTATTACTTGTAATAGCTGAAGACTGGAATTTGTTTGTAACATACTGTATGGTGTTAATTTTCATAAAAAGTTATCAGCTCTGCTACTCACAATGTGGTTGTGCTTCCACTGTAAGTTGGCTAATAGCATATATGGGGAAAAAATAGTCAATGCAGCTTTTGCTTAAGAAAAAGGGAGAAGATATTTTATGTTTTGAATGTGTCCAGTTGTGTCTTTGATTACATCTGATGAGCTGGTTTAAACACTCACTCTTTACTGTTGTGGAAGAACAAAATGTTGCTATGAAGCCATATTGATTTTAGCAACAAGCACCTGATCTTTAACTCTTCATTTTCTCATTTCGCCATGAAGAAAATTTTCTGTCAATCTAAAGTGAGCAGTAAATGTTTTATTTTCAGAACCAATTTTCTGAACAATACCACAATTGGCTGGTTATTGAACTATCGAACAGTATAACTTAGCTAGGATGGGAACTTGGTGCTGCTCTCCTTCAGCCCTCTTCTGTGGGAGTTTTGCAAGAGTGAGAACCACAGAATTAGCCTCTTCCAGGCTTGAGGCAGATGGAAGGGGCCTTACATATAGGAGATTTGACAGGATCACAGCTTTAAATCACTGGCCAAGATAAGAATCGGGCCCTTGTTGTTCTGTGTGATCTCTTTTCAGAAGAGTCATGTTGCTCCGAGAGCGCTGGCAGTTTCTGAGAAGCAGACCTGAAAGACTCCATGGGAGCAGCTTTGCCCACATTGACCTGTATCACCTTTTGTGAGTAATCCCAGAAAACTTCAGTGGAGTTTACCTGTGAATGAGGGAACTACTCCGTGTGGGCAAGGATCTTAGGAGCTTACTTAGACATTGCCTCTTCTTCAGTAAATGTGCCTGAGGAACGTAAGCAAACATTTGTGTGTAAATGTACAAAACCTGAAAGAAAGCAATCCGCTCTGCTTAACTTTGACTCCTGTTCAAACCCACAGAAGGTGTGGGTCAAGGGGTTTTTGACTATATAACCAGAGCAACAAACCCTACTGTATATTTTCAGTATAAGCTGTGTGAAGAGCATTATCTGATGGCATCTGTTTTTCAGAGAAGAAAACTGCTGGTCTCTTTCTTGCTCTGTAGAAGTTGATATTGATTAGAACAGCATCTGAGAAGTGTAAGGATTTTGTAGGAAATGTCAGTAACAACACGCATTTCAGGAGAATGTTCTAACCTTAAACTATGACTACAGTCAAGAAGGAGAAAATACCCACAAGCTGTGCAAAATGAAGGCCTGGTGCTATTTATGAGTTTGTTTTCATGGTTGCTCATTGTGACCTTGTTGGTGAGCAGAAGGCAGCTAGATGCTTTGGAGAAAAAGCTCTTTGGAGGGGGGGACAGTCCATGAAGAAGTAACTACCCACAACACTGGAGGAATTAATATTTACTTGCCTTTGCACTGTAGACAAGTACAGTGGAGGAATTTGCTTTTTTCTTTGCACAATAGCAAATGTTACTTTGCCTTCCAGATCTGTGGGTCAAATAGGCCTTACAAAAGATGACATACATAGGAGAAGGTAGGGATAGGGGGTTGCTCACTTCAATGTTCAACACCGAGCTTAAGTTTGTCCTTTGTCCTAGAAATTAAGCCAAAAATACAGTTTGGCACTTGGACCTAAAAGGCCATGTAGCATCAATAAAGCTACACTGAATATAGTCTAGTTTTAGCAAAAAGCATTATGCACCCTGCGCATCACTGTTTCAGGACAGAAATGGGAGAGTCTGACACATAAGGCGTGTGAGAAAGGAGGAATCAGCAGTTTGAAGGGTCATGGGTGTATTGTGAAATTTCCCTAGATCCCATTGTGATAACTGAGCTACCTTTAATTTTGTGGCTTCCCAATCACTTAGAACTCCTAAGAAAGACTTAGGGAGGTACATAACATGGAAACAGTAGAAATACCGGTTCTCAAGGAAGCAAAAAGTGGCAATTGACAGTCAGTGTTCAGATGGTTATACCAGATGCCCAGTCCTCCAGTGGGTGGATAACTCTGCCACTGATTTTAGTGGCAAAGGCTGGGGTATCTCCAACTCACAGTGGCTATCATGTTTGGTCTGAATTTAGGTGCACCTGCAGTTGGTACATTGCCTTTGTTTGAAGTGGCAGCCCTTAGAACACGACAGAACACATTTTAAGTACATGTCTCCTCTGGCACATGTCCTTCACTACACTATCCCAAACGTTTTTTAATTCAACTGCATGACAGTTGATAAGGTAGAGAAAGATTGCCAGTATCTTACAGAAAAAAAAGAAAGAGAGGCATGGAAAATATTAGGCATTGAAACCTGGTGTCTTAGTCCCAGCCTAACATCTTGCTGTGATAGCAGGCTTCCTCCTCCCACCCCCTTTTTTTTTCTTTTGGAAAACAGAAATTCATGCAAAATTGCAGAAGCTTATTTTTAATAGACTACACAGATGATAAAATTTACACTAGAAAAAAAGAGCTTTTCTGTCAATAAATGGCATTCTGCTGTAAAGCAATTTTCTTTACTATACTTCTCTGAAAAAAATCTAATGAAAAGTAAAACAGCACTTAATTCAATTTGTCTATATGTAACTCTTTTAACAAAAATGCTTTATTGAAGGTCCTGAATGTAAAGTACACAAATCAAATACAGCTGCCTGCTTCATCAAAATCAATTAGTTGTGTTTCAGCATTTTTGTGAACAGCAGTCATTCGTTTTGTATGATACTCTTTCCTGATAGCTCTCTGCTGACAGAGAAAGCTGTACACCCTGTTGACAACAGGAAAAAAGTGGGGAATCATATTTCCCTCCATGAACTCTGTTAAGTCTGCTCTAATAAATTAAAAAGCAGGCCACTAGGAGTAGGTCTTTTGGTGTGATGTCTAGTAAGTGACATGAGTCAGAGAAATAATAACCTGAGTGGTTCTGAGATGTACAGCACACTTAATAGAGACACTAACCCAGGGCTGCAGGGACGTGCTTCTCTTGTTTTCGCTCTCTATGCCTTTGACCCAGCATTTCAAATTCTTCCTTCTGTAGCAGAACGCTTTAAGCACAGCACCCCTTTCAACCTAGTCTGTTGGAGTAAGAAATTAATACTGAGGTCTCCCACTTCCTCACCGAGTGCTTTCACCAATAGACTATTTATAAAGGTGATGCAGCTAAGATGCCTTTCCTTTAGGCACATAAATGTTTTATTTGATCTAGCTTTTTATCTCTCAGTAGACTAACACTCTCATTCCACAAGGACATTCTCTATCTGGAAAGCAAACACATGTCAAACACTGGGAAGAATATGAGAAATCGTGAAAAACCCCAGCCACTCCAGCTAAATTTTAAAAGAAAAGGCCACAGCTGAACTAAGGAAAAGGCTTAATCTTGTCTGTGGTGGGGGTGCCCTAGCTGAGACCACCTACTCGGACGTGCCTCTCATCAGAATTTGGAGCAAACAGTGTGTGGAGCTGTTCCCCTGGGGCCCCTGCAGCTGTACTGAGAGGAGCAATTTCAAGTGTCCAGCAAAGATTAGAGTATGAAATTATGTGCCTATTGAATCACTCCACATTGTAGCAGATTCTTGCACTTTGTCTTTCTCTTCCCTTTTTGCACTCTCTAAATCCATCCCTGCTCGCAATCGGAGTGCAATACACAGCCCATGCTTGCTGTGCTTTTACCTTGTATGCCTCAGTGGCTGATCAACAAAGGGTGGACAGTGCTTCCCCTCCTCCCAGGTATGCTGGGAGGATTCCCCAGAAGACTCTCTGTGAGGTGCTTCGATGCAGTGTTGTGCTATAGGTAAGTACTTCTAATGGAGTAACAGGAGTGATGCTAAAAGTTCTTGATTCACTCCAAGCCATACTGCTTTATCTCCAGTAAATGCTTGTGTGCGGAGTTTCAAAGTGTCCATAAATGTGCATTCACTAAGGTTGGCACTGATTTGTTTACATCAGCAGTAATTTCTGTTAGTGATTAAGGAGAGACTTTTAGTCAATGCATCAGACACTGCTTTTGATTTGCCACTTGGTACGCCAGAGGAACATGATGCATTGTTTTAACGACACAATTAGCAATAGAAGTGATTGAAGATTCCTGGATGGCATGTTTTTTTCTGTCAGAAGAATGCCAGTTTGATGAAATCTGATCTTTCCTTAAAGTATGTGTCTGTTTTGCCCAGTAAATAGTGGAAACCAGGAGATCTTTAATCAGCTTCTGCTGGGCTGACTGCTCACTGGCTTGTCTGTCTGGCTCCTGGGCAGGCTGCTGGATAAGGTGCCAGAAAGCCGAGACTTCCAGGCTCCTGGATCGTGGGCAGCTCAGGCCCCTGGGTTTATGGGCACTCAGCTCTGAGCTCCATTATCACAGTATCTAAATGCTTCATAACCTTTGTTATACTTAGTCTGTCAATGTCTTTATGCATTAAGGAGGGACTACCATGCCCTTTTTGCTGATGAGAAACCAAAAGATTAATGGCATTTAAGTAGGTAAATCTTAAAAAGGTTCTACTTTATGTGGATACTTCAAGTTGCAAATCCACTATTGAGTCTCAAACCCCTGCTAAGCTCCAATGTATAAAGTTCTGCCTGTGCTTTAAAGTTCTGCTTCTGGCTCTGTGAACATTGCATGTCCACAGAACTTGCACACAAATCCTATCGGGACACACACACTAAATGTTTCTCTCCATCTGATAGGTACATCATGCAGTTTGGGTTTTGCAGAATAAGAAAAAAGTAAGGCACTACCTCCAGTTTGTGAGGATGCACTGGCATTGCTAGTGGTTTTTTAGGGATTGTGTTTGTATTTTTAGTCACCAGTGTTGGATTCACATTCCCATTTCTAGATGCCTGTTTTTTCCATGTATTGAACAAGTACCCTCAGGGCATAACTCTGACCTATGATTTACACCCCAAAGGGTTGGACTTTTTCTGTAGTCCTGGCAAAGTACAGAAATCAGAAGTACTACTTAAAAAAAAAAAAAAAAATCCCCAAAAACTAGTCACTGAAATAATCAACCTCATTTATAGGTCAAGGCTCAGATTCAGGCAGAGAAACAAATATAAACCCAGGGATCTTTCATATCTGCCATTTCTTTTAGTGCCTACCAAGTGTCTCAGGATACAATGTGGATCACTAGATCATTCTTTTCTCACACTTTGAAGGCCACCTCCCTTGAGATTGCTGAACCTATAATCCAGAAATTACCTGGAAACCCAATGAAAAATAAATGTTAAAGAGTCAAGAAATAACATACATTATTCCAATGTTAGGCGTGATGGACTCCCTAACTGGCAGTACGCCTGTTGAGAACAACCATTTTGGGCTATTGAGCAATTCTTTGCATATTTTTCAGGCAAAGTGATGACCTTAGAGGGAACTTGAATGTCAGGTGAACCTTTTGTACAGAGGAGGCTTCCTGACACTATTTACCACCTTCAGAAATGCCAGTCAATGTCTATCAAACTCATACTTTTCATAACTAAGGGAAAGGATTGTCCCCAAATATGGTATTAAAGAAAAAAAGTAAGTAGAAGTAATTTTTAAAAGTAGTCATGCATAGTAAATGTGGTAGGAGAGGGAACCTGCCTGTTCCTGGAGAAAGAGTTCAGCAGCAGTTCATTCTTAACCTAATTCTGTCATCTCTAGCTTGGGATAACTGACAGTCACATAGGTTGAGGGTTCCCTCAGGTTACAGTGTTTTCAAAAAGTGTCATAGCTCTTTTGTGTGTTAACTAGATTCTTGTTGTGGTAACAGTTACTATTAATTAATGAGAGAAATTACTTTTTTTCCCCCTCCCTTTCTCTCAGAGAAGAAACATACAAACCTTTGAGCAGGAGACTGGACTAGAGACATCCTGAGGTCCTTTCCAACCTGAATTAGCCTAGGACTCTAAGACCTGTTTCCTCCTAATAGTAAACAAAAGGAAAGTCTTAATAACTGGATAACATCAAAATAAGTCTATAGAAAAATGCACATATATGCTATAGGTGGGTAAACTTTGCTTATCTCTTCCTTAGGGCATTTGGATCTCTAAAACTTTTCTATCATCTGCTGTGTGAAAAGTCTGTCTAAGGCACATTTGGCTGGGTCCAGGACAAAAAACTTTTCTTTCTTTGGAATTAATTTAGTAACTAGAGACTGCTACAGCATGTTCCCATCTCCTGCCAACACCCCCCCCCCCCCGCCCCAGTTCTTAACACAGTAGAGGCACACACACATACAAATATTTTACAGGCAATTTTTTTAGAACTCCAGCCAAATACTGCTTTTGATATTTTTTTCCCCCAAATAAAACCAACTATGTTTATGTCCAGCAAGTCAAATGTGTCTTCATGATCTACTGACTTTGAAGTGGTGAAGAATATAGATCATAAAGCACCAAGTCATGATTTATACCATAGCTGTCGTGAGTGGGATAAAAATAACAAGGAAATTAGTATGTTTCCATACAGAGCTGAAGATTTTAGTTAAAGCCTGAGCAATAGGAGTCTCTGACCATGACACATGTTGCTCCATTCCTCATTCATTTTTGCATGGAAGGTGCCTGACCCTTCTGTAGAAGTGGCATTTAAGAGGATCAGGTGCTAGCTGATGAATTCATGAATACGTTGTCACATCTGGAATTGCAAATCCTTTTCTGCCTTTCAAAATGTCAGTAATGTTTCTCTGCAGTTACAATGCAGATTGTAGGGCATGGCAATACAGTGGTATATTCCATGTGAGTTATAAGGCTTGTTACTTGGTTGCCACTAAATATATCACAGGGCTAGAAAATGCTCTTAGCGTACCGTTATAATCCTTGATGTAGCTTGCACAAGTACAACATAAAGTATCTATTTCCTCTCCGTGTCCACTCAGGAAAGAAACAAGATTCCTGGGGCCAAATCTGTGGCAGGGTGTGAGCAGAGCCGGTCTGCGGCTGCTGGCTGCTGTCTCTGGTCTGCGGATGCTGCTGAGGCAGCTAAAGCCCACCTGGGTGAGGGAGTGGTGAAGCAACAGCATCATGAAGGCACGGGCTACATTTATTCCTCACTAAGCTTGTTTGTGGGATCAACTGGCTACACATTCCATTGCTACAGCTGATAAAGATGCTGTTCTGTTTCGTTATCAGACCAAATCCTTTCTTTCTGCACACCTCCGCTGTCTTTTATGAAGAGGTGCTAGGTACCATTCACGCTCCCACATGGCTTCAGAAAGTTCAGAAAACTCTTTGAGGCCCTCTTTGGTCACGATGGGGACTCCAAAAACACTTTTAAATGCCAGCAGGTATTTTTGAGCCTTTGATACTATTCGGACGAAGTAAAAGTGCTAGTTCTGGGCCCAAAACTTTTAAAATTCTGTTTTATAAGAAGTAAACCTCAAACAGAGACATTATTGAGGCCTGGACAAGGATTCATATCTAGTTCTGTTGCTGGTCTCTAGCCCAGTGTGCTATGAGCTTTGAACCTGTCATTTCAATCTCTTGCTTCTCTGTTTCATTACAGGATATGCACTGTATTACTTCATTCATAAATATTTTTGAAAGTTACGAACAACAAAAAAAGTGCTACTGAAGTCCTAGATCATTATTGTTAGAAAAACATGTAATAAAAACTTGCAGATAGTCACTGAAGTACCACTCGCTAAGGAGTTCATCTGTCCTATGGTTTTGCTTTAAATGACTTGAATTTGAGAGTTGCAATATGCATCATCAACGTCTACTTTTGTATCTAACTTCTGTAGCTTTCCCAAACTCTTGTACACTGAAGTAGCGCTAAAAATTTTGAGTTTGCTATTTTATGTATCTACAGAAGATATTACAGAACTGACAATTTATCACTGGGTGTCGGCCTCTTTTCCCAAGTAAAAAGTGACAGAACAAGAGGAGACAGGCTCAAGTTGTGCCAGGGGAGGTGTAGATTGGATATTAGGAAAAAATTCTTCCCTGAAAAGGTTATCAAGCACTGGAACAGGCTGCCCAGACAAGAGGTTGAGTCACCACCCCTGGAGGTATTTACAAGACTGTGACACTTAGAGACATGGTCTAGTGGTGGACTTGGCAGTGTTAGGTTAACAGTTGGACTCCATGATCTTAAGGGTCTTTTCCAACCTAAACGACTCTATGATTCTACGATTATCTATTAAGAGGAAAATTTGCCTTAAATTTTCCTGCCTAGCTTAGTTCATATTATTCTCAAATATTTAGTGCAAAACCTCTCACTGTCTGTGGTACAGCATCGGGAAGGAGGTCTTAATCTCTGTGGGAGCTGTGATTCTGGGAACAGTGCTTGCTTTGAGACTTAGATGTTTCTGAGGCAGTTCCTGTTTTGGGGTTTCGTATGTGCAAGTTCAATGCCTAGAAGCATGACTCCTGCTCAGGATACAAATAATGACAAATTGTCTGAATGTGGAAAAAACACTGGAATGATAAATGTCAACATTTTGTCTACATATATCCAGAAAACTGCACTCATGAGGCTTCTAAATCAGTGTGCTCTGTTTCTGTTCTTTGAAGTTATTTTTATAACTATTTCCCAAGCAATTGCACATCCTACAATGAGAACTACATATGTCCCAAGATTAAAATAGCAGAAATAAGCCATTTTAAAACCTTCAACACAAAACAAATAAGGAGCACTTTCTTTATATGCTAGCTAAACATTCAACTTGAACAATTAAAATAAATAATTGCATTGTGGAAAAACACAGTACAGATCAGGATAAATAGATATTTTTATTTAGTACTGTTAAAGCTGTAAATTGCCCACTTAGATTGATTTAACGTATATGTAAATTTGTCATGTGCTTTTAAAAGTTTGTTTTGTCCTAAAGTTCCATTTTAATTTTTTTAAGGAGCAATCACACTCACACACACCCACACACACACTCTCACTCATTCAGGTAAACAGTTCCATGAATAGCCTCAGGGTTCCTTGGCAAGAATGTAATTGTCTGTGCACTGACTCTATAACTGAATTGCCTTCTTAATAATGGGATATTGGTTTTATTGGCTCCTGACTGCTCCCCTTTAATACCCGTTAATTATCTTTTTACTTTCTTTAATGTCCCTTTCTCTTTTTCTTCCTTCATGTTTCTTGTTTCTTCCCTGTTCCACAAACCCCCTGCAAAAGTGCAGCTAGTGCAAGAAAATAAAGCAGCAAAATGACTGTAAGCTGGCATTTACAGACTCCCTTTTCAAATAGAAGACTTCTGCACTGCAATTGAATTAGCTGATGTTAGAGCTCAGAAACACAAGCAGGCTCACTCCCATCATTCACAACAGCCCCTCCCAGTTGCTGCTGCCTTCTTGTAACCATGTAGATCCAGAGACCTATTACACTGAAAAACAATTCTTTCTGTGGGTAAGTGTATCTGGGGATAAATTTGAGTAATACATAAGAAAGAACACAGAGGATACCAGTTCCGCAGTGTGCACCAGTTACAGATGGCTACCAGTTAGTCCATCGACATCAGCTTCCAAATGGGGCCTAGGAGAAACTAACCCATGAAACAGGCATCATTTAATCAGTGATTAAATGTTCCAGTGCAGATTATTTGGGTTTTCTGCTAGCCTTTAGAAAAGCTTCAGTTCTGTGCTGGAAACCAGTATGTGACATTTCAACCCCCTAAAATAATTGAGAAAACTAGCGCTTAGGTCAACTGAAGTATTAAACCATAACTACGGCTTTGCTGGAGTGATGATTGCAATATATATTGTCCAGTAGAAACAAATAGATTCAGCATATGTGACCACAAAATACAATTCTTATATTACTGCTTCTTCCAAAATCAGGTAGAGAAACACTGAGGAATTTATAGCTCCAGCCTTCTTTTGCTGCAGTGTAGCCTCATGGTATTGATCAGTAAATCCTATGAAGAGACTGTAGAGGAGAAGGTATTATTCATTCATGAAATGGAAGTATGCTGCCCCAGAGCATTTATTTTGTATGGGCCAACTGCTCATAATTCCTCTAGAAATGACCCATCATTATACTTGAACTCGGATTCTGGGGCTCAGAGGAGGGAAAGGGAAGGACATCTTACCTTATAAAGGCAGAGTTTGTTTTTACACACCTACTAATGTGTTCAACAGCGTTAATAGCTGATGCCTCCTCTGCAGGAGAACTGTATGACAAAGCTGATAGAGGGTTTTGCTGGAAGAGAGTGCACAGACCCTTGTGATAGGTAGCAGCAGATTTCAAGGACACCAAAAGTTGTTGCAAAGGACAGGAACTGAACTGAGAGGGCTGCCCAGTTGAATCCAACTCTACCTCTGAGCCAGGTCAGCTGGTGATACTGTCTGGCAGGACCAAGCAAGAAAATCCCTTGGGATGGGAGGCGGACATCTACTGAAACACCGGGATATTGTGAGCAGGTTTGAGAGGTGGGTGGAGGTGTTACTAGAAGGACCATCTGATCCGTGGATGGGAAGGAAAGAAACAAGCTCCCACTAAAGTTGCTGAGGATGGGAGGCTTTCACTCCTGTTTGTATGGGGATTCTTATGCTGTATCTCCCCACATTATGATACGTTTACTCTCCTAGGAATGGTTTGTTCACATATATCTGTAATGCTAGAAAATGGAATTTTCCTCTACGCCACTCCACAGGTAATATTCAGTTTTCAAAGGCGTTTTAATGAAAAAAACCTAATTAACAAAACTGAAACCCCTTTTTTGTACCACTGGCTACCTAGTAGGAGAACTAGAGTTTTCAACATTGTTTCCCCATTTTGACAATGTTTTTCACAGAGTTTTAACATTTCCTATTTTTTTTTCAGATGGAAAACAAAAATGTTGGGAAAAACTATCCCAAGCCATATGACCTAAAGGCCCCTTTTCTATATTTTTATTCCTCTACACCTGTCTTCCTACTTGTACCTTTTTTTCTATTTTGCTACAGAAGTATGGAGAAAAGTAAAAATCCACACCTGCAAAAAATAAAGAATTTCAGATTATTTTTTTCTTGAAAAAGTTCTTAAAATCCAAACAAGACAAACAGTAGGAGGACTGGAATGAAAAATTCTGATGACTAATAAGTAATTTGTTGGCAGAGATTTTTGATTGTGATATCAGGGTTTCTAAAGTCCTGTTTTCCATTTGAGCTTAGAGGTGATAATGTGAGTGCACAATAGGCATATTTCTGCCTTTGGTTTTACTCTCTACTAAGAGTAAACTGTGTAATGCTTTTGTCAGAAGCTGGATTTCACCAATGTTAACTAAACAAACCACAGCGCTCTGAGGGGAAGACTACCCAAACAAATGGCTACAACTTAGCAGCTGCTGGCTCAGAGGATGAGCATTGGTTGTTTCAGAAAGAGCTGCTCCATTAGCCCTGCAAAAACTCAAGCTTGGAATTTAGGTGTCTTCAGTCCGGACTGAAGCGAATAACTTTAGACAACAGGGTTTGAAAATCTTGGTTCCCTGCATCTGATCCCAAGCAAAGAGCACTACATTAAATCTCTTTGCTTGGATTATAACCAATTTCTATTGTTATGGTTTAGCAGCTTTTGAAAGTCATTTCAGGGAATCTTTTATTGTCATAAACCAGTATCTTTTACTATTCTGTCCCTGCCATCAACACTTTTTGTTTTCATAGTATATTCTAACAATAAAACATTCACTATCATTCAATCAGTGTAAACTGTTCAGGCTCATCTACTGTACATTACTTGATGAAAAATCTGTGACAGTTCTAAAGCCAACTGATCAGCAAGCTGATTTTTTAATCACATGCATGGTGAAAGCATTTTACTAAAAAGGAGATATGAAACAGATGTAGATCATTATTAGTGTAGCAGAGATTGCTTTATATTTTTATCTTCTAAAATGCAGCTGAGAAGATCATTATTAAGAAGAGAATGTCATTTTTTCAAAAGAATTTGTGGCAGTAACAGCTAGTGAGGCATTTTTTATTAGCTTCAAGAGGGAATGCCTGTTACATAATACTACAGCAATCGTTTCAGGGCACAAAATCCAGAGCTAGATGATGAGGAGAAAACATTCAAGAGGGCACAGATTCAGAAATTTGGATTAGAAACTTCTACAGAATTGGCATTTATATATTTCCTGTGTTCTGTATAGTGAATAACAAAGAGTACTATTGCTCAGATAGACTAAGTATATACATTTACTACACGATGCAGATATTTTCATCTTGCCCTGATAGGTATGGAAGCTGTTTCTCAGTATATAGAAATGAGACTTCAAGCTGTAATCATATATTAGATTTTGAGGGGAAGTCCAAAAGAAAGAACGGAGAAGTTTTGTTCTCAGGGCAGGATGTGCAGAACAGTTTCCATTCCAGTACTGAGGGGGAAAAGTTAAACTTCATTTACAACGGTGAATGCGTGTTTCAAGCTAAGCTAATTGAATTTCATCTACTTGTCCACCAGTAGTCATGACACTTTTATTTCTTTTTGTTTCATCTTCTCCCGACTAGGCTTCAGTTATTGGCACAGACGGATTCCGATATCAAAGGCAATTTCCAGTTGGCTTTAGGACAGCTGTTATTTAATTGTTCCCTTTAACTGCCTTTTCTCTGTCACCAGAAGCTTCTGAAAACTCTTGTATTTAAAAAAGGCTGTGGGGCAAATTCCCTGCTGGGAAATTTCTATGGACCTATGCTAGTTCCAAATTCCACCTAGTAAATTCCACTTTCACTGCAGTATCTTAGACTTCTCTATATCTTTTTGCGGTAGCCTGTAAAACCTTTATGAAAATAACCAACATCGATCCCCTGACCAAACCCCAATAGCAACCTAGCAAGCCACACCATCCCTCACTTCTCCCCTAAGCTACTGAGGAGGGCTACTGGAAAAGGGGCTCGTGGCCTGGGATTGCAAAGTAAAGCCTTTTGAAGGAGACAGGCTCCCTAGCCTGGCTGAAGAAAGACATGTTGCTTTGCACCTCCTTAAGTCATCGCCCAGCGCAATAAGAGGGCAGGCACTGGGAGGCACCCTGCAGCATCCCGCAGTTTACCAGCCACAGCAATTGTATTAAGAGATGGCGGCTCAGCAAGGGCAGTTGGTCTGTGAAAAGGGATAAAATCACAGAAGAATGGTGAGCTGGGACACTGGATGTCAGTGGCACCTCAGGAATCTCTGTACCGTGTTCCACAGTTTGGGGCAAACGTGTCCTTAATCATAATTCACAGGCTGAACTGCTTTGGGGACATTGCTCCTTGTCTTGGGTCACAGTTGTACTTATGCTGGTAGGAACAGGTGTGGTGTCAACTATATCATTGTAAAAAACATTATTTGAGTAGCTGGTGGCAATGAAAGAAGAGACAGTTTGTAATCCTACCTGCTTTCCTAGTCAGATTGGTTCTGGAGATAATTTTTTAGCATTTGACAAACAGCATGAGGATATACTGAAGACAAAATTGCCCAATTCCCAACTACTGGATCAAAATCTGCTTTAGCTTTCTGAGTGTCAAGAGGGCATGAAGAGGGTTCAGAGTAGATTTAGACATATCCTGTAGAATATGACTACAAAATTTCTTTGTGTACCTTAGTTATTAAAGAACTGTTGATTGACAGATGAGCAGTGTGTGCATTTGTGCTTCAGAGCACTACGGTGTGTAAATAGGTGAGCAGTACCCTGACATATAGTTGCATTCAGCTGGAAAGCTGCAGGGATAATTGGTCTTGACTCAAAAGGAAATAGAAACTAGAACAGGAGAGATAATTTGGGGATATCATATTAACAAAAGGAAAAGAAGGTCATTTCTCTGAATATTTTTTCGCACACCTACAGCAACCTAAACCTGACAAGCCATCAGAAGTGCCAGAGACAAAGATATTTGCATTTCTAAACACACTAAATGCTGAGAAGCTAAATTCTTTTTCTGTAAGATCATGAGAGCTTTCTAAGCAAAGCCAAAGCCAAGAGCTGCCTGTAGGAAACATCTCCGTTAAGAGCTCTTTTCTGAACCTTTTTGCATCAGGGCTTTATTTGTGTCATGTGCTCTCGCATGCATGTGTCCTGCTAGCTCAGGAGTGCATAATCAATCCCACATAAGATGTGTTCCCAGGCCACTAAGCGAGTCTCAATTAAGGATACCCTTCTGGTGTGTTTAAAATGGTCCTGTAGTAATATTTTTATGCTGACATATATGTCATCTCAGTAAATCCTTCAGTCACACTCTGGATATAAGGCTGTAAGCAAAATAATCCTATGGAGAAATAAAGATATGAATTTAAACTTTAACGCAGGGAATTTTTATATGATACAGTGGTAACACTCACAGATATAGCCAGGTAGGATCGTTCATTTACAGCTTGCTCTCTGAAGGGACTTGGGCATCGCAGTGCTCAAATTTGTGCCCTGTGCTGAACCCTGGTGATTCATAAACTCTCAAATTAAGCCATTTTCTCCCCTATAAATTATATGAGGGCAGAAAGCTCATGTAATGAGAGCGGGAGAGTATGAATGAGCGTCTGCAAAAAATGCATACTAAGCACATTGCTGCTGCAAAAATCTTGGTGGGATGGGTGGGGTGGACAGTCATTTTCTCAGGGTGTCAGGCAGTCAGCTGGGCTTCAGGAGTGTACCTCGCTGTATTTACAGGAATACCATGAGGTAAATTTGGGGTAGAAATTGTGATTTCTTTCCCTGTTAGTCAAGTTCTCTGCCGAAGAGATTTGAACCTTATTTCTCATGGCTTTCCTCTAATCACAGCTCTGCAGGGTAATCTGACAGGGGTGAGCCACTCTCATTCACAGGTGGAAACTCTTCCTCCATACAGAGAATAATTTAAATATCTTTTTGCCCAGAGTGAAGCATAACCCAGGAACTTAAGTCTTATAGCATTCATGAAAAGAAAGGGAAGACCTGAGCTTCAGTCCTGAACTCTCTAATGCTCAGTCTGAAGCAGGAAGCAAATCACAATTTCTGTGGCCCAGCAAATACGTAATTATATTTGACAGGGAATGGTTTTGACAAAACTGAGTAAGAGGCATGCAGGCACACACAGGCGTGGAGCTTATAGCAAGGCTGGCTGGCCAGGCAGCAAGTCGACTCAAGGGCTGGAAGAGAAATCTCCCGCAGCCCTGAAGAACGGCTGGGAGAAGGGAGATATTAATATATTCCCACACGCTTTTGTGTGAGTAATGGCTGCGGCCCCAGTTCTGGCTGGAGTGAATCTGCCATGAAGGGAGAATGAGGAACGGCCGCTGTGTGAGTCCCAGCAAACCGCCCCTGCGGCCCAGCCTGGGTCGTGGCAGAGACGGAAAAGAAATGCCAGTGCTCGGGGAAATTTCACACGAAAGTCTTGCAAGGAGGATAAGCAAAAAAAATTCACGATATGTTAATTCCTGTATATATTAGGTGAGATCACACAAGGGCACGTCTGCTGAGGGGCCTCAGCCTCACACCGCTTTCAGGTCCTATAGGCACCGGAGATGCAACCTGACATCTGCAGATGCTGACGGCAGAGTCTTCACATGCAAAGCTTGTTTGTCCAAGCAGACTGTGCGCGCACAGGATTTTACCAGCGGTCTGATGGCACATCCAAGAGGCCCTATGTGAAGGATTTGTCCCACTACTGCTTTAACAAATATTCCCTCTGTATCACAGGGAATATTAACTTCTAATACCAGTTCTATCCCTATATTTTGCTCTCCACCTCCAGAACAGGATTAGCTGTGTACATTAAAAGAAACCTTATTAAATAGTAATAATTTTTAAAAATCATTCTTTATAGTCCTACTGTTACTGTTTCTGTCCATTGACTGAGGTAATGAAGTAAGGAAATGAAATGTTCTTTGGTTTTGAGATTGCTAGTGAAATTATGCAGACAGATCATTTTCCAATCTTAAATCTAAATAATTCAGTTGCCATAGGATCAAAGTATGTGTTACGCTGCCCTCAGTTTTCCACGCATTGATTCATCCTTATTCCCCTTAGCACATTTTCCCTTTGATTTGATAATGCTCATAAAAGCAGTTGGCAGTGAAGATGGTCAGCATCCAGATTGCTCATTATCACACTTATTGTTCTAAGCCTTATGTTCTCCTCCTCCTCTTGTAACGATTTATACTTGAGAAGCAAAACCTTACCTTGTGTGCACATCTGTGTAAGCATTGAGGAGAAAGTCAAATCGCTTGCATTCGTACTGTAGCATACGAAAGCAAATATTGCAAAATGGCTTAATCTTTGTTGTTCTAAACTGAAATTCATGAAGTAAAATACAATGACATAAAAACCAAATGCAGTCACTGGTGATGCTTATGCTCAACTTCCTCTGATATATCAGAGCAACCGCATTCAGGTAGAAATTTAGACTTCTCAGGCTGATGGTCTGGTTTATTGGCTGTACTTGAGAACCAGTGGAGTTAAACACCTGATGAACTTAGATGTTACAAGCCAAGGACCTTTTATTCACCATTGCACCTTTCACAAAGCATTATTCTACAGAAGCCTACGGAGTTGTCCCTCATTAACAGGGGTGCGAGTCAGGCCTCAGCAATGTTCTCCAGTTGTTGGCTAGCAGAGAGGAAAGTATTCCTCATGTCATTCTATAATTCTGGTTTTTAGAGGCTGTACTTTTACAGACAGTCCCACATGGAGGGACACACTCAGATGCCTGATAGGTCTTTTTTAATAATGTATTACAAAAGCTTCTTTGTGCCAAAATCTTTCAGGCAGTTACCCTAATCACCTTACTCTATCCTTATGCATGTGAATACATACTTTTAAATCTCTTTCTATCCTTTTTTCCTCAGCAAAGAATTTTTTTCTGTTTGTATCATGCCTAACAATAAGGTCCCATTTATACGGAAGCCTCCTGTTTCCATCACATTAAATATAAATAGCAATAAAAATAGAGTCTTTCCTATGACTAGTTCACCCAGGTATAAACATAAGGTACTTGAACAAACATATTTTTGGCTATCATAATGCAGATTTTAATGCTTTTCCAAGTGTACATTTTTTTGCTGCTAGACACAAAACTTATTTTGTTACAGAGAAAGTTTCCAATTCTCATTTGTGCAGAACCTTGCAATTCTCTAATTCAGCTTATCTTACAGTGTGTTTAAAATTCTTCTGGAAGAAAGAAAAGTGAGACAAAATTTTTATCAAAACAAAATATATTTAAGGTTACAGCTCTATTTTTAGCTCCCGCACCTGGTTTTGTTTGATTAACAAAATTGGTTTGAAAATTGCCAGATCTACTTGGAAGAAAAAGTTCTCAGGTTTCCTTGATTATACACATCAGTTGGCGTTGCCACGGAATTGTCTTACTTCTTTTATCAATTGGTTAAGAAAGATGTTCTGCAGTCATCTGAAAGAAAATCCTATTACAGGGAAATCTAGGGGGCTTGGGCGTATCGGTGGCATTGCCCCAATAGACGTACTGAGATGGAAATACATACACACAGTGTTGTAATGCTTTGGGGGAATTGTAACACTGAAATTCAAATCCTCGAGGTAGGCACAGAAGTGCTGCAGGAGGGACTGAAAACAATTGAGAGACTGCTGAGGAGAAAGGAAAAAGAGCAACTCACAGCTCCACCTGCAACTTGGTATCACAGCACCAGGTATCATCACCAGTACTTCTGTCTAACAAGCAGCCCTTAAAAGTCTGACAGACTGTAGAGTGTTTCCTGCTTTAGATCAATGTAAAGAATAACCTTTCTCAGCTAAAAAGTCACATAGCCAGTGGAGGACATATGAGTGCCCAGAACTGAACTGCTTGTCAAAGTCAGTGCTGTTCTTTCGTTGAACACGCTTTGGTTTGGAGGGTTAATTTTGTTGGTTTTTCTCTGAAATATTTAATTGAATTTACACCAGGAAAAACCAGTGTTTCTGTGTACCTTAAGATTAAACACTAGCTGTTTATGGTTTGCACAGAATAAACCATAAAACCAAAGACAAAAACCTCAAAGGATTGTTTAGGCCACATCCCTGGACTGGTGCAGAATAGCTGCTCTTGCAGCCCTGGCGGATGCTTGCTCAATCTCTTCTTGAAAGCTCTCGACGACACATTGTCCTGAGTTGGGCTCTTGCCTCCCTATCAGTTACAAAGTTTTTCCTAACATCCAGCCAGAATCTTTTCTCTTCCAAATAAAACCGATTTCTCTTTGTTCGTCCCAGCAGGCATGTAAAACAATTGATGTCTAGTCTCTTTCTGTTCAAACAACCAGGACTGGTAAACATTTCACATAAACACACATGCTCATCTAAGAAATCTCTCTGGTTCTTTGGTTCTCTTTTCGATGGGAAGCTGGCCTGTTACTGGCTGATGATTTTGAGACCTTGCAAGAGTTACAATCTAGTCTAATTTGGAAGTAAGATTTCAAAGTTAGAAAGAAAAAAAAAAAAAAAAAACACCGAAACAAGCAATCAAGAAAACCAAAACCCAACCTGGGTATCCCACGTCAGGCACTTACCCTTCTGCATCCTTGAAACACAACCTGCAATGACATAAATAATGAAATAAAGTCACACTGTGCTGCAGTTATTCCACCCCAGAATCTGCTCCACATTGCACATTTGCTGTGCAAAGCCTATACAATGCAGCCTTGCCTCTCTCTACAGCATCTCCTGCATCTCTTTAACCCCTGCTCATCAGGTCATCTCGGGGGTGAAGGTCAATGCCACCATGTGAAAGAAAAAGAGCAGAAGTGGGTGAGCTAGGATGCCATGGTTTGGTCTAGTCACTGCACAGGGAGGATTGAACAAATGTTTGGAGGCATCTGGTAGCGTTTCTCATTCCTTTTGTTGAGCCTTTGAATATGTGCACTGAGGCAGATGATCTGTGAGTAAAAGTGATTCACACTGAAATGGAATTTGATTACAAAATTCCAACAACCACAGTGAGATTCTGCTTTGTATTGCATTGTAATTCTCATAATGTAACCTTCCCTTTCAAACAATTAACTACTTCTTTTTTAGTGGCTAGGTTCTGAAATTATCAGATCCTTCCCTGTGCTCAACCCTGTACATCAGAGCATAAAGGGCCTGATGTACCCAGGACTGAGGAATCTCTGGGTTTTCATGCAAATCACTCCACTAGCATAATGTGCTCTCTTCCAAGACTACAGATGCCATGTGGTGTGTGGATGGCTGCTTCTGCATCCAGCTGTATAGGTGATGGAAGACAGCCAGGTAGAGGACAGCCATGTCACATGCGCATCTTGTTGAAGATGCTGCAGGAGGCACGATGCCTCGAGACAAGGCAGTAACTCAGTCCTTCCATTTTTTCACTCAGTCACAGTATACATAGTAATAATCCTTCATTTCCTGATTAGGACCTATTCAGTTGTTTGTAAAGCAGCTACAAACCTGGAATAAATCTGTATTGGGCGTCCATGACGAGGTGGTGGCAGCGGGGAGCTACAGGGATGGCCTCTGTGAGAAGAGGCCAGGAACTGCCCTGTGCTCGACACGGTCAGCTCCAGCCAGCTCCAACGGACCCACCGCAGGACACAGTTGACCCCATCGGCCAAGCTGGTGGTGCCTCTGGGAAAACATATTTAAGAAAGGCCAAGATGCCACACAGTGGAGAGAAGAGTGAGGAAAAAAGTGTGAGAAACAGCCCCGCAAGCACCAAGGTCAGTGCGGGAGGGGAGGAGATGCTCCAGGCGCCGGAGCAGAGATTCCCCTGCAGCCCGTGGGGAAGACCCTGGTGAGGCAGGCTGTCCCCCTGCAGCCCAGGGAGCTCCACGGGGGAGCAGATCTCCACCTGCAGCCCGGGGAGAGAGGACCCCACGCTGGAGCAGGTGGATATGCCCTGAGGGAAGCTGTTGCCCATGGAGAACCTATGCTTGGAGCAGGGGAAAAGTGTGAGTAGGAAGAAGCGGCAGAGAGGAACCGTTATGGACTGACCATCAGTCCCCATTCCTCATTCCCCTGTGCTGCTCGGAGCAGAGGAATTAGAGGAGTCAGGAATGAAGGAGTGAAGCTGATCCTGGGAAAAAGGAGGGATGGGGGAAAGTTGTTTTAATTTTGTCCTTGTTTCTCACTATCCAAATCTATTTAAATTAAATTAATTTTTTTCCAAGTCAAGTCTGTTTTGCCTGTGATGGTAACTGGTGAGTGATCTCTCTGTTTTTATCTTGACCCATGAGCTTTCATGTGTTATGTTCCCTCTCTTCCCTGTTGAGGAGGGAGAATGAGAGAGCGGCTGGGTGGGTGTCTGGCAGCTGGCCACGGCAAACTCACCACAGAATCATTGCACTCAGTGCTTGTAAAAGATAATTTTTAAGTATTTTTGAAGCTGGGATGAGCTACAGAAGTCACTATGCCTTTTTGATTCTCAAGATTTGGTTCACCAGCATTTCTGTGTGCTATTGCATTTTAGATTATTTTTACTTACCATCACTTCTACAACCAGCTCCTGAATTTCAAGGCATTTTATCTTTGATGAGCAGATACCCCTCTTCTGATCGCTAGTAGATTTTTTTCCCTTTGATCATACTACAGGTAGGCTTGGTAACACCACTTATTTGAGGTTTCTCAACAACTTGGTTTATAAATTCCTCGTTTCAGTTCCTTATGACACTGCTAACCTTCAGCTTTTGGAATACATGATTTCCGTAGTGCATGTATGGTGGAATATTTTTAGAAAATATAAACCAGTGTATTTTAGTCATTTCTGAAAATGAAGTCACAGAAAAATGTTATTTTTTTTTATCACAAAAATAGAATCATTCAGAAACAAGAGTCCTGAAAATGGTGTACTAAGGACCAACGACAGGTGGTCCCAGCCTTTCTGAATCCACACTTCCTTGTTGATACACTGATTCCCCAACCTCGTATCTAACATCTAGGGGAAGTAATATTTTCTTATGATTGAATGGAAACCAGGAGCTCTCTGTTCATTTCTTGGCACTTCATCAGAGCCGTTATCTTTTAAAATCATAACTGTATCTCCATTCCCTGCATTTATTTTAAAACAGCTATTTCCTTTTCCCCATCTTTTATCTGACCTGCCAATTATATATGTATCAGGGCTGAAACACCATCTGTGTGTTTGTGGAATGTTTATTCCACTAAGGCTGTGCCTCAAACGGATAACTTTTGATATTGTCATAAAAATATAATCTGGAAAATTGATCAAGACCTGCAGAGAAGAGAGAAATATGAAAGGAGGCACACTGGAGTTTGTCTGAGCTGCATCAGGAAATCCATGCAGGTGACATGAAGTGGTAGTTATCACTAGTATGGGTTCATCTCTTTTCTTCCCCTGTAATACTATAGGACCTGGTATGGTAGGGATTTCTTTCCGTCTCTCACCACATTGTTAAACCGCACCCACAGCTATCAGATCTGAATGTGAGGGCTTCACAACACAATGATGTGATATATCTGATGCCTTTCAAACTGACATTATTAAAAGGAATAGCAACGCTGGTAATGTAACGTCTTATAATCTAGATAATCTTTAGGGAGCTGTAACTAAGGAAGACCCAAGAAGAAGCCGGGGCTTTTATCAAAGAAAATGTCTCAAGTTGTCAAATGAATGAGAAACTTTGTATATTGCAGTTTTGTAGACAGGCAAAAATCCCAATGTTAAGCTATAAAAGGCTGAAAAATATTTGATACAGTACTCTGCTTCGAATGAGATCTCTGTGTTTAGTTTCATCATAACCTACATGAGGATGTGGAGCACAGATGGGGCATCTAAAGAAAACTAAATCATCATTAGCATTACAAATTCTGCAAGCACAGGAGACTATTGGATCACAGCTCAAAACAAAGGTCCTTCATGGATTAGCTAAATTATATACTTTGTCAGTTGATAGTAGTGTAAAAATCCAGGCTCTACTTTATGAAATCTAGCTTAAAGTTCAAACTGTCATGTATTTACACAATACCTGTTCTAGCATGGCCACTACACAACTACAGAGCACCATATTCATTATTCATTTTCCTTGGTACTAGGAGTACTAGATATCTGAAGGATAAAGTCACCAGAATTAATACAGAGGTTTAATCACATCAGTTATTTCTAACCTTAAACCATACCCACTTTGCTTAATGTAAGCTTATTTATAGGCTGTTGGACATTACCGTAGGGGTGCAATAATGAAGAAAAGCTATCCCAAGTTCTGGTAATAGTTTTCTTGGCTTAAATATTTAATGCAATGTTTATCCATTCCATTATGTTCTAGTATTGAAGTGTACTAGTGCTTTTACCAGCTGGTTTCCTGAGGTGAATGTAGGGATTGATATGTTGTTGGAACGGTGACTTTAAATGAAACCATTGTTAGAAAATGGTCTTCTTGTCTAGGGTCAGGCGTTCAAACAAAAGGCCTGTTTAGAAAAGAGCTAGAAAAGTCTTAGAAGAATGATCTGAGTTCTGAAAAACAAGATTTAACATGAGGGCATAATGAATAACAGTCTATTAAGCCTATTTAAAAGAAGGTTAAAAGACTAAGATCACAATCAAGTAGTATCTAATTGTGGAAGAATGATGACTCTTCAATGCAGAATAGAGAGATTCAGGTTTTAGAGGCTGAAGCTTGATACACACATTTTAAGCGAGGATAACTAGCTGTTGGAACAACCTATTAAGGGATGTGATAGCTCTTCTAATCAAGTTAGAGTGCTTTTTTAAAAGACAGATTATAGCTTAGTGTTACAGCCTTGATGCAGAAATGATTGGTGAAGGTCTTTGGTCTGTGTTGTGCAGTGGAGTCAGACTACATTATCATAATGGCCTTTACTGTCTATAGTAATCTATGCGTGGAAGATTTCGTCATGGCTAAGGGCAGACGTGGGTGGCATATGCAAGTAACTCCTGCTTTAGAGCCTTTATGTCAGAGACTTTTCCCTACATTTTCCCTTATCTCCTATAGGTCCAATGGGAATGGTGTTCTTCACGTTATAGGTTTTAGAAGAAACAAAGCAATCAAAAAAACCCCTTTTGTAAATGTCATGGAACATTTCACAAAAGAAGTTAAAAATACAAAAATTGAAACTGTTTAAACTAATCAGACAGTAGTGCCGAGTGCACAGAAATTAAACAGGCTGTCCTCAGGGAGGTTTCAGTATATTCCTCAATCCCAGTTCAGTTCTATAATTCATCTGTGGAGCAATCTTTTAAGTCATCTAAGGTAAAGAAGGGATCTTAAAGAATTTGCCTACTACATTCCTCAGCCTAAAGGAAAAATCATCATGAACCATCTCTGACTAAAAACCTGATCTAAATGCTTTACTGAGGGACATTCTAACTTATTACAATGTTCAAAACATGTAAGAAGGTTTTTTTGCTAACATAGATGGCCTTTGCATCAGGCTTTATTATTTTCCTAAGTCGTTAGTATCTGATAAATGAAATCATGCTTCCAATACTAATTACACTAAATCCATATAAAATAGCAATGAAACCAAGGTAAGGGCACATACACATAAAGAAGATGAAGGCAAAGAAGAAATATCATGAAGGATTTTTCTTTTGATCTTCCGTGGAGATTTGTAATTGTTGATCCCATGGCCATCTATGAAATTCAGATTCTAATTTCTCTGTCCTCTCTATTTGATAGGAAAATTCTTAGAGTTCACTTTCTGTTGCACATCTCATAGATGTAAATACAATGTAAAAAAAAAAAAAAAAAAAAAAGGCAGGTTGACAATATATCTGGCTTTGGGATGAGTTTGTCCAGTATTTTTAAAGCTTTCCAAAGGGAAATGCTTGGTCTTTCTGAGTAGGAGGATATGACCATATTGAACTGTGTATGTAAAAGATTATCTGTGCCCATTGCTTAGAAAAAAGGTTAGAAATTGTATCAATTGCTTTTGGAAACAAAGATATGTTTTCTATCATGTCTTTCTTGTGACTTTTTATGACAAACATACAACTGCAGGGAGGCTGCTAAGAGCTAGTTTCACTTAAGCCTTCACAGTCGTTCACCAAGATGACAGCTTGAAGGAAAAAAAAGTGTATTGTCAGATAAACAAGCAGTGGCTTCTGTACAACAAAATGGCACTAAATGTTTTCTATTAAGGACAGAGGAATGCAATCATCTATGAAGAGAAGAAATCCAAACTTGTGTAGCACTGATGTTGTGAAAAGAGAGAAAGGGACAGCTCATAAAGAGCATCTTTTCTCCACCTCAGAAACCACCACAAAGAAAGAAAAAGAGGTTGCAGCAAGTGTTACAAGGGCGCTGTGGCTGGACATGAGTAGCAGGGGTGAAAGGGAGCAGTGGTTTGATCACGAGGTGCTTGGTGAATATTCTTTCATATGTTTTCTTAACATCCTTTTACCTCCTCTGTAATTTTCTCATCTACTGGGAAATACCTGCTTTCTGGTTTAGGTCTTACCCTGCTTATGTAAAGGGATAATTTTCTTTCTACGAGGTCAGACTTCTCTCACTGCCACATAGCCAAGGTTTAGACCCCTAATAACAGACATAAGCCCATTAAACCAGAATCTCATCCATACTACTATCACTCTGAGAAATTTGTTCTGATACCCAAGGCTTGGAAAATTATTCAAATGGTCTTAAGCACATCTGAGACTGAAACTGGAAGGTTTTACACAGCAAGGCTGAAAATCTGACAGTTTCACAAAAGGGCCTGAAATCAGATAGCAGATTTTAGGCTTTCGTGAATCATGAGGGAAAAGAGGTGGGACTGGTCAGCAAGAGATTGAGTGTCTAACTTACCCAGGGTGATTAATGAGGTCCTCTCAGTACTTAAAAGCACTAGGTAAAAGTCTGTGTGATGCTTTTAACATTTCTCAAAGACCAAAATCTTAGGAAAGCTAGAGTGTAATGAAAATTTAAACTTTCCTTTCTATCAGCTTATGGGTTTCCGTTACTATCTCATTCCTTCCATCCCATGGCTTTAGCAACAAGTAACAGTGAGATGATTTGGTTCAATTCCCATCTGAAATCTTCAAATAATTCAAAGTATTTGGTCTTTTGGGGAGGGGTGGGAAGATATCAAGCAATTTGCCTCCTGTGGTTCTAGTAATTATTAAAGTGACCTTTAAAATCTAAGTGCTGGATGGGATGATACAGTTGGATCATTTGACTTCAGGAGACAGGAGATATTAAGGACACCTTAGTTTAAACAGCACTTCACTGCATGGTTGACCTGATTTCGGCTGGGATAGAGTTAATTGTCTTCCTAGTAGCTGGTACAGTGCTATGTTTTGGGTTCAGTATGAGAAGAATGTTGATAACACACTGATGTTTTCAGTTGTTGCTAAGTAGTGTTTAGACTAAGTCAAGGAATTTTCAGCTTCTCATGCCCAGCCAGCGAGAAGGCTGGAGGGGCACAAGAAGTTGGGAGGGGACACAGCCAGGACAGCTGACCCCAACTGGCCAAAGGGGTATTCCATACCATGGGATGTCATGCCCAGTATATAAACTGGGGGGAGTTGGCCGGGGGGCAAGATTGCTGCTCGGGAACTAACTGGGCATCAGTTGGCAAGTGGTGAGTAATTGCATTGTGCATCACTTGTTTTGTATATTCTAATTATTTTTATTATTATTATTATTATTATGGTCATATTATCATCATAATTATTATCATTATTATGTTCTTCCTTTTCTGCCCTATTAAACTGTCTTTATCTCAACCCACAAGTTTTACTTTTTTTTTTAATTCTCTCCCCCATTCCACAGGGTGAGGGGGAATGAGTGAGCGGCTGCGTGGTGCTTAGTTGCTGGCTGGGGTTAAACCATTACAATGGTCAAGCATAAAAAGGCCCTGAAAGCACCCCCAGGAAGGATAATACTGCTTATGTTTATGTCCTAATGGAATCAAGGGAAGCTTTCAGTCCTCATTGAAGAATGCTGGCCTTGCTTTCAAAGGATTTAGGGACTGTAATTTGTGATTATTTCCACCAACTTGGTAACATACTTAACCAAACTCTATGAAATTGCACTTTTGTATTGATTGTGACTTTCTTTCTGTGAAGTCGGATTGACTTTAGTGGTACAAAAACATCACGATGGAAGTGCTTAATTCAATCTTTAAGTTGCAGTGCAGCATTCAGAGAAAGCTTTTAGTCCTTAGGTAAGTTGACAAATTTAATTTAGGGTTTCTGGTTCGGGGACATGTTTTTGTGATTCCTGCTATTCATTTTGTATTATGCTTGCTGCTCCCTGGTATTCTGTGAGGAAGCTGAGAGTAAAAAGTTTGTTTTATTTTACTTACAGGAAAAAGTTTGTTTTATTTTACTTACAGGTTTTGTAAATTGGAGGGAGGGACTGAAAGGGAGGAAGGTAGGAAATGGCTGGTGTTACAAAGTGATCCGCCACTAACTCCAGTGCTGGGAGCCAGGTCCCCTTCTGCTCCAACAGCCTTTTTACTGTGAAGCTACAAACCACTACATGGGGCAAAATTTGGTCTTTCAGTGCCCTTCTTCTTTCACAGTTGGATGCTTCTGATACCACCCAATGGAAGCCTTTCCTACATATATGTATGTAAAACGCATGTACTTTACAAGGCATTTTGCCTTACATTTGCATAACATTATACTGTACACACAGTCAGTAATACACTAAATAACCCCAGGGAAATCAGGTAAACAAGTACCATCTCTCTTTTAGAGGGAAGCAGAACCTGAGAAGCAATAAAACATCAGGTGATCCACAAATGCAGAAACTGGAATTCTCATTTAGCCTTTGATGAAACAAAATCATGTGGGCCAGAACACCACCACCACCACCACCCCCCTTCACCCCAAAAAAAAGAGTTCAACAATCAAGAAAGCAATTTAGGAAAAATGTTCATCAAAATTGTCTCATTTTTGACCAGCTCTCACTATCTCTTGTGTTCATTGATATACTACCCTCAAAAGCTAACTGACCAATCCCAGGGACAACCAGAAATAGTAATGACTAATTTTGAAGCTATTCCTCTCTAGGTGAAGTCTTCTTGCTGATACCAAATTTCTTCTATGTGCTTTTCCAAGTGTAGGATTTCTCTGCCCAGACGTTGCATATGTAATTAATGTTTATATCTTAGTACTAAATACTTCTATCAGATAGCATTAACTTAGCATTAGCTTCTGATAGAACAGTGCACTGAACTCAAAAAATTCAGGTTTTACCTATGGGCAGGGGCACGCAGTGCAAATTGGTCCATGGCATTGACCTTTGCAACATAATACAAATCAAGACAAACTTCTGCCTCTCTGCATCAAGTTCCAGTCTTTGAAGCCTGATGCTCTTCTCTATGCAGTCAGTGTGAAAAGCTACCATGAGCTTCACTGCAGCAAGGCCCAACTCATGTGCTTATATGTCTTATATATTTGTGCATTACTGTCATATGGAACCATTCCCACAGGCTTCAGAGAAGAACATAGATACCGTACTGTTGCCTTGGTGCAATTTATCAACAAATCTACTAAAGTCAATACGTTTTCCTCTTTATTATAAAATTCCTTGTGAAACTGATTTAAATCTTCAAAATATTTGTTTTTCATAGCTCTTCTAGCCTCAATTTTATGATAAAATAAATTGCAGTTTGCCCAGCAATGCCTGAATCCTTTACAGCATGAAATTTCATTGTTATGCTACTAATACAAGCGCTGAAGATGTCTAAAACTTAAAGCAAGTCAATCAGTGTAACCTCTGAGCTAAACAGGCTTCATGCTTGAATGTGGGTTGGTGAGTTCTGCCTCCTGGACTCACAGCTCTCCTGTAGAGTCATCGGCTGACCAAGACCCTGCAAAGACTGGGAGGATTGGAGGATTCACTGAATTAACTAACTTGTGGCAGGGCAAGTAGGGCTAGTTGCAGCTGAAAAGGCAGAAACATGTAATAATTACACTGTTCCTCAGTTAATTAATTCAGCTGGAAAACAGGGGCCATGATGTTTGCCTGCTTCTTAAGGGGCTGTGAGGCTTAATTAATTAGAATCTGCAAAGTGTTTGGGGATGTTTGCTTGAGGGCATTTTGCATACAAAATGTTTTTCCTTTTAGCCTTCTGAAATTATTAATTGTGCTATAAAAACATCAAATGTCATAAGCAGGAATTGAGCTCCACTGCAAAGTCAACTGGATAGTGCACACAATCAAAGCCAGTCTTTATCCCAATAATTTACAGCAAGATAAAGGAAATGTGCACAGGAGAGAGAAGAGAAACAGTCAGAGAGTCATGCATTTCCATGGGGTTAGAGCAGAGCTAACTACTTTTAAGCTGGTTCAGTTGCTTTGGATATGTAGTATTCCCTGTAAATTAGTAAATTTGGAGGTTGTATTTTTACCTTTCCAGACCTTCTGCATTGAAATTTTCCCATTATTACTTATCTCTGGCTTTGTTCCAAGCTATTGCACACTTCTTTTTCCTTCAGACTTCTTCAGGAATGAGTTATCTGCATCATCTTTACAAACAAATCTACGAACATCTTTATTGTCTTGGTTGTTTTGTTAAACTTGAGGTTTTAATATCGAGATTAAATTTTCATTCAGTAGTCTCCTGTCAGGAAAGCCATCACTACAATACCTCCAGAACAACATATGAAATCCTAGTTTATAAATTTCACATTGACTTCTCATACTGACACATAGCTAACAACTACAAACCTCCTACTTTGTTAATGAATGGCTCTGAAGTCATGAAGCAAACCAGCATCACTAAAATACTAATTTTCTTATGACTATAAGATTTATTGTCCAAATGCCTGGGTTTTGGCTCAGTTTTATTACTAACTTATTAGTATAATACTGCATCACTGCGATTAGACAAAATGAAGATTTTAATTTTCATGATTACTGAACAGAAGGCTCTTGATTTGCATTTCTTTTATCACCTTTATGTAATTTTATTCTCTGCTGTTAGAGCTGAATATTTCTTATTATTTTTTTCTATTGTTCTTTTAACAAGAGCATTTAGCATTTCACCACAGTTGAAGCAACAGGAAATAAACTTCCATTTCAAAATCAGAGCAGAGGAAACAGTATAAAATGTTTTAAGGACCATTTTTTTTTAGGATTGGAGAGTAGCTTCCTGTTATGTTTTGCCTGTCCTTTTCAAATTGCATCATTTGACTGTTGCAGACTAAAACCCAACAGGCATGGAAGATAAAATTGACAACTAGTTTTCCATTTATAGTCTATAACATTTTGAAAGAGCAACTGAGAAAAGCAGACTTGTTTGCTGCAGATTTAAATTTACCATTCACGTGCCTGCGCCACTGTTACAAATTCTAGTGGATATTTAGGAACTCCGAGAAGATTGCACATCAGTGATGTGAACAGACTAGGTGCAACATGTTAAAAAAGTCTGGCTGAAAACCCTCAGCTCAGTAAAATCAGTCCGAGCTTTATCATTCCATTTCACAGTACCAAGATTTTGGATCTTTGAAGTATTACTTTATTCTTAAAAAACCCAAACAAACATATGAGAGCAGATCACAGAAGTGAGAAATGAAGTTTTGCAGTCTGCCTGCTGCTTAGTAAGCTAAGGTTGAGATGATAGCTTCAAATTATTTCTGAGAATAAGGGAGGAATCCTTAGTGATGTTCAGTCCATCACTTTGCCACCAGAGCTGTGTATTCTTTGTCAAAAATATCATATATACCCTGTACCTGATGAGAAACCAAAGTGCACAAATTTTTCTGCCTGATTTGGGAAGGTGACAATTAAGCAGGTGGTAAATGCCAAATACCCTTTATTTTTCATAAAAGAGATTTAGAAAAGCATAAAGTCAAGCCTTGTGGAGAGGATTGTCATGGAGAAGACTGTATGCTTTTTATCTTCCTCCCATTGGGATGAAAACGTCAGGTTGTATTAAGTGGAAACCCAGAAGATATCTAAGCTCGCATGCACAGAGATTTACGGGAAACTTGAGGGATGAAAGTGCCAGAATATTATTTCCCAGCAGCAGCAGCATGTAACAATCCCCTGGGTTCATGGAACTTCAGATATGTTTCTCAATGAAAAAGAAAAAAAAAAAAAAAGAAAGAAAATCGAAAAGCTACAGCAAGACCAGGATATCACAGTCTTTTCCAAAAACAAGCTCCTCTCCTTCCCGCCAAAAAACCACCTGCCTGTCTCTGAAGCCACTCTGGTTGTACCAGACTCTCAAAACTAACCAAGAAGATCTGAGGAGAAGGAAAGCCAGCAAAATGACAAGGGATCAGTCATTTTCTTTGACATCGAGGCTGGAGTTGGGTAAATCCACTGACCTCAGTTTTGTACCGGCTTCACGCAGAGGTGAATCAGGTACGAAAGCATTAGACAGGTGAGGTGTGAACACGCAGGCCTGTCTCCTACTTCAGGGATGGGAACCAAGGGCTCACCTTTGACAGATTTGCCCTCACTGCTATGGCAAGGTAGATTATATGTCAGGGCAAGCTCTGAGCCACTGAGCAGAAAAAATCCCATTAAAATCAATGGACCTGCATCTATTTACTCAACCTTAATGTACAAGAGGTTATTCTTTACCCATTTAGCACTAGAAAAAAATAACCACAGTATGAGGGAACTTTACTGGTTCAGGCCACGTTTAATCTAAAGTTAGAGCAGAATCCTAGAAAGCCAATTGATTGCTTCAAAGCAGTAAGAGCTAGTTTATCCAAGCAATCAATCCTGCAATAAACGTGTTCAATTTTTAAGAGCTTGTAATTTAGCACTACCAAGGCCAGAGAAACAAATATCTCTGAATTCTGTGAGAGGTTCCAGGACGTTTCACAGACAGACCATCCACTAATGCTTTACAAATGTTAGCAAATGAAATATTGTTTCACATGCTGTAGCAAGATGTCCTGAGAAGAGATGCTAAAAATGTGAATTGTGGATCCCAGGACTATAGCCAGACATCGGCAGAAGGGAAATTACTGTCACTGTCTGGGGTCCCCAGGTTGTGGTTAAGGCCCAGAGCTTCAAAGCTCTGGTGAGGACACTGGAGGGTGTGTGACGGGTCGGGAGCGGAGGCACTCTGCCCCTTGCTTGGGGAAGAAGATGTCAAAAGGCCCCCGATATAAAGGCCCTTTGATGTAGGGGGCCCTCTCTGATATACAAGGCCTGAGGAGATTAACAGATAAAGGATTTAAAAGAGCGCACATCTGAAAAGCAACACGAGCAAATGCAAGCACAGCCAACATTGGTGGAGGTGACAGACAGAGGTTGAAGGGCTGGTCCCCGGTCTCCTATGTCACGCATAGAATAACTCCTCTAATGAGCCAAAAAAGAGGGCAGTTCATGCATGGCTGTTTGAGATATGACTCATTATTTTTGAGCTTGTGGTGTCTGCTACACTATGAAAACCACTGTCTAAAACTCAAGAGATAGCTACAACATTTGGCTGGTAAATTGTACTTAAAAATACTTTGTGAGGTAAGATTTTGCAAAAAGCATTAATGTTATTCAATTAAATTTTGAAGAAAAAAAAAATCGTTCATCCCAGATATTTATCTAACGTTGTATCATAACCCATAAAATTCAAGTTTGGTTTCAATCTATGCAGTACAGAAATCTAGATAATATTATTTATTTTCAAATAGGCCTGATCTGAGCATCTGGACAGCCAATTTATTTTTATGATGCTCTGTGTGATAAAGCAAGAAATTTTCAGGATGCTTTATAGCCATAATATGTTGGCCCACGTATTTTTAACGAGGCATTTGTTCTTTTGCATATTATTTGCTACAGAAATGATGGCTCTCAGTCTGGTTGCATGAATCCTGTAACACACACTGTTGTACTTATGTCTGAGACAGGCTTCAACACCATGAACTTTTTAGGAAATCTATGCTAAAATGATTGATAAGAACATATCTGAAGAAAAATTTGGTATAGCAACGGTGTTTTTTTTCAGATAACACTATCTCCTATCACACTGAAAATAGGACCCTTCTGCGGAAGAATTGGTGAAGTAGTTTTAGAAGCAATGCCAGACTTATTTTGCGCTATCTGTTACACACTGTTATTCTTTCATGGTAACCTTCATGTACCAGAGTGGATGTCACCTGATGTGCTTCAGTTCTGAGGCCAGGTGAATAAATGGCAGCCCTTGGTTCAACTCCATTCTTTGCCTGTTTTAGAGAAAAATTGGCTAAATATTTCCCAGATGAGTGCCCTAATCTCTGAACTGTGGATTCGCTCCCATTCTGTTTCTCCCCAGCCAACTTAATTGTCGATTATTGAAAAAATGTAATTATTTCATGCAAACCAGGGCATGAGGGAACCCTACCCCAGAAGGACTGGTAGCCTTCTGACTGAAGTATTCCCAACGGGGGTGTGGGTTCGCTTCCCCCGGGCAGGGGAGGAAACTGAGCAAAGGCTTCATTTCAGCCAAAATTATTCAGAGAATTCCACCCACATTTGCAAATACAGGATTCAACAAAATAATTTCACTCCTTTCTGCTCCATTACCGTTAGGTGCTGTGAGAACATCTTTTCAAACTCTCCGTCATCCCACACCACACACAAGGTGTTGAGTAATGCCACTCTAGATGAGTGTCATGCAGGCAGAACATCTTTCTTTCCATGCTGATGTTGCCTCTTGCGATAAGATATCACTCAAATAGTATGATGATGGCTGGCTGCAGCCTAGAGATCTGTTAAAAAAAAATAATTTCTAACAGTTACATATCCATGCTAAACATTAAGAGGCCATCTCTGGGTGAATAATAAATTGATTAATTTCACCTGGAAATTAAGCAATGCTGGATAATATTCTATTTCTTTATTTTTAAGAAACATAAGCATAACAGAAATAATTCAATCAGTATTTCGACAAATTTCTCAGTCTTAAAGTTAGTGTATTAAATAAACAATTAGTTACATCTTCATAGATTATTGTAAGCCCTTAAATCCCCAAATTACTGTATTAAGCTGTTTCCATAGCAGTGTTTCATTGTTGAGGCAAGCAGTACTGCCAGGAAAATTCTGGAGCCACATCTGATGTGTTAATGTGAAAAAGATGTTAGAAAGGTGACTTTACATTGGAAAATGTTTACCTGACAGTTTTAGTACCACATTCATGTTCTCATTTTGTTTTTCACCAAAAACTCTCAGAAAACTTGTCAATGTTATTATAAAATATTCCCCCATCTGGCATAATAAAGCTTCTAATTATACCACGCTAAGCCTGTGTAATTAGTTCTAGCTGGTATATGGGGTAGTATATATAGCTTACAGTACTGAAAAATTACTTTCACGAAAACACTGTTGTTACAAGCTCTGTTTGGGGGATTCATGTTGTAGTGGTTAATAGCTGGACACGGTGTTACACAGCGGTGCATGTAGAATATCTCCACCCACAACAATGGAGACATTTAGCTGGAAAACTACTTATACTATAAAACTGATTAGGTTGCTCAGGTAAATAACAGTACCTCCTAAGAGTCTGATGGTACAGCTGGTACCACCAGCACTTACAGACCCCTCTCAGCTGAATGCTTCTCTAATCTCACTTTCAACAGATGAAATAAGGCAGAGAATTACAACCACCAGAAATCAGTAAGCCAACAGCTAAGATGAAAATTAATACCACGTCCGTCTTGCTGTATTCAGCAAATACAGCACACTTTTGAAAAACAATCTTCCTGTATCCCTCAGCATCTCTACCAGCACAGGGAGCTACAAAAAAATCACTGTTCAGATCTATTCAGGGTTCAGATGATACCTGGTTGATAATCACTCTGGTAAAGTCAGTCTGACTTGGTCACAATGAGTAGTAGCGCTCATCCCGACTTTTAACTGTGCTACGTAAGGTCTCTCCCTCACTTAAGTAAAGGTAAGGGACAGCTTTCAAAAACATTAAATCATATATAACAAGTAATCCCCTCTGTCAAAGTACTCTTGCTCAGGTTGCAGTGAAAACAAGGAAGTTGCAGTGATCCCTGTTGCATTAATTCTTTTCTGTTCTGTGCCTACGTCATGTACCAGATGGGATCAGGGCTGCATGGAGAAAATAACATGATCATGCAAGCCCATCCAATAACATGGTGTATCCACAGTTAAGGAAAAATTCAAGTAGCACGAGCAACTTTTATTCTCGCTGTTTTATTATAATTTCCTAGGCTTTCTTTTAAAGGAGAAGACATAAGAAAATTGCTTTTTCAGTCTTCTTTTTTTTTTTTTTTAACTCAGAAAAATGTCAGCAGAGACAGCTGTCATTTCAGCCAGAGAACCAATTTCATTAACTAGGAGGCTGTCAAAGGCAGGACAGAACTGGCCCCAGGGTAAAAAGAGACTTTACTCAATGCCCCTTTTCAGGTCTGAGTAATATTTTGGGAAGGCAATAGATTGTTGGGCCTGGAAACTTTTAGGGGTATTTCTTGTCCACAAAGGGATCTCAGAGGGGTGTGAACCACTGAAGAACATGCTTCAAATAACATTCGATACTGTAACAGAATTTGAACACCTGTAACCTGAGCATATTCTAGAAAATATTAAAGGCTCATTATTAACATAGGAGGTATGAGTATTTTGCAGAGAGAAAGCTGACAGAATGCTGTATAGAAAAGTTCTGGCTAACCCAATATAGATTGGGAGCATCATTGATAAAAGTGTACATGGCTATAGCGGTATCCCTTCCAGATTATTATATGGCAATCCTCTGAGTGAATCTCATGTTCTGGATATTGCCATAATCAAAACCACAAACTGAGTCACCGTACAGAATACAAAGAAGTTCTGAATCTTCTATATGCTCAGTAATTGCTGCTTCTGTGGTAAAATCAAAAACCATCACAAAATAAAGCTGTGGTTTACTCCAGATCAAATCAAGTACGTTGAAAATAAAGCTCAGTGACACCTTTCCTCAATCACAGTTAGCCAGCACATTAAAATTGCGTAACTGTGAAAAATATAGATGACATATTGAAAAGCTGCACATTATCCTGCTTTTCTCTTAACCTCCAATGGGCACTGATGCAATAAAAAGTAAAAATGCTTCTTGTTCTTGTTCTTTTTATTCCTTCCAAAAGAATGCTTTAAGGATTACGTTATTTTGCAACATATTTAGATGTATTTATGCATTGCTCTCATAGGAAGATCTGGAGTTGATATAAATGCATGCTCCAAAAGATTTGCTTCTTTGTCTAGTATTTCAACTATTCATTAACAGCTTTGGAGTATTTTGAATGAAAAATAAAAGCTTCTAAGTGACATTTGCATCATGGTGAAGTCCTACAGCTTCTTTGCTGCAGGAGTACTAAATTAAAAATAAAAAAGAGAAGTCTGATGAAGAGCCTGTTACAGTTTGTTGCTTATGAATGTTAACAAACACACCGTGTAAAATATGAGAAACAGAGATTGTGAGAACTGTTCTTCTCTCACTAAAACTAAAAAAAAAAAAAGAAAAAAAAAGCACACTTCTGCAGAAACCTAGTCAATTTATAGCAAGCAAATGGGATCTGCTTGAAACATGATCTATGTGGACTTATTACACAAAAGCAGGACCTGTCAGCTCACTAGTCAGTTAGCCACTTCTTCCCTTCCCCCATTAAGGAAACATACTACAAAAGTGTGAACATCTCGTTCAGATACAGTCCAAATCCACATCACCACTACACGAGAAGTTTGACCATACAGGAGCGCTGTGAACAAGGCGTAAGACCACTGCTCTTCAGGAGGGTGCCGGGGCATTGCCGCGTCCCAGCACCTCCTTCCGTCTTTCAGAGGCATTGGCATGTCCCAGTACCTTCACCCAAGCGTTCCTGCTCCTGGGTATGCAGCACTTGACGCTCCAATTACCTGTGTTATGAGGCTCCCACTCTATGAGTGGGTGGACTTCAACATTGAGGAGAGAAAGTCGTGCATGTTCGGAAAGTTTCAATGTTCCCAGTGAGCCTTTCCTGTGAGAAAGCGCATACTATTTAGATATCAGACAGTAATAGTAGGGAGATGTTCCCATGTGCAAAATGCCACAAGAAGTCAAGATCTATTTTGGAGTAAAGAAATTATGGGTTGTCAGGTAGACAAAGACAAATTCTAACAGCTCCACTAAGCCCAAAATATTCGTAAGAAATTAAAACCATATTGTCTTGGAAAGTAGCTCGACACTGAGGATTTTGAAAAGGCTTCGCCACTCAGACAATGCTGAATGGATCAAGTTTGGAGAAGGAATTAAGTTAATGCAAAACCAAATAAGGAAATGGAGCAAGTCTTGCTCTCAGTTAAAAAAATGTAAATGGCAGCATATTTTCCAAGTTTCTCCATTAAACAGTCAGAGCAGAATTTGGCCCTGGTGTTAAACCTACCTGGATATAAATGAGGGACAATACAGCTTTGTACATTATTTCTATGTTTTTATTTTGATGGGAAAATACTCCACTTTGAATGCAGTTTCACAGTTAGTCTTTTCTGTCAACACAGCTGGTCAAAAATAGATGAAATATGTTACACAAATATTTTCAGACTAAGTCTCTTTCCAGCTTACTGTTTAGCAATTGCTTGTACATCCTCCACCAGCCAGATGCTGATACACACGAGTTTTGTGGGTTTTTTTCAATGGGTCTAAATGTACAGCAAGTGCAAGAAAATGTTGTTTAACCCGCCCTCTGAGGACAGCAGATTATTGTCCTAGTAATTGTCTCCAGCATTAAGTAGCTAAACATTATCCATTAACTTCAGGCTTTGTCTTTCTTGCCTGATTATTTCTGAAGTTCATATATTTCTCAAAGACCCAAATTAAGGATAACTGGTATATTTAGGCTGAGTATATTTAGGCTGAGTATCAAATCCAAAAATAATTAGTTGTATAAACACAGTAGTTCAGCTTTATTGCCCAAAGTAGAGCAATGAACAAATGAAATATATTTCCTGTCATAAAAAAGGACCTTTTAGAATACAGTGTTGTTTTGTGAACAGACTATAAGGGATTGAACAAGTCAGTACAATTATTTACATGTCAACATTTTGACTTTTCACTCCAATATTAAAACAAGAATGTGGATATTTCATCTGAGTTTAAAATAATTTCAGTTTTTGATAATTCTAAAAGGGAATTTAAGCCAATCACAACATGTGGTTGTTAGATGATTTAGCGAAACCATTCAGTTACAGATTGATATAGGATACAACGCATTCCTTGTCGTGAGCTTTAACACTTTCTGTGTGCTCGTCACCTCCTAGGACTCACAAAATTCTCACATCTGTTAACCACTAACTGATCCATACTTTCGTGCAAGTGGAAATACATACTGCAAAAAGCTCTGGTGAGTCCTACATCTCACCCTGCCTGCTCCGCTCATGCAGAATGAATCAGTAGATTTTTCAAAAGCATGCAGTGACTTCAGCACAAGAAAGCTAGGTCACACACTGAAGTTATGAGCAGCCCACCCCAGAATCATTTTCATCAACCAAGGCAACTTGTTAAAGAGCCAATAATGAAAGTAATACCTGATCAATATTCAATCTGAAAGCCTTGCTACTGCAATTTTTATAGATGTGGACAAATTTTCTTTGACAATCTCTTTGTGCCACATGCTGTGATATTTTTTGGTTTGAACACCCCTTTGTTAGAAATAATAAAGGAAGAGATCAGTCATCTTGAAAGTATCTTAAAACTATTCATTAGCAACATGCGAGATTTTTTTTTTTTCCGTGTGCTCAGGATCTGATTATATCCCCACCTGTTAACATGAGCACTCTGGATACGCATACATGACATGCTTTGCTACAACAATTTTGAGGGCTGGTCTTAGACATTGAAGTGCTTTTTACAATATATTGCTTAGAACTGTCTGAGATAATTTTGATGAATGTTCACAGGAATATGAAAAAATTATTGGAAAGAGTCCAGCTGAAACAAATAAATACAAGATTCTTTAGATGTGTAGCTCCAAATTCAGTTCCAAGACTGAGATGTTTCTGAAATGTGCACACACCCACTCTCCCTTAAAGCAACATTAATAAGCATCTCTATCCTAGCTGACAGCAGCCAAACAGTCTCAGTTCCAAACCACCCCCAATTACATTAACAGAAACATGAGTAATCCATACCAAGGAATGCATATGAGTCAGTAATGATGTGAAATTATACAGTGGCTCCCTAAAATAGTGACCTTTAGTTCATGAACTAAGTCTGCTATATCCATTATAATTTTGTTTTAAATCCACAGTCCCATTGTTATAGTTTAACCTTGTCAGCCAAGACAGTGCATGACTGACTATGTCAGTGCTACAAAAGCCAAAGCCAGCAGATCTCTATTTTTGACCAGAGGAGTGAATCTTACATGACATTAAAAGTTTTTAACTACTTGGGAATCACAAATTGAAATACATCAATATATAAACAGTTGAGGACAACACCTTCTCTTCTGTAATTCTCACTTACATGAGTCAGTTTTACTGTCTTCCAGGTAGGTCAGGATTATTGTCATGTATAAACAACACTAACCATAGCCAAGGCTGAAGAAAAGTGAGGTGGAGGTATCTAACAAACAACTTCATATTTTAAGAATACTTTTGAGTCAATGTTTACAGCATGCCCTGCTAGAGTTGGAATCATGTCATAATCACGTCATCCAATCCCTTACGCAAATTCATCAAATTCCATTTTTTGGGGGGAGCTTTGTATTTATTTGTTCTTGAAATAACATCTGAAAATACATGTAGGTCTTGTCCATGGCCATTATTGCAAACTACGAGTACCTTATTTCTTTGTAGGATTAATTCCTCAGAATATGACCTGGAATTCTGATTTTCTTGTTGGTATTCTAGTTCTCGCAGCTGTCTAGTTTTTTCTGTACTGTATTTCAATTCTCTACCTATTGATAAAACCTCCACTTTTCTTACCAGAATATTTTGTTAGCCCAAATATATGAGAACTTCAGTGAAAATACCAAAAAAGGTCTTTCAAACTTCATCCATCCTTCCATATAACTGTCATTTCCCTCTTCAACCTGTTCCTTGCTCAATTCAACATTTGCTCCATTCCTCAGCTGACCAAAATGTCTAGTGAATTATTCTAAAATTGTTGCTGTACCTGATTTTATATAATCATGTCAAAAAGGAATAAATAGCAAATTTGTAACATCTGCAGAAGAAAATGAGTTAGGACAAATTGCAAGCAGTACTGAGACTGCAGAAATACAATGACCAAGATCTCATATTCAGTTCGCATGCAAACATTCCGTGAATGAATAGATTTACAACAGTGGAAGTGGAGTTGCTCTGAAACACTGAATAATAAAATGTCACTGTGAAAGCTGTTGAGGACTTCAAACAATCCCTATCAACTCACAGTCATTTCATGTGCCTACACACAGACACCTCCATATACAAACAAAATGATGAAAAACTTTGGGCACTTGGAGAAAAAAAATAAAACCATGAATAGTGGTTATGGGTACCACTAGGATTTATGGGATCGCTCAGACTGTTCTTCATAAAATATGCTGGTTCACTCATACTGCATGTAAACCACAAATCACTGCTCCCCACTGATAGACTTGCTTCTGAGATGGGCTTGAGACAGTGACTGGCTTAGAAGCACGCTCAGGCTCGTCCTAAACCCTTTGTCCTTTAAAGCTGCCGGGTGTCATCCTGCTGTGTTGAACTGTACTGTCGCAAGCAAGCAGAGAAAACGGCAACTTTGGTGATGCAGCAGTTGCTGCAAAATGACTAACTGAGATTCCAGCCTGTATAAACTCATATATAAAGTATCTTCAAAAATAGCCTGCCATATTAAGAGATGTCTTACTGGTCTATTTCTGAAATAATTCACAATTTTCATATTGCAGCTTCAGTTCCAGTATCTGAAGTTCTGCCTCTGAAAATATTCTGAAGTGAAGGCAAAGCTGGCAAAGTAAATACTCCTAAACTCATCTCAATCTTTTATATTCTGTAGACGTAAAGTTAAAAACGATCTCTTTTGAAATATCTGAAAAAGTTGTTTCATTTTGCCAAGCAATGATTCTACTAAATTCCTTTATAGATATGGTACATTTATAGCTTTTTATTAATAGTAATTACAATATATTGCAAGTCCTCTCAATAAAAAGATCATTACTTTATTATAGCAATGCCTAGCATATGACTGGAGGAAGGTTTTTTACTAAGAGGATTTTTAACATCTGACTCAATCGACATATTTTCTTAATGAAATTAAAATGCCAGTCATTTCATCCCAGGCCAACAAGTAATTTTGTGTTAACTGAAATGAAAGGTTTCATTTTATTCTTTCATTAATGGTCCTTAATTTTTAATTAAAACTTAGGTCAACTTTTATACAACAATTCCTTATCAGTATGAAAACTCACTTCTAGTATTAAAGGTATCAATATGAAACATGAAGGATATTGATACTTTTAAGTATACAGTTTCCCCTACTTCTTCCCCCCCCCCCCCCCCCAACAGTATTTAATTAACTCAGATAAGAATCTACAAATGGTTTGAGTACACATGGCATTGAATTTAGGGGCAAATTTACCATAACCTGAAAGAAAAGAGGAAAAAAAAAAAAAAAAAAAAAAGGCTGCTTTTAGCTTACAGGCTTAATTAAGTTTTTAGGTGTTGTTTGGCAGAAGACATTGCAGAAATAGATAAAGGAGAGGTTCTCCCTTGAAAAGTTACAGTTTATGGCTTGGATCCCGCAAAGTTCAATTGCAATTGATTGTATACTTTTTATTGCAGTTACTTAAACTCTGTGATGGACCAGGACTACAAGGCTTTTCCAGATCTACCAGCCCTTGCGGGTATCTTGCTCAGTGCAGGTAGATACCTAAATTCTTTTCCTTTTAGTGTAGTCATGCATCGGAACTAGCCAGGCACTTAGCCCGTGCCTGAATGCCTTTGCAAGTCTCAGCCAAAACCTTCCCAAAATGAAGAATTAGGTTTATGACAGAAGGAGACAGTAGGTGAAATAGTAGTTAGTGAGATGTAGAACTGGGAAAAAGAATAGGATAGAATAATATTTTTAAAACAAAATCTGATTTGAGAGGAACCTTGAGTATCCAAATACACCTGAACTTGCACCAAATGTCTCACTTGTTGTCCATTATGTCCTGAGTAGGACTGAGCACCTGCTCTTCTTATTTCTTGCAATGTGAGCTGTATGTGCCCTGCGTTTTTCAGTATCAAACCTTCAATGGACAGTGCTGGTTATCAGATGCTTAAAATGAGTGCAGTTTCTTGGGGTTAGGAGTCAGCCCAAATGACATCATTTTGGTATTAACCAGCACAGGACACCATGGGAAAATGTAGTTACTCGAAAGAAAAAAAAAAAGAGATAAGTCTTCAGATATTGAGCACATCCAAACAACACAGAGGTCAGCTTTTTTGCTTATATTCATAGTAGGTTCAATGCCCACCAGAAAGCTTTCACTGGGAAATAAATGTTTTCCCCATTTTGACTCCTTTCTTCAGAAAAACATCATAGTTTCCCGAGTTATAAACAGAGGATGCCTTTCCGATGATCCTGTTTTCATCAGAAATGGGGGGGGAGGGGGTGCCTATTTCTGGGCTTCCTCCTCCTGTCTAAGCACAGAGCAATTCTGGCTTGCTCACAGTTTTGGAGGTTCCCCCATTCTCAATTCTGGTCCTCACTCTGGTCCTCAGGAGCGAAAAAGGAAGGAAAAGTGGTGTCACGTCCTCATCGTACTTCCTCTGGTTTTGGGCTAGCTCTACTCCTATCTGGAGTAGCCTCTGGTCCAAAAAAAAGGGTTGGCTGTAAAAGCCAGCCCTCCTCCTGACACAGCTCTACATGCACCACCTGAAATGAGAGTGTGATGCATTACGACACACCACTGCCTCGCCTTCCTCACCCAGTTTATAGACAGCTGTGACTACATCAACCACATTTTAATGGGAGGGAGGGGGACAAAGATCTCAAAGTAACTTACAACCTCCTTGAAAACCGTGGGCCAGACAGGCGATAGCGCCCACGGGAAGAATCGGGGCTCTGTAAGGGGAACTGTAAGGACGTTTCTACCTTTTCTGATGGGGTACTAGAAAAGGGGGAAGAAGGGACACTGAATTAATCTTTTTCTTCGATCAGATTTAGATCATTCTTCCTTCTTTTGTTTTCTGGTGCACCCCTCCCTTCTCAAACCTACTACATACCAAGATCTCCACCAGAATAGGTCTTCTTTGGAGAGCAGGAACAATAACGTCTGGCAAAATAGCTTTCAAGTCACAAAGGATTTGACCAAGCAAAGGGCTAGGGTCTTGCAATAGGAATTTTATGAGCAGAGCAGAGGTCAAAATGCCCTGACAACCTTTGTTTCTATCACTTTTTAAAAGGCCTGTAAACTGGGTGAGGGTTTGCTACCAAAAGTTGATGCAATGGCCTGTGAATACTTGTGTGGATCTTGCACAGAAAAAGCACTGGGTGGTTGAAACAAATCTGACCTGACCTGAACTCAGGAGCTGTCACTGCTTAAACAGGCCAGAACACATAAAATTTTTAATTGACTCCCAATAGCTTATTGAAAGCATCATCTCTGACCCAACAATGTTGTGGTTCAAAAGGTAATCCTGTACAGTCTGCTGCAGCTCTTGGGACCATCTCAAATAAATGTGGAAATTCATCCCGTAATACAGACCTGTCTCTTTAGAAAATTATTCTTGTAAAATAATTCTTTGCCAAAATGTTGCCTGTAGTGGATCTACTGAGCAGAAAGCATTATTAAAATTCACAAGTTTAAAAAAAACAAACAAACAAACAAAAAAAAAACCAAAAAACAAAGCGGAAGGAATGCAGGAGTGTACCAGTAGTAAAGTGAAAGAAACTTTAGGAGCATACTCTCAGCTATGCTCATCAGGGTAATTGTATCGATTTACTGGCATCTCACTCTATGTGAGGTCCTATATGAACACAGTGGAGGAAACGTCCCTGCCCAGAGCAGCCAGTCATTTCAAAAGGCAAAAAACAGCAAAGATGAGGAGAAAGGAAGTTGAATGGACCCTTTTTATAGCAACAGAGAAGTTTACTAGCAGGGAGCGTCAAAATGACCTGCAGCAAAGCCAGAAGCTGAATCCTGATCTCAAGGATCCTTCCAGCAAGCAAGGACAATATGAGCCAAGGTGAAAAACTGCCTTTTTCATTCTGGAAGTCATAAGAAAAGAATAAAAGCACTCAAAGCCTAAAAATATCCCTTTGATCTGCTATGAAAAGGGAAGGAAGGAATTTGTTATACCTCCAAAGGTATTACAAATCAACAAAAATATGTGCAAAAAAGTTAAGTGTCACACTTTAGCAGAATAAGCACAAGGTCATGGAGTTAAATGGAAAGACAAGCCAGGCAATGACAAAAAAAAACGTATAGGTGGCAATGGCTTAGCTAGTGGCCTCTATAAATATCTTTGTCTAGGAAAGGAACTTAGAAAGGACACAGCCAAAGCAGCTCTTCCAGAGAACAGGCAAAGAATGCCTGGAGAAAAATGTACGCTTTCCCACTTCTTAATGTCAGAGCTTATAGCTTGGCTAGGTGAGCAGACAGAGCGGGCTCAAGCGTGTGACACAGCTGGAGACATGGCTCAGCCAAAGAATCCAGGAAAAAATACCTCTACTTTCCAGAGCTCTATAAAAAGCAGAGAAAAGGGCATTAATTAGCCCACAACAGTTAAGGCATCTAATACAGTCACCAGCTCTCAACTTTTTGAACTCATTTATATGGAAATGCTCCACGCTTGCATTCAAAGAGCAACTCCATACTTGATTCTCATCAGCCCTTCTATAGCCTCGTCACAGACTTTAGCAAAATGAGCATCCTAGCTTAGGTACTTTATTACAAGTGTAACCACAGTCCTTCATTATGTGATGACTACTGATGAATTTATACAGCTTTAAGGTATGTTTTGTAGCACTAGTATTCTACCAGGATCTGAGTACAATATTTTAAGATGATCTCAGGTCTACTTAGAGGACACTGCAGCTTAGACTGCAATTTAGAGATATTTTAAGCCAGAGAAAATGCTTCCAAAGGAGTATTAAGCCCACTGCACTTTCAAAAGCATGAAGAGGCACAAAGTTGTAGTTCGAGTCCTGTTGGCAGGTTTTGGTCCTAATGCAGCTGAAGACCCCAGCAATTTTTGTTACGCTTGTTGTGATTTAACCTCAGCCAGCAACTAAGCACCATGCAGCCGCTCACTCACTCCCCAGTGGGATGGGGGAGAAAATCAGGAAAAGAAGTAAAACTCGTGGGTTGAGATAAGAAAGGTTTAATAGAATAGAAAAGAAGAAACTACTAATGATAATGATAACACTAATAAAATGACAACAGTAATAATAAGATGATTGGAATGTACAAATGATGCACAGTGCAATTGCTCACCACCCACAAATTGACACCCAGTTAGTCCCTGAGTGGTGATCCGCCAGCCCCTACTCCCCCCAGTTTATATATTGGGCATGATGTCCCATGGTATGGACTACTCCTTTGGCCAGTTGGGGTCAGCTGCCCTGGCTGTGTCCCCTCCCAACTTCTTGTGCCCCTCCAGCCTTCTCGCTGGCTGGACATCAGAAGCTGAAAAATCCTTGACTATAGTCTAAACACTACTGAGCAACAACTGAAAACATCAGTGTTATCAACATTTTTCTCATACTGAACTCAAAACATAGCAGTGTACCAGCTACTAGGAAGACAGTTAACTCTATCCCAGCTGAAAACAGGACAATGTTCTAAGCTGCAAAATGCCTAGGTCAATTGTGACAAACTACCGAAATTATGTATTCAACGAGAGACGATGAGCAGTTTTGGATCCCACATGTCAGACAAGTTGTAGCCCTTCCCAAGAACTGTGGGGTGTACCACGGAGCTGCACTTCCCTAACATATGGAGATGGACTTCATTAGGTAGAGATGTGGAAGCACATCACTAGTCCTGCCCTTAGGAAAGGCAGCTGAAAGCTCTGAGTTAAAAACCATCCTCCATGCTGTGTCTATGCTGATGAAGGGTCTACTGTGTTAATCTGATAATTGCCTTTAAGGAAAGAGGAAATGGTTACTAATAATGCTGCATTCCTGAAAGGTCCAGATAACTTGACCAGCTGCACACTGCGGCAGACAAGTGGAAGCGCTGAGAATCCTCAGAGGTCACCTCACATACTACAGACCTCATTAAACTGAGGCAGTTTAGTTCACAGTGTGGTCTCATCTTTGACTTAGCAAGTGAAGGCTGGCTACTCCTCGGAGACATCAGTCCCTGGTTTTAATCAAGCACTACCTGACATATCCATTTTTCCTGAGCACAGAATTTCTCAGAAAGTCATTCAAAATCATAGTGCTCCTACACACATACATACCAACTCAAAGATCCTCCTCTAGTCCTAAATTTTCCAGCCAGAAAAACCTCATTTGATGATGATCTCAAAAACATTTCACAGGATGCTCCTGCTGCTCTTGCAGGTGCCCTGCTTCCCAGTTCCCCAATGCACAGGTGAACTTTTCCAGCCTCTGAGCCTCTATCTAGTCGCCTCCTTTTACTCCCAGGTAGCCCTTTGCCAGGCTGACTAACTTCTTACAGGTGCTGCTCACCAGCCGTGAGCAGGCTGGCTCTCATTGATGATAGATGTGCACGTAGCAACCTGGCCTGCTTCCTGGCACCTTGGCTAACAGAAGGGTCTCAGCTCTGCCTAGAACCTCCTTTTTTAATTTTTAGCTTATGCAGAATACCACAGCAGTGGCTAATTACCAAGTAGCGACATAGAAGATCTTCCAAACGACTATTACAAATGATCAAACAAAAAGACACGAAATGTGCAATACAAAATGTGCAAAAGATCAAGCCACTGGAGCGATGGATAGTCTGAAGATTTCAGATGTTTTTACATTATCCAGCATCTAATAAAGAAGGCCAAGCAGGAAATAAAAACCACATGTGCAAAGTTTCAGATTTTCCAGTTGCAAACCAACCAAACTGACGTAGAGAGGTTTCATTAACATCAACTGATTTTTAGTATGTAGTTATTTTAAAAGGTCACTCATACTACATAAAGATATAAGCAGTCACTGGAACCAGTTACTGCTTATTTTGCCATTTAACTTACAGGTGCAACTATTTCAAGTTTACAGCCGTTGGAGAGGCTCCCTGTTACAGGGTAACGGTAGGAAATATTGTGATATGAAAAAGCGACAGTGCACTTCCCCTATCAGATTTACTGAGAGAAAACCTGTAATACTCAAAGAAACCTGTTTATTACTCTTCATCTTTATTCTGGTGATTTACGTATTAGTAAAATACACACCTTCTAGGGGAAGTGTTGCACTCACTGATGTTCTTTGCTTTAATTAAGTTTGTAAGAAATAGATTCCAAAGGCCGCATCTTTGCTCCTTGTGTTCTGTATTGTCTTGGAAAGCTTGGACACAGCAACCAGGACTACCAAAGGTCACCAGTAGTCATGGCAAATAACTTCTGTTCACAAACATTGTCTCTTAGTCTGCCGCTGGCTCTTCCCAAGGAGTCAAGGCAGCTTGACCGCTGAAACACTGCCCTCCAAGTGCCTTTGGCAGGAAATTTCTAACATACAGCAATTTATTTACCATCAGTCTTTAGCACTGGAGAAATTCATTAACCCTGTCCTCCCAAGTAAGATTGGTATCTGAGAGGTGACTGATGTCAAAGAAGCACATTTGCATGGGAGGGACAATATATACCAGTGCAGGTAGATAAAGTTTAGCACCTCTTAGAAAATACAAAACATCTCCAAATAGCTTTCACGTGAAATTCTCTTGTATTTGGCCAACCAATTTCATCTTATTTATTAAAATCCTTGGCTGCTACCGAAAGCGTTCCCTGCTTTTTCTTCATATCATAAACATTAATAAATTTGCATTTCCCTTTACAGGATTTTCTTTAACGAGAAACTCTTAATGAGCTCAGTTGTCTGAGACAATCCGTAGATTTCAGCTCAAGAATTTTATCCTGTTTCAAAAAGGAATACAATTCTCTGCTGAAACTGTAACAGGTAGTTCAGTAAGCCCACAAAAAAATATAATTCAATTAAGAGAATTATATACTAATGTTGCGTTTGGGTTTTTTTCCAGAAACTTAGAAGCTTTATGCTTTTCTAACTTGTTTTTAATTGAAGACTACATACTGAAAAACAGTTCAACAATACAGTGCAACTAGTTCATCGAATAGCAATTTTTATATCCCTTTATAAAGTAGGACATGAAAGAATGGAAGGTACCTTCTAAGTCTTGTCTTTGAAGTCCTGCTCCTCAAGCTTTGCCTTTGCCTATGATGTCCTTGCTTGGAACTTTGGAAGACCACATACATTTAACCTTTTTTTTTTCCCCAGCCAACTGCATTTAAACTGTTTTTAAAGCCTTTACAAAATGGCTTTGCCCAAATTAAACCTGAATGGCCACTCTCCCCACACTCCTATCACTTCTTTCCCTTCTACCTTGCAGAAACTTCAAAACCATCAGGACTCAAAACCCTTTACAAATTCAAGATGTGCTTTCTTATGCACCTTGCGGGACGAAATCATAGTACTACTATGTTAGGCCAGTACTGCATTTTTACTTGTCTCCTAAATATCTTTCCTTCTCCTCTGATAAGATCTACAGCACCTTTGCCTCATTTCTGAGGGGTCAGAATATCACATACAGCCAGGTCAATGGGACCTAGTCTTGCTCCAGTTTTACGTGATGTTGGCATTGCCTGTGCTTTGCATATTTTTTCTGTCTTTCTATTTCCGCAATGCCCAGGCTACTTGACACAGACAAGATCCCCTCCAGCCAAGAGGAAGTGGGGACAACTCTTTTTAGAGTCTGCTCCCACTAATTCATTTGCTGGTCACGTTCCTCACGGGACACAAGACACTCTTTTCCCATCATGGGGCGAATCAGGGACATGCTGGTCTCTAGTCGGTGGTAATATTAAAGACTGAAACCATCAAAAGTGTTTTTTTCTAATCAGTTGGTCTTTTACCTCAAAACACCTGCTTCTCCTGATTGGGACGTCAAAAGCCAGTCCCTCCAATACTTTCTACTGTAGGAAGTCTTTCTGCCAAGTCCTTGAAGGTACTTAACATTCAGAGGTTGATTGTAGTGAAAATTACAGGTGCTCAGTACCTTTCAGCATTTGACCTTTTATTGGGAAGGTCAGAGGACTTTTCGCTATCAGCAGAAGAGCCTAAACCTTTACTATAAATGAACGTCAGAAAACTGTCACTCTTTTTCTACTCCTAGAGTTGCTGTGCTTAGCTTTCTTCAAAAGTTAAGTGCCTAAAAGTTTGTAGGCAAAAGCCTGGTATGTCTTTGTTTTATAAAAAGCTTTTCTGAAGTTCATGGCTGTGAAGTACCAGTGTGACTGTGCCTTTGCACAACACTGCTTCTGAGAAGTTGTTTGAAGAGCACCTGGTTGGCCTTGGTTTGATCTACCTCAGATGCTTTCAACTGCAGTCAGCTCTCGCTACTGCCTCTTACCCAGTTTTTCTGTTCCCCATGGTGGTACAGTAAGTACAGACATACTGCAATTTGTTTCTTTTTTGCTTCAGATTCTAGTATTTTAAGATCTGATTTTGTCTGAGGGTTTTCTTTGCACGAAGTTCCTCCTGAGCTGTACCAGGTATTTGAACACATACTAAGGGACACAGAATGAGCCATTCGCTTAGTAATTAAGTGAACTGCTAAGAGATTAGATCTGAGTATAAGAAAGGAAAAAACATACCCAAATAAGAAGTTCTTTAATGTGATCCATAATAGGGGAGTTACTCTCCTAAGCCCATCACATGCAGCAGCTCGTAGAAATAATATCCTCCAAACATATCCTTTCACACACAAGGGGTAGCTGTCTGTTAGTCTATATGGTGGCAATGGTTAACATTTACTACTGACTGATGCAGAAATCTCTACCAGCATTAATAAAGACTGCTGTCCAAAAATGATGGCATTGTATAGCTCCACTACTTTTTTAATCCAGCACAACATTAGATGCCCATTAAACCATAAGCATGTGCCTAAGTGCTTTGCTGGATCTAGGCCATACACAGACCCTTGAAATCAGGCTGGAGAAGGGCCCCATAAATACAGGGTTCACTAACCAGAGTCTGAGCACCAAGAAATATGGTATTTCATGTGAAATTATCTAGAATCAAGCTTAATTGTAATTGTTAATGTGGAGATGGTTTTTGGTCTGTCTCACACTGATTATATGAACACACTCGACACAGAACACGGTGGTACACCCTGCACAACCAGTGCTGTCCTTTGAGGTTTACATGGTAGAATATTCCTTTATAACATTTTGAAACTGAATAAGGACACCCTTACCCTGCAAAATTTATTTACATTTTTCCTTTTGAAAAGATAAGGCATAGAAGAAAATAAGAAGAGAGTTCCCTTGTCTGAAACAGAAGAAGAGCTGATAGAATGCTTCTGAGATGACAAATGTAATTACCATATTAATCACATTTAGCATAATATTATTATCTCACTTCATCTACTTTACAAAAAAGCCTAAGCGAGAGACAGGGACGCTTCTCTTGGCAACATCAGTACTTATCTTTATGATGTTACACACTGAGAAGTCTGCACATTGGCAACAGATTTCTTAAATTGGTCAGGAGTGCTATGAAAAGTAACCTGGAAGGATATAATTGAACTATGATAGCAACAGGATATAACAGAGGAGGAAAAACTATCAGAAAGCAGATTCAATATTCAGAGATCTTTCCCATAGTAGGGAGCAGAGACTAAGTTAAACAACCTTACTGATGTTATTTTCAAGCAATGGAAGTTAAGCTGTGATCTCCATATCTGTTATGAATAGTCATGAAATATGAACACACAAAAGCTACCTTTTTCTTCAAAGCACAGTGAAATGAAAGATTGAAAAATACCCATCTATTTTAACTGGAATGAAATACACTCGTGACTTAATCTGTTGGTTTGGCTTTATAACATGTGAAAACCACTCAAACCTTGAAGAGCTTTAGCAACTCTCCCAACTTAAACAGTAAAAAAAAAAAAAATTAAATTAACTTAAAAGTTAAATAAAATGGTAACTATAGTAAGATGATGTGATCTTAAGAAACAAATTCATGGCCACTTTAATTATTTATGAGAAAGACAGCCCAGTTTGGTTAAAGTTGTTCAGATTATATTGGTGTCATAGGTTAACATGCCAGGTTTTAATTCCCAGGGTATTGTAAGGCCACTGTTCCTGCCTTCCTCTTGACAACATTGTTTTTGAGACACTTGACAACATCATGCTGATACCCACTTTGGCTGCTGAAAGGTTTCGTTCACTTTGGAAATTCCTGAACCGACAGATGTCCCTCACATGGGAAGAAAGGTGGAGCGAACCCTTCGCACCCTGACCTGTAGCCACATATTTTCATGCGCTCCCATTAGGTGGGAGATACAAGTCTGTAACTTGTCTGACAAGCAGCATTGCATCAGCTGCCCCTTTTGTCCACAGTTTTTCAGATTCCTCTGCCATAGGGTGCTCCTGCTCATCATGCAGATGAATTGAAGCACTTTATTCCCTCCATGAACCATGCAGTGATCCAAACTTGTACACAGCCTTCCTACAAATCATTTCTACATACTTTCTGATCCCTCCAAGTCCACAAAAGAAATCCAGAGGATGTGAACGGCAGTTAAGTTTGATCCTCACACACTTAAAGACCCCAAAGTTTAGTAAGGAGGATGTAAACATTTTCTCCCACCCGCTGCTAAGGAAGAGAAGAGGTATGATCAATCTGTATACGAAAGGTAAGTGGGCTATAATCTACACAAGCTGTTTTCTTCCACCTGCTGCTAAGGAACAGAAAAGGGAGGAGAGGCGGAAGGGAGAGAGAAAGAGAAATTAGAGAAGTTTCAATACCAGTGAGAAGTACTTGGATACCATTGTTACAGGCACAACACATGAACTGGAATAAGTCAAATAAATCAGCATATGTAACTTGAGTCTGATCCTCCTGTTGACCAAATAATTATACAGAAACATTTCCTTTCACAACAGGATAAAATTGCCCTACTGTCTTCAAGTCTAAAGAAAATGGAATGATTTAATTGCTGTTGGAGAGGCTCCAGATCTTTGCTAAATTGCAAAGAAAATAAAGTCTACTCTCTGCTTATGAGAGCATGTGTACGATTTCAGCTACCGCACAGGAAAATGAGAACATGATTTAAAATGTTCCTTTTTCAAGGGAGAGACCAGCTACCCCAGAGTCAATTTGTAATCACTAGTTGACTACAGCCAAGATGTGCTGATGATGTGGCTTATTAATTAAGAAAAATGAGTGCTACCTTTGTTATAATAAGGAAGTCCAATTGATCTTGCATTAGTAAGATGCATCCATTTTACTGGCTGGCAATCAGGCATTTCATTAACACAGCAAAAAATCCATTATGATGGATGAAAACCCCACCATCAGATTTACAGTTGGGAGAGGTGTTTTTTCATTCCCCTAAGTCAGAGTAGTTGATTCCATAGGAATTTTCCTCTGGGGAGTTGTATTTAACAAATTCCTGTTACTGCAAAGACACAGAGCACTGAGAAAGTGCTTAGTCTTTCTCAAAGCCTTTCTGAATGTACTGTAGCTTAAGCCAGCTCTTTGAACAGTCTAGGTCTTTGAACAGGTTTGGTGATGGCATGTGAAGCACATTTTCTGTGAACGTGATAAACATTTACTATATCACTGCTGCAATTATACAAAAGGGTTTTTTTAATATTCCAGACCTCTTCCAGTCTTCTGCTTCTATCATTTTAGATGACCTACTAATTAATAGAAATAAAGCATTCTTAACCTGTAAATAGTTAAGGTGTATGTGCTCATTTGATTTATCAGAGGAGTGGCTTTAATAGAGTTGACATGCAGTTAGATTGTAAAGGAAATTTTGTCTCACATTGTATATTACTATTTTACTTTCTTCTTCCATCTTGCTTTTCTTTTTTATTTGATTATTTCTTGAACTGGTGCCTGGTACTACTGCCATGATTACAGCTACACTGACATTTCCATTAAGAAGTTGCTTAGAATTTTACTGCTCTAATCTAAATTTTTCTAGATTAGGGAATACACCCACATTATTTTTTTTGTTTGTACATTCACACCTTACATTTTAGCTCTTTATGGTAGCTCAAGCCTGTCAAATTGTCTCATCTTTCACTTTCAAATAATGACTTGTCGTTCTCCTGTTTTGAAAAACAAACTAAAAATCACCTTCGCTTAGAAAGCATTAATTGTGAAAATAGTGTTATATAGTAGATAGTTCCCTACAGGCTAAAACAGATCCTGTAATTGAACTCAAAAATACCATTAATATACATTTGTGTGAGCTATTTTTCAAAAGTGTTAGTTTACTAATCATCAGCAAGCCAAACTCTGAAATGTTTAATTGCCATGGGGACAAATTCTGGTTTCAGTTACAGTTACATAAATCCAAAACAATTCCAGTGAAGCCCCATGTGGCCAAAAGCATAACCAAATCTATAATAGACATACTTCAAATAAGTCTTGCAATCTATCATTGCTGAAGTCTCAATGTAATGACATGTCATCATGAATTAAGAGTTCCCGGTGCTATAATAACTGCTTTAGGAATGCAGCACCCAGAATGCCAAAGAAGGCTGATGTTCAAAGCTTTTGAAAAACTAGTCACAGGTTTGCAGTTAATAACCCTGACAAAAGAGGCCATCAATACGCACCTTTCCACACCAGGAGTCTTAACGCAAAACTCCTAGGGTTGAGTTCTAATAGAAGAGCTAGGAATCCATATGCAGCCCAGAACTTGTGTTTTAAAGGTAGTTCTGCCACCTGCATCAAGGTCTGTACTAGTGACTTACTGACAGAAGGGATACCACTAGTGGGGATGGAAACACTGGTAGGGTGAATCACTCTCCAGCATGAAGAAGGGCACCAGAGTAGTATGGGAACTGCTCAGGGTCGTGCACCTCACCTTGGCATCTGGCAGAGGGTGTCGTACCAGACAGAAGGATTATCTTTCACGCCTGAAGCAGAGGAACACAGCTTTCAGCCACCTGGGGTTGGTGGTTTGGTCTTAATGGTTGCCTCAGTTAGGAACTTGGTCAAGAGACTTCACATGTAAGCGCATTAAATGGGCAAGATTATTTTGTCATTTACACGTAACTGCCTACACCAGAAGTAGCCCTGTAGAAGCTTGGCTTCATTTATTTACAGGAATATAATTCCAAAATTAGACCCATTGACTCAAAAAGCCTTCTGCCCCCAAAACAAAACAATCTCAAAGCCAGTGGTTGTAAACACAGAACTGGAATTTATCATCTGGAAAAGGGAAACTCCATTGCCTTCTAAAACCATGTGTGTGCTTTAACCAATAGGTTCAAAATTTAATTTATGCTTGAATATCTATTAAGTCCTCCTAGGCTGGAGGAGATGGAGACATTGAATTTCTTTCTTATGACTCCATTTCATTATTAGTTTGAAAGACCAAGTCAAGTGGGTTGTATATTTCAGTCTTAAAGTGCTTTATATTTGGGATCAATTTCAGCTTGTTTGGAAAGGAGACAGGAATACTTTACTAAGAGATTTGTTTTCAGGAGTTACTACTTGTAGTCCTGAGACGATAGCAGTTGAACCATCAGTTCTGAAATGAACCTGGCCACTGGGGAACAACTGAAAAATCATCTTCTTGACTAACAATGTTTGTCTAAAATGACTTCTGTACCTGATGCCCTCATAGGGTTTTGCAATGGCTCCTCAGAACCTTGCAAAATTTTCAGATACCCCATGACATTACTGTGTCTGCCAACTTCTACATTCCTGAAAAAACATCCCCCACTGAGCTCAGTTCTCCTCGTAATGCTTCAACACTTCTACTATTAGTATCTGGAATATAACAATATTATCACCAATAGTATTCTATTTCTACTATCTTTTTGTTATTATATACTACTCCTTACTTGCAATGTGAACTCCGATATCCCCATTAGAACTGTATATATATGTCACCTAAGAACCTGATTCTTAAATAAGCACAGCAATGTACCCATAGTTTCATTATTGGCATGACTATTATTGGTATTATAGACCCATCACTCAGAATGCTTCTATTTATGAGACTTGTATGCAAATCATTGTTGTTACACTTTTTCCACTACATTATTGTTACTACATGATAATGTCTTCATTTTTTTAATGAACTATACTCTGCCATGTCTTGCAATAAAAGAAACAAAATCATTTAGAAACAATATCTAACAGAATTTTGTGCAACAGCAACAGTTTATGAAAATACATACGTAAATGCATAAAATAAATATGTGATTCTTTAATAATGTAAGTGATAGGGAGGGAGTAATCAGTCCACTTTTACTCTGCTGTTCTTGTTGCTAATGATAATTTTTTTCCAGAGACTTTCTTTGTTTGGTGTCAAGACTTCAATGGAAAAAGGTTTTGTGTATATCATAAATCATTGATTTGGTTTCATAAATCAACAGGGGTTTCCAGCAGAATGGTATGCTGACTCAACAAAGTATTCCTGGAACGTAGGAGAGATTCAAATGTCTCCTTCCTCATAAGACATAAAGCTAAAACTGCACTATGAGAACTATCTTAAGAGATCAAAGACCTAATAATCAAAAACCTTGTGGTTTCTGTAAAAGGCTGAACAAAATGGCACTTGGAAGCACACTCTGTCAGGGGGCTTATTTAATATAAATTCCTAATGCTTTAACCTGAGGGCACAAATACTGTTTAAAGCAGTTACTGTTTGCTACGGTGAGAAGTACATGCATATACCTGTTCATCTTGCCCTTTGCAAGATGTCCTCTCTCAGCTAATTATTTCTAAGCTGAATTCTACTTCAAGTTCTGATTCGTGTTTTTGCATTAGATTGAAATTTGGCCTCCAGTGCCTAATGGTTCCATTACTTGTTGTCCTTAGAAATATTAATCGGTGTAAATACAGAAAGCAGACATTGCAAGGAAACTCCATAGGGAGGAATTACTCTGTTGTATCACTTTCTGTTCTTTACTGGGAATCATCAAGCCATGGAAACTATGTTAGATAGCTTAGTATACCTCTAGCCATGCTTCAGAGCAAAGAGGGATTTTCCTTAATTATTAGGATTGTGCTTTGGATGGGAGGAATACACTGAGGAGGACCATCCTGGGCAGTGTTATGAGACTGCAGACAGCAGTGGAACATCCATTGCATTCTTAAATTAAACAAGTTTCTAAAGGGAGAAAAAGCAATGTCCTGGTGTTTGGAATGCATTTGAAGAGAAAGAAAACACAAAACTGGATTAAAGCATGCCAGCCCTCTGTCAGCTTTGTGAGTTCATTCACTGTGCAACATGTGCTTTTTAGCTTTGCCTGTTGCCTGTGAGATGACCTTGAATAGGTCATTTGGCTACTTTGCCTCCCTATGGTCTGTCTGTATTATTCTTCTAGAAGAGGATCTCCTCGTCTATTTAAGCCTTGCAGGTAAAGATAAAAGACAATTTTTCTTTCCTTCTTTCTTTCTAGTCAGTAACACTTCAGTGCATTCAGTTGTACAAGTTCTGCTCTACTAGATATTTAAGTGTATTCACAGTATGCTAGCTGTTCACAAAACAGGGATAATTAACAAAAACCTAGATAGTTCTGCTACTTGGAAATTTTGAATTTTGCCTTCTTTTTCTCTTCCTCCCACTCCCTTCTGTTTATCTCTTTCTTCATGCGTTAATTTTGCTATATGAATTCTTCCTCTGCCTTTTCTTTCCTTCACCTCTTTGGTTTTGTTTTTTATCTTTTTTTTTTTCTTTTCTTTTCCTTTCCCTTGACAAGACCTCATTCAATGGACTCTCAGGCTGTCATTGGCAAAACTGCTACTTATTTCAGGGCACACAGGACTGGGTCCTTTTCTCAACCTCATCATCAGCATCCCTTTACTTGATTACCTGGCAGTCACATATTCTGTATCTCCTCCTCGGCTTCTCTCAGGTCTCCCAGCTCTGCACTTTTTCTGTGCACACCCACCCTTCCTCAGCCAGGGTTACAGGCTGACTTTGCCAGCCAGCCTCTGCACAACACAAGGTGTAAAGTCCTTGATTAAGAGCGCAAGGTTATCTTTTCAAGCTACTATCAAGACTATGCCATTTTTTACCCCCTCATAGCTAACATCATGTGCCAAGAGCTGTCAGAACTGTGTCGCTCCAATGCAGTTAAGTCTTGGATAATAAGTGATCTTAAACAAAGATAAAAGCACAGCGATGTAGCTTAAATATATATATTTACACACACAATGCATAACCATTTTCAGACTGAAAATGTGGACACTATTTTTAGAAGTTTAGTCTAATCACATGCTTATTCCCATACTTACACACATCCTTCCCATACCATGGATAAAGAGAAGCAGCGCACTAAGCACCACAACAAGTAGCACTAACTTTTGTTCTCTCTTTCATTTGTTTTTCATCTTCAGTGTCATAGGTTACATGCTGTTCCCCAAGACTATAGTCTCCAGCTCTCTTTTGTATTGAGCAGAGGAGGAAAGAAAAAAAAAAGGGGGCATTTTCTTTCCTACTTTCATCAGAAGTGGATCTTAGTCTGCTTACATAGAATGTACTCTAGCAGAGTTAGAAGTAACTTCATCAGTAAGCCAAAATTGTGGTTCTGTTAATATGGGCATCATTTCAGCCTGCCTTACTGAGAATTTTCTGGTTACTGCTAATCTGAAAAGGCTTACATTGTTTCCACAGGATGGGCCAGCTAGCACCATGACTCTACAATAGAGGGCCAGTTTTCAGTGGCTCAGCCAGAAAAATAATTCTTCTTTCTCTGCCCCACCTTGAATTCTACAGAGCTATCCAGAACCAGAGGTGGCAAAATCATAACTGCCCCATCAGTATTTGGCAGAAGCTATCTGTCAGATCCCTTTGACTTTTCAGGCTCCAGAGGCTCCTTGCATTGACTGACCTGCCCAATATATGGGAGACAAGCAATGTTTTTTCACATTTGTTTTACATTGGAGGCAATATTCTGCACACATAACCTGATCAGTTATAACCATCTCAAATAAGGATCTGGGGTTTCAGGAAGCTATTTTCTCATCTGTGATAATTTGCACAATAAGAAGCTTGCCACACTACTGTAGCTGCTACTGCAGAAATGCCATGTGGCAGCACTGACGTACTGCAAGGGGAGGATTGGCGAACGAGGAGAAAGCAGGAGCTAAAGAAATGCCAAGGGCCTCTATTCAGTGATTATATTCTTACTTCAGCATGTCATTCTGAAGAAGACAATGTAACTGCACAAGAAGGAGGAGGAAAAGGGCTGCAGACCAGTCTTGGGTTTTCTAAGGAAACACTGCCCTTAATCCCAAAGGGTTCTTGAAACGCTGAGAAATCAAGGGAAAAAAGACTGCTGGGTTTTGCCTCTTTGTAAGTCTGTTGAGCTGGTCTGGAAAGGGTTATCAAAAGGCTTGTTCTACCTATTCCTAGAGGCTTAAACTATATAACAGCAGTTTTTTCTAGTGTGGAGCATAGAGGAGAGCATGCGTGGGAAAGTGGCATACCTGGGTGGCCTGGCTATTTTTTCTTCTGTGCAAAGAAACCACCTGAAAGTGGCACTAAACACAGCCTGTGCCAAGGAACTGCACATAGGGTCAGAATGCAGCATGTTTCCTGCAGAGAGAGCTCAAGCCAAACACCCTGCTAAGTTTGGGATAAGGATGCTCCTGTATCCAGACTGAAAATAGTGGCTGCATGCAAGTCTGCATCCTCATGAGGTGTGTAGGGAGAATATTCTTCCCACAACTTCTATTTGTTAGTCTCCCGGGTGATCTACAAGGCCCCTTTCCCGAAATGGATTTTGAGTAAATATTAAGAGATAAGACAAAAATAAAATAAGATCTGGGCAGTGATAGACAAAAAGATAATAAGATCTGGGCTGAGGGCAGAGGAAGGGAAGTGACAGAGTAAAGGAGAATGTTAGTTCTAATGGCAAACATTACTGAGATTGAGCATATGCGTTTCAGATTGTTCTTACACATTTGATTACTTGAACTTTGATACAATTATGTTATTACTTATCCATACTTAGAATGGAATTGGAATAAGTCTGAGGAAATAATAAAATCAGTCAAGAAAATGTTTCTTTTAAGTTTATGAGCAGAGAAGCAAAATGTACTCACTGGCCTTTTACCATAATGGATAAGGATGAGAAAACAATTATATTTTACTCACCTCACTGAAAAAAAAAAATGCTAAAAAGATGTGTGTGAATAGGATATTGCAAAAGTGGAATTAATAAATAAAAAGAGTATAATGTATGAATAGATGCTCTCTTTAATAATGCATGTTGTCTTTACTAAAAAAATAAGGGCCTGTTTTTATGTGTCTACAATATTGAAGCACAGATAAATAATTTCTCAACCTGGAAAAGGAACTTCCTCTCCCCTCCCTGAAGGCTGGATTCTGCCCTGTCTCACAGTGAGGTGCAGTTGGAAACAGTTTGGCTGAATTCGACCTAATTCAGAACATCTGTGAAAGTTACAGAGATTGAAACCTGAGGTTTTCCTAGTGTTAAACACAACTGCTGCAGTTAGAATTAGTAACTAGAATTAGAGGGTATGTTTCCCTAGGAAAGGAGAATGCTTTCATTTAAATCTGTGGCTGTGGAACTGTGCTTTCACCATTCTTCCTCCTGGTTATGGTAGGTAGCTTACTTGCTGTAACCTGTAAGTAACCTAGTACCAAGCTTCCCACATCCCCTGACGCCTGCTAGGAGAGTCTCTCCGGCATTTCACTCACAGGGACAAAATTACAGCTAGGTAAAGGAATTCCTCAAAACTGCATTTAGCTTATACGGAAACACTTCATCCGAATTGAACATCATCCCTAGTTTTGTTCCTTGCTGTGTCCCGCCATCAGAAATGTATAGCGTCAATCCTTTATCAACAGGCCATCTGGGAGAGCTCTACCAGCCATTCACTGACCCAGGCAGGACATGTGCAGGACACCAGCATCCACAGGCACCAGTCCAATTAACAAAGGAACACCAGAGGCGTTTTAATAGTTTCTCCTGGAAAGTGAAGCTATCTGGCTTCCTTAAAGTCACAATGAAAATAAATTCAAGACTTTATACAACTCTGCTGTCATCAAAGGATCAAATCCAAGTACAGCCAGTGAAAGGTAAGCCCTCTGAGGCATTGCCCCAGCCATGCTCCTGAGCTGGCTGACAAACCATACCAATTTTATCCAATACTTTTCCACTGAGAAAGTACCAGTGGGAAGTGCCAACGCATTAAAATAAAGCAGTTCAGTAGGTTGCTGTCTGTTGAATAGAATAACAGACACTGAAATCCTGTGTGTAACAAATTCATGTGAAAACCAACAAAAAACCCCAGCCAGAAAACAACCAAAACCAGAGATAGACTCTATCTGTAACAAAACACATAAACAGTATAAGATAAACTTAATACATTTTATTGGTCTGAAGTCATACGTAAAGAATAAAGTCAGCCTCTTACGTCACAGAACCACAGAATCATAAAATCATGGAATCATTTAGGTTAGAAAAGACCTTCAAGATCATCGAGTCCAACCATTAACGTAACACTGCCAAGTCCACCACTAAACCATGTCCCTAAGTGACACATCTACACGTCTTCTAAATACCTCCAGGGATGGTGACTCCACCACTTCCCTGGGCAGCCTGTTCCAATGCCTGACAACCCTTTCAGTGAAGGAATTTTTCCTAATACCCAATCTAAACCTTCCCTGGTGCAACTTGAGGCCATTTCCCCTCATCCTATCACTAGTTACTGGATAGAAGAGACCAGCACCCACCTCACTACAACCTCCTTTCAGGCAGTTGTAGAGAGCGATAAGGTCTCCCCTCAGCCTCCTCTTCTCCAGACTAAACAGCCCCAGTTCCCTCAGCCGCTCCTCACAAGACTTGTGCTCCAGGCCCTTCACCAGCTTGGTTGCCTTTCTTTGGATGAGCTTGTTTTACTTTTTCTACCATTAGATTTAAAATACAGAAAGTTTCAAGTATTTTTCACAGACAGGTACGGCATATACAATGTTTTTACAGGATCAAACCAGCTCTTTGGCGAAATATTCAAGGTATAAAATTTGATACCATAAATCCTCTGTTTATAATTTAGTATTTTTCTGACTTTGTTTTTCTGGAATTCAGAATTTCCAGTCATAGTCACTGAAGAGTTTTTTCAATAACATGCCACGAATATCTGATAGTCTAGTTCAATAATTTGCAAAGTACCCAAAGTCTGCAATTAGTCTGCTTGAACTATTCCGTGAATTACTTATGAATAATAAATACATTTGGAAAAAAAAAGGATTTAATGTATCTCTCTGTCCATGTATCTTCTAGCACGGAAACATGCAAGCATTCTTAAATAGTTCACAGTTAGGGAAAAAACGTTTGCTAGATTAAGATATAGCAATTCAATTAGCTGTATCTGCAAATGAGTATTACAAGTTATTAAATAAAAGACAAAAATCAGTGCAAGTGTTCTTAAAAATTAATAAAGTATTTTGGCTAAACTCTTGAAAATTAATGCACAAGTAGAATATTATGGGATGCTGAATACAACTTGTTCGTTTAAAAATAAGATTTGGTCAACTAATATCTAACTTCTTCTGTGGGACTTCAATATCCTGTTGCACCAAGACGACATACTGCAGAGCTTCACATAGATGGGAAAAACACGTGTAGTAAGTCAGTTTGGATATGGAAAAACACGATAAGCAAGTTACTAACCGTGACTAACCATACCTTTTGCTCGTGGAAATATAGGGAGGGTGAGTTTTATATTGAGTACATGAATATGAATCTATGGTTTGAGGTATCAGAGAAGACTATTGGAGAAAAGACAGGATTTGGGTTTTGCAGTGGTTTGGTGGTTTGGGGGTTTGGGGGTTTTGTGGGTTTTGTTTGCATTTTTTTAAGAAAAGAGAATGAAAATGGGAACTCCTAGCTAGCTGTAATGCCAAGCAATTACATCTGCCACATGCCTCAGCCTGGATCCAGATACAAAAAGTCACAGCAACAATAAAATTACTTGTTTAGGGAAAGCTCTTTTTCAATGAATCAAATGCTTAGACATAGCACCAGAATGACAGCAACTGAAATGACTTATTTTCTCCCAAAACAGACGTATGACAACCCATGCACAGTGCAATCTTACTCCCACCACCCTCCCAGGGCATTTTGGGTGGTGATGAGAAAGCTGTTACTAGTACGTAAACCAGTAACCCCCCAACTTCTCAGGCCTGATATCCCTTCTGGAGCCAGCGTTCAGCTGTACAAACAAACTCAGCTTAAATTTAGTTGTGGAGACTGTGAAACATTTGGTTCTGGTTGGCATCATTCTCCACTCACATGTGTACATGCAGACACAGAGATCTGCTTTGGACACTGTTACTTGAAGTAGGAGAAGAAGAGGTATCCCTACTGTCACATCAAGCTGCACCTAGCTCTGAAGAACTGTGAGTGCCTTTTCTTTTCAGATATAAAACCTGACTTCCGAGAAAATTTGAAGATGCTTCAGGTAAGCGTGCAAACCCTGAAAGCTTGTTCCAGCCCATTTTGAATCTAAGCTGATATGGCAGTATGCCAGTCTTCATGTTGATTCACATCCCTTGCATCCTGATATGCCACAGCAAAAAAAATGAAGGGGCAGGTAGAGAGATTTAAGAATTGAATGCAAATTCATTTTAAATATTCTTTGGTGACAGGAGTTCAAGTGCCTGCAGAGACTGAAGAGGATCTTTCTTTTGTTGGGTTAGTTTACAGTGTCAGATGCCATTTTATTTCCATTCCCGAGTACAAGGGAATGAGGCACCCTGACACCACCATGACCAATGAAGTGAGGCCACACGGTCCCATTCCTTCAGAGAAGGAAAACTTAGGAGAGTGTCTCTCCACACACGATAGATGCATGAGCAGATTTTCTTTTGCTTTCTCCTCAGTCTGACGTATCATTTCAAAAATGACAGGCTCAGATAGTATATTGCAAAACACATCAGATCTCTGCTTTGGTGAATATGATTTTAACACAAATACGCAGCATTTATGTCTGTATTAGTAGCATCATTGAAAATCATTCTCCTAGATGGCAGGCATGCTGTTATTAAAGTATAATATCTAGGAAGGAAACAGCTCACAGGGTTTTCAGAAGGTATTTAATTTAACACCTCTTCACAATCCTCACATCACATTTGCTGAACTAAAGAAAAAAAATTATGAATGTTATTTCAGGATGCTTAACCTGTAATTATGTTCCTGTTTCAATGGCATCGCTTCTAAGGAGACCTCACTAGCTGCTAAGCAAACCTCTTTCTTATTTAAATTTCACTCATCTCCATCCCTATGACTAACTAATTCGCAGGATTTCTTCCCAGCCAGCCCATGTTTCCCTCCTCCTCTTGAAGAAAACAGGTGACTAGGAACAAACATATAATTATTGGACTCCAGTTTGGAGGGGGGAGAGAGGTTCTTTTGCTTTGGCTTCATTTTTTAATTTACAACAACGTTTTGGTTTGCAATGTGAGGAATCATCTGTTCGCAAAGACTCTCACCGGATTCAGTGAGAGCTGGAACAGCCTCTAATTACTGAAGAACAGAAATAAGAACTAACAGGCAGGCTGAGGAGCTCTCTTCTTGCTGCTTTGTACTTTATTCCTTGGAGACCAACTAAAACCAGGCAGAAGTCACCATCCATGTGGGTACGCACAGTCTTTTCTAGGACCAGGACCCTTTTCATGGTTTGGATCCCAGCGTGTCTTGCACACTCACGTTTCAATGTGCATTCTTATGACAGCATGCTTCCCAATTTAAATTCCACCTCTCCTATCAATCCTCTCTTTCCTAAAGCAAACTCACCTTTTCACTGTCCAACCTACTCAGTGCTTCTAGGAAAAGCTGTAAACACCACAAAAAAACCTGGGAAAACTTAATTTTCTCAATTATTTGTCCTTAATAGGCTGAGGGGTTCTGAAGGGTCACAAATAACAATTTCAATTAATGCAGCAACTGAGCCTTTGCACTCACAAAAAAAATCTAGTCTAACCTAGGTTCTCACCTCTCTCCAAAAAGCTTGCCAGGCTTGTAGACAGTCACAGCTGTGACAGCACTATTATTACAAAAAACCCTGTTCCTCTCTTTCAGACTACAAGTTGCACCACCCCTACCAAATACATCTGCACTAAAATGTTGCAGTTACAACCTAAGTCAAAAAAGTAAAACCCTAAAAGCAATCCCTCATCTATGAGGAGAAAGGGTTTATTATCAGGCAGTTCATAAGCAGACGTAACAAGTGGAGAACGCAGCCACGTTGTGTCACACAACGAGGTCCATCCAGGTTGGCACCTTGTTTTCAGCACTGACCACTGCTTAAGATGGCACGTAAGCAACAGAGAATTAATAGACCGGTGCTTTCCCCATCCCTTCCCGCTTCTAGCAATTGGCAACTTTAAAAGCTCCTTAGAGGTAGCTTCTCAACTGCTAAGCTGCATACTGCTATTGGATATATTTCTTTATCTCCCTTTATAACCTCATTTCACTTGTTGTATCCAACAATGCAGGAGAAAAAAATAAAAGAAAGAAAATCCGTATTTGCTGTTGACTACAAGGACATTTGAAAGACTCCTTTAAAGCATTCTCCACCCTCTCAACCTTCAAGTCACAAGACTTCACTGAATAGAAGTGTATATTTAGGAGTTATAAACACTGAATTATTTCAGCTTCACAAAACATACAGAAATGTGTGCCCTAAACATTTCTGTGACAAGCCAGTGCTAACCAAGCCATGTCCTCGCCTGCCGTTAACTCACACCCATGCTGTGTTTCTCTGGAAGTTGCAAATTATGCTGTAGAAAGAGCACAACGAGAAGCCGAATCAACAGAGCTCAGAAAAGACTTCAGTTTTACCCTCCTGGAAAATAAACATATGCTCCTTTATTGAAAAACTGCTGGGACCTTTGTCTCTGAGTATATCTGTAACACATTACATTGATGCTGTACACCACTAATGAATTAATAAGTCTACACAGTGGGAGAAGAGAAACACAAATGAGAAGGGATAGCAAAAGCTTACTTAGGGGAGTGTCAATAAAAGGTCTGAGATGCTCTTATAGTACACCACAAAACACTATATGGTAGGAAGTCAGATCAGTTGTTTGATGATGATAGACACAGTGACAGTGAAAAAAATCATGAGCTTTGCCTGGGAAAAAGAGCACATAATGAGTACACTGCAATCACATGCTATTTGATTTGTGGGGCTTTTTTAAACATAACACATTGTAGTGTTTCATTGCCGGGTTTAGCCTCACTAACCTAACCTAGAAAATATGCTAGCAATTTCTTGGAAAAGGTAGTGAAAGCATCTCCAACTTGAATTATTTTTTCCTCAGCCAAAACCGTAATAGCTAATACTGACTGAGCCAGTGCTCCAACAGTTTTGCTCATTTTTGCTGCTAAATACAGATAATTTATCTAGTACATCTATTAACCAATAAATAATCATTTGAATTAGATGAAAAGAATTCTTACTTTCTCTAATTTCAGACCCATTCTAACATCTGCTTTAACTCATAGTGGAGTATGGTGAGGGTCTGTTCTGCAGAAACAGAATCTTGACACTGCAGACAGAGGGAGACATCCTAGACCGGGCACCTGAAGAGCAGGTAGGAAGAGAGAAGGAAATGAGAGATTAGAAGAAAAAAGAAAAAAAATCCTACAAAGATAAAAAAACCCACCCAAGCCTACACTTTAAGACATATTATTCATATTATTCTGAGTTCTTGTTCTTCATCTTTGTGATTATACCAGTCATTTGAAAGCTGATTTGGGGCCAGTAGGCACCTAATACATCTACTCGTCCCTCATGCTAAGGTTTTTCTATATTCCAACAGTCTACAATAGCAAAATACTTTGAAAAGTACTTGTGATATCAATTACCTACACTTGAAGGCTTCTATCCACCAAAGCAGGGTCAAAAAAGCCTATGGTAGGTGAGAATCAATCTTCTGATACAGTCATTTAGCAGCTAATACTTTGCTAAGCACTTCAAGACTAAAGTACTGTGTGAGTGACTGGGCTACTGCTGTTATTCCATAAAGTATGTCCTAGTGGTAGTTCAGAGTGGGGAGTGTTTTTCTTCTATTCCTAATTTAAAGGCAGTCCCTCCGTTAGGAAACATATGCCTGCTGATATAAACTTATTACCCTTGGAGGCCAATCCATATGACAGGGAAGTGGAGTGAATGATTTCAGCTTGGCATGTGCACCATGAAGCTAATTTGTGAAGATGCAAATGGTTGAGTACCCTGAAGTTTATTCTTCTTGGTTTGGAAGTACCCAGCACCCCTTGACATCAAAAGGAATTACATCTGGCTCAGACTCATCTCAGTTTTGAGTATTCAGGAGACCTGTAAATGCATTTATGGGCTCTGGATTATGCATTTAATTCTGAAATAAAATTAAAATCTTCTTCAAAGTGCTGTGAAAGTCAGGAAGAGAAACTGCAGAAAATGATTGGAGTGTACTGCGGTTCCATTAAAAACCTAAAAAGCATAGCACAAAACACAGGCATCACATCTTTTGATGCTAATGAAAAAAAATTTTGAAAGCAAAGGAGAGCTCATTGAGATCTCTAAAAGCCAAGGCCATTCAGGTGCACTTTTGGCTTTGCTGTGTCATGATATCCTACAAAGCCTGTTAAGCACTATCAGAACATTGCAAAGCATCTGCAGGGCTTGAAAGTGCCCTGCCTGACACTCTGCTTCCCACAATCTATAAAATTTCCCCCTAAATTTTCTATATGCTTTAGAATTCTAAAAATGGTCCCAAAAAATCTAGGAATGTTTTCTTCCTCAAAAAAGGAAAAATGCAGATCAGCTGAAGAGAACTGATATCAGAATGACAAAATGAGTCTGACAAGGAGGCAGTCAAAACTTGAGACAATGTATGGAAATGCACTGGGAAATCAGACTATGTTGGGAGCAGGGGAGGGCTCTCTTTTAGCAGAGCCTAGTGCTGAGCATAAACCATGCCAAGTGAAGAAGTTAAGAAGGGAGAGTAACCCACCAGCATCACAGCTGCTCCCAGGCTTGATAAGAAGGAACATGAAATCCCACCTAATTTGTGATGAAGGCAGCCCAAATTTTTGTGTTAAAAAGGAAACAAATTGGACACTTGAGAGACAGATTTCTAGCTGATCTTGAAGACCCTGTTCATGAAATCCAAGCAACTGAGTTTGGGAAAAAAAAGAAATTGTATCATGTCATTTCTTTGCTCTCCAACCCATTGCTGCCCACAGCAGCCTCGGCTCTCTGATTACTGGAGTAGCAGCAGTAGCTCTCTGGTAAGTGCCCTGCAGTCGTAGAGACCCTGACTTAGAAGAACCTTCCTCTATTGGGTATGTACATGTACGTACGTATAGATACTTCCCATCCCTCCATACTTTTCATTTAAACTCACAAGTAGCAAAAGCCAGGATGAACAAGCACAAGGATGGGAGGCTGCGGCAGCAGTGGTGTAACAAGCAGCATGTCAGGGTTCTTCTCGTGCTAGATACATACAATAAGTATACATCTAATAAAGCTTAAAAGTTACATTTCTTTCCTTTTCTTCAACTCCTTTGCACTCACGGTCCAAGCCTGTGAGATTATAAAGCTTTTGTATTTAAGAGCTGAACAGTTCAGGGCAGTAATTCAGAATGTACAAAAGTGATGGAATAACTACATACGCTAAACCAATCAGGAGAGTCAAAATTGGAAATGCAAACACATCTCCCTCTCCAGTCCTCCATCCACCCACCCCGCTGCCCTTTTTCTGTGAACATTTCAGAGAGAATAAAAAACATTCTCTCATTTTGAGAAATCAAACGCCTCCTGGGATTTGAGACCATGGTACCCGCTCTCAGCACTTTATTTATTTTAAGTTTTCACAGAGGCACCTTTCCTGTGTCTTCCCAAGACAAAGAGCGACATTTATGAAGCACCTTTAGGAACGTTTGTAAAATGCACACCACCAGAGTAATGCAAGGGGCCTGGCAAAGGGCAGGCAGCTCTTACTTAGGCACATAATGTCAGTACCTAAGGCAGCTTCTTCAACTGCAGCATTTCCCGTAGCGCGGCGCAGAACTGCCTTTGAGGTTCTGTACCAGGCGTGGGTTACTAAGGCTGGTGCTTGGTAGGTAGAGACTGTGCCGCGTCTGCTGCTGAGTGCACTAGTGCTGTTTGGGTGCATTTTCCTATTTGTCTGAATGCAACCGTAACCTCCTATGTTTACACAGCCAATTTTGTGGGGGAAAATAAGGGTATTTTTGTTCTGTTTGTAGACAGCACAGTACACTAGGGACTGGGTCAGTTTTTATTTCTTAGTAACCTTTCAAAAAGGGCCTCAGATGGCATGCTTATTTTCCAGTGTGCTCTAAAGAAAGAGAAAAGTGGGTAATGGAACATTTTTATATTTCATTTGAAGTTTGAGTTTTGCAGTCTGAAAAAAAGCAGCTAGTAGGACATTGTAGATAGCAATGAATAAGCTTTATTTCCTTGCCATGAGAACCGATTTTCTTTAGTTTCATTAAAATGTCTCAGCAGTCCTGCAAGTATTTTTTCTTGCACCACATAGGAAGGATGTTGGTTTCCCACATTTCTCTGAAGCACAAAGTATGTGCCTGCTGCATCACCTGGCCATCCATTCAGTTCCCAAAGCTGCTGATAACTCCGGAGTTAATACTGCTACTTAACAGCACCAGGAGCCAATAAACCATTGGTTTAGCTATAATAATCTACAGCCGTAAGAGAGACAAAACTCACAGGAGGGAAAAAAGCTATCTCATTAGACCAACCAATATTGCCAGAGGTGAAAAATATAAACAAACAATAAAAAAGATAGACTTTCAAGCTCACAAGCTTTTCCTCAGGCCTAAATCAGCAGTCATCTTGCTAAAGGCAAGCTGAGAACTGCTGCTGCCTGAAGTTTCTGTTTATAGCATATAATGGAACTTCTTAAGGAAGGAAGGGATTTGGTTAAGATGAGGTTCTGGTGTGTTGAGGAAACTTAATGTTCTGGAGCAATGAAGAGATTAAATAAGATAAGACAATAAACCCTTTGGCCTTTGAGGATGTGAAATGTGAGAGAGAATTCCAGAAGAAAAAGCTCATTTTTTTGTTATCACATAAAAAAATTCAAGACTAATACTTGAAAAAAAAAAGACTTCTAATTTATAAAAGCTCAAAAAGACAAAAAGCAGTTTTTTCCTCCTCCGTATTGTCATAAAAGAGATTGATAGCACCATTATAGCAAGCCTCAGGATTGGTAGCTTAGATGTGGAAAAAACAGACACATTTCTGGGCCTGATTCAAGATCTAAGGAAGAAGATAGCCTGAGATAGCCTCACATTACCCTTACCTTTGGGGGGGGGGGGGGGGGGGGAAGATGGTTTTACGCCTCGTTTTGCAGTTGGAATGAATATTCTGAAGATTTACATTCTTACTCATCCAAAGTCATGTGCAACACTGGTGAGGGAACAGGGCCAGAAAATTTGACAAGATGTCCAACATCAGAACCTATATTTAAGAAGAAGGAAAAGAAAAATTATGTATTCATACTGAGTTTTATTCCAGCCAGCAAAGACTGAATGTTGGTAGCAGTAAAATATATTTCCATTAAGAGTCATGGTTTATGTATAGATGGGATTTGCAAGGATATAACTACACATAAAGAAAGGTGTGAACTTACAGAGCGCTATGTTTTTTGCCTTACTACTCAATGCAAATAAGCTTAACATGAACTAAGAATGACACCAAACAAGGTAACTCACTTTGAAAATGGAGTAAATGCAGAATAAATGCAAAGTTGCCAGGGCTTTGAGCAGGGAAAGTTGGAACAGATGAACTAGCATGCTACAAAATCTGTGCCCTAAGTTTATCTGTCCTCAATGTCTAAGAATGCAAGGATGAGAGAATGGAAAACAGATACAGGCTTGGGGTTAAGCCTTTCTTTGGCCTTGTGGAGACTTGGGTCAAATTTTTCACTCCTTCACCACAATGGCAGACTCTTGTCCACATGCATCATCAGGGGCTCAAGAGACTGGTGTTCAAAATCCTTCCCCTGTTGCAGGTTTCTCAGGAACAAAATAGTTAGGGCTAGATCCATGAAAGCACATGTTCCCCAAGATGGTAAGTAGCTCACAGACAAGTAGGGAATGATGGGGATTGTGATGAGAATACCCAAGTGCAAACGTATCTGTATTTTCAGGCTAGGCAAGTGCCTGCCATTCTATGTGTGCACGCACCTTGGCCCATGGCTGCACAGCTCAGGTCCTCCCTTGGGACTATGTCAGGATACCCTGCCAGTTCCTCCCTATGTTTGATCCCAAGGGCAGGATTTGGCAGATGCTATGCCAACAAGTTTAAATGATCAATGGAAGATGTCTGTCTTCCCCCAGAAGGCATGAATCCAAATGTAGTTTGGTGAATAAATTCCATCTTTTCCAGACATTCAAAGCCACTTCTCTCACTGAAGGCACCCTGAAGTCTGTAGCAAAAGGTCCTCTCTCCTTCCCTTTAATAAATTTACTTCATGTAAAAAACAGTCAAACCACCACCCCTCATGGTCAGAACGTATACTGCCTGGGGAATAAGATGGGTAAGAAAAAATAAGAAAAGCATAGGAATTCCCACCTGTCTGTAGAAAAATATTCAGCATCAACATTAAGACCGAGCTGCTCTTGTTCAGGCCTTGAGCATGCTTTGAAAGCTGCAGGAATCTAAATCCCAAAGTATAAAACTCCCTTCCAGAAAAGGTGGGATTTAAGGTGCAATGTAGTCCAAGATGTAACTGACTTGAAATACTGAGGATGGGCAACTTGGAAACCTTATTTTGGCACCAGTGGGTGTACTGTGTTACAGTTTCCATTATTATCACTAAATCAAAGCCCTTTTTTTTGCGTAACAGAAAACACAATGTGATATGAACTCATGTTTTTTTGCAATAAACTTGCTAACAATATTTTGACAGGAAGGTTGCCACTACAGAATTATCATGTCAGATTCAGTGCCTTATGTTCTCCTACTGTGAGCGTGAAGCCAACTCTGTGGTCTGGCTAATTGGACAATCAGCTGTGTGCCCAGACATTAGAATCAGAAATTCCTAGGATAATTCAGGATGGAAGGAACCTCAGGATGTCTCTAGTCCAGTCTCCTGTTCATAGCACTATCGCCAGTGAAATCAGACCAGGCTGTTCAGTGCCGTGTCCAGTTAGGGCATGAAAACCTTCAAGGAGGAAAATTGTACAATTTCACTAGGCAACCTGCTCCAGACTTGACTGTCCTCACAGTGAAAAAAAAAAAATTTCTCTTTATACTTATGTTCACTGTCTCTCATCCTTCTGCCATGCATCACTGTGAAGAGACTGGCTACATCTTCTCAATAACCTCCTCTTTGGAAGCCTGCTATTTAGTCTCCCTACAGCCTTCTTTTCTCCAGGCTGAACAATCTCACCCCTCTCAGCTTTAAAGATGAAAGACATAACACATGAGAGGTCCCAGGACAGATCGCTGCAGTGCTCCATGTATCGCAGGCTCCAGGTTGAGCACAGCTCCTTAACCAGTACCCTCTGAGCCCAACCATCCAACCAGTTCTCAACACACCTAGTTGTCCAACCATCCAGTCTGTGATGTCCCAGCTTGGACACAAGAATATTGTGGGAGACACTGCTAAAAGCATTATTAAAGTCCAGGTAAGTGACATCCACTGCTCTCCCCTCATCTCCTAGTCATTTTATCACAGAAGGCAGTCAGGTTGGTCAAGCATGGCTTGCCTTTGGTCAATCCATTCCAGCTGTTCCAAATCACCATCATCTTCTCTCAATCATACTCGTAGCAGAAGACCCAGTGAGACACAGATCTGGCAGTGTTGACTATAAAGCCGTAATAACCAGCTTTCTGCTCAGGATTCTAAATTTCCCTATTTCCACCCTGAGAAGGCTAGCTGTCATCTATCATTTGAAAGAAATCTGATCCCTGACTCGGGATTGTGGAGCCTGCTGTGTGAATTGCCTTGGGCCATCTGGGTCACCTAGTCTCCCTGTGCCTCAGTTATTCATCCAGCAGCACTTCAAAACAGCTCATGAAGATGGAGCGACGCATTCAGAGCTCTGATGCTGTCTGTTTGCAGCAGTGGTAGCAATACAAGGAAAGCAGAATCTTCCCTGACTGTATATGAAGACAATAGTAAAATATTTAAGTCCATTCCATTTTTAAATCCATCCACTTTCTGTTATGGTCCCTATGCATAAATATTAAGCTACCTTAAATAACTGGGTCTGCTTACCTTTGAGACTGTTTATTTGATATTTACTGTTACCCTCGGTATAAGCCCTTGCCCAGTCAGCACCAAACACCTGACCTACACAGACCGAAGCAGACAAGCTACGTTCAGGCTTTTGCTCTCCATTTGTTTTAAATTATTAGCTATTCTTCCACATGCCTCTGGATTTTATAAATTAGGTTGAGTTTTTCCATGGATCAATCTTCAATTCCTTGATATAGTAACCAAAAAATTAGATGACTTTCTCAACTAAAAGGTAGAAGAGTGTTAAAACACTTTATTTAAGAAGACAGAAAGTAGAACACACCTTTGTAACAGAACTTACTCTCTTTGTATTTGGGATAATGCTTGAGAATTGCTAATGCATCTCATTACTCAGGAAATACAAAATAAATCAAAGCTTAAAAGTCTAAGTTGGAAAATAGGGACCTGAAAAGTTTGGGAATTCTACCACAGGCACAGGATGTAGACAAAGGCCAATACTTAGCACTGGCAGAGGAGGAGAATGGAGAAGTTGGGGACAGGCCAAAAAACACATGGTGATTCCCAGCCCATGTTTTTATAGAAGCTGCAGTGAACAGGAATGACACTATTCCAGAGTAGGGGGAATTTAATGTCACTCTTTCGGTCTGAGGTAGCATTTTATATACATGCATAAAAATCTCACGTGCACACACACACATGCACATCAGTAGACCGTGAAGAACTTGAAGTAATAGGGTTATAGAAGAGAAACAGAGGCAACAAAAGATCAAATAAGCTGCCTGATTCAGAATATGTTGTAATATCAAAAGGGAGTATGTTGATAAGCAAACAAAGAAGCTATTACGATTGTCCAAACAAGGAATGCACTGAGACTGTAAATATGGCCTTTATTAGACAGGGCTGTGTTTGTGTTATTTAATGGAAGAAACTCTTTTCTCCCTTCATTAAAAAAAAAATATTTAGATGCTGCCTGCAATCTTGGCCTTCAACTGCAGAAAAGGCAAGAAGAGAGAAAAAGCCACCACACTTTTCAGAAGTGCTGCTAAAGGTTCGGTGAAGCAGGGTCGTCTTGATAGTGAATATCGCAGCCACGATTCTCTTGCAGCTAATTGTGAAATTAGATCATTATTTCTTGTATCTACTCAAGTGGCAATAAAATAAGGGTGTTATTTAAAAAGCTCAGCATCAAAGATGTTGGGAAGAAGTTACACTCTTGCTCAGGTTATCCCCTACAGCCATTGTGAATTTTAACTTGTCTCACCTAATTAAAGCTCTTCAGTTTTAATATTTTGAAAGCTAGAAGGGGTGGGAGCCAGAAATAATTTTATCATAACTTAAAAAAAATAATAACATAGTGGAGAAATGGTAAAAGGACAACTGGCTTATCATTTTTAGTGTGTGAACAGCAAACTCTGTACCTCTTCCATGACACAGAGGAGATGAGGTGGTAGATCCTCTGTCTCAGAGCAGTCAGAAGAGCTCAGCTGTCCTGAAAGACCCAGGAAAAAAGGCATTCCACACCAGAGGCAGCAATAGCAAGAAAGGGAGAGACCAAAGAATGTAACATAAAGGAAAGCATTGTAAAGGGTAACTTCTCTTAAGAGGTTGATTGTTCCAGATGCGTAAAATGCTCAGTGAGGGGAGACTTGTCCCTCAGAGGTGTTCCAGAGCACCGAAAGTAATCTTGTTCTCCAAATCAGCTCCTAGAGCGTGCTCCCCCTCCAGTGACTGTTGTGAACCACGGCAGATGAGAATACATAGTCTAATGCTTGGGTTTGTTAACTCCTCTTACTGGGGACTGTCCTCCAGCACAAGGTAAGACAGTCAATTACCCTCAAAAATAGGTGTCAGGAGGTATCTCTGACCTTTCCCTCCCTATCCATCTTTTATTTCTTTACACATTGCCAGCCATGTGCGGTCAAAACTTGACCAGACAGATCTGTCAGCTGCCAGATGCCCTTAAGAACAGAATCAGAAAATTCAAAGCAGAATTTTAGAGTTACTACTCAGAAGCAAGCAAGAGAAACGTAACCCCAGTTTTTAGGATAGAAATAAATTACCTCCTTGCAGTCTGAAATACTATTTTCAGACTTCTTTTAAAGAAAGAAAACCACAGTTGCTGATGTGCAAAAAGCAAGCAAATTTAAATAAAAAAGCACACTTTGTTCGCCTTTTTTCTTATTGAACTATGACAAAACCTGTCAGACTATACTGACAGATAACGAAGACAGATAAAAACAAACCTTTCCCAAAGATCACACCTGTTTTTCATTCTAAGAATATGGCCTAGTAATAATTTAACACATTCATATGAAAGGAAACAGCTAAAAAACATCATGACGATCCCCTCTTCGAGTTTTCCATTCATCATGCTTTATCACCACCGGACACAGGCACAATAAATCCAGGCACTCGGAAAATCCTATCCCTCTTGAGAGGTATAAACATGGGAGCAGCATTACTGGAGTCAACATGCAGACAGAACTGGAGAGCAGCTTCCTGCAGCACCCCTATGTCAGTTCATCATCAAAGCTAGGAGAACACAAGTGCACAGAGGGCAAATCCCAAGGTGGTAGCTCTGGTGGACACTTGCCCACTGCTATTTCCTACCCTTTAAGCTGCATACAGTACTTAAAGAAAGATCATATTATATGTCTCTCTTAATAAGCTCTGCACTGTCTAGATTAGAAAAAAAAAAATAATGAGGCAGAGAGGCTGGTGAAATGCTTTATTTTTATTATCATTAATTTTTTTCAGAAGCCAAGCTCATTTACTCAAAGTCTCACTCAAAGTCTGCAGCTGAGGAAATTATTTGAGACAGGTCCCCCTTTAGACAGGCACGCTTACATGTACAGCATCTTTCCTTTAGGCCTGAAAGGAATTGATCCCTGGCAGTTATAATGACAGAAGTGCTCACTACGTGGAAACAAGAAATGGTCTCTGATTTCTGAAGATAGGAAATCTTTTCATCTGCACAACCCAGTATAGCAGTTTTATTTCTTCCCTTTTTAAAGCAGAACTGTGACAAGTTTTGCATTTTCAAAGCCAGAAAAGACCAAGCAAGAATGTCTGTATAAATGGGTGATAAAAGAATAATCCAGTATTTTCACTGGCAGGAGGAGTTCTTTCGCACCAGGTATTTGGTGGATGAGATTTATTTATACTGCCACACACAGATACAACGGTGGTACCAGAAAGGGCTCAAGGACAGAGGGAGCCAGGGAATGCAAAGCATCCTGTGGTCTTACTCTTCCCTTCTGGCATAATGTTAAACATTAATTGGAGTTTCTAGAGCATGAAGTTTCTGCCAAGATCTGAAGGGAATTTATCGTCTGAAATCCTACTGGAAAAACAACCAACAACATAGCGAAGAGGGGATGTCTTGCATGTGTTAGCTGCTATCTTTATTTACACAATGAATTAAACAAAAGGAACAAATAGACATTGAAAAGCATAAACATTTCTGGAAAAAAGAATTGGTATCTATCTTATAGCTACTTATTGCATTTTGTTGTACTACAAATGCAAAGTAGTCCAACCAATTCTTAATGAAACCTAAATCAGACTGTTAAAACTGTTTCTCTACAGAAAACAGAACTGGGGGCTGGGGGATGACACCAAAACCATAACTGTTTATACAAATAAAATAAAGCAGGCACACCCCTAAAGAGCAGGAGTTTAAATGTAAAACATCTTCCACAGCAGTTCAGAAGTGCACATTAAGTATCACACTGATTTGCAGAGGTTTGCAGGAGAATTAGGACACAATTTACAACACTAACAAACCTGGTGGCTAAAACACTATTCTACAAATCTCTCTTCAAAGGCAGTGCTACTGATAACGTTACAGCTTAGACAAAGGATCAGAAAGAAGGTGGAGAGAGCTAAGACCTAGGAGAAGAAAGAAGCCAAGAAACCATCTTAGTTACTGAGACCTGCATTCTCTAGCAGAAAAAAAAAAATGTAGAAATGCCTTAATTTCTAGTTAATGTCAAAAAGGCAAGCATACTTCAATAATTTATTATACAGCTTGTTTTCTAGTGCACATGGGGGATTGGTCATATATGTATTTCCCTTTGTCACACAAGTTCTTTTTAAGGTCAACACTGAAACATGCTGAATGCAGGCAATTATATCTTTCCTACTGAAATAAAGGATAAATAGAAGAATACATCTAAGACATGAGACACCATCTCTACATCTTTTTCAGCCAAAACCAAGAGTGGAGGGCATGGCATTGAGAACCACTGATCCAGCAAGCTGTCATAAAAAACTGCTCAGCTCCTTAGTCTGGTAATTTAGAAAATTCTAGTAAGTGGGAGACATTCTGGTTTACAACCCCTACTCCAAGCACAGTGTCATGTAAATCTGCAATACAAGCAAGTAAAACAAAGCAGCAACACATCTCAACTGTCAGCAACCAATATGTCCAAATAACTATGTTATTTGAAATTCTTCTACTGTTGCCTGTAAGTTGTTCATGGACCCCACACGCCGAGTTTTCCATCAAATCCCCAGTTTCAAATGCTTACTGTTTGAGATGTCTGGCGACTATTAAAAAATTGACAGTTTTGTGAGAACATGTCACGTCTGACAACACTTGATGGAGAAATTGAAAGTGAGTCTATTTCCACTTCTATTGTGATTAGAACTGTTTGGAATTGTCCTGAGGAAAAAGTTTTACTATCACTTGATAAAGCTGAAGTCAGAAACAGGTTTCACAGGACCAAAGTCCGTTTCTTCCAGGCAACCTACACATGAGTCACTGTTGAGCTCAGACCCTCTAAGTTCCAGCTCAGGCCAGGACTATGAAGCATTCATCAAGGCACAAAGGCTGCTCCAGAGCTCAGAATTGCATGGACAGCACAATTAAAAGGCCTGGGAGTTCCTGTGGGAAATGATACATAGGCAGTCATGGACATGGTGTTTGTTAAAAAAACCTAACCAACCTTCTGGGACCTTGGCACAGGATAAGACTAATGGGTGGGATCAAACTCTTGAACAGGATGGCTGGTTGCCATCCAGACGGCAGCAGGAGTCTCTCTTGCAAGGATCTTTGACTAGATTTGTGTGAGACTCCCTGAACCACTGTTTTCCTTAACTCTTGTAATCCAGCTGGCCTATGGTGCTACATGGCAACCCCAGCATATAGTGGATCCATGGCTACAGATCATTGTAACTATATACAAAATCTGTTTGTGCTACATGACCATTTTTGCGTCTGCAAGAATACTGACTTCTTATAAGCATCTCTACCTTGATCAATGTTGCGGCAGGAGCCTGTAGTGGAATCTGTGGGAGGAAGGGTCAGATTGTCCACCTAGGATGTTAATCAAAATGTTCAAGCGCAGGAATTGGCCCAGGCACAGCAAGAGCTGCCTGGAAGGAGTATTCAGGTCTTTGTGACACTCCCACCTGGAGAGGAACTCTTGCACCAATTAATCAACTATTTTGCTGAAGGTGGCTATCTGCACAGTCAATCACCTTGTTTCAGGTTGATTCAGCATCTTAAAACACTCAATTATCTCACCTGTGTTCATGAGGAGTCCCAGAGTTCTTGAGCCAGGCAAGGGGTTCATGACTGAAATGCACTGGTCATGCACACAGGCACTGCCTTGACACTCAAATACTCCTTCGTTATAACCAAAAAAAACAAACCTGAGTTTCACACTTACAAGTTCCATAGCTTTTGCCACAGAAAGAAATTACATTTTTTCATTATTTCTAGTGTCTTCTTAAGTAAGATTTGTACTGTTTCTATGCCCTAAATGGGCTACACAGATCAAAAGGCTTTGCGAACTACTTCTGTTGTTCTCAAAAAGAATGAACTTTGATTCATGACTGAGATTTTAACTCTACAATTCTGTAAACAACCCAAGAACCATATTTCTAATCAAGAATCCCTGCCTGCTGTGTATTAAAAGCGGTCTAAAATGGGATAGGAGCTAGCAGGGGCTGGAGGTCAACTCAACACCTCTCAGAAATTCTCTGCACTTTGCCTGGGGTTCTTTTTTATGCTTGCAACAAGAAAAACTAAACATGAGATGCAAATTTAAGAAAAATATTACCAACATGGAAGTAACTGAAATATTTGTCTCTGTCACACATGCCACACCAATCCACATGTAATAGACTAGAAATACTTTCTTCAAAGTGTATATGTTCCTGCTACATTGAGAGGTAGGTTAAAAATGGACCAGCAGTTAAACTATTTCACAAGGTAGGCTAGGGCAGGGTTGTCTTAGTTCCTTTATATTAAACATAACTTTGACTGTTCCCCACGTACTGAACATAGTTTGATGAATGCCAAGAAATTCCTTTTGGAAGGCTAAGATGGTTCTGATGGTTTGCTGTAATTCGTGCTTGTCATTATAAGAAGCTCAGAAGTAGGTTCAAATTCTTTGTCTTGTGCAAAACGTAGCGGTGGTACAGAAGATCTCAGTAGATGCCTCACTTGCCTCCCATTATTCTCGTGTTGGTGACACAAAGGGGCATACAGCCTCATGTTTGGAAATTGTATCATTTAAACAGAACCTGCAAGAATGATTAGCAGAGTTGTCAGAAAGCAAGCTGTAACATGGGTTTGGCATGGTGACTGGGATGCTTTCAGACAGAGATTCCTTGTCCAGACAGTCCTTTGGCCTGACCCACTGTGACCCAGTGACCTAGTGTTTATGTCGGCTCTTCAAAACCTGTTTTTCCCCAGTCCTACTCTTCCCTGCCCACCTGTCCTCCCTACACATCAGCTCAGATGCCAGAGCTCTGATTCAGAATTGAGGCGAGATTAGTTCAACCTCAGCATCTGCCTGAAGAGATTCAAACTCATATTCCCTACCTTCCAGGAGACTTTCATAAATGTTTGGGTAGAGATTCTGGATACTCCCCATGCAGCTACAAGCCAGTGACTAAGGCAATACAACAGGCTTCTACTTGCTACTCACTGCTCCAGCCACTGGAGGGAAAATAAGGCAACCACGAGCATCAAAGTGTGTCCTATTTCAAAAAAAGGAAAGGTTTGGTTCCTTTCTTTGGGCCATGAATTACAAGTGGAGGCACAGTTAAGTTAGCTGTCCAAGGGACACAGCTCAGGATGTTTCCCTGCCATTAGTTTTTCCCATAGCCTGGCCAGGATGGCTTTGGTCTGTTCTGTGGTACCCAGCTTTGCTCAAGTACTACATGGGGAGCAAAGGCATCTGCTGGCATTCCCCAAATGCCAAGGGTCTGCATGATCCCAGGGACACACGACGCAAAAAGCCGCCAGTTGGAGAATCGTGTTTTGTGCAAGACCGTTCAGCCATTTTCAAGTTTTTACATCTTTATAGAAAACCCTCCAACACATAAACCCCATGACGAGGTGGGACATCACAGGATCATTGGTTTACAGACCTGATTTCGGCTGTGGCCCCATGAAGACCAGATACGTCCACGTGGCTGCAGAAGCAATGGGCCTTTTCTTAGATAGCAACCTGCACCCTTGCTTGGCAAGGCAGTCCTGCTTCAAACCTTCCTGCACATCCAGTCCTCTGTGTTTCAGGTAGCATAAGCTGCTACTAGAGAAAAAGAGGAGAAAGCTGTTTATCTCAGCTCTAGAACTTTAAAGTCAGAGCTGTGGGACACAGTAAGGGAAGATCAGTCCTGCTGCTTGTGATCAAAGAGCGTTTAATCTTTTCTCCAGATGACTGCATGCTCTCCCTTCTCCCCCCCTCCCTTTGACTAACCTCATTCCCAACCCCAAAAAAGAATCTGAAATAGAAATATTTATCTATTTACACTGAGCATGCTCACATGGCTATCTCCCTCAAACATTTATGGGAACATAAAAAAAAAAATTCCTGCCTTTTAGGAAAATTCACAGCACGAAGAAAGAAACGAAAAAGCAAATAGCGGTGATAAACTTACAGTGAATCCCCTATCACATAATTGTTTATTCACCCAGAAGTCCGCAGGAGTTAGCATACTCAAACTCACATATCATACTTAAATCATAGTAGTTCAATAAACACTAGTTCGGGTAGATCTTCATTTCCCCTACTTTACATACATGAATAAACATGTTCAGATTGTGATAGGTTTCCCATGTAACAGAAGATGGGCTAAAGTGACATTCGCTGCCTTCTCAGTTTGCATTTCCTATAGTATTCTGCAATCTTCCTTGAGAGAGCAAGAAATCGCTAGTCTCATTAAAATGAAGGCAAATTTATTATTAGTTCTAACAGACATTTTACTCATGTGTAAATGACAGGATAATAGAACTGTTGTTTGACAGCTTGCTGAGAAAATTGTAGCTTTCATCATCTTAGATGATAAATTTTTCCTAAAATAAAATGAACAGCCACGGAAAAAATTAGAATCAGGGCTTTAGACAGAGAAAAGAATATGGCAACTATTACACTTAACTGAATCAGTTTCTGTGATCTCACAAGAGGCAAAAATACTTTGGTTCAGAACAAGCCAAATTCAGACATCACTTGGCAAGCTAAATATTAGAAGCGGGCAAAACACTTGGAGAATTTAAAAGGAGAAGTAGTAAACTCACTTTCAGATTCTTAAAGCTTATTAGTTTACTGAAAACAAGCAATTTTATACTTTTATTGTCCTCATGTCAGAAGTCTCACACAAACGTGGGGGGTTTTTTAGCAGCTTGATTGCAAAAGCCTATCTTGATTGCAGCTTGATTGCAAAAGCAACATATAGTATTTGTTACAGGTTTTTGAGTCTTGGATCTGAAGAGGAATACTTTTTCCTTTAAAAAAAAAAGTTATATAGGTAGTTTTAAATATTTTAATAGAGAGGACAAGGAAATGCCAAGACCTCCCAGAGGATTTGAAATATAAAGTGCTAACCAACATGGGAAGTACAAGCTTCTCTTTGTGGGAAGAACATTATTTGAAAGTTCTCTTTTCACATGTCAGTCTTGGCACGGAGAATAGAAAACATAAGCATTTTTACAGCTGCCAAAACCAAATTTGAGGCTGAAGTGTTTTGTTCACAGTAAAAAAAAAAAAAAAAAAAAAGATTAGTTTGACCTTAAGTAAATCATTACATTCCAAAACAAATGGTTATTTTGCATTTAAATTGAATAGGCTATGAAAAAGAATAGTTGCTGCAAGTACTCCACATTAACATTGATTCAATCTGCTCAACTTTTCGATTTGCAAAGGTGGGGAAAATAAAACAGTTTCCCAAAACTAGCTCAGGATCCTTAAAAAAACCAAACCAAAACAAACACTAAAAAAAACCACCAAGACTTTATCCTGGTTTAGGAGCTTGTAGGTTGCTGTCAGCAAAATGACAACCTTTTCTTTCCCCAAGCTTTATCCCCAAATACTACTTTATGGGGAAATGGGAAGTTAAGACATTTCCCAGACTTGTCAGAAATTTAGAACTGCTTTGAGATTCATTAAGATACTTCTATAATGACCAAACAATGAATCCAAAGAGGAACATCAAGCATTATTTTATGGTTTTTGTATTTTATTGTAGAATATTTATTTTAGTTCACATCAATTAAGCAACAAGTATTGATGTGTAAGATTATTATATCTTAAAACTTCAGGCCAAGTCTAGGACCCCAAGCCCACGTTCAATGGTTAGCCTTCTCCTTTTTTTCAGTTCCTCAGTTCTCTCAGTGATCACGTTTTTGTCTTGGACCCCACTCTGGACTTGCAGCTGCTCTGCTCCAGAAACCAAGCAGAGCAGGACCTAGGGCATAATAAGGATGTCATTTATCAGGTGGACTCAGTATACCTACGCAAAGATAATCAGACCCTTCAGAAAATACAGTCACTGCTGCTTTCATTTTAAAACACAAATAGGAGGCACCTGCTGCTATTGTTTGTAGTCTGGTAAAGAGTCTGAATGGCATTTAGACCTGCTCCATCTGAATGAGATTAAGTTTTCATCATTATATTCTTCCCAATTGATATCTGGATAAGACTCAAATTCTACCAAAAGGCAGGGGTTAGCTGAAAGAACGCCTCTGCGACATTTTGCATCTGTTGCTGAATTTCAAAGTTTCATTCCACATCAGAATTGTAAAGAAGCTGAAATTTCATGTTCCCACAGAACAAATTCCCAGAGACCTGACTGAGAAATTATATAGACCTTTCTTACTGAGCAACTTTGCATATACTTTCAGTGCTTTTCTACACCAGGGAAGCAGTTAATAATCCAGGGTGGGGGTGTAAAAAAATAAAGAACTTAAAAAAAAGAAAAAGAAAAAGAAAAGAAAAAAAACAGAGTTAAAGAAAAATATGATACTGCTCAAATGAGTGAATTCAGAGGGAATGAACTGATGGGACAATTCTCACAAAAAGCAAAGAATATTCCCCCCCAGTATGCTCCCCACTCCCCCAAACACTGTAATTACCCTTCCTATTTGGGAGTACAAACACTTCATCTGTCACGTCTAATTTTGTCTTTTCTCCTATTGGCTTTGCTAACCAAGAATGTTACCCGTTTCAAACAGTGGATTTTTCTTCAACCTGTTAATTATTTCTGACTTGCAGATGGTCTATCACAGAGGCCAATTTCAGAATCTGCTAATGTTTGAAATTCAGTGCTATAATGGATGTTGCTTGGCACACCAAGGGATTCAGGGAAATACTGCATATATTTGTTTGTTTACTTGCAATATTATAAAACCCACCCAGTTGTCTCCCATAATCTCTGTTTAAACTGAGATATTTCAGATTCGAAGACATCTCAGACATTCGTAAATCTCATTCCAAGAGGTGAGAGAGTATACTTTTTTCCTCTTGCCTTAGAATTGGCAATCCAACTAAAGCCAGCCCTAAAGATAGCACTTGCAGCTACAGATTTAACTATGGGTAACGGGTCTCTGCACAGTAAACAGCCTGGAGATACAAGATCAGTACTTTCCTCCTCCTGGAGTAGGCAGGAGCCTTAACCTTGAACCAACTTGAGAGCTGTCTGTGCTGGGAGCCAGGTGACGATATGGCATTGCTATCAGCATCACACCACCACTTTGAAACTCTGCTGGATGATGTGCAGAGGAGTAGAGAAACACAGTCTCCATCCTAAATAACTTTGGAGGCTAAACAAACAGGTCTGAATACAAAGGGGGAAGGCAGCAGTTGAAGGCTGTGACTGTCCTTGGCTATAGTCTTATTCACACATTAACTGGTAAGAGATACTCATGAGCACAAGCAACTTCTCCAGGTGTCATGGCACATCGCTCTTGAAGGTGCCACTGTCCTAGTTACATGCTGTGGTAAACCAGAATGCAGTTTTAAAAGAAGATGGGAAGTGCAAGCATCCAAATGGAGACGTGCTTGAAAATGCAACACACGTTTTCATTCACCAAGTCAAATGACGGAAGATTCTGAACAGTAAAGGTTATTATAAGCAGGCCACTGTTCAAAAAGCTTTTTCATATCAACAAGACATGGCTCCAAAACTATTTAACCTCAAAATCTCATAAACAAGTTTGCTCAGATAGAATTTATTTTATTCAAACAGAAATTGGGCAAGAGTTTAAGAGAGACATGCATGGACAATGCTGAAATGAAGGTTGCAACCTCTTTGATTTTGCAATAGATAGAAGTATTAGATTAATCCAGATTTCATGCTAATTTAAGTTATTTTTGGCTCAAAAATAATGTTTCCCTCAGAAGCTATCAGTAAGAACAGTATTCAGAGGCAAGAAAAGAAAAACAATTCTCATAGTAGCTGTGGCTACTTCCAGGAGGAGGGTAGGGAGGTGGAAAAATTCCTCAGACCCATAAGTCTGAAACAGCATTTTTATAATGGAACTTAGTTTCAAAGTAAGATATGAAGCTACAAGTGGCTGTCTAAGACTTCAAAATTAATTAATTCACATGATGAGTAGCTCCTCTTCAGAAAGCAGAAAAATAAAGCAGAAAGCTATGTTAAGGTGTTAAAAAAAAGTGCCCTGTGTCCTTACTGGAACATTTACTGGGACATAACAAATACCAGAAGTTGAAGTATATTATGCTTTACTGTGATAGTACATCTGAAACACTATCACCCTGAAATCATGGCTGATTCATCACAGCACTCCAACAATCTCTCTCTCTCTTGCCCAACTCCTTCCATATATGCAGTTATGCCCCATAGAGGTAATTATTTGAGTGGCCAGTTTCTACCAGTCTAATCCTCTGACTACAGAAGGTTACCTTCTAGTGTAAAAAGCACCATACATCATTCCCTGGGCTTTCTTAGTATCCACAAAGCCTATCCTTGGATATGTAAACAGAAATGCCACCACATTTAAGAATCTGAAGACACAGTGCTGACATAACTGCTCGATAGAATATGGACAAATCAATAGCAGCCCTGGGAGGAAGATACTTGATTTGATACAGTTCCTCAGTATAGGGCAGATTGCATCTCCTGTGGTTGAAGTCTTTCTCTCTCCTTCTTTCCCCTAGGAGAATGAGATACTGGTTTTGTGTTCATATTCTCAAAAACAGAATCTGAACTATCATGTTAAATTCATTGGGGGCTGACATTTCAGAGTCTTCTGTTATGGTCAATTAGTCTGAGAGGCTTGCCTCTTAACAGAGACAATAAATACTAATATTCACTTAGAAAATAAACTTACACTCACACTGTTATTCGCCAGCCTTTAAGTTAACTGGTACCTCTGATTATATAAAATATTTTAGGTATTTTCAATATCATGAAACTTACTGCTATATGGTTGAATTCTGGAACTTGTATGTGATTTGTTACAACTGAATGCAATATGACTATCGAACATAACTCAGTGAAAACCATGGAGGTGGGTTATTCTAAAAGAATGCTGTAAGCATCCAGTATTATTTCAGTTAAGTAAAGGTAGCTCATTTCTGCATATACTTCCAGTATACTTGCAGAAAACTGGTGTTCAGTTACATTTATCACCTAGAAAACATTTCATTTGGACCAAGCAAATTACTCGTCAAAAATAAGTACCGAATATTCCAGTTAAATAGGTTAGAAGGTAACTCAAAAAAACCCCTGAACATTCCTGATGCTTTCTCCCAATAGACCAGTTACTCCACTGTCTCTTTTACACACCTGTGAGTGGTTGCATTTTGGTATAGGTAAGTTCGTCTGTCACTCAGTGTCAGTATGCCACTTGTCTGATGTATGAGTAGCAGCAGAAAAACAACCAAGTCTGAAGTTTTCTTGCTGATTCCCACACATGTCAAATGCTGTTTGGTAAGAATTATCACCACGAGGAGCAGATGGAAAACAGGAATTCCATTAGGTAAGACAGCCTTATACTCACTTCCTTTATTCCAGACCATAGCAACTCCATCTTTTTAAAATGTTCACAAAACAAGGAAGACATTTTTCCTTATTAGTTAAACATTTACACCCTGGCAAACTAGAGGCATGATTCTAGATTTCACATAGTTCGTTTTCCATTTCAGTCAGCGTTTTACATTGAGCCTAAATTCCTCCCTCCTGAAAGTTGCAAAAATACCCAGATATCAGATGCATTCACCGTACATCAACACCCTCGTAAGATCTCTTCTCTACACAAAGTCCACAAAGTTCCTTTCACCTAATGAAGCATCATCATTATCTCAATTTTCCAGCACACATCTACATAATTCAGGTAAGAGTCTGAATATCACTTGAATCCATACATGTATCAATATAAGCTCCCAGTTGATATTTGCTAATGAGGGTAACAATTGTGCCTTTGCATATGAAAGCACAAAAGACAACAATTCTTCTGAACTACCCTTTCAAGGTTGAATGATCTAGACTATAGGAGATCCCTAAGGCACACGTCCCCCAAGTGTAAGAAACTTCTGTAGCCTCCTCCTACACTGCAGGTTGATCAAATCAGATCAGATCAGAGTAAGAGGGAGAAGTGCTGCATCCATGTTTTCAGGGCTTCCTTGCCTTGTCCTACAAAAGTTGGCTGACCCACCACATGGAGAAAGCCCTGTTTCAGAGACAAGGCAACCCTTTAGGTAGAATTAACTTGGCTGAACTCAGTGTTTAGAAGCAGGTATCCTTGACAGGAGAAAGTATTCATACCATCCAACTCACTGCAGGAGCTTTACCACTTTAGAAAGAGCATGTCTCTGGTCTTCTGGAGAAGTGTCTTCCTCATCCTCAACTCTGGAAGACTAACTGACAGTGGCATGGCATGGCCACCAGGGCTTGCCTTAAATATCCTAGGCTGGATATCTCTTTTCTTCTTCTGGGTGCAGTGGATCCAGAGATCCTCCCTAGAAGTCTAAAATCATGGAAGACACTAGTCGGATGTCTAAAAGCAGTTTCCACATACATAAAGCTAATTCTGGATAGAACTATTAAAGAAAACTGGGGAGGGGAAAGCAGGGTAACTGTTTGGAAAATTAAGTCCTGTTATACATTAGGAACTGGTTAAAAGCCAGAGGAAAGAAAACAATTTTGTCATGGGAAAATACTGCCAGTAAACATAGCTGTGAATAGACATTCAGATCAACATTGGTCTTGTTCAGTTCTGTGAAGTAAACAGAGGAGACACACGAGGCAGGGGAAAAATATACCATCCCGATGACAGAGGTCACAGTAGGGTTATAAAGAAAGCCAAAATAAACTGGGCAGTGAAAATTTAATACAAGGGAACAAAGAGTGGTAAGGAGAAAAAACAAGCCACATACAGACAATTTCCAATCAACATTTCACATTTCATTGAAAAGACTTGCATGCTATCATTCTGCAGCTCACTAAGGATGCCTGTTTAGTGCATAACAGTCAAAAATAGGCTTCATTAAGAAGGGAAAAGAGAACTGAAAATGCAATGCCATTTACATAAAATCATGATAGTGAACACTACTTGAATATTATATTCAGTTCATTACTTCAAGTCCAAGAAAATTAATAAAATAAGGTCTAGGAAAGGGAGGTCTTGGCACTGTTGGCTGGCAGGTCCAGAGTTCCCGTCTGAATACTCTAGTTCATAGGAAGCCTATAATAATACACATTATGGTTTCAGATAAAGGCATTCATTAGCTTTCTCTGCTCCCCTTCTTCTCTCCTGTTAAAATGTTAGGATCTTCTGAATATAGCAGGAACGCAACAAATGGTGGAACCAAAGTCAAAGCCACAAGATAAAACAAGGAAAGACAATGTCTCTGTCTGAACTGGACAAATACTTCACTATGTTTATTCACAAAAGAGAAAATTAAATTTGCTTTGGCTATCTTTACAGCCATTTTCATTGCATGATCAGGCACATCAATGTATGGATATGAATGTTTACAGAAGAAATTATTTCAAAGAAGTTGAGCACTTGAAAGGAAAAAAAAAAAAACAAGTATTTTGAATTCAGAAACATGAATGAACACACTTACTTCGAGAACTTTGCCCACTTGAAAAAGGCATTGGCTGAAGAGAAAAACAGGCAACCCTAACTGAAAACTCCTTTATCCAGTACCTGGACTCCAGGTGAATATTTTAGTTCTGAAATTCTTCTCTATACAAATTCTTTCATAAGTTACTTTCCATACTTGAGGGGAGCAGGGAGAGGGCAGGGGAATCACTCCAGCAAACTCACTTTACTCAGTCAGCTGTCACCTCGGGGTGAGGGTGATGAAACAAATCAAAATCAAACAAACAAGCAAAAAAAAAAAAAAAAAAAAAAAAACCACAGAAAAAAAAAATGACAAAAAACCCCAATCCCTTGTATTATACTCAAGTTTGCTCAAAACACACCTTGTGGCTACATGTTCCTATCCCAGCAGGACGCTGGAATCTACTGAATAGCCCAGTAGTGTTTAGTATATCACACACTTGCATTAATTCCTGTCTACAAACACACCGGCATCATCTCTGGTGGACATCCCAGACAGAACAGGCTATGAAAGCCTGCAGAAATTACCCTCTCTCTTACCCCAGCTCAGGGGTAGGATATTTGATTACTCATTGTGCTGAGAGTAGGAGGGGAAGAACAAGTCTCTAAATATGTGTATTAACTTGGGAGACAATGGGTTGGTCTCAACAGTTATCATTCTGGGAGACAGGCAGCACAGGTTCATGCATCCTTCAACAGGGGATGGAATGAAGTCCATGGCCAGTGACCAAACTGGCCCCACAATTACAAGGTGAATAAAATTTACTTCCCTCTTATTTCCTCCGTCTTCTGTTTAATATAATTAACGTTTCATAAAACTGTCCTGTCACACTTCTAAAAGGGTTTTGTTTAACCTTAAACATGAATTTCATACTTAGAAAAGGGAGGAAAAAATGCCTAGATCAGTATTACTTTTCTTCTTTCCCTCTGATTAACGGCTAAGCAGAGCTCTTTCCACAGGCCTTCTACTCACCAGCTGCTTTGTGACTCCCATTGCTGGCTTCAAACAAGCCTCATTAACTCCTATTTAATTTCCGAGAGCATAATCCATTCCACTGTTTCCTGGATGAGATTGGGGTCATGACAGAAGAACCAGTTGTCATTCAGCTGCTACCAGCTCTCAAAAGTGCAGACAAAGACTAGGTGGGCTGTGTCAGGGGGTTGACCCGAGCCAGCCTTGCTCCATGAACTGAGCCTCGACACAGGTCTGATGAAGCTTCAAGTAAGGGGAAGCAGGGACTGAACTATGACCACAGGCATATCTGAGCCATGTAGCAATACCCAAGGTTGTTAAACTTTTGGTACGGGAAACAGTCTAGCTACTGTCCCTATTTTCTAGCCAAAACTATTAGGACAGTTTAAGAGAACATACGGATACTCCAGAGACCCAGAAGAACAGCTGGCTCTGATCTAAAAGGAAAGCTAAGCAAAAGCGTTGGCAGATTTAAAGTGGCTTCCAGCTCACAAGGAAGACAGCATACACTAGATTCTTATCTCAGACAGTGACTCGAGGAGGTCAGTCACAGAGTAGCTCTCTAAATGAAAAAAGCTCTTCCTAAAGAGACAGAAGTGCACTGCTGCTTGACTAGTGGGAGAGCAGTCTTTTTTTCTCATTGCTGGTATGTAGGTAGACTTGCACTTTAAAAATGAGAGACAGACCATGAAATTTTTCACTAACGTGACTGTGGCACTCACTGTCCAGGGTCATTAGAAAGCCTCATCTGGCAACAGTGAGGAGCAAAGTTAGCCCATGAAAAGCACCAAGTTTGCATGGCCACCTGTTTCCATGTGACCTTCCTTGAACAGCTTTCCATAAACCTGCCCTGGCCACAGCTACCTCTGTGTTGGTCTTACCCCTAAAAAGTCTAAAATCTTCCCTTCGACTATATTGCAAAATGTAAATAACCAAAATGTAACAAAAATTTTTTTAAAAATTGAAGACGTTAGATTTTCTAACACTACGTTAGCACTACAAGTGATGTGTTTTCAAAGTCCAAAGGAAAAGCATAAGCTGTTAAGAACTTGCCAGCAGAAGGATGCTTTTGAAGACACTAGCACTCCACTTAGCAGCTGTCTCCAGTGACAGCATCCCTCACCTTTCAGGCTGAACCTCGAGCTGCAAGCTGAGAAATTTGAGACAAATTTTGAGGCTCCCTCATGACAAAGAGTTAGCTCTCATTTTCTGGTAATTACTACCTGAGCCATTAATCCATTTGGATTAGGTTAAAAGAAACTCCAAAATATGTTTGCCACTGAACACCTGCTGGTCTGGAATAGGTGGAAGAAGTGCATTGGTCGAAATACATGCTAGATACATGAAGTTCTCAGCTGTCCTCCATTACCTACAATTTTATAATCCATTCTGATGCTGAACCCATCTTATAACACTTTAAAAATAAAAGTAACAATATGAGTGCAGGCCTAATCAATAGGATTTTTGTTGATTTTGAACTACTCAGTGAAATACTTTTAGGAAAAGCTTACTGTGATTAACTTTCCTCTCTTCCTTCATGAGCTAGGGAGATACAATCCTAAGGCAAAGACAGCATAAAACCACTGCTGTTCAGTTAAACAGTTGTTGACTGTTCACTGAAAAGAAAGCTTCAAGACAGAGCACATCACTTTTATTGAGGACAGCAGGAGAGCAGCCAGGTGTTTACCCTAACTGTGCATGGGTTTTCAATGGATTAATAAAAAGTAAGAGAAACCTGAAGTGCCATGCTGTAAGCAAATTGCAGTTAGAAGAGCCACTCGGTCTCTCCCAGAGATGACAATATGTTTGTTTACAGCAAGCGTTAAAATGTTCTCTTCTCTGTCACTGCTACAAAAATAAAAAAGATTGAAAAAAGTAGAAGGAAATTGAGCTTTCCTGTCTAGTAAAAAGATTTTTAGTTTTATAGATGAGCTACAAGCATTCATAAAATACTAAGTGTCTGAGATACAGTGGTATAAAGAGGCTCCCATTTCAAAGGTATAAACAAAACAAAACCAACAAAAACCCCAAAGAGCAAAGGACGAAGTCTCAGAGCTGGATAGCGATGTTTAGATTAATCGAGGGCAGTATTAAATAGCAAATGTATAGGGAATGTCCTTTAAAGTAGCTTTGAAGTTCTTCCGGCCTTTCATCCATCTGAGCTCCCCCCATGTCAAAAAGCATGACTCCAGCCACACAATTCCTGACACGTTCGGTATGTGTTAAACAGAAATCACGCAAGTACAAGCCATGCTCCTTGAAGGCAGAGCAGATTACTCTGCAGAGCTAAACCACTAAAACTTCTCATAAAAACAGAGCTATGGCACACAAGAACCTTAAGCACTCTGCTGCCTATATTCTGAACTTCAATCAACACTAGTAACAGAGTCTAAGAGCAACTTGAGAGCTCCAGAAAACAGCACGGGCCAAGGTATCTTCTTACTTCCAGCACAGGAAACACACGCACGCCCATGTACTTGCACCCAGTGGAAGGTCAGTGTCATTTTCAGGAGAAACATCACCTAACTTACTCCATCAAGGCAATTAACAAAGAAGGGTCATGTTTCAGTAAACAGTCTCACTGGTTACACCACAGCACACACTCACGTGTGTCTTCTTCAGACTTCAGAAGTTGTTTGTTTTTTAAATAAAAACGTGTATGCACTGAGGCTGCAAAGTTGGGACTTTTCAAGAGGCTTTCAGTGTAAACTTAGATCTGCAGATCTGTACATTAATCTGCTTACATAGGCAGCAGAAATTGGTCAAAGCACATAAACTAGGAAGTATGCCATGCAAAATGTAGGATATGATGTAGCATACTGATCTCTTCTTTCAACAAGAATTTAGTCATGCTGTGATCCGGAGGACCAGACCACAAACCTAACAAACAGGCAGTAATGGGATTATCTTCTGTAAAGGCAAACCACAGCAGCAGGAGTGACACCACACCACCAGCTAACACACAGGTTTGTCCTTATCACATTTAAAACTGATAGATACTCTGCCAGGACATCACAGGTTGGAAGCCCCTGCACTTTGCAGGTCCCTACTGGGTAGCAGAGACACAGAAATTCTGGTTAAATTTCCAGGTTTTCGCTTGGGCGTGCTCTCATTTAGCTCTCTTCTTCTCCTAAAGCCCCTTTCTCTCTTTTTTACCTGTTTTTAAACTCCAAGTCCTCTTACCAACACAATTCAGCCTGGGGTAGTTCTGTTTCTTCTCCCCAGAAAAGAGCAGACATGGAGGGAAAACAGTGGTCCTTACACAGGCGGTGGGCTTTCTGAAATGGAGCAGTCTGTCCCTGAACACTTTGGTTTACTACTCTCTTCTTGATAAACTCTGACCTCTGAAGGTCATTAACTGCTTATTGTAACTGAGACAAGCTTTAATATGCTCTAGCTCTGCTCTAAGTAAAAGTTAGTGAATTCTCTACACCCAGTCCTCTCTTCTTATGCCAAGTGATGGCATTAACAGAGATTAATAATTCTATACCTGCTTGTAGCCCCCAGCCTCAAACTAGACTATGCAGTCAGGCCAGCTCACGACAGCTGCATCAAAATGATGCGCTCAGCTGAAAGCTGTGGATATAAATGCTGCTGCTGTCCAGCGACCTGCACAAACTGTTCTGCCTTCCCCCAAGCAGGGCAGGGCAGTGGCAGCATGAAGCCTGGTAACTTGGCCATGCTTCAGCAGACTTTTATCTGGAAAAAAAAGAGGTTCATCATTGCAATGCTCCCAAAGAGCTCCCAAAGAGATGAGAATCCAAACCAGTAGAGAAGAGGTTCTCATCTCCTTGTGTAGCCTTGTCATCTGAACTGTCACCAGTCAGTGAACAGCCAAGACTTACAGCAGCTGGATTGTGATGGGAGTCTGAGCAGCTGACGTTCAAATCATTTGCTTGTAAGAGGGTTGTATAGGGTTAAACTAAAGGAGGGTAGAGTCAGACTGGAGATAAGGAAGAAATTTTTTATGATGAGGGTGGTGAAACTGCAACAGGTTGCCCAGAGAGGTGGTAGATGCCCCATCCCTGGAAACATTCAAGGTCAGGCTGGACGGGGCTTTGAGCAACCTGATCTCATTGAAGATGTCCCTGCTCATTGCAGGGGGGTTGGACTAGATGACCTTCAAAGGTCCCTTCCAACCCAAACCATTCTGTGATTCTATGATTCTAAATTCTATCCTGATTTCTGATTATATCCTGAGTTTATCAAAACTGAAGGACTAGCTTAGCAATAAAAGCAGTCTGCTTGCTTCTAGCTGACTATTAAAATTGTAGTCAATAGGCTAACTCACTGTTCCATTCAAAAGACCCTGTGAAGCCTCATTTGATGTCTTTGTTGGGTCAGGTATCAGATTAATTTTCTGGGCATGATTATCCAACTCGTTTGGCTTTTCACCCTGTAATTTAATTTACATGCATATTTGCAAAAATGTGATGCAAGGGAGTGGCAAAAGGTCTACTAATCTAAAAATGTGACATCTAATGCATCTCATTTATCCACTGGCCAATTACTCCGTCACAGAAGGGAACTGGGTTGAACAAATGGACCATGTTGGCAGCTACTCATCTCTTTGATGATTTTCCAGGAGCTTACAGATGGTTTGATTTTTTATCATTCCAGAATTTTTCTCTTCATTGAAGTTAAGCTGACAAGTCAGTAATTTCACAAATTCCCTTTCCTTATAACCTGCTCTTTTCTTATTCTTTGAGACTCCACCAGTTTTGTACACTTCCTCCAAGACATAAAGTTACAGCTCTGAGAACGGAGACTTAGAGATCCAGCTGAATAAGAGATAAAGCTCAGTAACCCCAGACAAATTTGTTTATATTGACAAAAAGAGGGCCAAGGGCCCTTGGGCTCCAAGGCCAAATGGCACAGACTGATTCATATCCAAAAGTCATCCCCAAAATACAGTCATTGCATCCAAGTTGCAAATTATTGGTAGCCAGCCCTGGCCCAGAGCAACTCTGGCATGCTTTGGCCCTTATTAATCCCCACAACCCCATAGGTGGTCCCACTCATTTCACTCCATTGATGAAGCAGACAGCAGGGTATGAAACCTTTCAGAACACCTTGTTCTATGCTTGCGGGCTAGAAATCTGTGCTGGGCACCAGGTGTGACAACATCCTGCCGTCTGCCGTGGACCTTCTGCCTATTCCTGCATTTTCTCATTATGTTTGTCAGACATCTTCAGATGCCTTGTATGGCCCACCCGTAGTCCTGCCTCATTCTTCAGGCTGGAGCCAGGCAAGCTGCCCTCAGTTAGGGGCTCCATAGCAGATTAATTTCATTCATATCTGGAGTTCCCATGGGACTTTCTAATTTGGGACAATAGCAGTGCTCCTAAGACATGCTCTTGCTGCCAGGAATTAGAGGTAGTTGCTGGGAACACTGTCTGTGTAATGTAAGACACAAAATGTTGCTTTCCCTCTCTGACCATAGGTCATAGGTCCAGTCTGCAACAACTACCGTCTCAGCGGAGCGTGTGTCCAGCTGGTTGACCACACGGTGGTGAACACTGAGGGGCAGCCTAGAAATTCGTACCATCAGCAGTGCTCATAGTGCCATTGCCTGCTGCACAACCCAAATGGCTCATCAGCATCCTCATGCAAGACAGAGGGATCACAGCAGGGCTGGGCCCTCCAGTTGCCGTACACACGGTCTGCCCTCGCTGGCGCAGATGGCCGTGCACACTTGTCTGCCTCTTCTAATTCCAGAACTGGAGGTGGCAGTTTGGAAGATGCATATTTCCATCAAAACCCTCATAAGCACTTAGCAGCGTTCAGCCCCTCCCGCCTGAAACAGAACTCCTCCTGTCTGTGCCTTGCCTTCCCGCAGTGCTATAGGCATGGAATAGATCTTATTCATGCTGACTGTCCCTACTGTTAACTCTTTTTTTTCATGAGTCATGCTGACCGCTGTTATAACTGAGGGTCTACATACTTATCTCCTCTTCTCTATTCTTCACGTATAACCTGCTTCTGCCTCTCTACTCATGCTACCCCTACACAGGGTCCTGCCAGCATCTCACCAGCAACAGTCTCTGTAATTCCCCAGTTGAAAGGCTATGACACAGCTTTTAGCAACTTCTCTTTGCAAATAATCTTTTGACAATCTATTTCATCCACAAGGGAGGAGGGGAAACCCCCACATATTTAGCTGCTATTTAAGTAGATATCGTCCAGGTGTGCATGCGGACAGGTAAATAAAAGGGAAGTATTCCATCCTTCTCAATTTCTGTTTCAGCAGTCTTGAGCTTCAGTCCCACCTGGCCAAGTATATCAGCACTGCCCAGCTGGGAAAGCCGCTGATGGCTCAGGAGATGCCAACACCCACATATCTAACCACACTGCTCTGTCTCCCAGAACAGCCAGTTCTCTTGGAGCAGAACCTGGTCATGTCACAGAGGTTGTCCGTGCCAGTATGAGCAGTACTTTCCCCATGGCTCTCCAGGAACGGAGCCAGGAGCTACCTCCCTCCTGTCAGTCCCTGGGGATACTTTCAGTCAGCGAGAGCAAGCACAGAAACCATCACGTCTCCCTACAGCTCCGCTCAGGATTCTGCCACTATGCTAGATGGCACGGTCAGCGCTGGTGACAGGAGCATCATCTTTCTCCTTGGTCCACCACCCAAACATTTTGGTAGGCAATTCTGGGATCCAAAACGGTTTTCTTGTTAGAGCTCCTAGCCTTGTGTAGAGCAGGGTTATGCACAGGGGTATTCTTCTGGCCAGGTAGCCATGAACTCAGAATAGTTTGCAGAAGTTTGCAGATACAAGAACAATCAGCAATTCTCTTCCCATCGTGGTTTAAGCCCAGCCAGCAACAAAGCACCACAGGGCTGCTCTATCACTCCTCCTCTGCGGTGGGATGGAGAGGAGAATATATAATGAAAAGCTTGTGGCTCGACACAAGGCATCTGCTCCCCGCTCCCCTCCCTGGGCTGGGGGGGACAGCCTGCTGTCTCACCGCGGGCTGCGGGGGCATCCCCCTCTCCCCCGCTCTTCCTCCCCTCCTTCTTCACTGTCCTCGGTATCTGCAGAGGGGTTCCTCTCACATTCCACTCCTGTCTCCACTGCAGGTTTCTACCTGCTTAAATACATTCTCCCAGAGGTGCTACCACCATCGCTGGTGGGCTTGGCCTTGGCCAGAGGCAGGTCCGACCTGGAGCCAGGGAAGCTTCTAGCAACTTCTCACAGAAGTCACCCCTGCAACCCCTTCCCCACTACCAAAACCCTGCCACACAAACGCAAAACACTTCCCATACTTCAAGCTATGCCATTAAGCTGTGCATCGTCCATCCTGGTCCTGAGAGGCCCACCAGCTCTATGCAAAGCAGGGAGGCACTGGCAGAGAAAAGTACACCGGCTCCTGGCTCACGAAGGCTGTAGTGCCTCAGTTGTACCATCACCCGTCCATAGCTGTTGGTTGCACATCTGAGAGCTCGTATTTGAAACTCTCAGTGAAAGAGATTTACATGTGGAAGTCGTGCTGATGGCAGTCTGGGCTGCTTCAGGCCCCAGAGGATACCAGAGCTCCCGCTAACAAACTGAACGGTACTGATGGTTGTGATCTGGTGCTTACATCTCTGTCATGGGCTTGTGTTATTTAACAGTACAGGCATAGCCTGTGACTAACTCATTGCTCAACAAGACAGTACGCCAAGCACTAAGCTATCAATTAAGAAGCAGACCTAGTCTTTCTGCTAAAAACAGCTTCGTTCCAGAAGCTGTGAATTATCTCTTGCAGAGCAACTTAAACTGAGACTTAGAAAATCCATATGCAATTCTGGACATTAAATGGGATTTATTAATTTAATTAAACTGCTGGCTCATTTAGGTAGGGCATGCATATCATTATCGAAATAAAAATAATTGCCAAAGAAAGACAAGATATTTTCTTAGAAAAAGAGTGATAAAATTGGAAGAGCTCCTATTTTAAAGGCTTGAAGTTACCAAGTTGTCGTGGTTTAACCCCAGCCAGCAACTAAGCACCACGCAGCCGCTCACTCACTCCCCCCCACCCAGTGGGATGGGGGAGGAAATCGGGAAAAAAGTAGAACTCCTGGGTTGAGATAAGAACGGTTTAATAGAGCAGAAGAGAAGAAACTAATAATGATAACACTAATAAAATGACAACAGTAGTAATAAAAGGATTGGAATGTACAAATGATGCACAGGGCAATTGCTCACCACCCGCCGACCGACACCCTGCCAGTCCCCGAGCCGCAATTCACTGCCCCCCCTTCCCAGTTCCTAAACTAGATGGGATGTCCCATGGTATGGAATACACCGTTGGCCAGTTTGGGGCAGGTGCCCTGGTTGTGTCCTGTGCCAACTTCTTGTGCCCTGGCTGGCCATGAGAAGCTGAAAAATCCTTGACTATAGTCTAAACACTACTGAGCAACAACTGAAAACATCAGTGTTATCAACATTCTTCGCATGCTGAACTCAAAACATAGCACTGTACCAGCTACTAGGAAGACAGTTAGCTCTATCCCAGCTGAAACCAGGACACAAGTATATTAGACCACTGACACAAACACACAAGTAGAGTCTACTGGAAAGAAGAGTCCATGGTGTAAGTAGGAAGAGCAAAGCCATGAAAAATACTAAGGATTAGCCCTCTGCTTGGCCTCTATGCTGACCAAAGGTGTAACTGCTACACCATGGTAATGACAAAAACTGAATACCAATTTGGAGAGTTAGAGTCTAAGCAGTCCTTCAACAAGTGTTTTGCATATACATTTGGCCCACTGACTTCAGGTCTCTTAACAGTAGAGAAAATCATTTGCATTGCTATTCCTCACGTGATGCGCAATCATCATGTAGACAAAAACAGAGAAGTTGCCCCTGAAGTCCATTACTGCAGTACAGATTCCCCAGCATCATCATCTCAGTCAGGCCCTAGTTAAGCTAACTGAACTGTCAGAAGGTTTTGAATTGTCATAACTTGGGTTACAGGTAATGCAAAGTTCTTGACCATTAATGCTGAAGGTGTTTAGTGTCAATAGCATAGAAATTTTACCCATATCAACTGCAGAGCCCATATGGGCCGGGTTCAGGATTTTGTCACTTTTCCTTTATTATTTTAAAACAACTGGAAGACTGCCATTGCTTCAAAGTACTGCCCAATAGCAGCTATACAGGCTTAGGCATTGTTGCTGCTGCTTCTATACTAGAACTGATTTTTTCAACATGGAAATTTAGGACTGTTGCCAGAATCGAGGAGCCTTCCTACCTGGGTATCCCTTGCAATGAATGATAACAGCAGTCATTACACCCCTTGGTATAAGCCATCACAGAGCAGGCGTGACGTGCCACACCTGCTAACAGCTGTGCTGTCAGACACACAAGGCACTGGGCGGCTCCTTTGCCAAAACTTTGTCAAGAACGTTTATCTAATACTAGCTTTAGCTTCAGATGCTCATTCCTGGCACAGCTGATCCCACAGAATGCTGAGATATCTTGATATCTTTGTCAACTGCTAAACAAATGAAAAAGTTAATGATGGAGCTACCTTCACCAAGGAGTGAATATTAGGCATTTACTATCATTTGAGTTAGAGACCTCATCAAATGTGCATGCCCCTAGAATATGCCTTCCTTGAACCAAGGCTGAAATGTGGTCAATTTTGCCAGAATTTCAATTTTTTCCCCAGAAAATTCCAACTAGTGTGATGTTTTAAAATTTTTCCAGAATGATGTCTTTCACTTCTTTCAAAATACACCATTATTTATCCCCCAACAAAATCATTTCAAGTATAAAATGCATGACTCCCAGAGAAAACCCACACCAGATTGTCCTGCAGAGAATCTGGATGCTTTATCTTTGCTGGGATGCAGAACGACGCCAAGTTTCTCCCTCCCCCCCTCTGCAAAATACGCCCAAAAAATCCACCCAAACACCAAGCTGCCATCCTTTGTGGGTCGGTACTCTCAGTTCGTGTAGCACTCCCGAGAGTGGCCAACAGCAGATGGTCTGGTGGGGAGGGAATGAGTACAGAGATAGTCAATTTTTTTAAAAAGGTTTGCACAAAGTGCACTGTTGTGCTGACATATTTGGCAGTTAACTTACAGACAAAATAAGCTCTGTGTTGTAGGTGAAGCAGGGCTCTTCTTGAAGGCTAGTCCTGTGTTCGCAGAGGTGCTTGCATACAGGACATAAGCTTAACATATTTAATTCAAAACTGAACAGTCTCCCAAGGCTTTCAGGAGATTGTATGATCTACATACATTATTTTTACAGTGTATGTTTCCATCAAGTGCTCTTTTTAGCACAGATGGACAGACTAACATCAGCCACCTGGGCTTTACTAAAGCCTTTCTAGTATGCTCAGGATATCTAGAACCCTGAGAATTTTTTCTATCAGGATGTGTAGTTAAAACTGTGTGAATGAAATATATTCAATTCAAAATAATTACACCTCAGGAAAGGTGGATATTCCTTCTGCCTTATAAGACAAAAACCCACTGAGCTAATTTCTGCCTGAAGACCACCAGTGGACCCTTCATTCTACTAAAATAACTTAAAACATTTGGGTAGGTGAAAAAAGCCCTCAAATATGTTGTTCAGAATTGGCTTCTGTTTCAAGTGTGATAATTCATCTTTTAAAACTTTTGTTTTAATATACAGTAAGATTTCATCAGCTACATATGATCTAATAGGAAGTAAAAAATATTTTCCTTCCCACACTTCTGCTACTTTAAACAGTGCTGGCTTTTGTATAAGGCTGAATGGAACAAAGCAAGTGTTCACACCTCTAACATTTTATCCAAAGGAGGGGGAACTGGTGTGGTAAGAAGCAAAGACCATTCAGATACCTATCCATTTTCATTACATTTGTAGTTTGCTTATTAATGAAAGTCTTTCAACCTAAATCCTTTAGGATGCCAGAGTCAGCAAAAGCCAAACAGAAGAATTAAAATAAGTTTATCATTTATGTCTTCCAAATGGGCTTTTAATGTTTATCATGTTAGCCTTTGGAATAATCTTAGTTTTTCTGAGGAAGAGGGGACAAGATTGTTCTTTCTGTTTAGACATACCAGTCTCGCCTTGGATGAGCTTCCCAAACACAAGGTCTCATTAAAGTTTTGCAGTACTAGGGTGAGAGCCCTTTAGCTCCAGATATATTCCCTCCATAAAGGCAGTTATACATTGATTGTCTCTCAAGACTGGTTAAAACCATAGACAGCTCCCCAGTGTTCCCCATAAGGCCACTTTTTCCAGTCACTGAAACATTTTTGTAGTTCTTGTCTGATCTATTTGAAGTTTCTGACATGCTTACAGAGCAGCAAGACCCACAGAGTTAATGAGATACTACTACTTTCTACTTTACAAATGGATCTTGGAAGTATTTGAACGCTCTTCCTCACCCATTTACTTTGATTCCTAAAGACAAATACAGCACAGAAAAACATAGCAAGAATTTTAAAGAGCATTCTTTACCTTTTGATCTGCCATTTTATATTCAGAGGGACAATTTTTCAGCACTTTTGCTTAGGAAATTACTGCTGAGGCATCCATAATGTGAACAGAATTTAAGTTTTACCTAAAGTTGGAAAGCTTATCAACAGCAGGAACAGAACTAGCATCTCCTGAACAGCACTGGGTCCTTTGCAGTTACAGAGGGATACAGGATGTACCCATGTATTTCAGGACCACTTAAGTACAAGCAAATAGTCTCTTTCTCAGTTCCTGACACAATATACAAGAAATGTGAATTCCTACAGCCACTTTCCATTGAGGGAGGAAGCATCTTTTTAGCCTCATCTAAGAATTATTGTTCAGGCTTCATTACTTCCAAGAAAAACAAGGAAAGAATCATTGTGTTCTCTGCGACACAATCCCATCCTAGACACCAACAGGCGAGGCTGGAGCCTCTCTTCTATGAGAGAAGTACATTATGTTTCCTCTCTTGACTGACACTTCCCAAAACTGGTTGCACAACCAGGGTCGAAGGAGACCCTCAGGCAGCCAGGCTTCTTGCTTGCTTGAGAGTCAAATTAGAGTGAGGTAAATTACTTGCAATTAAAAGTGCTTTGGTAGAAGAGGACAATACTTAAAGCAGTTTTAGAATACTTAAATATTTTAATCACTATTATGGAAATATAAAATAAGTTAAACATGTAAATTTCTATTACCTGATAAATAATATCAATACTTCAGTCACCGAAAATAGCAAGGACTCGAAAATAAGCGTTAAAGGAGGATTAAGAAAAACTTTCAATGGCATTGTGGAAGTAATAGTCCATAAAAGGAGATTCAAACACTAGTTGTCAATATGATTTGAAAGATTTAAGAAGCACAATTGTTTGTTCCAAATACTAATCTCTTACATTCCTTAGTAGCATTAGGACTAGCAAGAAGTATACCTTCCTAAGTTTTATTCTAATTGACTTGAATTCCTGCAATGTTCTTTTGCACCGTAGAATTAGAAATGAGTATTCCTGTTTCATTAAGATGAAGAAGGTACATTCCATGAAATAATCAGGCAGGTTGCTGTGGCTGCACAAGAAGCATCACCTCCCACTCTTTCTCATCATTTCCAAGTTAACTTCAGGATTGTTGGAACATAAAGTTACAGCAAATGAAGAAAATCCTTGGATACTGGCAAGCCACAATAGATAATGGAAATTGATTGGATTTGAAATTCTAATTCTCCCGAATTATTTGTCGCTTACACCTATTTTATTTGAACTTGAGGCATTTATCCTCCCTTCATTTATCCTAGCAAATCAATGTAGACAGCTGTTCTTTATATTCCACTGAACAGCATCAGACACATAGTAAATACATGGAGCAAGCATTTTGGAGGATTATACTGGTCAATATATTTTGGCTTTTGCAATATGATGCTGAATCATAACAACAGGCATTAGATTAAGGAAGATGTAGCAAGTATGCCTCATGCATTTCTGATTAATTTTGGATATCTGTTCATTCAGAGAAGTAATGAAAACCAGACAATATTTCTTAACTTATTTACAGATGCCACAGCTGGGCACTTCTTTTGCTTATTAAATTCTTAAATCAAGTAGACTACAAGAGCTAATGATCAAAGTCAACACGGAATCACATACTGTAGCTTAAATGTTTATTAGCTTTGTCATTAGAGCTGTTCAGGGTTCTGATTGTTTTTCAAACAAAACCATGCAATAATTTCCCACACATCATTTATATTTAAAGTGATTACCATATTGGTTAGACAGACAGGGTGTCAATATAAAGCCTAATTGAACAAGACAAATTGCATGTCAGACCTGCTGACCTTTTCAGAGTTACCTTTGTAATCTAATGTTCCTATTGGCATTGTCATCTTCATAAACACCAAGACATACCAAAACTAATGAAAAACTTCCTGCAAACCAAGGAAATCTGCCTTTTAATCTGCTGGAATTCAGTTTTGAGACACAACAGTTGTATTGGGTTTGCACGGCAAGGTTTTGGTAGCAGGGGTCTACAGGGGTGGCTTCTGTGAGAAGCTGCTGGAAGCTTCCCCTGTGTCCGACAGAGCCAATGCCAGCCGGCTCCAAGACGGACCCGCTGCTGGCCAAGGCTGAGCCAAATCTGTGACAGTGGTAGTGCCTCTGGGAGAACATACTTAAGAAGGGGGAAAAAGTTGCTGGGGCACAGAAACTGCAGCCGGAGAGAGGAGTGAGATGTGAGAGCACCAGCCCTGCAGCCCCCCAGGTCAGTGCCGAAGGAGGGGAGGAGATGCTCCAGGCGCCGGAGCAGAGATTCCCCTGCAGCCCGTGGGGAAGCCCCTGGTGAGGCAGGCTGTCCCCCTGCAGCCCAGGGAGCTCCACGGGGGAGCAGATCTCCACCTGCAGCCCGGGGAGAGAGGACCCCACGCCGGAGCAGGGGGATGTGTCCACAGGAGGCTGGAGCAGGCTCCTGGCAGGACCTGTGGAGAGAGGAGCCCACGCTGGAGCAGGTTTTCTTTGAGGACTTGTGACCCCGCGGGGGACCCACGCTGGAGCAGTCTGTGCCTGAAGGACTGCAGCCCGCGGAAGGGACCCACGCTGGAGCAGTTCGTGAAGAACTGCAGCCCGTGGGAAGGACTCACGTTGGAGAAGTTCGTGGAGGACTGCCTCCCGTGGGAGGGACCCCACGCTGGAGCAGGGGAAGAGTGAGGAGTCCTGCCCCTGAAGAGGAAGGAGCGGCAGAGACAACGTGCGATGAACTGACCCCAACCCCCATTCCCCATCACCCTACATCGCTGGTGGGGAGGAGGCAGAGAAATCAGGAGTTGAAACTGAGCCTGGGAAGAAGGGAGGGGTGGAGGAAGGTGTTTCAAGATTCGGTTTTATTTCTCATTAGCCCACTCTGATTTGATTGGTAATAAATTAAGTTAATTTTCCCCGAGTCGAGTCTGGTTTTTGCCTGTGAAGGTAATTGCCGAGTGAACTCTCCCTGTCCTTATCTCAACCCATGAGCCTTTCATTATATTTTCTCTCCCCTGTCCAGTTTAGGAGGGGCAGTGACAGAGCGGCTTTGGTGGGCACCTGGAACCCAGCCAGGGTCAACCCACCACAACAGCACAGCATCAAAATACATATATGGAAAGCAGTGCTACTAACAATTTTGTAGTCTTACAAGTCTCATCTATTACCTGCCACATGTTCACACTTACATCTCTTCACTTCTGATTAACTAGCTTGAACAATTTAAGTAATCACACCACCACAACAGTGGAAACTTGTCAAACAAGCTATGCTTAACTCCATTCCTCTAACTACATTTGAGGTGCCTAAGTAAGCTAGTGTGGTTCTCCTCACACTGAACTGAACTCCTCTTCCACTCAGTAAGGTCTCAGGTTTATCCCCATGAAAAAAACAGGACTGTGGTTTGGTTTTTATGAAAAACTTATGAAAAACTGCTCGTCTCATAAAAGAAAAAAAAAAAAAAAGAAAAAGAAAAAGAAAAATTTACTTTGGCCTAAAAACATAACCACCCTCATAGACTACCAGCAAGTAGATATGAATAAGCAGCCAAAGAAGTAGTAGATGGACAAGAGGTAATTTAGAAGTATTTGGTCATTCAATGCTTACAGTTTGAGGTCACTGAGGGACTCATAACATATGAAATATTACCCAGAGAGACCAAGTGAATTCCTTGCTTCAGCATGCATGAAATAAAGTGGGAATCACATTGTAGAAATTGGAATGCATTTGCATCAAGGAACAATAACTGCTAGATTTTTCTATTCATAAAATTATATTGTGGTCAGCTTAAGTAACTATGAAGAAGTGCATCACCAAGTGGGTACTGGACTTAATTGAACAGAGTTCTGAAGTTATAAGGAGTAATGAGGAGGGGTGAAGGAAATGCAAGGTGCTTTTTTTTTTTTTTTAACAGTATGCAGGTTGTCAGTTAAAAAACCTCCACTCAGGATCATTAAAAAAAATCATAATCAACTCATTGCTATTTGGTAGCATGCACACCATGAATCTGGCAATCTGCAGCAGCCCAACTGGTATTTGTGCCAGCTGAAATACTGTGGCCAGCCAGGCTGCCAGCACTTTCCTGGAATTCACCACAACAAACTGAAAGAGAGCAGCCTGATAACTTCTTGTTCTGGTAACGCTTCTGCTGCAGCCATCAACAAGTAGTTCTTCCTCTGGTATCATGCTGCTGGGTCTCTGGTACTAGAGCTGAACAGCTTTTCCTACCACATGAGCAAAGCCAATCCATCTGTACCCAGCTTTTTGTATTAATTACATTTGTAGAATGTGATATTCTAGATAGCAATGAGACTTTAGTATAGAATAGTTCCCTTGGAAGGGACCTACCACGATCATCTAGTCCAAATGCCTGACCAGTTCAGGGCTGACCAAAACTTAAAGCTTGTTGTGAAGGGCATTGCCCAAATGCCTCTTAAACACCGACAGGCTTGGGGCATCGACCACCTCTCCAGGCAGCCTGTCCCAGTGTTTAACAGATATACCTCAGCTGGACCTTATTTGAAATAACTAGGGGGTGGGAAGGACAGACAGCAGACCAAGCAGCATTTGCTTGAGCTCATAAGAAAATGAAAGGTTTCTACTGAAAACAAAACAAAACAAAACAAACACTGAATTAAGCTTCTTGGAATTAATGACGAAGTTATAGTCACTGCAGGCCTCAGATACACCTGTGTGTATTAAACTCAGGCAGATAACATATACCTTTTTTTCCATGAATTGTTGTAAATTCATTCTAATGCACACTACCTAGGTTTAAGGCTTAAATTACATTTTATTAAAAAACCTGTTTCCATTATTTGTCACAAAAACAAATAATGAAAAAAAAAAAAAATCAGGTATATATTCGTGAAAGAACTAAACATCCATATTCATGTCTTGTCAGATACACAACAGTTAATTATTTAATTGATTTCTTTCCTTTGATGGAAATAAGCAAGCATCTTTCCTGTAAGTAATCATTTGTCCGTACACTAATTAGTCCAGAGTGAGGTTTTGGGAAGAGTTTAATAGAAGCATAGGTAACACTAGTGAAAACTGCTTTTGGACAACCCAAGGTAAGTGTTTGTTTCTCAAGGTTTGAGCACAAAGACTTGAATTGAAGTCAATGGTGAGTAATTCCAACACTCTTTGAGTGGTGTTACGGGCACGATTTATTTAAGGTCAGTAAAGATAACTTTGCTTATACACCCTGAACACTGTATGTTAAACACTAACTCAAGAGGTCCTTGTATGTGCCTTCATTCTCATTTATTGAGGACAGGTCCATCAGTAAGTAACACAACAGGAACAGACTTGGACTTGAAATTCCTTAGAGTAGCCGAGAAAGAAAATGGACCATTCCCTGTGTGCACCACACTGTTTCTTGTAGTATTCCTTAAGCTTCCATCTTTATCACTGCTGGGAGACAGACCATCAGTCGGATCCATAGTACTGCAGTCAAGTCTACATCAATGGAGAGCTCCACAATGTTGTTTTAAAGTCTCTATCTGCATCAACTTTTATTATTTGTTCTCAAACAGATTTTTCTTTAAAACACAGCTTCTCTTTTATCTGGTAAATTGAACATGGCCCTACTAGATCTGCAGATGTGGTGACTTGGTAAATATTCACCAACTTGTTTTGACTAGTTTTAATTTGCATGATATTCCAGCTCTTTGAACACTGTTATCAAACCAATTTACATTAGTAGTTGATTAATAAGTGTATAGCACCCCCCTTCAACATAATTTTTTTTCTAATAAAGAGTTCCATGAATAATTTTTTAATACATACCACATACTTGCCTATAGGTTCATCAATAATTAATACTCCAGTGAATCATAATGCCCCTGAACAACATTCAGGCACATGAAAACATTCATGAGTAAGTATTCTCTTTAATTAACTGGCTCTACTTACAGACCTACAAACTCATTCTGGACTTGAAAGTCAAGTTCCAACCTGAAACCAGCATCAAGTGCAATAACTGAATCCCAGCTACATAACTCAAGAATTCTGGAAATAATGCACAAGGTCATGCGTTGATACGTATGTTGGTTTCATAGCACAAGGAACTGTCGGAAAGTGAAAGAACAATTTGGCCTTGCATGCACACGGATATACAAAACTTATTTCTGTTCAAGAATCTCATTATGAATTTAAGCATGGGAAACAGCTGGCTAAGAGCAGTTCTTGAGGAGAACGCCTGAAGGTCATGCACATGATCTACAGGACAGTGCCATGACATTATCTAAGAGAAGCACCACAATGGCATGTGTAAACAGGAACATATTCCACAATCATTTTGTTCAGTTAAGTTCTTCCCAGTGCAAAACTGGAGATCTATTACAGCATCATTCAATACATGTGAATGCTAGTGGGGCAGAGTCCCCAGAGTGCTGAGTGATCAGAAGCCTAGAAAGCATAAGGGATGCATAAAGGTTTGCTGTTACACAGCATAAGGAGAAACAACAAAGAGACATCACAGCATTCTAGTAAGAAACAGCAGTTAGAAATAAAAGAACCAACCCTTTCCCCAGCCAACTGCTTTTGCTCATTATGAATAAGCTTAAAATTGTGTGTAATTTTTTTTTCCTTTCAAGTTGTTTACATTCAGAAATTCTTCTGTTGAATATAAAAAAAGTCTCTCAGACTTAGGCAGATAACAGAAATCTATCTATAAACTTCCATAGTTATTCTACAGCCAGTCAGAAGTGACACAGGCATAGTTAGTTAATCTTGTTTTGTATGGAGAGGGATCAAGTCTCAAGAGGGTTAGAGCCTAATTATTATTTTCTTTTAAATGAAATAGCTCATGAGACAAAGCAGTTCTGAAGAACAGAAATCAGACCTGCAGATTTCATTTGTTCACCTCTCCCAGCAGTGAGAGAGCTTCCTGCACAGAAAGGGATCAATAAGTTTTCCAAAGTAAGCTATAGGCAGCACAGGGTAAAAATTGCAAAGGAACTGGTTGACAATTGTTTCTCACCAAACATAGGTAAGTCCAAACTATTAGTGATTTATATTGAATACACAATTACCCAAAAAAGAAATCTTGGGAGGAATAAACTCAGTTTCTAAATATTCCCAACAGCCTTTGGAGCTGTATAAATCATTATGGAAAACAGCACACTGAGAACTACAACTCTTCTCCCCCTACCCCCATCAGTCTTCCAGCCAAATGAATATTCAGAGATTCCCTTTGACCTAAAGTTATATTCTAGTTACAAAACTGAAACAAGCCACAGCGGTTTTAGCAAGATACCAAGTAGACTATCATGGCATATCCATTAGCCCTCTAATTTGGGGCCTGTTGTTTAGGTTTCTTCCCAGAGGAACTGTGGAAGGGAAGGGATGGGACTTCATCACTTGTGGTTTAAATGACCTTCTTAAACTGAAGTGTAGAGAAACAAAGGAAGACAATACTTTCATCTATTTTGTGAAAGGCTATAAATTCCCCTGCAAATTAAGCTTTTTCTTTGAAAGCCCTTTGGGCTTTACTGAAATAAGTGACCAAGCAAGAAGCAGTTTAAGCAGTTTTGTAGAGCATTCTCCTCTTACACAAGAGGTATCCTCTCCTCCTCACTTTTATTCAAACACCAAGAAAATTTGTAGAAACCTTTGTACAGCTGCATTCTTCATACTGTCCAGTTTGCTTTCACAATTTCTTCTCTCCTTTCCATTGCACCATAGCTATACATGCTGCAGCCTGTGCCAGAACAACACACTATTTTAATCAAAGAAAGATAGGAATTCAAGGGAGAGATGCAGAAGTCCTTACTATGTTTAATTCCACTGCACTAAGCCCATAAGTCCCATTTCCATTTTTATTCAGCAATTCCATTGGCTCCTTGTGGGCTTATACGTCAGCTCAAGTTCACTCAAAAGGGTTTTGGGGTAAAAAGTTCAAGAGCAACTATTCTACTCAAGCCCCTTGAGTTCCCACTGACATTTAGGAATTGGCCATTGAGGGTGAGAGTCAGATCAGCCTATCGAATTAAGCATGTTCTCTTCTGCTTTCGAGAGCCCTTGCAAATCTTATAGAATATTTTCCCCTTAGGCACACCAATCTGTATTTTACATTAAAGGCTATTTTACTACTTCCCTACAGCAGTTTGCTACCTATGCTATGAAGTTTTGCTATTTAATTTTTTAAAAAAATTTAACCAGTCCAATTACTGGATCACCCGAGTGTTGTTCAGCCTTGTAATATATGCAATTCTCTAAATCATACAATGATTAGACACTGAAAAGGTGAAAGTTAACACTATTCTATTGCAAAGAATGATGTGTTTGAGCAGCTTGTCTCAATGTACCCAAAGTTTAATAAAAGAAACCTTCTTCTTAGCTGCAGTTTTGGCTGTTAGCCCCATATTATGCCTCTGTAAGCTAAAGACAAATGTTAATTTAGCAGCTAAATCCTAGTTTGAGTAATCTAAATGTGAGTAAGTCTTGGTATTACTTTAGCATTGCCTGGCAGCATTTGTTGCTACTTCTACCTCTACCTGAGCAGTCACACTGAGCTTTCTGGCAGCACCTCTTTGTAAAAGCAATCAACTGGCTACCTTCTCCTCTCCCTTCAGAGGGCAGTCCTTCATGGAAAAGGAAGAGTCATTTTAAGGGAACGACCTGGTTTTGAGAAGAAATAGGAGACAGAACTCATTGTTCTCTATCACCATCAAGAGAAACAGTTGCAGCTACTCCCACTAAAGCCCCTAAGCCCCCAAACATCTGACATCCTAGCTGGTCATTCAGTGTTTTAAAAGAAAAATATCAAGAGACAGCAACATTGTTCTGACAGTAGAGACTGTTCTTGGACTATTTTACCTGTTATTTAAATAATAAGTACTTTATCTAGTCAGACCAAGGGCCCATCTGGTCTAAATACCCTCCTCTTCACCTAAAGCCACTGTTGAATGCAAGGGCAGTGTATTTCCCCAGCACTCCCAGCTTCCTACTATTTTCAGCTCAGTAACTTCCTGACTCAGATATTTTCATGCATTTAGCATCCCTTTGTGGATTTCTTTTCCATTAACTGGTCCAGCTTCTTTTCATGCCCTGAGTAAACTTTTAGCTTCAACTGCATCCTGTGGGAATGAGGTCCTGCAACAAATCAGATAAACAGAAGTGAACATCCACAGTTTGCACCGCATAAATTAGTTTCAGGCATCCCTACCATCCATGTTAGAGCTGCACTTTTTGTCATTGGCTTTCACCTTCCTCAGAGACACCAGAGATGAGCTGAAAGAGGTGGCATACCTGTGTGCTCCTACAGGCACACCTGGCCAAAAATACCACCAAGAATGCCCAAGAGATTTGCAGTACTTCAGTCCTGACAGTAGCATTAAAGAAAAGTTACTCCAGTTTGCAATCTGTGAGTGGAAGCCACAGAAGAAACAGATAATACAGAAGAAGAACAGTTTGTGGACAGGAGTACATAATCTCTGCTGCATGATTAATGGGGGCTGGAGGGAAGATCATCATGCACAAAATACTGTGGGATTAGGGGATTCAGAACATTGTTTGGATGACCACATTTCAGTCAGATGAGACTGAGCCAAGTTACTACCTGCTGAAAGGCAAGTGTTGTGATTAGTATTTCTACAGGCATACATTCAAATACAAGGAGAGAAGTATTATACAGCCACCTCCTCCTTACCTCCCTGCCCATCACTCCATGTGTACTAAACAAGGTCCTGGCCTATAGTCCTCACCCCAAGTGCTTTTCCAGCTTCCCAGAAGCTCATGTCAAAGAGGGGAAAACAAAGTTACAGAACAGCATTAAAGAAAGCAAGAATCCTGAAGCCTTTGATGGTGATTCAGGCACAGAGAGCAGTGATATAAAAAAAAGAGGATACAAAAAAAAAAAACCCAACAAAAACCCCAACTGAAAACAAAAGAACCCACTCCTTTGTAACAATATCTGTTTAAAGAGTAACTGAAAAATTTAAGGAAGTGATTATCCTACAGGAACAAAACCTACCTTTTTTTTTTTTTTTAAAGAGTGGTTCCTTTATCTCCCCAGCTGTAATAAAACATGAAAGAAAAGAAAAAAGCCACAAAAATGAGCCATACTGGAGTACACATCAGGCCATCTTTTGAAATAACTTATGTTCATAAGAACTGCGAAGCGCTAACTATTGGAAAGAGCAACATCTTTGCAAAGACTAGTTGCTCATTGGAAGGGAACCGATACAAGAAATCCTGGTTCTTGTTACATACTCGTCATTTCCACATGTGTTTTCACATTTGAAATGACACACCATACCTAAAACAGCTCCACAAGCCCATACCAAGATGAGTGGGATAGCAGTAGATGCCTCAGATGGATTTCTTAGCGTCATCTCATGCCCTGCTACCACAGGTGACATAGTGCTGAGTTGAGAAAATTCACCTAACTTACTGCCAGACAATACAAGTGCCTGGCAACTGGTTTAGATGTTGAGAAAATCAAGGACAGACGTTTAAACAGGCACCAACATAAACACCTATCCTCCCCCTTCCTTAAGCTCAATTTCTCTTGGTTTTGCTATGGGTTACACTTAGACCAGCCAGACTCCTGAGGTTAAGGAGGCAACATGGGGCAAAGGAGGTTGGGGGTGGGACGGTGTCTTCTGCCGTGGGAGGCTTAATGGCTTGCTTTCTGCTCTGATCCCTCAGCAATGCAGGCTGCCATCCCCCTCTGACATGGGCCATCATCCCCTCAGGGACATCTCTGCCCTGGGGCACCAGCAGTTCCCTCAGGGGCACCCTTCCTCTGGCGTGGGTTGCAGTCCCCTCAGGGTTGCCCCCACCGTGGACTTCCCACTGTTGCTTCCGCAACATCCCCCCTCTGGCCCCCCATCCCCTCCTTCCCACAACTAAACTGATGGGGCTCTAAAAGGCTGATATTGCCCCACCGAAGATAGGCTTCATCATTCCCATCATCTTCTGGCTCAGTAAAGCACAACGGCTCTGTCTTTCAAGGAGGAGGCCTCCTCAACCATTTTAAAATAGTAATACCATATACAATGGACCAGACAAAAAGGGATTCATCTCCCACAGGTTATGAGAGCCATCCTGTGTTCATGTGGCAGCTTTGACGTGCATTGGGTGTCTGCACCAGCACGAGGGAGAGATTCCTGAAGAAACCACCAGTCCACACTGCAGAGTAAGCAACTGACTACGGCAAACCATCAAGTTATTGTTTGAAAAGATAATTAATAGGAAAGAGAAAGAAGTGATGTATTCAAGATAAGATTTGACTAAGAGAAGTAAAACATTTCCAAGCAGCACTTTCAGGTATTTCCAGTCTTTTCACTGAGCTTTTACGCTTCATGCAGTAAACCTGACAGTAAGCGTGGGGCAAGTTGGCTAAGTTTGCATTAGTGCAGCAGCCAATGTAGTTGGGGCTGATTAGAGACTGTGGACAGCCAGTATCATTTAATAAAGACGCTTCATGCTTTGCTTTTTCCTCCTTCTCTTTCGTTAACGCTTGCTTCAGATGTTGATTTTTTTGCTTAGTTCAGAGATGGGACAAGCCTACTACAGGCAAGCACTTCACTCTTTCAGCTGTCTGGTTACTTAAAGTATTTTTTTTTCTTTATTAAAAAAAAAAAGGAATCTCTTCCACCTCAGTTACAGCATTCTCTTTTCTCTGTTCAAAGCTCTGCTTACGAGCTTCAGGCTCCACAGAGCATGAGCCCCTCCACATCCTCAGTGCCTTTACGCTCCTCCCCACATGCATGTCTTGGGCAGTTTTCTGAGTTTCTTTCTCCAGCCCAGGCCTTCATCAAGGCATAAAAGCCTGTCGCATCAATTCTCACCCGAAGAAAGGGCACTACCTGCAGCACTGTATTGCTTTTAGGGGCACTTGCCTCCCTCCGTGGTTGACTTCTGCAGCATGGCTTCTACCAGCCTCTTTTGGTGGTAGCCCATCCTCATCACAATCATTCCCCAATCTTCCACATGCTGGGATGGGTCTGCCCAGAAAGCAAGAAGGCAGAACCAGGAGTGGGGCAGTTCTGCATTGCTTACTGCATTTTCTGCTCAAGCTTTGCTTTTTTATGTGGTTCGCTTGGTTTTTAAATCATCGCTTCACTTTATTTCATGGCATTTCTCTCCCTCCTGCTCTCTTTTCCCATTAACTGAAATAGTCTCGAGTGTTTTATTCCCTTACTGACAGGACTTGGCTCCCCAGCTTCTGTCCGTGTACTTTAATTAACTTGGAGGGCTACCCTGCGCCTGGCTTACCATGGCAGAGAAACAGGTTTTTGTGTCACTGGAAAGCTGCAGGTATTACTGCAGAGAGTTTCATTTGTTTTCTCTATATAGATTTTTGTTCAGAAACTCTTCCCTCCTCTCTCCTTTCCCCTGTGTGGTATTCCACATGCCCTCCAGTTCTGTTTTAGTTAGTACCCATAAAGCGCCTGCTGTCTTATCACAAAGAAGTTAAAAACTAGTGTATTACTTTCTCGACAGGAAGTTATAGCACAACGACTTTACAGTCACAGGGCAACAATAACCAGGAGGACTCATCTATATTTCTTTACATTAAAATGTTGATGGAGAATGTCTACATGGATATTTCTATGCTTCCAGAAAATTCAATTTACAAAAGATCAAGAGCTGAGAATACAGGTCTCAGAAGTCATCCTGTTATTCTATCACCTCAGGCAACTCCTATCAGAATTTTTTTCCTCTGGTTTCTTCCCTCACATTAAGCTTTGTGGGAAGGGGCATGGTCCAAATAAAATAAAAAAAAAACAACCAACAACCTAACTCTGATACTGACTTCTGGCATCAGCTGAGGCCTTCAGACACACAGAGCAAGTAAGCCAGGATACTCCCCAGGAAGGGCTCCTCTGCAGGAAAGGAAGCCAGGCAATATTACATACCCCCACACAAATAAACTAAAGCCATTACACCATTGATCTCAACTACTAATATTTTCACACAAGAAATGACACCGTTATCGAGTATGTTCATGCATTAAATGGATTTTATGTCTGGTTACCTATTACTCATAAAACTATTCGACCTGGAATCTACCTGCAGGATTTTTTTTCTCAGCTCCCCACTCTCCTTTAGATAAAAGTTAATGAGATTTAAGGTAGAGCAACCTAGAGGTTGTTCTGAGGTGGAGACTGGAACCATTCACACAGCTGGGGGGTTAAAGTAGCAAGGAAATGGGAGCACAGAAACACGGGTTCAGAACAGCTGCAGGACAACGCATCTGAACAGACCAGTTCACACAGGTTTTCCTCCCAACCCCCCATCCCTGATGAAGTTAATGGGTCGCAAAGAGTAGTCCAGCCCCTTAGAAGAATGTATTACCTTTAGGAGGATGCTCGTGGAGTTTTACTTTTCTATCCAAGGGATTCATCAAGCAAATCAGGGAAGAAGAACAGCAGATTATTAAAACCATTCATATTGATCACTGTCCCTTTCCTTGCTTCCTATGAAGGTCCCTGCAATGGTTTAGGCAGGCAAGACTAGACTGACAGTGATTGATGGCTAGATGGGAGAAAAAGGAGGCTGTCATGTGGACAGAAGACCCGAGTTCATTTCTTCCCACAAAAGTGCCTGTTTGTACTTTGGCAAGTCAATATATGCTTTGATTCCTCGACTGAAGGACAGTGATTATACTGCATCACTAAACCACAACAAGGCCAGAGAATTAAAGACTGTGAACTCCCTGTATGTTAGCGGGAAGCATCTAAGAATCTTATACAGAGTAATTTCATGCCCATACATTTTCTTATCCTTCCAATTAGTCAGCAAGTCTCCCTCTTCCCCTCCATGGACTGGATTCAGCTGATCAGAGCTGGCTGCCCTGATCAGGTAGTGACCTGCTTTTCCTTGGTGTGCCCACACCCAGGCAATAACCGAGAGAAGCTGCCCAACTGGAACATCTCCATCCTCAGCTAACTGCAACAGAGGTCCAATTATATTTTATCAGTGTTGGTTTTAACACTCAGATATCATGTTCTGCATGTCTTTGTTACATTTATTAGCTGGATTCTTAGAAAATAGCTTGTGTGTTCCAAGTACAAGCCTATGCCAAAGACCAAGCTTCTTTTCACCAAGATACGTTCACACTGTTATTTGTAGTTTATCCAGTTAGTCACCTGCCTTTTCTATTCTTCCCTTTCAGAAAACTCCCTGGATATAGGACTACATTACCTCCTATGAGACCTCATCTTAACACAACTGTAAATTCAGTCATGAGGCTTTGCACTAAAGACTTCTTAACCTGGCCACAGTATGATGCTCGGAACTGAGAAGAAACAGCTGCACACAAGGAGCCACGCTCCATGCTCTGCTCAGTACAAGAGACTTGCTTAGACAAAATGCAATGCTGTACAGAGATCCCAGCTCTAGTTCCAGTTCGAGTCAGTCCTTAGACCAGGACAAAACAGCCTTTGTCAGGTCCCTCAGCTGCCTTATGTTCACACAAGTGCACACCTAGCTTGCTCTACACCAATGATCTCAGAAAGCCTTATGCCTCTCTGACCCAGTTCAGATGCGTATGTCCAGAGGGAAGGCGCTACAGTCCTCAGCTCTCAGTTCTTAGTTTCAGTGAAGCAAGGATTGAAGGTTGGTTTGCAGCATCTCACGGGCCCGTGCAATTGTGGCTCCCTTAGCACTATTTGATCAGTCTGAGAAATCACGGCCACAAGGCTTTAAAAGAAGTCTAGAAGTGAGATCATTGCTGAAAACTGTGGTGTCTTTAGGATCAAGTTAGTCGCTGAAAGCAGTTTTCCAAAGTTCCCAGCCTGAATCGTGAAGCCTCATGTCCTTTTTTTATATATCCAAAGCTGACTGGGTCAGCACGAGAGCATTCTTAGTTTCCAGTTTCAGCCGTGCTGCACAGTGTAAGTGCTGAGAACCAGGCACCACACAGGGATAATACCATCAGCAGTACGCACAAGGGAGTCAAGGTTACGATGTTGCTCTACAATAGTGTATTGGGTCTGGCTGAGATGGAGTTAATCCTCCCCATAGCAGCCCCCATAGCACTGTGCTCTGCATCAGTAGCTAGAAAGGTGTTGATAGCACACCAGTGTTTTGGCTGCTGCTGAGCAGCGCTGGCACAGCATCAAGGCTGTCTCTCCAACATTTTTGCCCTCCCCTCAATGGCAGGCTGGGGCAGGGCAAGATCTTGGGACGGGACATAACCAGGACAGCTGACCTAAACTAACCAAACAAATATTCCATACCATATGACGTCAGCTCAGATATAAAAGCTAAGTGAAGGGAGACGGAAGGGGGGCATTTTTGTCTTCCGGAGCAACCACTACGCATACAGAAGCCCTGCTTCCCGGGAAGTGGCCAGACATCGCCTGCTGATGGGAAGTAGAGAATAACATCATTTGTTTTTTCTTTGCTTTCGCGCGCAACCTTTGCTATCACTTTATTAAACTGTCCTTACCTTGACCCACGAGCCTTTTGTTATATTTTCTCTCCCCCGTCCAGCTGAGGAGGGGGAGGGATAGAGCAGCTTTGGTGGGCACCTGGCATCCAACCAGGGTCAACCCACCACAGTCTTTTTTGGCGCCCAACGTGGGGCACGACAACGGCAGTTTTGCATTAAGCGTTCTATAGCTAGTTATTAAGTGGCAAGCTCCTGTGCAGGTCACAGAGCTTGTTAGCTGCTTGCTTATCTCTAGCTTGCTGAGTTTGGGAACACGTTAATGCAAATAATGGATGTGTGCTTTGTCCTGGCACTGATGGCTTTGTTGTGCTGCGGGAGCTATCTTGTGGGGAGAATGAAGGAACGCGGGAACGTGCTAATACAAATAGTGTCTATGTGCTTTGTCCTGGCAGTGATGGCTTTGCTGTGTTGTGGGAGCTATCTTGTGGAGGAGATGAGGGAACACATCTCCCTCTCCCTACCAGGCATTGATGTGAATGGTTTTATTATGCAGGCTCCCGAGGTCCTTGTTCACCCTTACGTGAGCTGGTTAATACTAATAATTAATACTGGTGGCATCCAACCAGGGTCAACCCACCACAAATAGATTGAGTAGAGTGAAAAACAGCTTTTATAGAAAGTAAGCAGCAATTAATCTTGGGAAAAATACAGAGCATGTTATGGTCCTTAAATGAGTCAAGTAACTTTTTATTTTTGGCTGTATTTCACTTTCATCAGCTGTTGCTAATTCACACCTCTGTTTATCTATTCCAAGCTCTCTGCTGACAATAAAGTAACAATAGAGTCTGACTATTTTTATTTTATATTAGCCAGGATTCTTAGTTCTGGATTCTTTCCGATACTGCTTCCGCTTCCACAAGGCTTTGGCCCTGTTAAAAGCAGGTAATATAATGGTAGTATATAATATCAACGATAATGCAACTTTGAATTACGTTGTTGTGCACATCAGCACAATCATCTCAATCCTACTGTGCTGAATCACACAGATAATCTCCGCAATGACTTATCTGGCTTCCTTAAGAAGGGATCTATCATTTTTTGCATGATCTCTAGTGGAAATCTTACCTTGAAGTAAAAAGATGCATGCAGAGTTGCTAGGAGGTTTGAAGGAGGAAACATGATTCAGAAACCAAGAGATCCACAGAGCCTCTTGCAGGTCCTAGAAGAACTAGTGACAGTCCTTCTGCCTGTACATGATATATAGCTTTTATGCAATGCACCTGCTTGAGCAGGGCTCCGAGAGAAGAGTATTGGAATATTCAGAATAATTCCTATAAGGAGCTGAAAGAGTTAGATTAGGACTGAAATAGAAGAGGGGCATTTTGCAAGTTGTCAGTCATTATAAGGAGCAAACACTAGAGCTTCCCGCAAGACTCAAGTAAGCCATCAAGCTTTTTCAGTCTGCACTAACCTGTTGTGCAGTAGCTACACTTACATTCATCAGAAAAAGTGCAGAACAACATCGGTCACCGCTGGCCAACTTGAGACCAGTGCACTCTCACGCATTACCTATGAGCTTTCTATTTCCTTTTTTACGCTCCTCCCGTATCACACATTTGCAGCACAACCCACAACTTCCCTCCATGATCCTACAAGCAACTCAAGACCAGCTGTGGCAGTCAGCTGGTGTCAGTGGACACCTGATAGGAAAGAAACAGTAGCATCCCAGTGAGAGAGCTCTGCCTCTTTCAGCAATGCCCCCACCTGCAGTAGCACTTCTTCATTGCAGAGACCCTCGTGAAGGACATGGAGACATCTGCAAACTGGGGAAATAATCCCCCCAAACAGCCTCTCCTTCATGCCGGAAGGGACCGCTCAGTTCCATATCCTTTACTATCTCTAGAAAAACAAAACAAAAACAAGCAAAAAAAAAGGAAAATAGTTCTAAGCACACAAGAGTGTCACCCTCTTGAACCCCTGAGTCCTTGGCAAAAGCTGTAAAACTAGAGCGATGTTCCTCCCATGAGGCACCACTACAGACACTTCACTCTGAGCTTGGCAGATTTCCCTTTCCTTCCCTCCTCCACATTCTCAACTCAAACCATTTCTTGACTTTTTTCATGGCGGGGGGGAGGTTCTTTCACTAAGTGAAGAGTGTTTCACCCAAAAAGGGGTGAGAATTGCGGGTGTTTTTTGGTTTAGGTAGTTTTGTTTTGGTTGGCTGAGGGGGTCATGGATGTTTTTGAGTAGGTTTTTGTTTGTTTGTTTTGGGAGTTTTTTTGGAAGCTTCCTGTTGTCTCATGAAGAAGATCTCACAACAGAAAGCTCCGTCATCTTGGCTGTGGCTCTTGGTAGCAACGGAATCTATTAGTCACACAGAGCTGAATACTTCAGATAGCTTTCAGCACATAATGCTGGGATTTACTCTTTAAAAGGCAGGCTTTTTATAGAAGATATTAAGGGTTTTTTACCCAGGGCTTGTGACACGTTGTTCTAGACAGCACTGAAGTCCCATGCTGGAGTTGCTTTCAGCAGTGTGAAGTTAGTCGTGTCAGACATGACTCCAGGTTCCTTAGGCTACGCAGGAGAGATCCAGATATTTGTCACTTCTGCAGAGTTTCTGAGAAGCACCACAGTGTATTCCCAGCAGGCACAGACATTGGGAAAAAAAGCAGAGGAGGGGAAATCCTTTCTACTTGCTTTGATTGGATTTGGATCCATCTCCACTACACCAGGCCTGCAGAGAGGAACCTTCGGAAAAAGCTAGACTAAAAAAAATCTGTCATTCTGTATACATTAACTTGAACACCCTGAGCCAGATCTCTGGAAGGCGACAATATCTTCACTCTTCCATTCCTGAGATCTCCAGAATAACAATACTGAAAACTGTTTTCATTGTAGATCTTTATCTGTAAGAAAAATCTGTGAACAGTACAAAAGCCACAGCTTGCTTAGCCTCCTTTTCCTGCATACTCAAGAAATAATGGCTCCAGACCTTTAACCTGAAAGCTGAACTTTACTCATATGGTAGTCAATAACTTTGAAGTCAATAGCTTTACTCATGTGAGTAATTCTAGATATGTGCTCAAGTGCTTATATGCTCAAGGTCTAAATTAAGACAAAGTACTTTGGCACTGAACATAAGGTCTCAACTAAACTATAGTAGAGTGTAACTAATCATTTGTTCTACATTTGCTGCCAGAGAGAAAGGAGAGCTGAAGCACATTCTGTTACTCTGATCTTAACTTCTTGTTCTTTATCCTTGAAAACCTAGGTAATGAAGAGCAACAACCTGCAGATATAATGGGCTAAATTACTCAAAGTCATGCAAGTCTATGCACAGATTTAAAGAGAAGTAGGAGCAGGGCTTCAAACTACACATACAAAGCACCTGCAACATAAACCACCAGCCTGGTGTGGTACCACCCAGATGTACATGTGATCAGAAAGGGATTGGGGACAAAAGAAAAAGAGAGAGAGAAAAAAATAAAAGGGCAGAACAGTGAGTTTTTAAATGCCAACAAATTTAAAAGGAAGTCAAAGATAATGAAATTGCATTGTAAATGGTAGAGTGCTTAGACATTTTCTCCTATGAGTGCTGAATAATCAAATATCTAGGCTGTAATTTTTTGCTATCCTTTCTTTGTCTCATGAAACATTTATTTCAAGGTACGCTACTTAGAAGCCACTGAAGTGGTGTATCTGGCTAAGTAAATGCAGGATTAAGCCCTGCCATGTATTGCACAGTACCAAATGCCCCTGCATTCATGCGATGTTTCGGTCAGTGAGGATAAAGTTATGTCTCGATTTTACTCATCTCTTTGTGAAAACTCAGTCTCTTCTCCTACTCCTTAGGCATCTACATAAGGTGCCTAGTTGCTGCAAGTACCAGGAAGCCATTTATGTCCCTACAAGTAGAATATTCCAGGAATAGCCCAAACTCCTTCTAGCTCAGTTCTGTTAGCTAAAGTGAGCTCCACTCCAGAAGCATGCTGCAGCTTCAGCTGGCCAGAAGATGACAGCTCCTCTTTGAAACCTGCTTCTTTCTGCTCCACCACCCCAGTGAGCAGAGTAGGGTGTGCACAGCCCAGCTACACAACCACCCAAGCTGGGATGCAGGGGACCTGGATCCAAGATCTGGCTCAGATCTGGATGTATAGCCAGCTCCAAGAGCCTTACCACCAGTGTTCTCCCCTCTCTCCCTTTCCAGATGCTGTGTTGTGGAAGAGGATATATTTTAACTAGACCAAGATGGAACGCTAGCAATACCTGTTTCAGAAGAGATGTTCCTACCGTGTTTAACTATGGCTCTGGGTCTCGCTATGGTCAAACACCATCCAAGATGTCCAGAACTACAGGCAGTGCTACTTCAGTACCTTATTTTAATGGCATTGTAGAGTTGTATAAATAACTGTATCACTGACAAAGTGTACATCACAGTCACCCAGATAAGACATTTGCTAGCATTTTTGATAGCAAATCCTCAGGTTTTCCACATCAGCATAAGGACTGGCGGATGTATGATCCTCTCATATTCACACTAGAATTCCCCTCTCCTCCTACAGCTACTTTAAATGTGATTCTTCACTCTTCCACTGATACAGTCTCTATTTCATCACATTTTCCAATTAAATGGGCTGTGCACCTCTCCTTTCTCCCTAGCACTACCATAATCCAAGTAGGCCTTTACCCGTGCACAATAGAGGAGAAAAGAATAGCAGGGATTCACTCTCCCTACATCACCAACACAGACCGATGCACATTTAACGCACAGTTCCTTAGGTGGGGCAGAGATATCAGGAATCACATGGGAACTGCCTCAGCAGCCAGGACCCAAAGCACTATGCTCTCTATCAAGTGAGATGTGAGTCATCACAGTCAAAACAGCTAATCAGGTTAGCAGATTCTATGCTGAATACATTTAATGTAATTTTTAAGTTTCTCTTCTAAAACTTCGGTTCCCTAGAGAATGATCATTTAAGTAGCTGAGAGATATGATTAAAAACATGAAATAGCTGACATATGATAAAACTCAAACATTAATGTTCAAGAAAAAAAACCACAGGTATTTCTTAAAGCATACTCAAAGCTCCTCTTGGAATATCTTGGGGTGATGATTTTATTTTACTTATTTCAGTCTTTGCTGTGTCCCCCCTGCTCCCCAATAACTGAAAGCTACTAGCCATTAAAAAAGAATTAAATGCAAAAAGCCAAGAACCAAACACAGGTACCTCAATGGTTTACCAGTTTGCCTTTGACATCATGTGCAGAGTCAACAATTCCCATACCAGTCTATCCATGTTAAGTGCAAAACACTTAAAATGGATTAAACACTTCTGAGGCTGAGTTTTCTCAGCCTCAGAAACCCACGATATGAGGATCCAAGTTCACTCTTGAATCATGAAGGAGAAAAATTAAATTAAAATTTTTACAGATACCCTGACAAAAGCCTTGCCTGTTGTAAGTTAAGGTACCAAATCCTCATTAGAAAGACTTCCAGCTTCTTTATATGACTTTAATCCACATAAATCAGGAACCTCAGGACAAATTGCCTAATAAAATAATTGCTTTGTACAGTGTCTTAACCTTAATAAAGCTAAAGCAAAACACAAGCTTACTCAGACAACTCTTCGCTTCTGCTTTTCTACTCCAGAAAGAACACTTTGTGCTCATCTCCCTTTCTTTTAAGAGACTGACTTTTGTTAGGTGCTGCTGCACTTTATCATTTCAGCTGGTTCAACTAGGACTTTCCATCACCTGCTGGGACTCGACCCTCCCACTCTTCAGCTAGGAAGGACCTTTTACCAGGAAATCTCTCATGATTAGTTTATAAATACTCCTCCTTCAGCAACACTACAGTTAGAGGAATTTCTTTGTGTTTATAGTATGCAGCAATGCATTGCCTTTCAACAGATCTTGGCTCCACTTTGGGTAAAGGAGCATCACTAGCAGCTATTACCTTTGCCAGATTTGGGAGTTACGCAATTGCTACGACCCTGTTCTTCAGAGACCTCAGTGGCAAAGCTGAGTCTGTTGCTGTGCAGCCTCACCCAAACACATCAACTTAATGTACTTCCCAAATGTTGGCTTCCTTCTTTCTCCACGTCTTATTGAGCTCTTGGGGGTTTTGCCTGTTAAAGTTTCATTTAATTTGCTTTCTATTCCTAGTGACTGTTTAAAGACTTGTTTCCAGGTATGTTTCTTATTGTTCTTGTGTTGTTTTGCCAGGATTATCTTTATGGGTTGCTGCCCAGTTTGTCTAAAACTTACATTGTTTTCTTGCATGTTAATTAGGCTGAAGAAAGGTCAAGAAGGTTCTCTGGGCATGCTGAGGGATGTAGCCCTCTCCTTTAACAGCACAGAGATGGGAACGGGAGGCAAACAGGGATAAAGCCTGCTAAGAAGCCTTTGCTGCATTTTCTTGTCTCTTGTTTCAAAGAACATAGCAAAATTCTTAGAGAGGGGTGAGTCTGGAACCTGTCATATAAGCTTACATTTAGAATAAAGTAAGAATGAGACCATCTTCTATGCCTGTGGTGAATTGAATAGAGAATAATAAACCTAACTCTGCAGTATATTTCCTTGGGGATATCCTGTCAGAGCATCTTCAGCATTTTCAACATCACTAGCTTTTGCAATGGATTTTTAAAGCTGCTGTTAAACAACTGGTGCACTGGAGCAATAGTCTATGGCACATTAGTTGTATCAGTAGGGACAAAATCAAGCCAAATGCTTGATTTGGGTTTTGTGCAAGGACAATGAGAAGAAAATAATAAATCCTTCTATGTAAGTGATGTGGGCCTTCTTAAGATGCCTGCCAGGAGGGCATAACTGAATCGATAAATACAAGTCATTAAAATGCTTTAATGAAGGAAGGAGGAAAAAAAAAGAAAAACAAAAACCTGCAGCAGATAGAAGTACTTAGATTTGTTGCTTTTTTTATTCCTCCTAAGCTGCTGTTTAAATACATAAGGATCTATTATTTTCAATGTTCTGGTCTTTAATTCTGTGTCATTGTCATAAAAAAACAAAACTAATTAAAAGATAATACTTAAGCTATAGGAATGAGTAAGCACACACAAGGATAGGCTTTTCACGATGTTAAGGTGCCTAGATAGATCCAAAATCTGCTTTTTTCACAGCCTAACTTACAGATACTTAATGGTTTGGTGAGAGGAAGGGTGGTTTATAAATAATTGAATGGAGAATTGTCCTTGTATGTATTATTCTTGTTTTAAAACACACAGTATAGTCTCCACCATTATTTTTTGAACTTACACACATTTTTACTTCTATCCATTTAAGTATTTAAATTAGTGTCTTAAGTCTTTCGATACTATGCATTTTCTTCTGTTCTGATGGGCAAATTCAAGCCTATTACACCAGCAGCTAACACTTTTGCTGAGCTACGGTGAGATCAAACTTCAGTTTTATCAAGACGCAGAGAGAACAGGGACAGTAGATAAATACTGAATTATTAATGCAGTGATGCCCCAAATAAATACAATTCACTAAAGAGGTAAACTTACCTCATTTGAAGGGTTTTGTTAGTTTGTTTTTCTCAAATCATTTCTACAATTTCACGTAGGACAAAATCAGGAAAGCAGTTTCCCAAGGATGTTGACTGTGTTCCTGAAACCTTCATCTGCAGATATTTAATGCCTCTTAAACATAAACTTGTTTCCCAGTGAGGAAAAGAAAAGATTCTGATTCTGAAAAAGCCTTAGCCTTTCTTTTGAAGAAAATTAAGTTTATACAATCCAATCTGTCAGATCTACCTTCCACCCCCTAGAAAATAGGTTTGGGATGTTTTGGGTGTTTAAACATGCTGCCTAATTTCAGCAGATTTTGACTGAGTGCTAAACAATTCAAAGGTTTTAATTTTCTCCAGATTTCATTTAAGTAGGCAGGCAGTTGGATAGAAGGAAAAGGAAAAAAAAAGAAAAAAGAAAAAAAAAACACAAAACAACTGTTATAACTTCTACTGAGTGAAAGAATGCAGCAGGAACTCCTTCCCTAGTATACATCAAAGAAACTGTATTTGGTATTTTCCAGCCACAGGGAAATCTTCTATTTGCACTACATCAGATACAGAGAATCCAAGCCCAGGAACTCCACATGAAACCAAGGTTTATTTATTCTGTTGTTTATAGAACTCCTGTGTAAAATGTTCCCCTCTGCCCCACATAAGACTTCAGGGAAGGCAACCTTGGATCTAGTCGGAAGCAGAGAGGAATTACCATTTAAGCAACTGACTGTGGCTGAGCTGGAGATGGGGACTTGTGTTGGGGCTGGGAGGTATGGATACTGCACAGGAGTAGGCTTCTCATTTGAGTCCAAAAACCATGCAAAAAGATTAATATTTCTCAAAACTGAACATAAACTCCCAGAAACTCCTCCCATACTTTGACTCTGTCCCGGTTTCAGGAATCTATGTGTAAAGCAAAGCAGACACTGTTATCAAACTGAATTTTCATTAAGCAGAAATTAAGCATGTTGGGAAGTGCTCTGTTGAATTGGAGCCTTTATACTTCATCAGCTAAGGACTGCTGATGTACCAGGACACTTAAGAACTTGCTGAGTTAACAGTGGGTACTTTGTAAATCATGTATTTCCCTATTTGCTTTCTGAATCCAAGTAATATAATTATTCCTACACTTTTCTTAATCGAATCTCTTAAATCTATTGCACTCCTGCATTTTACAAGGAATTTGCTGCCCTCTATTGATCAGTTGTAGTAAACATGACACATGAAACAACTTGCAGTCAAGAACTTTGCTAAGGGCATGTATAGGTGTTTGGATATTTATTTCTTAAGCTTTGAACCCTTATAGTGCAACTCTATGATGTATGTCTTGTATTTCAATAATACTGGCTAAAGAGGACACAGCTGTTGTTATTGTGAAAAGCTTGGAGGTGTGGACACCCTATTATTTGTTACCTTCTCTTTATAGAAAGCAATAAAATGAGTGTATGCATTTGGTAATAATGTGTAATATTATTCATTAAGTCTGTAATGTTTCCTATAACAGCACTCTGTCCATATAGGGGCTTATGCAATATGGATGGCAAATAATATTGTTTTGAACTAATGCTGCCTAATTTTGTGATATTGAAGAGCACAAGTAATACCCTCACCACTGGGTTTTGCTTTTCATGAACTGGGAAGCAAAATCATGCAACTAAAAGCTTTTTAGTAATTAATTAAGTACATAAGACACATACTGCCTCTAGGAGCCAGAAAACCTGCTGACGTCTCAGAAAGCACAAACTAGAAGCCTGCAGCAACCTCATAGTTCAGGCAGAAAGAGACTCCTTTCATCACCCTTTTTATGAGTGTCACCAATCTGTCTTGAAATATAAATAGGACCAGTTGTTTACAATACTGAATTGCGAAGTATTGTTTGGCAAAAAATTCTTCTAGTTAAAGTCTCTGTCAAAGCAAGAATATATCCTGGCATGGTAGATGATAGGTGAACAATTAGCAAGGCCTGCGTTTAACAGATGGATTCAATATTTACGTAGCTGCTGCTGGAAAGCAGAGAGACATTATTGAGACTGCAGCATGGGTGAGCTTACTGAAAAAAAGCAGTGGTTAAAGAACTGGGGTTTTGTTTTCTACAACAGCTCCTCAAATCCAGGAAGAGCTTCCTTAAACACCCACCCATAGCTGTTCACATCTTGATCCAAAGGGTTTGCTGCTGGTTTGCAGTTAACACACTGAAACCTTTGATCCTGGTGGGAGTGTGGCTTTGATTCGGTATTGCATCTGTGGCTGAGGGGACGTGCAAGTTCTGCACTCACATGAAGAGCCTGAAGTTTCTGCCTGGCACAAGTCAGTTCTCGAGCAGAATCTGAACAGGTCTGGATGATGAAAGCTGACACTAGTTTCAACGGCAAGGTGAAAAAAAAGTGCCTTTAAGGAGATTATGCTCCTCTTTGTGCCCTCCTTAAAACAGGATTTCAGTGGTGATAGTGATGCCCAGTTTGATAGCAATAACATGGGATTAGGTGTTCAGTCTTTAGGTGCTTAAGAGCAGCTTATCTTCCCAGAGATAGGACTCTAATGCAAAAATTGCAAATCCATGTAAATATTATTGTTGTTTTCAATGTTCAACAGCCCCTCCTCAGATGCTTTCTATGATGGTTTTATCAGACCATGTTTAAGTAGAAAATAGGTAGCAGCAAAGTTCGTGCTGTTGCTACCAATGGGGTCGTATGTTCTGCTTTCTCCTTAAGGAAGAAACACAGAATCATCTATAGATGATTCTATGATCTATAGAATCATCTATGTAAACATGAAAAGTTCTGAGTTTTGTGGTTTACTGCTCAGTTTACTCACTGGACAGTATGTATAATCCTTAAATAATCTCTTGGACTCTAGAATTTATGAAATCAATATAGCTGATCTGTAATTAATAGAATCACTCCTGTCTGGGCAGATCAAACATACTTTTTTAATTGCTCAGAAGGAATTAGTTTGATTCTTTTTTTAAAAAGAAAAAATCCTGTCACCTACTTAATTGCTTTTTTCACTGAAGTCTTTAAATAGGTGTCATTGAAATCTTTCCCTCTCACAAGCCTGTAATTCTGCAGAGAGAAAAAGACTAGAAACGGCTGGGGTTTAACATATTAAAAATTGATTTCCAAACACAAGAGGAAAACCAAAGTATAGAAAATTGAGAAATCTAAAACCAGTTTTAAACCAAATGGCCTACCTGCTTATTAAGGCCATACCTTCCTGTGGTAAGAAGAACCTGAAAATTGTGGTTTGTCTGATGTCAACTTCAGGTACCTGGGTCCAGCATCAATCAGTGCTGCTTAAAGGAGCAGTAATCCAGAGGATTTCCACCAAATGCACCACACAAAGCACCTGTGGGCACAGCACCTTCAGCTCGTCATCCTCTGCGTTTCACAAGCATCCATGTGCAGTCCCATGAAAGGACTTTCTGTGGGCGTCTGGATGAGAGCGTGCTGGACACTGAGGGCTCTTTGCTTAGCTAAAGAAAACAATTCCTCCAGTCTATGGTCACTACTTCTTAGAAATAGGCCCATGCGTGGGTGCCACTTGCCTTGTGCTTGTCTGGGTGGTGCAATATATGATACAGCTACTGGAGGGTCACTATCAGATATCTAATCAGAGACTGCTTTGTCATTGCTCTATATTAAACCCTTGTATTTGTCCTTTACCAGAGCTCATTAATTACTCTCCCTCTGAATAGCCATATTTTTTGTGTTACCTTCTCCGTTTAAAAGCAGATTTTCATTCTCTGGCCCCTTGTGAAGATGCTTATGGCACTACAGGTACTAAGAACTCCATCTTTCAGGTTCTGGATTTTATTTTGCGTAAGGACAATAACTTCTTTGTCATGCTAAACTAAATGTATTCTGAGCCATCTGCCGTTCTGAAAGTGTAATCTCTATAACTAGTTGAATATACGAAAACACGTCTCTCAGCGTTTTTCTTCACCTTTTTAATCAGCTCTTGCTACTTCTGTTGTTATCTGCATGCTGTGATGATTAAAATTTCACTTGTATTGTACGACTGTCCTTGACCAAAGTCTCAGTTCGCCCTTTCCCTGTAAAACCAGTCCTCAACACTTCAGCTAGTCATGAAGATTTTAAGCATAAGTAAAAACCAAGAGGATTGATTTGTATGTGTGTGTGTCAGCTTCTTGTGCCTCATGTTTCTTCTTGTGTGCGGAACAAAAGCAGAAAACTCTAAGAAGGACCCAGAAGCAGACAGAACTTGCTTAATAAATACTCAACCTGCTCCATAGCTTTCTTTGACCTGTGGATGTTTGTTTGCACAGTTTGAGTAGCATGACCTTCCTGTGGGCTCGGGCATTAGAGACCTATTTATCAAATTAGGCAACAGGCACATATTTCAGCTGGTAAAGAGTAGGCACTGTGCTCCTCAGTAGTTGCTTCCTCCTCAGCCAAGACCCTTTTTGGCTGTGTATGGTTTAAAACCATTGGTTTGAACTTAGGCTGCGAGTGAACAGAAGAGGAGTATTCCCAATGCCAGAAATCACCAAGAAGTAGCAAATAACAATACAGTATCCTCAGATGAAGCAAGCATTTAACCTTGGAACACAATAGAAGAGTATGTGTGTGTGTATATATATATATATGAGCACTGTGCATATACCTGAATTAATAGAGGAAAAAGTAGTGCACAATACAGTGAAAACCTTGGAGGGCTTATGCGTTCACCCAATATTCCTGCACTGTTCTAGATAGAAATTTCAGATCAGTGAGCCAAAACTGGGGCAAATCAGAACTAAGGCAATTAACCCAAGGGCTGGGTTGCATAGAAGGGCAAAGATATCAGGCAATCCAAAAAGGCAGCCATAAAGAACGCAGCTTTAGTCCTCCGCATCCTTGGCCACAGAAGCATGTTCATGCACTGAAATGTTGACTTCAAGGGAAGCTGCAGCATCTAACGTTTGTCTGTTTAGCCAGTCTTTAATTTTGCTTGTCTGAGAAAATATACTCTTATTACTGTTACTGGAGAGCATAGTAGTAGTAATAAGAATTTTTAAAAAAAGCAGGTCACAGTTCTACATACTTTCAACAATAACATTTTTACAAGGTTCTGTCAGCATAAACCACTTTCTGCTGGTTCATTTATAGAAGCGAGCAGGGTGTTAAATCCTGACTGAACTTGCCCCATCACATTGCTGCAACTACTGCAGAAGACTCCCAGCACCTTTTGCATTTCTAATGAGCACCTGTCTGCCTGATTGATTAAGCTCCTTATAGCCTCCATCAATAAATTAACTGAGCTGAGTCTGGGCTCTGGAGCCCTTCTTGAAAACGAACTCATATTAAGGATAAATACTCAGTAAATTGTAAGTATAGTACAAGCAACCAGAAAGTGTACTAGCTAAACTCTGGAGATGGGCTCAGGCTAGGAATACAGGTAGAAATAAATATCCACCTCCTTGTCATCCAGGGTAACTAGTGTAAGGAGGTGTGATATGGGAGTTGTCACTGTGCAATATACTTAGTGTATCTGCTGTTGTTTTTATGTGATTACAGGAGTTGGCTACTGCACTAAGAGCTTTGGATACAACTTCCTACATGTTCCTTACCTCCCACCATTTGAGTCTTAACATATTGTGTATAAGCAAATTGTTTCCAAAAAAATTGCTTAATAATTCAGTTCGCTTTGCTTTAATGGTAGAACAGCTAGTCTTATGGAGAAGAAAGAAGTGGATGTGTAGTGAACTTCAGTGGAAGGATAGCATGATGTTTTTCTAAAGAAGCAAAGGAAACTTTTGCCTTGATAGAACTTCCACGGATGGATATGAAACTTGCCAGTAAAAATATTTGAGAGGCTCTCAGCAGTTTAGTGTCAAAATGTAAGAGGTACATCCTGTCTCCTGTTCTGTTCAATAAGTCCATGTATTGCAGACAGCACAAAATTTGCAGTTCTTCAGAAAGTCGGAGGACAGGGTTAGAATTCAGTGTGCTCTTAGCAAAGCAGAGAGAGACGGGGGTGGGTGGGTAACACTGACTGGAAAAGAATATGTGGGATGATGATGCAACACAAGGCAAATCTGAATTAACAACATCCTGCTGCATCAACAACATGTCAAGGTGTATAAACAATCTAGCCTGAAATATAGGGAGTATTCTTCTCTGCTCCGTGCGGAAATACTCTTTTGGGGTTTATGTGCTGAATGTGACCTATTTGACAACAGTCTTGGTGAAAACTGTAAGAATTCATCCAGAAGCATGAAAACAGACTCAGAAAGGCTGGATGAGCTGAGGTTAGATAGGCTGAAGGAAAGAAAGCTGAGAGGAGGACTGGGACACACACACAGAGTCAAATACAGAAAAGCCTACTGAAGAAAACGAAAGGAACAACCTGTTCTCCATGTCTGTGGCTGACAGGACAAGTAGTGGGCCAAAATCACAACAAGAAGTTAGGAGTGATCTCTATTATTTAAGGTGATCTCATGCAAAACCGAAGTCATCCTATAACCCCAAATTCTCTTTCTCAATAAATGAGTAGTCATCATCTAGAAGTTGCTTCCAAGAGTAACGTGTTTCACTTTTACTAACGGAGATTGCAGTACCACTCTACTGGAGTGCAGACTTCTGTCTAGCCTGCTCTGCAAGACTCCTCTTTAAATGCAGCAATGAGGTACAGTCTGTGCAGAATTGGTCTATATTACTTCAACTCTAATTCCTCTTTTGCCCAGGGCTTATATTGTCTGATCACTTTTTCCTCCTCTTTTATCTCTCATCTAAAAATAATACCATTTACTACTCATACACTTGTCAAGAAATTAAAAAATATTGTCCTCACACTTTGATTAGAGAACTGGGTGAAGCTGCTGCCAGTAAATGCATTTTGAAGAGCTGGGGCGGGAGCAGGAGAAACACAAGGGTATAAATCTAAGAGGCAGCCTTGCAGAAGACCTGGGTCACAACTTGCTCATGGGCAGAGGACCCCAGAGACAGCTCTACTGCTGCACATTTAACTGCTGTGGGGAGATGCTGACGCTGGTTGTTTGGAAGCAGCAGTACTTTCTAGCCTGAAATTCCCTGCTTACTCCTTATCTACGGTCACATGCCAAGAGGAACTTGCTCTAAGCATTTAAATCAGGCTGGGAAGGCTCAGAGCGATTCCACTTCAGCAGTTTGCAAGTTGTTGTACATGAGCTAATAATGATGGATGAGTTTAATATTCCACTGTTCTGCTTTACAACAATTTATTGGGGGTAGTAGCTGAACCAGTAAAGCTGGAGAACTGTTGTTCTCCTTCGGTCATCAATTAGGTTAGTGATCATTGCTGTACTGGGCACATTAAATGATCCTCTTAGCCTTTCAGAGTTCAAAATCAAACAGCAGTTTTTGAATCTTTTCAAAGAGTTCTGTTAGATCTATATATTAAGATCATACTTCCTTTTTCTTTCCTAGACATATGTGGCTTTTGCAAATGTTCTAGAAAAAAAGTAATTTTGAATCTCAACTGGTATTAGCAGCTTGTTCTTGAGGAATATATTCTGACTATTCAGTTGGAGTTGCTACCTATAAAAACATAACAGAACAATCCAAAAAATAGCTGTTATATTCACTATTAGCTTCAGTGAAGTCCAGCTGAAACTAAGGTTTCCTACTTCATGGAGAACTACGATGTTCTGAAATGTTTCTTTCATCCCAACTGAAAATTTAAAGTCAACATTATCAACAAACTGTAATTCCCCAAAAAATGGGAAAGTCATCATCACAGTTTCCCCTTTACTGCTGCAACATTTAGAAATTATATGATGTATAGTTTTTTAAACTATTTGGGGGTCAAACTTGGGTGAAAATTATTCACTTTCACTCACTAATTTCAGTCAAAGCAATATTTCGCAGAAGAACATAATCTATCTGAAAACTTCAAGCCAGTATAGTTGGCACCTTGAAGGGATTGCCCCACTACGTTATTTTCCTACCTCTCATACTTTTACCTATCTATGACTCTTGACTTATGTACTGTGACTGTAGCAAGGATAGGGCAAGAGAGATGCTCCCTTGCGGGGGATGCGGAATAAGGGCATTATGTCCAAGCTCAGTGCTGCTGATGGTTCTTGGACGGCAGCAGACGCAGTGCAATAAGCAAGAGGAGCCCTTGAGAAGATGGGCTCCAGAGACCAACCTCCTGCTTGGTCTCTGGGGTGTAGGTCAGCCTTTCATTGCTGGCAGGGTACCTCCCCTGTCCTAGTCTGTGGCTGGGCTTCCCAGGCACTGCTTCTGTTTTAATAGCAAGAACGTCCATAGGCAGGAGTAAGGAAATTAACTTCCACAATGTAACTTAGAAAGGAGGTAAAAAAATATTTGGCTGGAATAGCAAAGATAAATTACACGGGCTCTCCTTCTAAATTTATTCACAGTAAACGAGTAAAGAAGTGCTTTAGTGCAAGCCACCGGACCTGATATGGCCCCTCTATCTCTGCTTATCACAGCATCGCACTTGACTCCCTGCCCAGGACTGTCAGAGGCAGAAGAGATGCTTGGCAATATCAGCAGGGTAATTCTAAGTGAAGCAGACGTCTCTGCTCTGATTAGATGGTCCGTCTCCCCTCCCCTTTCTCCTTTCTCTCCCTCCATCCCCTTGGAGCTCCTATAGCTTTTGTAGAAGATTTGGAAAGCTCAGTGAGAAATCTTTGGTTTTAGCTGGGAGCTCAAAGTCCTCAATTCATTCTTCTCTTGGTTTTATAGGGACCGAGTTATTCTTCAGTAAGACAGGTTTTGATCATCAGGAGATTGTACCACTTGGTTGTGAGTGAGGGAACTGCACTGTCTTAAACTCTCTGTGTATTGTTTCATCTCTCCAGGTTACGAATTTCTTTGACATTATCGGCCTAAAAATACAACACATGGTATGAAATTTCACACGGTAACTGCAATTTTGGGAGAGCCGTTGTGGCCAGGTCGGCGTGGGAAACTGCAGTGAAAGCTTTTCGTAGTTTGGGAAGAAGAGCCTACAAATATTTGGTGAAACAGATAGGATTTTTTTTTCTTTTTTTCTTTTTTTTTTTTTTTTAATTTATTTCTTTTATAACTTTGTGAAGGATCTGAGTCAGCCGCCAGATGTCACTGGTGTTACAGCGAAGGGGAATGGTTCTGCGGGGCGGCGGGTTTTCCCCTGTAAAAACCCCGGAGGTGTTGGAGACCGTCTGAAATCTGGGAATCCCAGCACTTCTGTTACTTTTCATTATCAAGACTTGCAGCTGAGAGATTAGGTGGAAACAACAAGAAAGTCATGAAAACTCGTGAGAGTCTTATAAAAGGTAGTTTTAGTATTTTCATAATTAAACGGCCGTTTTTCACTAAGAGAAATGCAAATACAGGAGTGAAAGTAAAGGGCAAAGCTTTTTTAATGGATATGTTATTTCTTCTGCTATTAGCTAATGGTAAGGACATTGAAGATTTTCAGATTAATTCCACTGAGGTTTTCATTTATCTGATAACCATTATCTGATACACACAAATAAGTAAATAAATAAGCAGCCTATTACCTGTTAATTCCCAAATCCTTTAAAGTGAGGGCAAGTTTTCCACTAACGAAAAGGGAGTTTGGATTCCTTTTTTTAGAGTGGTAGCAGTTATGTGGAGTTGCGTTGGAAACACTTACTTATAGGACAGTGGGAAAATACACGTTTTCATCCCTGTAAGGACTGGACAAGCAATTGCCTTTGAGTTTTAGGAAATGTTATCTTCCTTCCCATTTCACCTGTATTAAGGCACAGAGTACAATGTGTTTCAGTGCCATTCTGCAAGAAATACTGAGCCTGATCCCAGGGCTGCCCCTCTCCTAAGCCTTGCTGAAAGTAGGGCTGGTCATCAGCACTGTGTTAATATTTGGGGATGCCTGGTTTTATAGGGAAAATGGCATCTTCTGAGCGGTCTTAAATTGTTTAGAACTGGAAATCAAGGACATTCAAGAGTGTTATTTCCTCACAAACACACACTGACTGCCCAGGAATCCAGTTTCTGTTTCCTGGGAAATAATGCACCTACATTAGAGCAGCGACACGGCAGGGACCCCACCAGTTTCTTCCCAAGCTCACAAAGTGCATGGATCTGTGTTGCGGTTGTGTGCACTCACCTCCAGAGAAGAACATCCTGGGGTTAGGAAACTATCCCAGCAAGCAACTTCTGTCTTCAAATGATTAACTATATGACCATAAATCCACAAGTCCTCTGCAAATTTTATAGGAGTTTCATAGTTCATGGAAATTGTAGTCTCCTTCTGCTTCGGAGAATGGTGGAAGCAAAGTGGACCAGACTTTGTGTTTTAACATGCAAATCAGTTTAAATGAGTTGAAAATGAAAATCAGCATTGCAAAAACTGCTTTAAAAAAAAAAAAAAAAAAAAAAAAGGAGGAAAACAAGCCCACTGCTTTTCTTCCTGTAATTTCTGTCAATAAAAATTCAGAAACTTTTTTAGGAAAATGGGAAGGTGTTCACAAAAATAGATCTTCTTTCTTGAAATGTTAGTCAGAAACAAACCTAGTGTGGCAATAAGCATCATGGAGTAAATACAAGTTACAGAGAGAGACATTTGTGCTGGCAAGCATCAATTCACACTAGTCAGGAGACTGCAGACAACTCAGGAGTTCAGCTATAACAGATTGGTCACAGCTAAATATGCCCTTAATCCATTGCTAAGAGTCCCTGGAATGCAGTAAGGTCAAGATGTAAAAAAAAAAAAAAAAAAAAAAAAGATACCCAAAGTTAAGAGATTTAGGGCAAGATTTTCAGAGGAACAAACAGACAGACAGGCTGTGTCTTTAGGACCTTAGTAGCTTATGACCTTAACATTTTTCCTGACTTTAGTGGGTCTTTACTGGTGGCCCGCCACTTAAAAATCAGGCTGTTTAGTTAGTGATCTTAGTATTTGTTTATGTCTCCACGTGTTTCTTTCTGTCTTTCCCTTTTTTTTCTTTTTTTTTTCTTTTTCTTTTTTTTTAACTTACTTCCCCATTACCTGTGGAGCTGCGTGTGGAGCTGGCTCTACCTTTCTAGAATCATACAGAAAAATATCTTCCACCTTCACCTACAGCACCCAAACCGACCGGTGCCAAGAGCAGTGCATGAGCCTTAGCTTGAGGGGTTTACACACAATTAGAAATCAGATTTCCACCGATTACTGTAAAATTTGAGGAGGCGTCCCCACAGTGCATAAGTATTCTATCATTATTTGTATTTTATAGTGTATCAAATTAAAATTAAGCCACATATGCAAAGCAGAAATGGCTTTTATGAGTAGCATCTGAATACTTCTGTTCCCCAGAATATTATTAATGACAAAACATTAGACAAACCCTGCCTATGGTTTAGGACAGGAGGTGGACAAATATCTCTCTTCACACCCAGTTTTCTATGATTTTGTGCTGCCTGGAATGAAAGCCCTACTGGTCTAAGGAGCGCCATCAATATATCATTTTCCCTAAAATCTACGGGGTTTTCTGCACAGTTACCTGCCTGCACACATCTTACACCGCAGTGGGGAATGCAGCACCAGTTCAGGGAGTTCTGCAGCCACAGGGGCATTTTCCTTCCCCTCTCCACAGCACAGTGACAGCACACTGCACTTCATTACGCTGCAATCTTAGTCCGAGACCAATCTTTCCAAGCACAATGAGACGTATTACTGTATTTTCCTTGGCAAAAATGTCACAGTGCCTTTTCCTTTCTTCTCCTCAGCTTTTCAGACCCTCTCTCGCTTTTGTTCTTGCTTTGGATCTATCCTATTTCTGTACATAATCGATCAATTCAATGCAAGGTAATTCCACCTAGCATGTGATTCACTCTCTTCAGAAAAGAAGCTGTGAAGTGTTGAGACTTTCAGACTCTCCATGGTTTTTAGCAACCGTTGAGTTAAGACTTCACCACATGTGTAAAGTACCAGCTAGGTTCCCTCTCTTTAGATTTTGGGATTAAGAGAGGACAGAAACATGGACATCTGCAGTTATAGGGTGTGTACTTCCTCTGAGGAGAATTCATGGTGATGACAATAGAAGTCCTGCTACAAGGCATAGATGGAACTTCTCTTCCCTCTGTCAGCATCCCCACCTCGTCCCCTGATGTCACCTTTCCCTGTGTTAAGTCATAATCCTCTGGAAAACTGTGCCCACATGGGCCTATTGTGGACCTCATGGGTTGGGTGACATGAAGTCGTTTTCCCCACTTCAGTGCTTCATGAGAAAACGTCAGTCGTTCAGGCTTGGAGGGCAGAGGCAAAAGTGTGCAAAGGTTGTTCTGAGAGAAATGATAGCTTAATTCCTGAGGAAACCAAGGTAGAATTCAGGTGATGGCAAATGATGCTGGCTGCTTTTGAAAACCGGGGTGACAATCTTTTGATACCAACATCCATTACTGCAAACATGTCCTGTTTATATATTACAATAGTAAGATGATACTGTCTTATTGTATCATTATGCAGATCATGGTTAGTAAAACTACAGAAGAATAGTAGCAAGACACCATGAAAGCTGTTGTTACGAGCTGCCTCTTAGATTAAGTTCTTTCAAGCACACATGTAAAAAGACACTCTTACATGTACATTAAGATCAAGAGTGAAGTACTACATTTGACAATGTCACCTTCAGTGGTCTGCAACCATTTGCACACTTGCAAAACGTAGAAGTTGTCCATCTGCATTGGGCTGACAAAAGTAGAGAGCCAAATGGGAATCGTGCAGCAGGCAGGCGTGTCACTCCATGGAGGTCCCAGCGGGATCCACCGTCTGGCTGGTTTGTACACACTGGTCTATAGTGCCCCTTACAAACAAAATTGCAGATGATGCCGTGACTTCTATTTGCTTAAACAACTTATATCCCGAGTGGGGAATTTTTCTGGATATAACCTTGAATATTATTTCTTAAGAAATAAATAAAGCATTTAACCAACAAACAAAAAAAATAATGGCTTTGCCTACAATACCTGGTTACACATAGATAGGCATTATTGTAAAAGTCCGTTTAACAACAGATGTGTGGGATTTCATTTTGGTATGTATAATGCTGTAGGGTCGATGGTGATACTGCTTTGCAACACCAGTACTTAAAAAAAGAAGAAAAAAAAAAAAATTGTACCTGTTACATTTCTTCACCTTTTATTCATTTACTGAAAGCATTTTGGATGTTGCTGTTTGCCCAGCCTGCCAATGACACTATGTTCCCCCTGCATAATCTACAACATCTGCGGGCTTCTTCTCTATCACCCAAAGCGTTTGAAAGCCAGGATCTTCTGCTGCTTTTATTCACACACAGAAGTGAAGCACTGCAGGTCCAAGGGCCAGATTTCAACAGGACTGGCATGAACTCTTGTAGAAATGAGTGACTGATACGTTTCTTTGTAACAGTAAAGTTCCAGGTATGAGTTGTATTTGAGTAGTGTATTAATCATGAAGTTTCATTGCTCCACTTCCATGGGCTTTACAAAAGCACATCCTTACAATAATGATTTTTCTATGAAAAAAAAAAAGTTTTTGCATTTAATAAGTCCACTCCTCTTTGCTGACTGTAAGTGTAGTAATAAAATGGCAGATATGTGCATAACACAAGTAGAACTCGAGTGCAGAGCTCCTCAACTCGACAGACACCTCACTTTTAACATCCACGTGCCTCAACAGCTGAGCTTCTCCACCTGGGCTCCGTCAGACTTACCTCAGCCTTCACAGGACCGGCCGCCTTAGCTTCTGCCTAAACTCAGTCCAAACTGTAAAGTAGCCGCTCCTCGGCCTATCCCGGTCCAAAAGGGTTTGATGTAGTACGACACAGCAGGACACGAACTGTAGCATACACACAGCAGTAGTTAATAGGGGTTAAGGATCTCATGCTGGAAGAAGGAGATCCACATCCCATTCCTTCAACTGCTTGAGGAAATTCAAACCACATTTCTTCCCTTGCGTATGGATTTCTAACCATAGTCTGTGGGCTCTTCCCAACACCAGCAGAAATTATAGAACAGGTCAATATAATAAATGGTGACAAATCTCTAGGACAGAAGGTGTTCCCCAGAGTGCCAAAGAAATGTCGATTTGAAACTCCTAAATCGGTTATTAAAATCAGCCTCATGACCAGAGGAAGGGAGAAAGGTTCATGTGACACCCAGTTTTTAAAGGTTCTGTGGCATGCCTGGAGAACCAGAGATGAGTATGTCTGATTTCTGTCTCCAGCATTGGTAGAAATAGAGTTGAAATGGCTTTCATAGAGAGAAGTTATGTCTCCTAAGCGTAGTAAAGTTCTTCAAAGCAGAAAATATGCCTGTGGATAAAGGTCACATACTTGATGTAATGTTCTTAGATTTCTAAAAAGCTTTTGATGAGGTCAGTTATCAGAACCATTTAAAGTAGATAGGATTTAATGGGATAAGAGGGAAGATCCTCCTGTGGCTTAATAACTGCTCTAAAGATTTGTAACAAAAAGTAGTGATAAATGGTAGAAGGTAATTGCTAATGAAGTCCCACAGGCATCCAGATGTTCAACATATTTGTGAATGGTCTGGAAAGAAGGTGCGTAGTGAGGTAGCAGGTTTTTTTAATGATGAGAAATTGTCTGGAGTGGTCAGAATTAAAACCATCTATGAAACATTTCAGATGCATCTTTTGATAAAAAACGGACAAAAAAAAAAGGTAAATTCAATACTGAAGAATAAAAAGCCATGCACATAGCCAATAATGAAACTCTCTCTATATACACGCACATACATAACTAAAGGCGTATCTACATGTATATGTACACAGTGCTGGACTCTCACTCAGCTATCCCCATCTGCAAAGGAATGATGAGTCAATTTGCATAAATCTTTGAAAGAATCATTTTAGTGGTCAGCTGTGGTCAAAAAGAAAAATAGGGCGTTAGGAAACGTTAGGGAAGGAAGACGAACCAGTATACAAACCATGCTACTTTAATAAACCCATCGTGCGTACACACTCCTTGAACACTTTATGCAGCTACCTCACCTCAGAAAAGATTTATTAAACAAGATACATGAAAGTTCAAGACAGACCATAGCATATCCAGAATGACTCCCATATGAGGACAGATTAGAGAACAAGAACTTGCATTTGAAAAGAACTAACCTCCTGGTCCCTGCATTCCACATACTCAAGTATACTTGCTGAGCTGAATACAAGTCTATCTCAAAAAGAAGTACTTCAGAAGTCCTGGAAGTAGTTTACAAGCAGGAGATTACAGTGTCTACTTAGAGACACCCTAGGACTGGATGAGATGAGGACATAGCTGGGGATGTTGTATAGGAAGTCAGGTCACCCAGTTTACAGCTCTGGATTGCACTTTCTACACCTGAGACTTTGCTAGCAAGGATGGTGCTAAATCAGGAAGAACTAGTTGCAGTCCTAGCTGGAGTTTTTAGAGCTGCAAATTAACAGTGGGAAGGAAAACCTTTAGACATTAAAATTCAGCGTGCATTTAGCAACAAAGCAGAAGTACCTCTGAAAATATTATGTTAGGGAGCCATGTTTCACATATGTATTATCTATTTAAAAACAAATAGAATTTTCACCTTATTATGACATAAACCATAGAGAGCATCCCAGTTTGTTTCTGATACCTAATAATCATCTCATGCCAGCCTTCTACAAAGAGGTATGTCAAGACCTTCATGTAAAAGGGAAGTCATAAATTACTGTAGAGACCCAGGGCAGCCTAATACAGGCACCTTACTGATAGAGCTGTATCACTGCAGATGATCAGGCTCAAACTGAAGGACAGCAGTATGTGCCTATTTAATTTCTGATCAGGAGACAAGGTAGAAGGCACGACATTTTCTGACTCATCATGAGATGCTTCTGGTTATGAGAGGATTATGGCAGTAGTAGCAAAACTCCTAAAAATCTCTCAATGTTATTGGAATTCCTTCTGTCAGCTGGATCCAGTTGCTGTGACTACACGGCAAACTAGTAGATCAAAAAATAAACCTTAACAAATCTGGTGAAAAAAGAAACTACTAGCCTTCTGAAAGGAGGCGGGGGGGGGGGGGGGGGGGCTAGAAAAAGAGCAAAATAAGTGGATTTATCAGTTATGCCAACCAGTGAGTGCAAATTACAATTCCAAGTTTAAACAACTCTGTATAAATAAATCCTGTTGAGCAAATGATCTACAGCGGATAGCTGGTTTCCTTCTACTCGCACACACACGTACATTCTATATATTTTTCTCTCCACTTATAAAACTCAGTAAGAGGTAATGAAATTTTCTTTTAAAAGAAGGTTTAAATTCACCTAGGCTTTTTTTAAAATTGTATTTTGTTGTATTTTCATAGAAATGGAAGACTGTTAAAAGTATATAACACTATCAGTGCATTGAATGTATCGCACACTCAGTAACCTATCTGAAACTAAAAATAGAGGCATGCCGGGAAGGATTAAATTCTGGCTTCATAAATCAATAGCAAATTGATATAGAACTGGAAATCTTTCCTCAGATTAGGGCCCACTGCCGATTGATGTATTTGGTCGATCGAGGTATTGCTGCAAGATTTACAGCACAACTTTCAAAGTTATCTAAAGGAGTTAAGACAGACATTGAATATAAATGATGTGTAAATCCCGTAACTTCCTTTTCCTCCTTACAAAGATTTGATCTACATTTGCATGGTGGTGCAAAAAGAATTATTTTATTCTTCAGAAGAGTTTTCAGGATCTTTTTTTTTTTTTTTTTTGCACATTTCTTTTTCTTACCTGTTGAATGGTTTTCAGTGTGTGATAGCTGCCTGGCTGCTGCCAGCTAAGTGCAAACACAAGGTTCCTAAGAGTGATGGTAGTGATATTTTTGCCACTGTAAATTATTCTTACAGTTACGGTTATTGTTGTTGTTATTTCTGAAATATTTCTGGGAGCTACATCACGACTGCAGGTTCTGCCCAGAAGATGTAGTTACTTCACTGCAGCAATCATTTGGTCATTTGTAGTAATCCTCACTGTTTATAATGATATCCAACACATTCTGTTTTCCCTGCCAAAAATATTCTTTTCTCTCTGTGTCAAGAAAAATTCAGGCCAAAGTTCTAAGCATCAGGTCACAGGGTTGTCTAAAAATGGGAAATGTCAGGCAAACTTAGTCTTCATATCCGTTCTGCCTGGGGTTTCTTCTTCTTAAAGCATCTGCACAGCAGCCGAGGGCAGCTCTCCATTTGCCTCAGCCAGTCCCAACAACACCTAATCCTGGCCTAACATACTCGTGATCCTGAGTAAGGTTGACTTTACCCATGTGCTGAATATCAAAAGCCAAGCTTGGAAATTGCCAGCCCAATTCTGGATTTTCTCCGTATGGTCTGAATAACGAGCCTGCTCGTATGCTGGGATTTTCTTCAGACCATCCCGCTGGCACTGATGAAAAGCTTGAAAGGCAACGGGCAGTGTATGTGAAGAAGGATGTCAAAATCCAGATTTCCATGAATTCCCTAAGCAGAAGGACGGCACAGATCGAAGCGAATTAATCTCACATTTCTTCTAAGCACAGCTCTTAATAATATTTGTGTTTCCAGGTGGGGTTTGGCTTCTGGCACCCTGCTCGGCCGCGGCAGCTGAGTGATGCTCGCCGTGGGGGAGGCCTGCAAAGAGGCTGTTTGCTCAGAGGCTCCGAGCTGGAATCTGCTCTGTGGGGGCTCGCTGGCCTCTTGGCTCCTCAGTACCAGGCATACCAGTCTGAAAAACCCAGGAGGACAGGATCAGGCCCTGAACAGTCCTTTAATCCTATCTTACAGGTCTCAGCGAGGAAAATCCATATTATCTTGTTGCCTAATACTGTTCATGGGATACAAGAAATCAGCTTAACAAAAAAATCCTCTGTAGGATAAGTGCAAAACATTCCTTTTGCTTTTAAGTTAAAAAAAGTATCCACTGGGAGGTAGAGGGGGAAAGGAGGAAAGGAATTTCTGCTTGAAATCAATAAAATTTGATCATATAATTATTTTTTTAAAGTTGGTTAACATACCAGATACTAATCCAGTCATTAAAGAGAACGTCATGTCTGAAATATGGATGTTTATTTTACATGTTGGGTTTTTTTTTTTATTAAGAAGGTAAATGCCCATTCTTCTAGGAAAATAACGCACTTGGAGCTGTCTTATTTCCTGCTGTTGATTAGTTATGAGTGGCTGGTATGACTTTAGCAATGAAATCGCAGGCAGAGACTTCAGTGAAATCCTGGCTTCGCTGCAGCTGGTGAGGGTTTTACCGTGGTGCTCTCCAGCAACGTGTTACACAAGCAGTTCTGCTTTTAAACAATCATAATGCTTTGAAACTCCTAAGGTGTATTTTTCACAGTGTGATGCTGTAGAGCGGATGCTGGTTTTATGCTTCCCTGGATAGTAAGCAAATCTGAGATGAAACCCTTCTGGCAGCCCTAAGACCAGATACACTTTCCTGAGTCGCGGTCTGTGCAAAATATTCCCTCTCAAAACACAAGCAAGGCTCTGGGCAGAGCCCTGCAGACGTAGAGGTGAACAGTTAGAAACCAGCTCTGAACGGGGGCTGGCTTAAAACATAAATACCATAGGTTACAGCCTTGGCACCTGCAGTCGTACGACCACACCAGTCCCCAGCTTTGGGGATTTTTTTTTTACTTTTTAGACCGTGAGGATGCAAGAAAAGTTGGAGGGGGTGTTGGAGCTGAAGATAACGGAGCAGGTTCAGGCAGGTGGAGTCTGGAGCTCTGAATTTGGGGCTCCTCTCTTCGCACATCAATTCCAAAGTTTGGGGTGTCCTAAATAAGGCAGAGTAGGGCGAGCAACAAAACATAACCCCACGGAGCAACAGCCTGGCCTGTCTGCGCAAGCTTCATTTCTGCCCCGGCTGAGCCTGAGGCAAAAACTGTCTCCCTGATGTTCTAGTAGGGAAACGGGGCTCTTTGCAGACCGAGAAGCCAGCCTGGCTTTACAATGGGAGTTCATTTATGAAATGCGATTGATTTGGGAGAGCTGATAGAGCTAAACAACAGGGGACGGACTTACGTAAGCCTCCCTGGGCTGGGGGGAAGTATGGCTCTTCCAGGCCGGGGGGAACATCCCAGTGCCTCAGCCTGACCACAGCACGTCACCACACGCTGGCATGAGCCGGCCGCAGCCTGTCACTCCCAGGCCTGCTGGAGACCATCCCATCAATCTGTGCTTTCCATTCAGCTCTCCTGTGAACGCAGCTGCCACCGCTTTCCTTGAATCCTTGGGAGATGCCCTCAAATCCCAGGCTCAGATGCGCACGTCTCCTTCCCTTCCAGGCAGCCTACCGTAAATCCAGCGGATTCCCCCTGAAAACACGCTCCAGCCTGCGGGTCTGCAGGGCAGGATCCGGCCCAGGGCCCCGAGCAGCTCCCTGAGCTCAGAGCCTGATGCGAAGGTCCTGATGCAGTCCCATTGAGGTCGATGGCGAAGCGCCCGTCCATCCTGGGGAGAACAAAAGGGTTGGGCTTGGCAAATCATTTCCGTTAATGTAGCGGACAATTACTGATGCCTCTTTGCAAATTGCTGTTCTTTGACATTTTTATAACTCAGTAATTTCCAGTTGTGTTCCCATGTTTGCCTCTTTTGTGTATAGTTTTCCTATTTTTGAGTGCATGGTTCAGAACATTTAAACAAGAACTAACAACAAATTACCTGCTCAACTGGGTTCTGTGAAAAGGGGCCCTGAAACTTATTTACAAATTAAGCGGACTGAGGCAGGGAGGGAGTAGTCAGCGGGAGCGAGTTGCGGGTGTGCTGCAAATCACGCAGGGTTTTCTAGCCAGAAAAGCCCTGCATTTGGGGAGGGGGGAGGGCCCGGGAGTAGAACTCTGTGTCTTTTACCCGAGACCTTCTTTCACCGGGAAAAATTCACCTGATTTTCTTTTTCTTTTTTTTTTTTTCTACTTTTTTTTTTTTTTCTGTTGATAAGTCTCTGGAGAAATGATCCATCAGAGAAGTAAATCAATACGCGAACAACCCCACAGCCGACTAATTTGTTTTCTCGTTTAAAGAACTAGGTCTACTCTGTATTTGCTTGTTTATTTCTCTCCGACTGTAAGGAAATAAATATTGTATATTTACGACCTAAAAAATTCACATCTCCGTTTAAAACACATTCATGACACGATCCAAATTTCTCAGCCCTCCATAACTCTCTGCCAGAGGTTTTTAACATGGAATTGATCACTCCAAAGGCGATTTCTCCTATCCTCACTTGAAACACATAATCGTTAAGAGGGAAAGCAACTGCGTCCTTTGCTTTGTTTTGTATTTTTTATTCCTCTAAATCTCCGCAGGATTTTCGTGCACGCCGGTTTTGATGTATTTCCACTCGGGCTGATATTAGATCTCCTGCATCCCAGCGTCTTCGGCTAACGCTGTTCTCTCATTTCGATCGCTTAATTTTGTTACGGTTATAAAGAAAACTCACGACGCGCTTTCGACATTATTTTAGAGAAACGAACAGAGCACGGGTTGTTTTTAAAGCTGCCGACCTCTTAAGCAAGTGGTTGTGAACCGACCGCCTTTAAAATTCAGCTGCACCTCCGTTTAGATGACTTTTTATCGCCACGCCAATACCCTGAAAATTATTTATGCCTCGGGTTTTCGCTACTCGCGATTGCAGCTGGTTGGTCCCGGCATTTCGTGTTTCCCTTTGATTGCCCGAAAGATAAACTGGGACCCCTCAAAATTTGCAATCGGATTTGGTTGTCTTCTTCAGCTGCTGCATTTGGAGACACCTTTAACATGGCCCCGAACAGTTTAGCATTTAAAAGGTCCCGTTGGACAGAAAAGCACCGACATTCACGCCTTGCTCTGCAAAAAGGGATTTTAAATCGCACTCGCTCTCCGCTCTTTTGGTTTGGTTGTGGGCTTTTGTTATTATTACCGTCGTTCTTTTCCGCGCTAATAAAACTACGAGGTTTAAACCGTGTTTATGCGGTGTCTGAATCGCAGGTGCAGCGGGAGGATCGGGACCCTATCTTCCTTTTTCCCGCCCCCCCCCCCCGCTTTCCTTGCGGCGGGGAGCCCGGCAGAGCCGCCCGCCGCCTTCCCCGGCCCCGGAGCGGAGGACGGCGGCTCCGGCTGCCCGGAGGCACCGGCGGCACCGGGACGGGGCCGACCCCCCCCCCCCCCCCCCGGCCGCCGCCAGCCCTCGCCTCCCGCCTTGTACGGGGCAGACACCCCCTTCGCAGGGCTTTGCCCGCCCCCGTGAAGCCCCCGCAGGTCGCAGCCCTCCTTTCCTCGCTGCCCTCCCCATCGCTAAGCCCCGAGGGGCGAGAAGTTAAAAAAAAAAAGGGGGGGAGGGGGGACACCCAAAAATTCCTTTCGGTGTGGTCGGAAGAAGCATCTCCGGGGCAGGATCGGGAGAAGGGTCCCGGGGGAGGCGGCGAGGAGTTTGCGTGACCCAGGGGAGGAAGGAGGAGGGCAGCTGTCCTCGGGCACCCGAGCCGAGCAAGCCTCTTTCATCTTTTCTGTCGCTTTGGCTTAATTTACCTCTGCCCTCCAACGCCCTGTGAGTTTAATCACATCGGATCTCCTTCAAGCCAGAGCCAACGACTGGAAAGAACGAAAGAATGAGAGAGAAAGGGGATGCAGAAGTGGAAGGGAGAGAGAAAGGAGGAAGAGAAGGACGGAGGGAAGGAAGGAAGGGGGGAGGAGGAAGGGAGGGGGCAGAGAGAAAGGAAGAAGGAAAGAAAGCAAATGAAAAAGAAAAGACGAAGGAAAGAGAGCAAATGAAAAAGAAAAGACGAAGGAAAGAAAGCAAATGAAAAAGAAAGGAAGAAGGAAAGAAAGCCAATGAAAAAGAAAGGAAGGGAGGGCGGGAGAGAAAGGCTAGAAATACGAAATGAAATCGTTCCCTTCTCTTAGGACTAAGCAGGTGGTCGAGCGGTTTCTGGCGACGTTGGCAGCAGGGGCAGAGATGCTGCCACCGTGTCCCCGGGCGGGCAGCGCAGCCGCGGCCGCCCGAGCGCGACCCGCGGGACGGGCGCGGCTCCGCGGGCGGAGGTCGCAGCTCCTCCGTGGGCCCGAGCGGGGGCTTCGCCGCCCTCTTCTCACACCCGTGTGCGTGAGAAACCTTTGGTAGCGTTGGCATGCCACAACACACGTCCCTGTGAGAGAGAGCCCGCTCGTCCCCGGGTACCTTTGAGATCTAGGGCTGGTTGGGGGGCGGTTTTCTTTGGGTCTGGGGGGGGTTTTTTGGTGGTGGGGTGGGGTTGATTTTTTCGGGAAGGGGGAGCAGCATCGCAGTTCTCGGCGTTCTCCCTTGCAACGAACGGAGGAAGGGTTCGGCTTGTTGGTTTTGTACGAACGCCGTCACGCCGCCTTGCAAATCTCTTACTCGCCTTCGCTCTGCCGTTCGGCTGCGAAAGGAGAAAGAGGAGGATTCGCACCGTTTCCTGGAAGCCTTGGTTAATGGGCGCTTATTGATTAGTTGTCAGGCAGGGCCGTGCCTCTGCGCCTTCCCCCCGGTTTTCCCGGCAGGTTTGTTTCCCGGTAGGTTTCCCGGCGGCTCCTCCCGCAGCCGTGGCTCCCCGCACCCTTTTCCAGGCGCTGCAGGGCGAGAGGAGGAGACGCCGCCTCGGCGGCCGTGACAGCCCGCGGCGAGCTGGATGCGAGTCAGCGAGCCCACCCGAGCCTCGCGTTTGTCTGTTGGTTTGTTTGTGTTTGTTTGTGTTTGTTTGTTTGTTTATTGCCCCGTCTCGGTCAGCCCTTTCCCCAGCCGCCCCCGCCCGCCGCACGGCTGCAGCAACCGAAGGGGGAAAGCCGGCAGGGCTGGAGCCTTCCAGCCGCAGGCAGCAAGCCGGAGGCCGGGGAGCCTCTCACCGCAGCGTCGGGGCTGCCCTTGCCCCGGGGCCACCCCCGCCCCAAGGGGGAACCGACCACCTGCGGGGATCCCTGGAGGAACCCTCGGCCGGGGGGACCGCCCCCCTCCAGGGAAACAGAGGGCTCGGATCAGCGGGTTGACGGACTTCTGTCACCTTTGAAGGCTTTTTAATGAGCAAATGTTCTCCCTTCCAACCCCCCTTTCTGCCCCATCTACTCTGTTCAGCCTCACGCGGGTCGGCTCGGGGGGGGGGGCAAAGGAGCGGTTTCCCTCGTAGGCTTGGGGGGAAGGGGACCTGCTCCTTGCAGGACCCCAGCGCACAGCAATGCTCCTGCTTTGCAAACCCAGCGTTCCCGGCTATTTTTCAGGGATGAGCCAGCCGTCTCCCGTATTCCCCCCCCCCCCGCCCCTTTACTCTCGGTCACCGAAAAGCGGCCACCCCTCGGTCAGTGCCGTGAGTGCTCACCGAGAGGGAAGCGACTAGCAGAGATTCAGGCCCACCTGGGTCTCCCCTCCCAGGGGACAGGACGAAGGGACACCCGCTGACAGTCACGGCCAGTGACAGTCCGGATAATCCCGGGGGGGTGGGGGTACCACGGTCCCGGGAGGAAGAACCAGGGTCACCCCTAAGCCTCCCGGGGGACGGCAGGGAGAGGACCAGTGGCTGTCGCTTGTAGATGGGTAAAATGGGAAAGTTTTCGGGCCGCTCCAGCCCCCGGCCCTGCTGCAAGATGTAGCGACCCGGGAGAGGTGGCCCGGCGGTGAGAGGCTCCCCAAAGCCCTCGGGGAAATGCCGCTCGGATGTTCAAAGCAGGTAGCAGGTAAACCCAAGCAAACAACAACCGAGGCGGTGGATAAGAGCTAAAAGAAAAGAGGGACCCAGCTCGGATGGACAAATTGTCGCTTCTCTTTGCTGTTAGTTCACTTCCCAAATGACATTCAGGTATACGGTCGACGGCGGTGGTAAGTCCTCCTTCATAACCTTCCTGACACTTTCCTACTGGTCTGTACAGTTTAGGCACTCATTCTTCCTAAAAGGAAAAAAAAAAAAAAAAATCCCCAAATGTGTGGAATTAAGGCTTTACCAGGATTTACGCTTTCATATCACCATCGGACAACACCCCGGTATGGAGAAGACCTACAACAGCGAGTGCTAGTAGTTACTTTTCCAAAGGGCACCTTTTCCTCCTTGGGAGAAGCAGGCTCGTAGCTTAAAAGTTTGTGAAGCCACATGCAGTTTAAAATAGGCATCACCGTTAACAAGCACAAACGCCGAGCTAATAGCCCTTAAATACCGCGCTAATGGCCCCCACGTGGAAAGAAATCCCCAAGTGTTACAAATTCAGTTTAACGACCAGAAAGCCGCCTCTGCAGCGGCGGAATACGAAAACTCCCTTCTCCGGGTTCCCTGCCTTTGATTTATTTTTAACTACAGGCTCATGGGAACGCAGCGCTGGAAAATCACGACCAGATGTACCTAAAGAGGCGCTTTCCCTACTAAAATGTCCTCTTTTAAAGTAAAAGGAAAATATCTTCGAAATAGTTTGATTTTGGATTTTAGCACGGATGCGATTGCAAAAAGATGGGGCAAAGCGGCTGCTGCGCTCCGGGCAGAAGCGCGCAGCGGGGAGGGAGCAGCTCTGAAAATAGAGCGCAAAGGAGCTGCGCTGTACCGGGGGAAGGGCAGGCGGGGGTGGGGGGAGAGACAGCCCAGGACTGATGCTTTCCTTTTTATACCGCGGGAATATACAACATACCCGGGTTTGGCCCGGAGTCGGACGGGCAGCGGCGTTGGCTCCGTGCCGGGCTGGGCGCAGGGGTTGCCGGTGACCCTGCGCCCCAGCTCGCTGCTCTTTCGGAAAAATACCAAAGAGACCAACCCTGAGAAACGAAGGGGCTTTTTCCAGGTAAGAAATCCTTTGCCTAGCCCTGAATAGGGATGCGTTAGTGCCTTGAAATTTTTTGAAAGAAAAACATCTATTTCAGATATGTTTCATAAAGTTTATTAGTAATTTTTTTTTTTTTCCTTGAGAACTATATCTGGAATGGAATTGGGAAAGGGAAACAAACATGGCTGTGTTCGCTGCTTGCTCTCATTTGTGACTTTATTCCTCGATGCTGTCTAATATTCCATGTAACAACAGCAAATAATGACGGACCGTTCATTTCCTTTCGATTATACAGTGCTGGATTCGCCTAGCACGGTAATTTGCTCCTGAATGTACCTGCATAGATTTATTTTAAGGTTTCCTTCTCTTTCCTGATGAGAGATTAACACATTGCCTGTAAGGAGAGTACAAATCTGTCTGTCCACGCCTTAGTATCGGGTATTAGCATTCAAATCCAACCCTTTTCACCTTGTATTATTGGAAAAGGTTATCGGGAGCTGGCTTTTGTTGCAGGAAATCCCATTTTAAAATTGCTTTATAGGCCGTTTGCTGCAATCCTCAACATTGATCTCATTACACCTCCCTCTCACTGCTGTTTATAAATCCTGGTATTTACCAGCCCTTGGCTGCAATGCCTGGTGGCACTGCTTGTTGGGAGGAGGTTAGGAAATGGGGGTTAGGTGCCGGTTTCTGGGTAGTTTTGTCTGGAGGAAGCATTATTATTTATCGAAAGAGTCGGCTAAAAGTAAATCTTGTGTAATGACTCATCCGGTGTAATCTCTTAAACCTCGGGGCTGTCCGTTTTGTAGAGGACACGAGTTTCTGTGCCGGAGCCTTCTCACGCAACTGCCTAATTCAGCCAGGCGGGGAGAAGCACCCCTCTAAGTGATGGGTTAATTGTCAGATTTAATAGCCTCAGGAAATAGGAAAAGGTAAATTAACAGAATTAATCTTGGTTTTAAACCGGCCATTTAAAAAAAAAATCTGAAGAGATACTCTTCTGGAACGTATCTCGGGGCAGCGCTGTGTGCTTGCAACTGTTTTTAGCTGATAAACTGGAGCATCTTTGGGGTATTAGCACCTGTACCAATAAAGGCAAGAGTTAGACCTTAGTGGTCGACTTTGTCTTGAAATGCAAGTTGCAAAACACGTGTTGGACTGAGGTGGAACAAAATGCCGTGATGAGTGCACTTTTCCTTTCTGTACTACCAGGTAAGACCACAAATCAAAAACAGGCTGAATGCTCTCCTAAAACTCCTTCATTTTTTTTAATGGCAGCTGAGTCTGGAACCAGGGAAATATGTGGCTATATTTGACTTCTGAAATAGATGGTACTATGAAGATTTTAAGCCCATTTCTGAATAATAATGGGATTATCCCAATGGCTACACTTAAAATTTTTCTGTTACATTTGTGTAAGGACAGAGCTGGTAAGCAGAATAACTCCTTTTGTCTCCTTAGGGAGTACCTGCTCCTGATGCCGAAGTCCTCAGTGGGATTTGCCTGGTGTAGTGCTGCCAAGTTGGTTTGGGGTTAGGTATCTTCAGAGGAATGAGAGAGTCTCAATTTCCCCAGCCAGCACTGAGGAAAAAGAACAGACTTTCAGGAAGAGTAACAAACTGAGCAGGGAGATGCCGCCATCTTCTATTTACAAGATTGCGGGAGAAAGCCAGGCCTGACAATCCCTATCATACGGGATATCTCTAGGGGCTCCTTTATCTTCGTGTGTCACGTCTGGCACAGCCGATGTATTTTACGCAGTTGCTTAGCAATTAAAGCATGCTTTGAAGGTCTGGAAGACCAATTCTCCTGTTTGAAGTGAAGTACAGGCCTGGAGTGAAGGCTTTTGCATCCCCTGCTAACTATGGGGTTGCCTTTGGTGAGGATTCCTTGTTAGCACTGTTCCACTTTAAGAGGATAACTAAAGGCAAAACAAAATCAGGCAAGACTGGAGCCAAGATCTCCCAAGTGTGAAGTCTGTGATTGGGTTGTAGAAATTTTTTCTCCATTTTCAATTTGTCTGGTTTGTTCTTTCCCCCCACCCCCCCCTTCCCCCCCCCCCACCCCACCGCCGCTTACTTCTTACACTGATTTCTACTGCATGCTAATGACACTCCCTATCAGATTAAATATTCCTGTATTATTATAAGTTTCTCTGGGGATTGTCTGGTCCAGCTCCCCTGCTCAGAGCTAGAATAAGTTGTGGAATAGTTAAACGGATTTTTCTGTATTTGTGCCCAACGCCTCCTGTCCTTTCACTGGACACTACTGAGTGCAGCTCCATCTTCTTTACTCCCTTTCCTCACAGGAGTGTCACTTACACATATTGATAAGATCCCCCGAGTCTTCTTCAGGCTGAACACTCCCAGCTCTTTCAGCCTTTCCGCATATGACCAGTGCGTCAGTCCCTTAATGGTCTTTGCGGCCATTCACCAGACTCATGCCGGTAAGGCCATGTCTCGTCCTGGGGAGCCCAGAACTGGACCCAGCACTCCAGCTGTGTCCTGCTACTTAATGCCTTGCTGTGTTTATAGAGAGCAGAGGGGAAGGATCATCTCACTTGACCTGCTGGCAAATTCAACTTCAGGTGGGAGTTGATCCCCCTCCTGCATGCTCAGACAGTATCTCTATACACCTCCTGGGTCATCTGTCCTCGCTTCTTTTTTCTGTTTGAATTTCTTTAAGAGCTCCTGCTCCTGTAGCTTTTGCTTGATTTCCTGCACATTGGCATGGACAGGTCTTGTGATTGGAGGAGGTTAAAAATCAGCCAGCTCTCCTGGGCCACTTTTCTTTCCAGGGCAATATCCCATGGGATTCTGCGAAGTCGGTCCCTGTATGGGCCAAAGTCTGTTGGGTTGTGGTCCTGCCATTTGGTCTTTTCCCTCCTCTCAGGATCCCCAACTTCACAATTTCATGGTCACTGCAGCCAAGGCTGCCTCCAACCCTCTCATCCCTAAGCAGTCCTTCTTCATTTGCAAGGATAAGGTCCGGACGGGTGTCTCCTCCCATCGGCTCCTTCACCAGGAAGGTGTTAGGAAGTTACATTAATGCACCTTGGAAACAGCCAGGATCCATTGTACCCTGTTGTGTTGCCCTTCCAGCAGGTATTGCAGTAGTTAAAGCCCGAGGTGAGCACTTTATAAGAATAAATTATTAAATAAAACTGTTGTAAGAATAAATTATTAAATAAAACCATAGAGCAAAAACATGGTCCTTATTCTGATGTTTTAAGTTTCAACTTGCCTACCTAAGTATATAACGAACTACTAAATGGAAATCGCCATGTTTTTCTTGGTGAAAAATAGATCCTGTTCAAATGAAAGCTGTACCTTCTATAAAACATTGTGTCCTAGAACTGTGGAACATGCCAGAGAGCTGTCATATTATAGAGGGTATTCTAGTTAGGGACCCAATTTGGGATTCCTGGACTAAGAGTGGACACGTTTGGAGAATCAAGGTCTGTGGTGGGTTGACCCTGGCTGGCAGGTGAGCCCTAACCCAGCCTCTCGCTCACTGCCCCTCAACAGGATGAGGGAGAGAATCGGAAGAGCGAGAAGCAAGAAAACTTGGGGGTTGAGATAAAGGCAGTTTAATAAATGAAGGAGAAGCAAACAAAAAAACCCCAAGTGATGTAAACGTAGTCCCTCACTATCAGCAGACCCCCTGTGCCCAGCCAGTCCTCAGGCAACAGCTTCTTTGGAAAAAACTACACTGCAGTAGTATTGCGGAGTGTGACGTTATATGGTGTGGAATATCTTTTTGGTCAATGTGGGTCAGCTGTCCAGCTGTGTCCTCTCCCAATCCCTTGCTCACCCTCTGCCTGCTTCTTGGAGGGGCAGAATGAAAAGCAGAGGAGGCCTTGACACTGTGTGAGCACTTTCCAACAATTCCCACAACGTTGGTGTGTTAGCAACGCTGTTTTGGTCATAAATACAAAACAGAGCACCATACAGGCTGCTGTGAAGAAAATTAACTCCACCTCAGCCAGAACCAGTGCGAGGCCTGACATTGGGTTTTGGGGGGAAAAAAATAAAAGAAAAGCTGGCCTGAACATCACAGATGTTATTTTTTTATTTTGTAAGGAAAAAGTTATGGTGACTTCTCTGAATGGTTTCTTTGTGGAAAGTTAGATGACAGATGAGAGTAATGATATCTGATGGAAAGAAAACTATGACTTGACTTCAGTAGCACCTTCTACCTAATTGGGAACCTGGGAATTGGGACTCAAGGTGTGGAGGAGAAGAAATCATCCTGCTCCTGGCGCAGGATCTCAGCAGGTGCATTTGGCTGGGATGGGATGTAAGTGATAGGATTCATATGGGAAGGGTCCAAGGCAGGGCAGTTTGGTAAGACCTGACGCACTCATTTAAATGCATTTTCTTCTAGACACTGTTGAGTCAGAGGTGCAGGTAAAAGTGACTCCTGATAGAAGTATAATGCCTAGAAATCTTCTTCTACTCTGCCCTTTATGTATTCATGGCCAGCTAATGCTTTTGTTCCTGAACCTAAAGAAATTCTTTGGCTTAAGTATTTGTCTCCAATACTTAATGCCTTGCTGTGTTTATAGAGAGCATCCCTTTCTTTCTGAGCTGCTGCTTTTCCAGGATTTCTGTTCCCTGGTAAACTCAGGACAAATCCTCATCTTCATACAATCATATATCACAGTAGCTTTATGCATGTGAAGAGTCCCACTGGAATCATGCACAAAATATTTTACCGAGAGGCTGGCTGTGAATTCATAACTAGCTGATAAATGGCCTCCATGGCATTTAAAATGTCTGGGAATAATTTCATTTTCTTTCTGTCCTGTTAGTGTTGGTTTACATTATCTGTTATCCTAGTTTACCTTTCACTATTCAGAAACTGAATCTTGTTGAATCTCTGAGTCTCAGCTTCGGTGGCATTACCAGTGCTTTATGGTATTATTGAAATGACAGCAGAAGAGATCTGATAAAGTTGTGTTTAAATTGCATGGAAAATTACACAGGTTTGTACTTTCATTTCAAGACATTTTACGTGAGTTTGACATTTTAGTGGGAATTATTTTTATCTGAAAGTAAAAAACATACTCAGACTTTAGTTTAAATCATAATCATTAAAAAGTTGGGTTTTTTTTCTTTGAATTAAGCTCTTGTTTGTTAGTAACTGGGTATTTATACACTGATTTGGGGAATATTCTGGGAGAAAATGGCCATTGATGTGTTATGCTGGAAAGATTGAAATGTGTTGCAAATGGCTTTTCCTTTTAATGGGTGTACTTTATACATTCCTAGCTAAGAGTCTTGTTTAGTGGGATGAAGCAAACGGAGCTAATGCAATAGCTTTCACTGAAAGATATTCTGATCTTTTTTTATTCACTATTTTTAAAAGACGTTAACATCTATCCAAACACAGAATAGAAAGACAGTTTATTCCCTCAGCAACTTTCAATTTAAATAATTCCAGAGTTCTCGGCAGAATCTGAAATCTCTGTAGCCCTTCAAATCACTGTCTGGATGGTTGGTATTTCAGCAGTAATGTAGCACTGCTCTCAGTGCGTGATGCGATGGGAGCCACTTCAGTTTATAAATAAGGTCATTAAAGTGAAGCTGTAATATTGATTTAGCAGCAGCATTACAGAAACTCCACACAAGTCCACAATCCGTAGCACCATAGTCCAGCAGTCTGCAGCGGCCGCTGCGTCTCACCTCAACCTTTGCCTCAAGCGTGTCCGGCACCTGAAGCCACTCGGTTGCCTGCTGGCTGACCGGGTTGCTCTGTGGTTTGCAGAGAGAGGTCTGAAGGTTTTCCTTGGCATGTTGACAGAAATACTGTACAGGTAGCGGGAATGGACCTCAGGAAGAAGGAACACTCAATAGTTCTTATACCAAAGTAACGATGGGGGTCTGTGGCTTCCAGAGGATATCTGCTACTCCTGGGCTCAGGTCTGGCTTACAGGAGTAAGGGGCTTTCATGTCCCAGGCTGGCACCCGAGCGTACGTGTGGCTGCACCTCCAAGAAAGCGGCTGCTTTAGGAGCAGCTGCTCCCCACCTGGGAAAAGCACACACACGTGAGCACTGTCATGGGCGACATAGAGATACTGATGGTTGGGGCTCTTCTGGCTCTGCTGAGGGATGCTGCGCGGCGTCATCCTGGAGCCAGCCAGCCCTACCTCGTCCACGCTAAGAGCTGCAGAAGGCATTTCCCAAACGCGGCGAGCTGTTGGCAACCTGAACGCCAGAGGGTCTCGCTCAGCTCGCTGAGGTTCCTGCCTCTGGCTTGATTTATCTCATGAGCCCCTTCCAGATGTCAAAGAGTGGTACCGTGAGAGTGAGGTTTCTTCAGCGCTGCCGGCAAGCTGCCCGCTCTCCTCCTGGGGCACCCACCCCCATGGGCACCCAGCAGAGCCCGGCTCACCCCAGAGCTGCTGGCCCCGCAGGCATGCACCACCTTACCAGCAGGAGAGCAGCTCAGTGCAGGGAGATAGAAACAGCATCTACTTCTCACCTACCCACCTTACTGATTAAAAAACAGGGGAACGTTCTGATTTCTTGTAGCATAAATACAGCTACTTCTAGTCCGTTACTGAACATGCACCCAGCGCAGCAGAGCTTCATTTGTGAGTACGAAGCATTAACATTGATGCATCCGTCCTGGGCCAACTCGGCATTTCTCAGCAATTTAGGTAAAGCTGAGGATAACCTCGCCTATTTTATACTGATGCTCCCCCAGGCACTACCTAGCAATGACCCCCTCTTCCCATGGGCACTGTTGTCCTCATGGGGCAGAGGGTGAGCGTTCGGGGTTGGTGCTACTGCCCCGTCAGCCTGCCCACAGCAACTGCAAGCTCTGCCCAGGCCTGAAGGAGATGTTATTTCAGGAGGTGTCATGACCCAGCCAGCATGAGAAACCACCCATTTCAGGAAGCAAACAGCCTTTAAGGTGCTGCATCCTTATATGTGCAATAAGCGTGTGCATGAATCAGCTACAGAAAAAAAAAGACTGGTTTAGCAAGATTACATCCTGCGTGATTAGGAAGAGCAATACAGTGTTAGCAACAACAGATCAAGAGCTAGTGCCAGTGTAGATGGTAAGAAAATGTCTTCCAATACATGATTTACCAAGAATCTTACAGCCAGCATTATTTTTTAAGTTCATCAGCAATACAGTATATTATATGTATATGTTACAAAGTCACTGACCTGATAGTACACGTAAGAAAAAAATGGGTGGGATTTTTTAATGTGTGAAAGCAAGAAAAATGCCTGCTTTAGTAACCTCATCTGTGGGCACTCCCTTTCTCAGTAGCTGAGCGCTCAGGGTGTTTCTTCCTCCCCTTCAGTGCACGTACCAAAGCAGTGCCCCGCCTGTTAGAAGGGCACTACGGTACAAGGATGCAAACTTAATAAACTGGGGCGGGAGGCTTGCAGGTGTTTTTCCTTTCAAATCCTTGGGCTCACAGTCTTTGAACCTGTATTGTGCATCACTTGTTTTGTATATCCTATTATTATTATTATTACTATCTCTTCCTTTTCTGTCCTGTTAAACTGTCTTTATCTCAACCTGTGAGTTTTACTTTTTTTTCCCCCAATTCTCTACCCGATCCCACTGAGGCGGGGGGACTGAGTGAGCAGCTGTGTGTGCTTAGTTGCCGGCTGGGGTCAAACCATGACCGAACCATAGTTATTTCATGACCAGCAGGCTCATAAGAGGAATATTGAGATAACATTTATACCTTCCCGTGTGGAAAGCCATTGGCACTAGGGCTTGGTAGGTAAGAGTCCAGCTCAGATTTAGAGAGGAATGATATGCCTGAAAGGATCAGAGTGGTACAGGGAGATATTTTATTCTACTGGGCTGCGGAGGGGACTCTCTAGAGGGTGAACCACTGCAGAAGGCTGTGAGAAGCAACCTTCAGTGGCTGGGACAGGGTTAGGTGAGACAAAAGTTGGAGAAATGCCTTCTTGTGCCTGGATGCCTGTGGGAATTTAGCAGATTGTTTTCTACTAGCAGCCTTTCTGCTGATGAGAGATACCAAGCCAGGAAGGAAAAACTAGCACTGGATTCTGGGATCCTTCCTAATCCCACTGGATGCTGTTGTCAGTGCTCTCGGTTTTGCCTCCAGTCCATCCCTCTCCACTACTGCTCTTAGCAGATTTGAGCCTCTGTTCAGGGATGGTATTAAGCAAGACTTGAGTAATACTTCTTAGATCTCTGTACATAATATCATATTTCAGTCAAAATCAAGTGATTGACAAAAAGAGAATTATAAAAGCAAAAGTCTTCCCCCCCCGCCACAAAGCCTTGCCTCATTTCTGCTGACCAAAATGCATAAGAAAACTCAAGGGCCAGATTTGCCTCCGCAGCTCTCCCAGGCAGGCTGAGCTCTGTGCTCCACAGCAGGGAGAGCTGGGGCTTGACCAGGGACATCAGCACAGACGATTGCCCTGAAAGAAAACCCTCCTGCTTTTCAACTGATTTATGTCAAGGAAGTGCTAAAAGGAATTTTCCAGCTGTTGCTCCTAAATGCCAAAACTCACTGAGCTGAATTTATTCATCTACCTGACTGTATCTGAGAGCAAAACTGATCTGTCATTTCTGATCTTGCCTTTGCATATGATCCACACATTAGGGCCATGGGTCAGGGAAAGAAAAACCAAATGAGCAGCATTTTTCAAAACCAGTTTCCCTGCCAAGAGAGTTGTTCAAGAATGATGCCTTAGGCTGGCTACCTACTTCTCTGGCTGAGCAGCTGAAAGCTGTGTTTGGGGTCCCTCACCTTTGTTGTCTGGCATCTGTGTTTGTTCCTTCGCTGCCTCATGCTGGACAAGAGACCCAGATGCTGGTGTCCTCTTTTAAACGTGGCTGATTTCTGACAAGTCTGTAACGGAGCTGTCGGCTTCCTCCTGTGCCCAAACCAAGTGGTTTCCCATCAGAGAAGCTTATATGCTCCTTTAGGCTTCAGCTCGCCGTGAATCAATGATAGTTAGGTGTTTGGAAAGTGTTTAGGAAGAATCTAAAAGAAATTGGAAGCCAGCTTCAGTACTGACACAAAGCTCAAATTGGATCTTCTTAAACTGATCATCAAGAAAAAAAACCTTTAAGAGCATTTACAAAGAAAGCATGAGGTGTTGCTAAGATCAGTAGCAATATCTCTGACTATATTTTTATCCAGCAAGGTGTTCTTCATGGATAAAAGCACTGCAAGGAAATGCAATACTTACCCCTACGTCAAGTGTCCAGCACCCAAAGGTAAAATTCTCTCCTCCAGTGGTGGCAAAACTTTTTGGCTTTAATGGGAGCAGGTGAGGTCTGCTGTATTTTCCTTTTAAAGGACCCCAAATGGTACAACGGTTACTTTCTGGCAACAGCAAAATGAGTCACTTGTCTCAGTCTATCAATCAAGTTCCTAATAGACACGTGTCCACATATAAAAAAATCCCAATTAGCGTTAATTGGCATCCTTGCCTGCAGTTTCTGTGGAAAATTCTGTAATGGGCATGGGAGCAGAACTCCCTCCACTTCACCCCAAGAAACGTTCCCTCCCCAGCAGACCGATAGGCTCTTGGTCTTGGCACTGGGAAGCTTCGTTACCATTACAGTAGCGATGTACAGGACCTTGGCTCTTAGGGCTGGTGCTAGGGTCTCATGGAGAACAAAAAAAACCCCTTGTGCTGTTGGCTCTTCACAGGCTGGTGTTTCCAGTTGGCCCTGGAGAGGGAGGGAAGTCTGGGGACGGTGCTGGGGCAGCTGCCTGGGCACAGCATGCTGCCCTTAGACAACCTATGGCAGGAGAAAAGGGTTTCTTCCCAGAAATAGGAAGGTGAAAAGCAGAACAAGGTCTGTAGATCTTCCCTGCGTGCCAACCCTTCACCACGTATTGGCTCACAGGAATCAAAAAGACTGTATCGCTAGTAATCACACTGTGTTTCTTTAGCCGTGTTTGGTCGGCTGTTTGCTTCCTTTAAAAGGTTATTGTCCCCTTGACAGCTGTGAGCTTAATTTAAGACCGTGGTCTGAAAAACACGAGCGTTACAGACACAGACTTAGCAGAGGAGTGAGCTTAAAGCGTCTTTCTCTGGGAAAAAGACCGTAGGGCAACAAAGAGCCTATGTCAACTGCTGAAAAGCTATTTTCAGGATTGTCGCAGGGACCGGCAGAGGTTCTCGAGTAACTTCTGAAAGTCAAGGGGAATGGTGCTTTTCCATCATTTGGATGATGCCTTTACATTTTCAAAAGCTTTATAAAGAGGTAGAGCAGAGAAAACTGCATGAATAGTTTTCCGTAGAGCCGAACGCCTTTTTCTTTCAGACACAACCGTGGAACTGATTCACTTAATCACTTAACTTTAAGCATATGATTAAATGAAACAAGGGGGGAGGACTAGAAGCAGACCTCGCTTCACGCCCGCTGATCCCCCTTTGCTTTCTGGCTGCCAGCCGCCTCCGATCCCCCCGACTCTGAAGGCAGCAATGCCAGAGAGGGGGAAGATGAAAGAAAAGGTGTCCCTTCCTCCCTGGCTTTGGCTGCACCCTGGAAGCAGCCATGGTCTTTGCTTTTCTTTTGCCTTTATTTTTTTTTTTTTTACTCTCCTGCCTTATATATTTTTTTATTACCTTCCAATTTGCTTCTTTGGTCAACCACTACCGGTTTGTGTCCGTCAGCGGCACTGCTAGTGCAGAGCAGCCCCATGAGCTAAAACTAGCACACGTGTGCAGGTTTGGAGCGACCGGTCAGATTATGGGTCGGACTCATTTCTGCAGCAGTGGCTGATGAGTGAAAGATGGAATGAGAGGCAGAAGCTGAAATTTTCTTCTTCTCCCACCATCTTTATGTTTGCATTTACTCGTCTTATGAGAAACAGAAAATCTGGCTTCAATAGCAACGGAAGGTCTCAGGCAGAGTTTTCTTCTTCCTGCCCATAAATGAGAGTTAACGTTGATTTAATAGGACAACAGCAGTCTGTCAAACCGGACCAAAGAGGAGAAGATTAACATAAATGTCACTTAAAGTTTAAGTGATTTATTGTGCTTCTTTTGATTTGTACTTCCTGAAAAAGCCCCATCCCTCGCTGACTTATTTAATGTGTTAAACGTTGTCACAGTGAAATTTATACGGTTTTATCTTTCCTCTTGCGCCAAGAGAATGATAGCTTAGAATTGCCAGTTAAATATACAGTTGTTGTAACATGTTTGTATATACCTTCTTGTACATCGATATAATTTATAGTTATACCATAACTGCTACCCAGACGTACAAATGAACACATATAAAGCAATGCAGGTCCAAGACATCTATAACTAATTCAGTAAAAGAGAAAATAAAGTTAATTTCCCCTCATGGAGTCTGCCTGGTAATTTACATTAGTGATTACAAAAATAAATTACTATATTAAAATAATTCAGAAATAACCATAATTCACCTTAGTTTTCTGAACTTCTGTGACAGTGAATCAAAGTGGGAATTCAACCGGCCTTGTGGCTTTCCTCTCTTCTGCGTTGCAGCTGGGATATGTGGAGTTTCAGACAGTTTTTTCCAAAGTGGTGGTTGATAACAGTATCACGATGTACAGACAGTCTCTGCTGCTTTGCTTCTTGTTTTCAGGAAACCTCTGCTCCACGGCTCTACAAAAGAAGCAGTAAAATCCATTTGGGCCTTGGGACTATTGTTTCACATCGTCAGACTGAACTTTCAGTGAGGCATTCATCTGTCGGTGGAATATGATCTTTATAACAAAACACACATTAATTCTTTTTGTTTGAAGCCAAAAAGAGTGTCTCTAATCATCAATGTTGTCTATGAGCGTACTGATTCATTAATTCTTATCTCTTGTCAATGTACTTACAGTGGTGAGATTAAATTTAGGCTCAGAAAATATTCCACTAATGCAGCTGCAATCAATGTTATAGCAATGGTGATAATAAGAAACATACAAGCAACCCGGTGCTTTTATGCTATAAATACTGCACAAATGCTTATATAAAAGAGAATTTCAGAAGCAGAAATATTAGTTTAAAAGCACAGGTCTCTTCTAACTGGAGCTAGTTCAAAAATGTTTGTTAGGATTCCTTCTCATGAGGATTTTAAAGGATCTGAAAAATGATTTTGACCTAAATCAGAATATATAATTATTATTTTTTTTAACAGAAATCTTCCCAGAACATCCTAGGTCAAACAAAACATCTTGGTTCAATGATCTGGAGTAATATCATTATTTACTTTTACTATTTAAAAATGAAAAGCTAGTATTAACTGAAATATGAAAATAAAAATTCTATCACATGAAAAATCCAAACCTTTTCTATTTTATGTATAGGAACACTGGAAATTCTCCCACATAAAATTCTGATTTTTGTTGAATTCATGTTTTTGACCGATTAAATATTTCATTAAGTAACTTGGTTAGCTTTCAACTGGGCAGTAATCAGATTTAGACATGTGTTAAAAATTAAAACTCTTGATTTTTGGGACAGAAGACTTTTACTAAGATGTGTTCAGATATACATGAATCTGAATTACTGGATGAATTCTTTGGGTCTGTGCTCTGCAGTAGATAAGATTACAATAATGGCCCTTCTGGCTTGGAAATTGATTGACCGCATCACTTCATATAAAATCATTTGGTACTTTCTATGCTGAATTGCGAAAGATAGAAGACTCCAGCTCCAAATCAAATACTCGAATAAATACCTGAAAGCGCTCAGAATGTTTTTATTTATTCTCAGTGGGATCACTGGGTAATCAGGATTTCTAAGAAACTTCAGGAAGTTGATGAAAGAAGCAAAGTGCATTGGAAAAAATCTGATACTGCAGATTATCAATGTCTCACCCATAAGGATAATACACCCAAGGGTATCACAGCTTCCAGGCACCACATTTGGTGCACTGATGCGTCAGGCTTACACACACTGAAGTCAACGCATCTTAAACATCCTGGGTAAATTTTCACCGTATTCCTGTGGAATCACTTTGTTGTTTTTCCCTGGACATGGGCTTTCTCTCTGTTACTCTTTCCCAAAGCTTCTGATTTTTTTGAGCATTCCAAGGCTGGTGGTGTTCTCTTTAGTGTGCTAGTTGAGGCAGACACACCTGGGTTTACTGAGCTTTTAAATACTGTAGTCCCTGAATCTGGGCAGAGAGAATGAATACATCATAATGTTCAGCAACAAAAAAGGAAAGAGTATTTTCCTTCCTCAGTTTTCTCACCACCTGTAGACTTTCAAGGTAGAGTCAGTGTTTGAGGGGATGTAACATTGCCCTCCTGAATATTTTTTTCCAAATCTTGGCATTTCAACTGACCTAAATGGTTTTTCATTTACCTTGGCTGGTCCAACAGTCACAAATACTGTCTTCCACAAAAGCACATACGCTTTTTTTATTTTCTTGCCTGAAGTTTTCTTTCCCTGTGTGTCCTTCCTCTTGGCATTTAGGGTTTTTTCCTTGGTGTTGCTGTACAGGGAACTCTAACCTTGAAATCCCAACCCCTACTGACAAACTTGCCTTTTGCTAATGAGGAACACCACGGTCCCTAAATGCTCCTCCCTGTGTGAGTGTATCAAGGTTTAACAATCTTCTGCTGTTCCTGGCCAGGGACTTATACAGCACAGGTCTGCCATCGCACGCTGGTTCTCAGTTACGCAGGAATGCTCTGCATACTCATAATAAAGCAAATTCAGAAAATCACTGAATCAGAATTCACAAATCGGACATAGATCGCCTAAATTGTCTTGTCACTTTTCTTCCTTGGGGACAAGTGGATAGGAGTGTTTATCGTGGATCCTAATCATGGATAAAATTAAGGGAAAAAAATTAAAGGATTTTACCAAAAAGTACGAAAGTTCTTTATGAACATGATGTTGGATGAGATGATCCCTGAGGTCTCTTCCAATCTGGTATTCTGTGATTCTATGATTTTTTTCGTAAAGAATTGTCATTGTATCAGAGTCCCTCAAAGCAAATCCTTCCCTTTGTCCTTCCTGAAGCATGGGGAAGTCTTCTCCAAGTCTCGTAATATCCAAAGCAAGACATGACTCACTACCACAGTGATAGGGGAGGGTACATTTAGTTTTCCTTCCTGACACAGCTTCCCCTTGTAGTACTAACAGAACGGGGTAGAAACCCAGTCACACTCACTCCAGTGTGCCTCTTGAGGTTTTTCTTCCGTTTACAGTCTAAGATCCGTAAGAGTATATTCTAATTGGAAATCAGGAAAAATGAATGAGGCATATCATAAGGAAATTCTGCTAGTAAAGTGCTGTAAAAGTGCAAATTATTCCTGGCCTCACACAGTGACAACAGCAGAAATAAAATTTTCACCAACTTCCTCTGTTGTTCACTAGACCAAACTTTCTCCAGTGGAAACACAAACATAATTTATGAAAATGTTATTTGTCTTTCCTTTGTTTTATAGCCATGCTCATGCTCTTTTCTTTTTCAAGGATATCGGAGATGACAGATGCAAAACAAACTGACAGCCACTCTGCGACTCTCTGCTGGTTTCACAGTCTCAAATTCAGGCAAGTTCAGTCCAGACGTAGAGGTAACAAAGATGTGGGCAACCACCGTAAGGGTCACAATGCAGTAAAAAATATAAAGTAGTCTTTTCTGTTGCTGTCGTTTCAGTCTGAGTGTTGAACCACAAGCTGGTAGCAAACCGTAGTCAGATTTTTCCAATGAGCATGGGTGGTGATACACTAATATAAATCCTACCCAAATGCATGAGATAGGTATTATCCCTTTTGACCAAGGAGCAGTGAATAAAAATTAGGGGTATGTTTTGTATCTCTATGTAGGGTGCTGAAATCGATTAAAAAAACCTGCATCCAGAGTTGGTTTTTAGAGTTTAAAGAGTTCTGAAAAGTAGGAGGCGGTAGAAAACAAGGGAAGGGAAAAAGGGAAAAAGAGCACGAAAAAGAACAACCAGCAAAAAAATGTCTAGCAACTGAAAATGAAGCCAGACAAACTCAAATTGCAAAGAAAACAGGTTTTAACCATCATGGTGATTCAGCAGGGGAATGTCCTACCAAGGGCAGCCATGTGAGGTCCATCTTTTATGTCCTTGATCGAAGACAGCTTGTCTTTCTCCAAGAGGCACATCTGCCCCATAGAAACTGTGCCTCATCCAAGCACAAGCTAATCGGTTTGGCAGGACAGAAAGCAAATGAGTGCAGTTTGCAGAGGTATGATAGACTGACCAGAGTCCCTGACCTAAACCTCCTTGTGCTTCTGCGTTTAAAAGCTAGCAGAAACCACTGCCTCCAACCGGAAAAAAAATAAAATCACAGTTGTCCTTGGCTGTCAGTCACTGTTGGCAAACAGGGGGTAGATTTCCCTGGACAGAATTTCCAGTCCCTACTGGTTTCATCCAAGAGTTTTCCTGCTCTGGTAGAATAATATCTATTTTACTTTGAATAAGCTTTTTCCACTTAGAGCAATATATCTTGGTTGAGATAGGTAGAGAATAGTCTTTGGATCTTAAGGCAGAAAAAAAGAAAAGAAAAAGAAATAGTTCTTTTGATTCATGGGAACCAAGAAGGAAAGTTGCTCTTGTAAAACCGAGGACTGCAATAACTGTATTTTTCAAGAGCATTTGGCAGGTTAGCTGGTGCTGAGTAGTGATGACAAAATGTTCAACAAACCAAAAATATTCCATCTGTTCACTAAAAAATGGGATTCTGTGAAGCAGGACAAATAACAGGAAATACAGAATTCTTCCCCTCCTCAAGATATTTCGACACTAGCATCTCAACCCAGCCACTTAACTAGTATTAAAAATCACGAAACCCGGTTTTTGAAACGAATTACATCTAGCCCAAGCCTCAGCAGAGGGGAGGTGAGCGGGGAGGGCAGGACATCAGCAGGGCTGTTCCCTGGAGACGTGGCTAAAAGCGGGGCTGACTCTCCTCCTCCGTGAGCCCTGCGTCCCCGCGGGGATTTCAGCACAGTAGGCAATACTGCTGCAGGGCATCTTCCATCTCTGGAGGCGAGAGGAGTTTTACTTGTGAAGAAACTCAAGCTGTTTGGGGAGGACCGGCTGTGTGGGCTCCGCTGGGTTTTTTCCTTCCACCGCTCTTCTCCCCACCTTCCCGTGCTCGCTCAGATGGGAGGCTCCGCGGTGGGACCGTGTACGACAGGAGAGAAAATGGGCTGTTTGCTCAGCAATACCACTTCATGGCTGGTTTTGACAGAAACACTTGCAAAGGGTGTGAAAAATTCCCTCTGGTGAATTAATCTGGGACTTCCTTGAAGAAAAATTGGGTAAACCAGACCTTTTTGAGATGCCTGTCACCTCTCGACCTGTGAGCTCCTGACATGTCAGAGCTGGGGACAAGCATCAGCTGTCTTTGGGCAGATCGTGCAGAAATGCCTAGCCTTTGAGCTGTTTGTGCTGCTAGATTATTTTACCAGGCAAATGTTTCACAAGCCTGGTTTGAGTAAAATCAGTAATTTTCTTTGGCGTACATTGTCCTTGGAGCACATTGCGTCCCCTCGAGGAGAAGGGCGGAGGACTGCAGTCCCTGTTTCTGTGGTGTTTCTCTCTCTTTTTCTCCCCCCCTCCGCCAGGTAGACCTTACCCCTCTTGTTTTCTCATCTTTCAAGCCCTTCAGCTGCTCCTAGGGTGGACACAAAAACATCTTTCAGCTTCAGCCTTACGCTGCCTCTCCCTGTACGTGTATCTGGGCAAGCAAGCGTTTAGACTATTTCAAAGTAAGGCTGATGAGGATTATCTTCACTGAGCAATGCAAGAGAGCACTGCTTCGTATAATCGCATTTGCATAATTCATTATAAAGATATATAAAATGTGCATTGTCAGATTATTATTACTGTAAATCTAATTAGAAAATGATTTTATAGAAACAGAACAAAAGGAAACAATCTTCCCTGGTTTGATTTCACGTCTCTGCCTGTGGTTCTGCTTTACTGCTAGTAGTTTTAAGCACACACGTGCAAGCGCCCAGCCGGTGTGCTATGTATTGCCATGCCCTTCTAAAACCTCCCTTGCCGCTAGCCTCGATCCTATCTCATACTACTTCTCAGCAAAGACAGTTCCAATTTATACCCGTTTCCAACCATTTCAAGCTGACACTTTTAATTCATCTCACTGCAGTTACCAAGGCTCAGCAGAGAAATAAAGAAAAAGGGAAGAAAAAGAATGGATACTGCAGTTTCTGAAGTATTAGGCTCCTGTGACCGCTTTGAGCTGTCTAACTCCAACAAGTATTAATGGCATTTCTTGTATTTACAGGTAAATTGATTTCCTTCCTCCTAGGAAAGTAAAGAAAACGCGAGTCTGAAGATTCAGCTGCTGCAGTATTTGACAATATATTTGATTGCAGTAACCAGGTTTAGAACAAATTACATGGACAGCAAAGGGGACCGAGCCAAGGAAGGCAGAGTCACAGTGACTGCTGGTGTCTGAGTTTGACGAGGAGGAGGAGGAGGATCAGCTGTCTTCTGACACAAAGTACTACACAGCTGCACACAGCTACAGCAAAGTCGGTAGCTCATTTCAAAAGCCAGATTCAGGCACCAAGGCTTTGAAAGATGTATGGAAATGTTAAAATGAAGTGACTTTAAAGTAATGATTTTCAGGATAAAATCGTAACTGGCCCAAACAATTGACCCCGTCCCTCTGGCAGATGCTGTTTGTCCTCCGGGAGGGACACCAAACCTCTCCTGAGTCACTCCACCCAGCTTTGGGCTCATGAAACCTCCTGCCCAGGTAGGACATCACTCTTCCAGGTGCTGCATCATCCCTCAGCAGGGTGTGATGATGTCACCTTTTATGTCACATCAGCCAAAGCTCTTCAGGGAGCAAGAGCTGGTTCTAAATCACTATAGGGTTGTGCTTTTTTTGTTATTTTGGACTCAGAAAGGAGTGTCAAAAAAGGAAACTGTGGGGGAAATCTCCTCATCCCCTCTCTGAACGAAATTAAAGGGATGTTTCACAAACGACAAGTCACTGGAACATAATTCTATGATGCTGCCAATTATTTGTTCACATTGTGAACCACTCGGAAAAATACCCTGAGATGCTACGTGCAGACAAAAGCAGAATTGTAGCTAGCATAAATGCATTACTCTCAATGCTACAATGCTACCTTTTTTCCTTAAAAAAAATAATATTATCTTTTTAAGGAGAGATTATAGTTTAAGCAAGGTACTTTTCCCTAACATCTGCATAGAGGTGTCTCTCTTGGGATAAGATCTTGTTTATAAATGGGGCAAGCATTCTTAGCAGGCAGGAACAAAGAAAAGCGTTTTTATTAGCAGCAGGAACCACATGAACAGCTTTGACCTCAATTTAGGATTTAGCTTATCATTTCACACAGAGGCTTGCATCAAGAATTTGACACTGGTGCCCTTTTCTAATTTGTAAAGCAAACTAAAAGGAAAATAATGGAGTACGGATAAGTGCTGTTCATGAACCACTGAGCAGGCTCTATTCCATTCTGCCCAAATTACTCCACAATCAGTCAGAAATCTCACGACAGACTAGGTTGTCTTTTTGTTGTTTTTATTCCTCTAGAAAAAAAAAAAAAAAGGCAAATTAAACCGCCAGGCCTGTCTGTCCCTATCCTGCTGGCGATCAGGAGTATTGTGGAATTGACATTCCTTGCGCTCATCGCTGCATCCGCGGAGGGAAGCGCGGCCGGGGCGTGGGGGGAATATTCGCCTGCGAATGTTAGAGCTGTGGTCCTGTGATCGCAGAGCTACCTAAGGTTAGGTCTTAAGCATGGTAAAGCCCTCACAGCTTTGCTCCAATTGGCTCCATGACATTCCCCGCTCGGCCGTGATCCTAATGGCTTGAGACTGGCTGAATTCTTCTAACCCCAGCAATTAGTTCTTTCATTTTCTAGAACTCCGCTCACTTGAAGTGTTATTTTTGCACACGGAGGGCACGCTGGAGCTGGGGCTTAACCAACCCGAATGCGCTCGCTATGTGAATCGTCTTTCAGGCAAAGCCACAATGACCTACACCCCCCCAGCTGACTCAGCCAGATTTTTGTCCCTGACAGCAACAAAAAAAAGATTCACAAATTTCATTAGGTTTTCCTGAACAAAAGAGTTGTGCAAGAGCAAAAACGTACAAATGATCTTACCAGATACATGGTATCGACATCTCAGCAAGAGAGAATTTTAGTCTTTCTCTTCTCTAGCTGACAGATGGCACAAGGCAAGCCCAGACAGCATTATTTGTGTTTCCCCCACCCCCAGCGATGACACCACCCGTTTACACACCAATATCCCATTCCTGTGTTCCAGAGCAGCCTCACAAATTAAAACTCTTTTCTAGCCACAAATACATGGGCAACCCTTCCCCAGCCCTGTACTCTCCTGGCAGCCACTGCTGAAATAGGGACAAATTTTTCTAAACAAAGGCATACATCTACATTGCTCAAAATAAAATATATGTATATTATATGGGACCTGCTGAGTGGCTTTTCTTCACATTAGTGAGAAGCACATATTTCCTCTATACATTTCATAACACCAGGCACGTGGCCCCAATCCAGTGAGTTATGGAAGGGTTTGCTATGTGTGATTTTTACGGAGCACAGCAGGACTAAGGACTCCTCAGGAGCTCTGCTTTCAGCATGCATTACCCCGGTAGGAGGGAAGAGCAAAGGGTGCGCAACATGTCTCTTTGAATCAATTTGTGGATATACGGAAAACACATGAAAACACACAAACAGCCATCTGTTTACATGGGTTTGTATCATCTGTGGGAAAAGGAAGCGTAAGGAGAGAGGTTTAGGCTCTGGCTGCTGCTGGGGAAAGCTGGATATAGGACAGGAGGAGAAAGTGAAGACAAAGAAGAACCCCAAGCAGGGCATGGCACAGGCCTAGAGGGAAGAGAAATATGAGTGAATAAGGAGAAAATATGTGCTACTGCTGTCTCCTGGCTGTGTCTGCCACTCAGTCTGGTGTCCAGCTCTGCTGGTCTACCGGGTGCTCAACGCCTTTGCGAGTCCCAAGCTTCCCTGTCACGCTGCCTTGGAGTGACACATCTGGAAAAGTGTGTACAACACACTATTCATGCTCTGGAAGTGCCAGCCTCATGCCACCAAGCGTTGGGGTGCGCTTCCAGCTTCACCCGTGAAGCTCAGCTCGCTCTGAGCTCAAGCACAATTTGAACGCTGATTTTTCAAGAGAGCTATCCTCTCTTTGATCTTCTTGTCATATGTAACGTTTTGGAAGTGATGTTGTCTGTGACAACCCATCATAAAGACTACTTCTGAAGGGTACCTTGAAGCACTGGGAGAGTACAGTTGCATTGCCCACAGACCTGACCGAACTGAAATGGCATCACTGGCAACTTGGGCAACATCTTGAAGTGCCTTTTGAAGCCAAAGCAGTGCACTTCAAATTAAATAATGTGTGGTTAAATCTAGTCCTCGTCCTTGACTCAACGTTAGCATTAGGAAGGTTTGCTCTGGGAACTCCTCCCAAGCAATAGATCAGCATGGAGGGAAGTTAGGGAATCCTTAGCTTGCAGACATCAACCAAGAGTTCAGAAACAGAGAAGGTGAGATTGGAGGGTGACTGAAACTAGTCAAGCTCAAAAAGCCTTCTTGCTAATTTAGTATGCAAACAGCACACAGGTAAAGGCATAAAATAAATATGGTGTTCCCAGCTACAGCCTGCCAGATCCATGCCCTGAGCATGGCTGAGGAGTCCTGTGCAATGCGAATCGGGGATGACAGGGAAAGGCCGAGTCCTTCGCCAGCCAGGCAGGTCTCATGATGGCCAGCACACACAGCGCGAGGTGCTGCAGGGCCACGACAACAGGCTGTGGCTGAAATGATACTTTAGCCATATGTCTCCCACCCCCGGCGGTAGTTGCGATACCATTTGCATTTCCAGGCCCTTTCACAGCGCTCCTCCAAGCTTAGCTTAAACACACTCAGCAAAGGTAACTCATTCTGCAGCTAGAAGGAAAGGATCAGAAAATGCTCCCAGCCATTTTGGTGTGTCTGGGAAATGACGCTCTTGATCTGATTCTTCTTGACTCATCGCTTCCCTGCTATCCTCTCTGCCGACAAGCTCTGGTGGACAAGACTGAGTCTTACTGCAGAAAAAAAGGGTAGAAACCATGGCTCAGCAAATTTGGCCTGAAATCGTATAACCAAGTGATAAATTAGTTCACTGCAAGCAATGCAAGACAGTGCTTAACAAATTGCCCTTGCTTGAAGTCAGAAGGACTGCCCGTGCCTGTGCTTTCACCTCCATCTGCCAGCACGGCCGACCAAAGAGGTGATGTTCCTGTTGCGTTAGCTCTTCCCCGTCATCGACTCCCCAGACTTAATCTTCATTCTGCAGCAGGTAGGAGTTAATTTTACAATTGGGCAAGACAGTGTAAACAACAGAGATGGGTTTCTAGTATCCGAGGTGGGAATGGAGGAGTGTGGAGTGGGATGTGTCTCAGCACCATGTCTGCAGCCCCTGGCCAGGATTAGGAAATTCAGAGAGGAGAAAGCGATACGCTCACAGCCCACCCGGGACATTAAGTCAAGGGGACATGTCTTGTAGCTGGCAGAATCAGGCATCTCCAGGGGATGACATGGAGCCCCTGCACTGAACCGCTGCCTGGAGGGTCTTAAATCTCTTCATTGTTTACCTATGAGGAGACTCACTTCCCACCCAGACACCTAAATATAAAGCCCAGACTTAGCATGAATATCGCTTATGTTCGCCATTAGATTTTGTCAGAAACAAAGGATTCTAAGAAATGGGGGGGGGGGGAGGGGGGCAGTACTTTTTAATAGGAAAATTAAAAAAAAACCCAAACTTTGAAAACAAAATATACAGATCTGCAGTGATATTGCAAAGTGACAGAAAAGCTGCGATTTCTAGACAAAATGTCTCATTTTATTTATTTATTTATTTTGGAAATACACAATGTTTTGATCTGTCTTATTTTGAAGTGATGATGAATACCCACATTTCCCAAAAGAAAGTCTGTTAGGAGAAATGCAGCAACACGCTGGCAGAATGGAGGATTTATAGCCAATTATCTGTGGTAAATAGGTTAAATATGTTCCTCACTTTTTCCTATGCAATCCTATTATTGGATTTCTGGTGCAGTTGCAAATAACAGTTGTTCTTTAATTTTTTGTGCCTGTTATAAGCAAAAACATGCTAAGAAAATGTTTGCTGAGAGCAGTTCAGGACCATGTGAGATGAGGAGGGATTCTTCCTAGAGGACACTTCCCATTCCACTTAGATCTTGATAGGCTACAGAAATACCTGAGTAGTATCTTTTCTGGCTCAGCACATTTTTTAAAAACCCTTCAGCTGTGCTTTCTTTTAAAAATCTGCATTAGCTATAAAAACCTTACTGGATGGCCTAGTTTCTGTGAAATTATAAAAAAAAACACAAAACATGCCTTGGGCAGGATGACCTTATTCTTTGCATTCTTATTCCCTGCAGCTCTTCCTTATGCTTTTTACTGCTGTGATACATTGGATTGTGTTTTGCATCAGTCAGTGGATAAAGTAAGGAACTGGGCATGGAAGCAGTAGCCGTGTGGGAGACAAGACCTTTCCAAGACATAAGCTCCCATCCGTGGGCACATGGTCTTTCCCACCCATCCAACTTCATCTGTTCAGCTTTCTCACCAACTTGAGCAGAAGCAGCAGCGTGTGCCCTGGGAGATGCAGGTTCTGCCCGGGTCTTCTCCTTCCTAGGTGACTATTTCTAATCATTAGGCAAATATATCAAGGGTGGCCACCAATATCATCAGCTGTAAAAGAAAATTTGTAGGTGGCTACCCGTTAGAGATGGGAAAAGTGAGAAGACAGGAGCTGCCTTCCACCGTCTCAGGGCTCTGCAGGGTGGGAACACCCAGTCAACACAAGCCCTTCTCTCACATACCGAGGGCTTTTGTCCACGGGGACTCAAATGCTGGTGGAAGAATAGATGGGCCTCTGAGGTACAGAGCTTTTGCAAGGTGCCTGGCTTTCAATCCCTCCCGCTGGAGCTGCTTCACTTTGTATAGGTGATTAAATATTCATTGGGCCAGAGAGAGAAAAGCAAGAGATTGATTCTATTGCCCAGTTGTTCGGGTGCTCACCTGGGATGCGAGAGATGCAGGGTCAAGTCCTTGCTCCGACGGTGATTTAATTATTTATACAAAGTGGAACAGCTTCAGCAAGAAGGATGTGTGTGCCGGCAAGCCTGATGGCCCTCTCCTGCACGGCACAAAACCTCTTCCCTTTTAACGCGGGGGGCGACTTGACGCGGGTTTTCTCCTTGCCGAGTAAATGGTTCCTGTTTGAATCGTGATTTGTTAACTTCTCGTTCTTGCTCCCTGAGCCAGGGCTAGCTTGGGCACCATGGCAGGGTTCAGGGCTGAGGCTCCTGGCCAAGGGAGGCAGAGCCCCTTGCCCATCAGCGACTCGTTTCTCACGAGGGTCAAAGATTACGACCCTTTTACTAAGCCGCGTCCCTACCTCGCTCCCTGGCATCTTGGCTCTCTTCGCCATCCACGCTGCGGAGGAAGCCCCAGCAGCGGCAGCAAGGGCCAGGCCCTGAGGGGCAGCGGGGAACCCGAATTTCCACGGTGATTTCCAGGGCTCACAGGGGCTGCTGTGAACAGGGGGGCAGTGAAAAGAAGGAACTTCCCCTATAATAAGGAAGCCTGTAAAACTGTCTCATCCTGTTGGTTTCTCCTTAAGTGTTTCGATGCGGATTATTTATTTTACTACCTTAATGTCGGTGCTGCTACTGTTATTTTTTCTTCCAGCTGACACCATTATCTAAAATTAATTGAGAAGGAGAGCTAATATTTTCCCCTTGCAAGGGCTGGCGGGAATGGCCTGTGCCATGTTATCCTCGACACATGAACAATCCTAATTTCAGTAGAGTCCCACAAACTTTAAAAGTGTCTGGATTAAAACAGTGACTAAATAACCTAGTCTGCTTTATAGAAAGGATTTTTAAGCACCTGGCTACTAACACAGCCGGTTTTCCACAGGGCATTTCAATTGAGTTAAATTAACTTTCAGCTTACCAGGCTGTTTCCCTTGCTGTTCTGCAGCGAATGTCATTAGGTAGTAAAACCAAAATTATCAGTATGGTGTCTGAATTTACACACACAGTTCTAATGGTGATGTGAGCTCACCCATCTCCTCATTTTACACATGGTTTGTTTTGCTGCTGCTGATTTTTTCAGTATTCACAAACAAAGAAAAAGTTCCTTATAAGGACAATCACTGAGAACAATAAAATACAGTAGAAATATGACTATTCTTTACAAGAATTATTTTTTTGAAAAGCAAAGCCAAACCAAACAAGATGAAAAAAATAGCTGTTATAAAAGAAAATATGTAGTGCTTATACTTGCTATCAAAATCTGGTTCTGTTGATTTAGACTAATGGCTTACACATTCAACCGAGATGGCATTGTTTACTTTCTTACCCAAGTTTACATTTATTATTAGTGCTAAGTTTTGTGTTAGCGCACACTGTTTTAAATTAAATGAATATCCAAATACTGGTTTGAAGTTGCTAATGACACCATGTGTGCTGCATTAGCTTGCACACTATTTAAAGAAAAAGTCTTAGTTGCACTACCATCGCCTGAGGATATTTTTGTGGTAAGCAATTAAGATTCATTTTCGTGTTCATGTAGAAAATCACTTCATGAAAATATTGGAATATAACAGCTTTTGTCCAATGTATGCATCTTTTGCTTTGATCATTTGGATTAAGGGAAAAGATAACTATCATTTAAAATCTGAGTATCTCAATAAGCAGTTAATGTTTTTTTCTAACTAAACTATTCCTACCCTATCCATAAATAAAGAATGTGACAAGATTTACATGACCTAGTACCATTTACTTCTAAACTTCACTAGTGAGTCTATTTGTCCTCTGGTTTCACTGCTAAGTGGTCCACAAAAGGTTTAAAATAGGCAACAGAAACCCAAAAGTTGGCTGAAAGATTTCGCATCGGGGGAAAAAAGAACAACTTCAGAAGTGCATCGAATATTTGGGAAGTACTGGAGGCGAGAGCCCTGGCTTTTAGCAGGGAGGTGAATCGCAGGCTGCCCTGGCAATGTGTCACATCTGTGCCACCAGCACAGCCACCCACGCCTGGTCTTCTTTTTGGGGGGGTTGATGTCAAACCTCACAGCTGCTGCTCGAAGCTGTGGGACCGGTGGGATGCAGAAAAGGGTCCTTGTTCCTCGCCAGGGCTGGACCCATCCCTGGATGTGCAACGGCAGAGGAGAAAGAGGCTGGGAGCCACTCCGCCAGTCCCACACTTCGACATTGTTTCGGAGTGATTTGTTCTTCATGACAGGGTCAAGCTGCTGTGAAAAGGTTAAACAAACGGACTTTGTAAGCTCCTTTTAGGGGAAAGCTGGTCAGAAGGCCCCTTTAATCACCAATCCCCTTTAGCCCTGGGAAAAGACATTGGCCAGACTCACTTGTGCTGCTACGGGGAGCCGGGGTGACGGTGGGGTGGAGGGTCTCTGCCCTCCTGCAGCCACCTTCGGCTGGAAAAAAAGAAATCCTACAAGAGAAGGTGTTTGGCTGGAAGTGCTGGTGTGCCTCCCCCTGCGCTGAGATGCCGCTGCAGAGGAGGAGGAGGAGGAGGACATTCCTCTGGGACCGGTGTGTAGCCCAGCGTCCCTAATGCTGTCTGCACCCATCCTGTCAGGAGGGTAATGAGGGGAAAGTTCCCAGATGAAAATGAAAAGCACCTCGGTCTTCAGCGGGGGCTCGGAGGACGCTTGTCGTAGCAGCCTCCACCTTCCCTCCGCCACGGCTTCAGGTCTGGCTCTCTGCTGGGAGAGGAACGCTGGTGGGTTAATCCCCACAGACAGGCGGCTTTTGGTCCAGCTTCTCCTGCCCCACTTTGAGGTGTGACCGGATACCCAGTGCATTATGCACCTCCTTGGAGATGCCCTAGGGCAGGGATGGTTCCTCCTGCCGTGTTATTCACAGCGCAGCTTAATAAATACTACTGGCTCCGCTCCCCTCCCAGTGAGAGCAGCAGCAGCGGTGAGGCTTCTCGGCCCAACGTGGGGTATGGAAAGGGTGCGAAGATGCATGGTGAGAGCTGAGCTGGGCAGCAAGGGTCACAGACACTGCTCGCTCTGTCCTCAGAGCTCCCCTGCCCTTTGCTGCTGAGTAATTTGTTAACTCGGGCCCTCGTCTCCTTCCTGCTCATCGCCATTAAGCATCCTCCTTCCCCACCCTCCACTCCCAAGCCTTAGCTGAGAATTGCCCAACATCCACACGCAGACATGGGCTTTCATTCCAAAAGCAACAGTTGCAGGAAAGCCCAATGGGGCTGTCATGAGCAAACCCTGCTGTGTTCCTGTGCCAATTCCAGCCGTGCCAGGACCATGTCTCTGCCTGTTTCCTCCCTTAGAGCCTTAAATCCCTTACCCTATTCTCTTCAGCTGCTTTATTCTCACTACAGGCTACTTTGGTAGTGATTTTCCACAGTGACCCCAAACCTATTTGGTTCCTGCTCTCCAGCCTGCCACTGTTTCATCTTCCTCTCCTTACTGCATCCGCTCTCCTAAATCCCTTTTCCTCTCTCCACCTCACTGTCCACCCATCCCGCCATCTTCTGCTGCATGTACACTCTCCCCCTTATGTTGCAGACAAATATGAAATAAAAAAAGTTCCCACCTCCCTCCTCTTTGTTGCCATGCCCCATCAGAGACACCGTAATTGCTTGTATGAGCATGCCTCATCTATTCCAGTGCAAAATAAAACAAATCAATTCAGCCAAAAAGTAAAGCTGAGTTCCCCCCATTGCCATGAAAGGGACTGGCTGTTACAGAGTTCCAGCAATAGGACCAGCCGAGGACCATCACTCCTCAGTTGTTCCAGCTGGATCCTTAAGTGCATGAGTGCATAAGACGGGTGTCAGTGAGGGTCCCCTAACCACGCTGCTAGGCAGCAGGGGCTTTTCTTTCCCCTCTGAATCAGGATTTTTCTAGATCTTCCTACTTTTCTGAAAATCGCCAGGAATCAGCAGGCAGGTTAATAACTGGAGAACAGCTTCAGGAGATTTGTTCATGAGGAACGTCCCTAAGTCCATTCAAACTTCGCCTAAAACATCTTCTGCCCCTATGTTACCCATCACATCATTTCTGTTTGTATGTGCAATAAGTGTCCTCCATGACTAAAATTTAGAAAGACAATACGTTCTTCTCCAAGTAATCTTCTTAATGATTGAAATAAAAATGCAGGTCTTCTTCCTTTAAGCAGGTCAGTTTTGCATCCTTTCGACACTACTGAGGCCATTTCTCAGGCAATAACTTCAGTACCCGAGATCTGGATTAAGATTATTCAAATAAAACAATTGAAGGGGAGAATAAAAATGTTGATACTTCCGTTTAGTAACATAGATGTGAACTTAATAGCCTAACGACCTTCTGCACCCCTCTGATCTCTGAGTGTCACACAGCTCAGGCTGAAATAGCCATCACATTTCACAAACACGGAATGGATTTGGTAAGAGACCAGTCTTGCAATACTTCTTCAAAACATAGCAAAACGGACAGGGTAGTGACTGCCAGCTAAGGACCTAGTGCTGAGCTACTGAAGTCAGCAGCGGCTTTGCCAGCGATTTGGGTGTGAATTGAGAGCCTGAATTCCAGAGGAAACAACATATTTCTACCACCATAGTCAGTCTCCAGCTGAAATGAACCTCCTCCATCCTGCATCAGCTGTCAGCCAGCTGAATAGTTGCCTTGCCTGCGGGGATGATAGCTTTGTAGCAATGAAGCACTGAAAGAGAATTCAAGAAATCATCCAGGCTACTCTCCCACCATCCCACCCCCTGCGTGGAAATTAAGTAAATCACTTTAGATAATCTCTTATGGATATTTCTTCTAACCTGCATTTCTGTAGCACAAGTGCTGGGATTTCTAGCAAAACCTTTTCTTAGATACTACCTTAAGAGACAGGCTGTGTTTCTAATATTTATCCTGGTTTTCTTTGCTGTAAATTTAAGTGATTTCTCTTTCTTCTTCAGTTGGTCACAAATGATCGCCAGCAACATTTTACATACAGAACACTGTTGTCCCCCTACTCTTTTTTTCTCCAGTTTAAATAAAGCCACATCTTTCACCCCTCATGTTTTCCAGATTTCCGTTATCCTGTAGACTCTTTCCTGTTGATCAGTGTGAGGGCAGTCAAGCTTCCCAACTCTGCAAGCAGCATGCCAAAATGCCATTAGGCTGGGAGCTGCGAGGCACGTACCTTGGAAAGATGAGCAGGGAGGGAACCAATGCTTTGGAAATGAGTTGCAGTGCAAAAGGATGTGGTTCCTGTGAAAAGCGGTTCCCAGGAAAATCTGGAATTCCTACAAAAATCTGAGAATCTGGGGCAGCTATTCCCCAGAGTGACTCAGTAAGTGTGATCGCACCACAGCTCAAGACACCTTGTTTTCTCTATATTGGGAATTTGGATTATTCAGCAGCCCCCAGGCAAGTAAAGACTGATGTGATATGGCCCAGGTAGCAGAGATGCACTTGGACTGCTCAAGAGCAAGAGTGTGACCATCTCTGCTTAAAGCATCTGCATATCAAATCTCTTAAAAGAAAGAGAAATTATTTCTTGGCCAGAAATATTGTTGCCACACACATTGTATAGATATTTTCATCCAGATGAGTGATACAAATGTTTTTGCATTAAGCTTAATTTTCTCTTCCTCCTCAAAAAGATGCAGATACCACAAACATGCAGTTCTACTAGTGAGGCATGGAATTGTTCCTGTATGTTATCCATAATTACATAGAGAATCAGATCTGAATTAACTCAGCTTGATGTTCAAACCTAGACCCTGAAAACATGTGGTTTGTGTTCTGGAGTACCAAAGTCTGGGCAATGAGTTCAGTCTTCTCTAACTTTTTCATGTGTTCTTAACACTAATTGCTTGTAGGTCTGAGTTTCCCAAAACATGATCATAAAGAGCAAATTTGCAAAGTTAATTCCAGCATTTCCTCACTCTGATGAACTCTGTAGGTAAGATTTCAGGCTGATATTGATGAGTTCCCAAGCAACCAAAACTGATTTCAGAGAGTAATAAAATTGGGCTTAAATGTCTTGCAGAACTGGAAAAGCTCCGAAATGCAAAACCTCGGAGATGTTGAGAGTATGAACAGATTTGCATCTCCCTAATACCAAAGTCCATTAACAACATACCACATTGCCAGGAGACAGCCAGAGGTTACAGCCTACCTGAAAAGTGACCTTTGGTTTGTGTCTATCTCACAAAGTTGTGCAAGCACAGGCAAGTGTTAATCTTTGGCAATAGTGATATTCTAGATTTGGCACAGAAGAGTCAGGTTAACAGCTCTGTTGCTACAGAAGTTATAGTTAGGTCCTTGTTTTTTATGGGGCAGGAAATTCTGTCAGCAACATACTGATACAAATTCTGAGACCCCTGATAACTTAAATACCAGCTCAGAATAATATCTTACAGAGTGCAGAAGGCTCACCTTCAAGAACAGAAGGATCTGGTGGTATATGTTGTATTCCAGTTATCCTTTATACATCTTATTTAAACCTGCCTTTTTAAAGATATTGTTGATGTGACAATATTATGGGACAGCACAGAGTTCAGAAACAGCCACCAGCATTTTCTGGGTAAGAAGAAAACAAAAGTCCGGACGAGCAACGTGAAGGGCAATGAGAGTCGGGTAAATCAGTGTAAAAACAAAATATGGCGTAGCAACAAACACATTTGGCCGGAGAAGGGTTCTGAAGAGCCCCGGTGGTGAGGAAAAGAGGATGAAGGTGTGGGTGCAGAATTGAGAGGAGAAAATCTGCTGCAAACTGTGTGTGCAGAAAGTCAGCCGTCATTGGCGTTTCATGGGGAGTTGTGTGTCCATGCCCAGATGCTGTTAGCACAGCTCATGGGGAGCACGACATATCTCTGTGGGATTTTTCCCAGAGAAAAATACTTGTTCTGCCATTGATTTTCACAAAAAAATGAAGGTAGAAGTTTCCTATGTGATGGATCTGAGCAAGGCTCCAGAGCTGAGGATGCACACACACGAGAAACACCAAACCTTATTTTAAAAGACCTTTGCCTTCGTAAAGTCAAACCTGGAAAAGATTAGGGAAAGCCAGGACTCAGGGGCTTCCTTCATGACACCTGTGTAGCTGGGTATGTATCGTTCATCTTGGACAGTCACCTAATTTTTGTGTGTTAAGACCAGACCCTCTTTGGTCCAGTCCCAGGGAGCGCTAGCCAAACAAATAGTATGGGATCTTTAGTTGAACGATACCAAATACTCTGGAAGTGTTCTCTTATTCTTTTTCCGTTTTCTAAACAAAAAAATAAAGACAGCAACACCTCTAATAAACAAATAAATTTAAAAAAAACCGGGAAGAAAAAGACCAAAACATCTCCCTCCTTTGGGATAAAGCCAAAGGAGGGAAGAGGCAGATTCCTGAAGTAAAATTATTGGGAAGGTCCGACAGATCCTCTCGCCCTGCATCGTGCTCTGTTCTGCGTTCGCCTTCCAACTTCACGGGGTTATCATTATTTTATTCGGGGAGGAGGGGAAGCGATCGAATAAACCCCCGGCTGGTGGGGACTTCGGCTCCTCT